>NC_080609.1:14153358-14769191 GCF_027887145.1 Ammospiza caudacuta
CTAGGTAGGTTTTACAGCTGTAAATCTTGAACAGTGGAGAAAAGCCCAAGTGCAGTTTGTATTACTTGTGGGAAAACTGCTAAAACTGAGCAGAGGTAGGTTTATGAAAAATTAAACACCTCACAAACTCATAGAAGCTTTAGGTCTCATAAGGGAAATGCTAATGGATTAGAAGTTTGTGACTTTTTAAGCAAAGCATAACTTCAAGATCCCAAAGCTTGTATGTATCTGTATAATAGCTAAAACTTTCAATATTTAAACTGTTGCATGGGTATTCTTTGGAAGTGCTTACAAATGGTGTTCAGATTCGGTTTGCACCCCACCCACAGAAAATAACCCCACCAAACAGCTTGTGAAATAATGCAAGTGGGCAGAATAGAGAAGTTTTAGTCATCTTTTTTTAAAATAAGTAATTGTGGGACAGCATTTGGAAACAAAGTAGTCACTGCAGTTCTGAAAACAAACTTCTGATGAAAGGGGAAGAGGAAACCTTGTGTTTGGACTTCTGAGGAAAACACTGGTGTGTGCCTTATTGGCAAGGGTTTCTTCAGGCTCTGTGTTCATTTATGTGTGGAGTTACACATGAAATGTATCACTCCATGCATTTCTTCTTTCCAGTTTATTTCTGGCCTTTATTTCCCAAATAAATCAGTTTCATTCTACACTGTGAGCAAGTGCTGCTGTCTCTGTATGCACCTGGCACGCTGTGTCCCAGAAGCTGTATCCTCATTCCCCTATTCTGTGGTGTTTGGATCTCTGTAGTAAACTGCTTGTGGTGGGAGGAGCAAGGGTTAGGTGCTGAGCATTCACTCCTCTGCCTTTGTTTCTCCTAGGTTCAGGTGTCCTTCACCCGTGATCCTTGAGGACAGGAGAGCTCTCTATTCCAAGAGGAATTTAAAGCTAAGCCCAGACCCAAAAAAGGAAGGACAGAGCGGCCCCGTAGCTCCTACCCTCAGGGAGGATAGCTGGGACAGACAAGCTGAGACACACGAGCGTATGTTGTGTTTCTTGCTGTTGCTGCACAGGGCACAGCAGCCGAGGGGGGCTGGCCAGAGGAACTGTTCTCAGTGTGTGACCACTTGGATGGGATTTGGCCCAAGGATAGTGATATTTATTTGGATTATGGACTTTCTGTTGTCCCAGCCTGCATGTGAAGTGGTGAGCAGGCGTGGTCTCCTTTTGCTGTAGCAGATTTAAGTTGGAGTTTTCTTTTAATACAAGAATAATGGGAAAATCTCCTGTGGGTTGTCAGAATGTTGCTGACAAAAACACTGAATGTATGATGTTCTGTATCTCTTTTCCAAAATAATGACCTTTGATATTAAGACATGCCCATGAGATGTTTCAGCAGATATTTTGGAGGGGGAAATAAAGCAAGGTACATTTCCTTAGTAATTCCTTAGCAATTCTTATGCCTTCATTGATTTGTTTTTCATTATTATTATTTTGCCTCTCCTCATCATAAGCCAAAATGTTTTGTCTGTGGAAATTTACATTAGTTTTGAAATGAGATGGAACATTAGTATAATGAGACTGTATCATAATGAAAGTAGGCTTAATTAACCAGTTATTTAAAGCAGTAATGACTTTTAGAGTCATGTTTATGCTGCAGCTGCAATTGATTTAATCTTGGAGAGAGCTGCCCTGGTTAGGAACTTTCTGATTAATGTAGAATATTTCTGATTAATAGTTAAGGTCCTCTGTGATATGGAAAGAGAAAAACTGGTTTTCTTCCTTCTATATGTATATTAAAAAAACAAAAGCAAACCTTAGGATTCTAACCCAGCTGAAAAAACTTGTTCCTTTTAAAGAGCCAGAGAGACTGAAGCAGCTGATTTCCCACTTTAGGTGAGTGCACTTAGAGTGAGTGTCAGCATCTTCCAGTGAATGTGTGAAATCTCCCAGCACTGTTTGCTTGATGAGGATAGTTTTAATTATTTATGGTAGTCACTCTTGAAAATACTATCAAGATTAATGTAGTCTTGGATGAGTCTGCAGCTTTGTCTCTGCAAAAAGTGGATAAACACAGTTCCATAAATCATGGCTATATTGATAATTTTGTACTGAGGAGACAAGCTTCACGATGAAATAGCTCAGAGCATACAGTCTAAAGTGTGTAATAGAGGCTGCACATAATAGAGCTAAAACCCACATATGTATAGCATAATGTTAGGAAAAAAAAGCCATTTTAGAGAATATTTATTTTATTTTCAATTTCAGTCTCTCATCAGCTTCTGAAAATCAGTGATTATAAAGCATAACACCTATGCTGTAAAAGGAGCTTCTAATAAACCACAGCAGCTTCTTGCTGGCCACTGTCTATCTGAGCAGCAGCTGAATGGCTTATTGATCATATTTCCTCCCCATATGCTTGCACATTTTTGCAGAGGTGAGGTAATTTTGGCTAGGTCCTTGTTTTGTGGATTTGGCCATTTAGATGGCTGTGGATCTTAAGGGCTTAAGTGTAATATCAGTGCAGGGGAAGATGGGAGATTTAAATCACTGTGATTATGCTGGTATAATTCAGCCTAGTGGGTTCTTATTACATATAAAAAGCCTTTTTCCAGTAGTTTCATAAGAAGTAATTTAAGAATACATTTTAAAAAAACCAAACCAACAAAGCAAACTCTCCAAAAGCAAGACTGCTGTTCCAGAAGAAAAAGGGGTTATTTTGCAGTTACACTTGTACACTGAAATGGGTTTAATTATCTTGACTTGAACTGCTTTGTGTAAACAAATAATTTGTGACTTCCATCACCTCAATCCTGAAATAAATAACAAAAACCAGTTGTCATGGATGGAAAGGTCCATTCTGTGCTTCTGCATTTTGGGTTCTGTTCAGTCTAATGATTTTTATCATGTACACAATTCATGTTTGCCATTGTCTGCAGCTCATTTGAATGAGGTATAGTCGTAGGGCAAGAAAATTTGGTTTCCTTGCTGCTTTCAGAGATGCTGTCAGTAAAACAGTGATTCAGCAGTATTCTGTGTTTAAGGCTGTAAGGACAATTCAGGAATCAGTTCTGCCTAGAAATACAAATAGCTGCTGGTGGGGTTCTGTGTGAGGAAATCATCCTGTGTCTTTTGTGGATCGTTTATATTGCAAGGAGTCTTGTGACTCCACTTATTTTTAACTCTGTGGAGTGCTTGTTTATCTTTGCAAAGTGACAATTCTGGTGTCATTCTTTGTGAAACTTTCTTTTGAGGAAAGCAGTAGATGATCTAAGAAAAGCTGACTCAATGCTTTGTTTTATCAAGTTAAAGTTTCAGGGTTTTTTTTCTCATAATGTGAGTTTTTGTTGTGTTGTACAGCAAAACCACTGAAGTGTCTTTGATGATTAATCAGATGGAGACTGCTGAACATACTGATTTTGTCTGAAAGAAAATTAAATTCAGTATTTCTAGGGTGACTTAGAGGAACAGCAACAAAATTTTGTTTTATGATTGCTTCTCTATCTTTAAGCCTAATATGCTTTTTTAATATCTTGGTTATTGAATGTGTGGAATTGAATCTCTTGCTTGCATGGTTCATGTTTTAATTTGAAGGTTTAAACCTTCTCAAACATAATTTCCTAACCAGATTGTGCCAGCTGTATTTTCTTCTAGAAGAAAAGGTCATACCATCCTACAGAAGTTGATTTTGTAGCTTAATTTCAGAGGGTGAACTATATGAGCAGCAATTTTTAATCTTCTGGGTATGCTGAAATTTAAAAAAGACTCACTTTGGAGCCACAAGTGAAAATACAGAAAGAACATGAAATCTAGGAATCTTCATTGTATTCCAAATGCTGTATTAATTGTCAGTGCATCTGAACTGTAGAGAATCATCTTGCTGAGTTCAAAAAGGAATTTTTGGCAGCCTGACTGGCACGGTTGGATTGCAGCCCTGTGTTGAATGGCTTGCCACAATTTAGGGGATCAAAATGGATTTTATTGGAATTTTCCTCCATGCCTCTTGGCAGTAAAAAATATATGAACTATAAGCATACTAATGCACTTCTGTAAAACTGTATTGACTGTTAATTTTCTTTATCTGTGGCATAAAATCATCCTCCAGATGGGGAGGGGAGACAAGAATGAGCCATTGTCTGCTGCCTTGATGTGTAAAAACCTGCAAGACAGGCTAAAGGTTTTTCTAGCTTAAAATTTAAGACCTGCCCTTGACTCTGTCTGGAAAAGCAATTAAATGGTCTGTGAGCTAAGTGTGAAAATTGAGTAATGGAGGAAAGAAGGGGTTTTAGTCAGTTTTTGAATGTTCTGCTATTGTTCAATCTGTTTAACATCAGTCCCTAGCACTTTTTAGAGGGTGCCTCTGATCAAAGATTCACTATGAGTATTTGTAAGACTGAGACCTGACAGTGGGGGTGCTAGAACATCATCATGTAAAGCCAGAGAAAATGAGAGTTGGCAGTCTTTAATTAGTTTTTTTTAATATGAACACTCTTCTGGGATGCTTGGGGACGGTTACACTGTAAAGAACAAAAATCCCCAGACAGCCCAGTTTGAAAGGTCCTGGAGGTCACCTCTAATGATGAGGCAATGATGTAATTGGTTTGCATTACATTATTCAAGTCATCATCTTCTCTCCACACTAAAACTTTTAGCCTGTGTGAAGAAATCACCAGTGAGAATTGGGCAGTAGCTTTACTTTAGGCTGTGAACTCTCATTTCATAAATGTGAAGCAGAATTCCACACCCAAATTCTGTAAATCTGAAGCTGTTTGGTCCAATCAGTATTGAGGAAGCTGTCTGTGTCTGTTATGGCTTTTTTGCACAAACTTTTTATCACTTTCCTTACTGAGCTAACCCAGCTGGAGGTTTAGAACTGGGTAAGAATCTGTCCAAGGTAATCACAGCTGATGGAGTTGATGTTCCTGACTGGCTTGTTTCTTTTGCAGGTCCCTTGCAGTTGGCAGTAAATCAGGCTACAAATTCTTCTCTCTTTCTTCTGTGGACAAATTAGAGCAGATCTATGAATGCAGTGAGTATCTTTTTCTTTTTTTTTTTTTTTTTTTTTTTTTTTTTTTTTTTTTTAATCCCTTTAGTTGGTTTAATGTGAGAAGAATAAGAAATGTTTCACTTTTTCACAGGTTATTTGAAATTGACATAAAAGGAACCTTAAGTGTAAATATCACACAAATACAAAATGGTAATTGCAGACAGGGTAAAAGTGTGAATCAATGTTCTGTATTTAAATTTAGCTGGTATGGTACAAAATTTGGTAGTAGCTGAGAACTCTGCTTTTCTAATAATGTCCAGCCAGGTTTTATAGCAGCTGGGTATAAAAATAATAATTTACTCATGTGAGAGAGTGTCTTTTGGGTCTTTATACTGGCTGTTGGGGCATGGAAGTACTAATATAACCTTATCAATTAAGAAAACAAAGCCTTAATTATTTTTTTATCCTAATATTTTCTGTTAGAAAATTATTCTTTAACATGATAGCTGCAGGCTTGCTCATCCAAAAGGGTGAATAACTCAGATTCCTATAACTTCTCAGTAGTGGTCACAGTTGAGTAGGATCTGAGGTGAAATGGAGGAGGCCTGGGGGAGAAGTGGTGTCCCCTGTTCTGTCAGCAGTTCACAGACTGCCCTTTTTTGAGATGCTAATAGGTCAGCTATGAGTGCTATGCCTGAGTATCCTTGCTTTCTTGTAAACTCCATGTGAGCAGGTGGTTCCAGTTGCTGTGATGTCAGCACTTACAGTGGGATCCCATGACAGAGCTGTGCTCAGACTCCATTCCCAAAGTGACCTGACCCTGTGGCATGTTAAGTTTGGAAATGGGGTGTGATTCAGATCACCCATTGCCTGGGATGACAGCCTGGCTTCTGTACACAGTCAATGGAGAGAAGTAATTGTGAGGTTCAAATTAGGCTCCTGTGGTCGGATTAAATTGTGTTGTAGCTACATCTTCCTATTTGACTCATGGTACTGGTTGTACTGGTTAGTAAGTGGCTTGGACTCCATTTTCTACTGTGGAGTTTATGTACCTGACCTCTGCAGTATGCCAGGCACTTCCAGGGTCTGGCCTGGTGTCACTCCAGGAGATTCAGTGCAGATGAGTCCCTGTGTCACCCCAGGAGGCTCAGTGCAGATGAGTCCCTGTTACACAAGACACTGAAAAGTGTCCTGGGAGGTTGGCTGCACTGGGCAGGACTGCATCTTCTGGGTAGTCCTTGAGAGAAAAAGTACAGCTTGGACAAAGTGCCTTGTTCAACATCTTGCAAAAGCTGATAAAAGCAGCTGGAGTTGGAATTTTGACCTAATTCCAATCTTGTCTTCAGATTGTTCTGGGTTTTGTATTGACTTAAACTCCTGGGAATTTTAAGTTTTCTGAGTGTGTGAAAGCTGAGCACAGAGTATGAGGTAACATTTAGTAGAGTGGTTTGGGTTGGAAAGGACCTTAAAGATCACGCAGTTCCCCTATCCCAGGTTGCTCCAAGCCCCATCCAGCCTGGCCTTGCACACTTCCAGGGATCCAGGGGCAGCCTGTGCCAGGGCCTCACCACCCTCACAGGGAAGAATTTCTTCCATAAACTGAACCTGAATTTCCCCTCTACGAGTTTTAGCCCATTACTCTTTGTCCTCTCACTACAAGAAATCCAGTGGTTTGGCCTGTGGAAGCCAGACAGTCTTGGCTAAAAGCAGATAGAAATATTGAGAAGCCTTCATTTTCTTTGTATGAGTCAAATAGTTTTCAGTCTTGGACTTGCAAACCATGCCTGTTAAAACTTGATATGAGGGTGGAGGGCTTCCTGTGCATTGGGTACCTCCTTTCCTCAAGGAAAGGTGTCGTGAGGCCTCTCAAACCCAGTGCCTCCCACTTCCCAGTTTAGTTTAAGTGAGCCTAAAGACTTCTTGTGTTGAGTGAGCACTGCTAAGGACCCCTCCTTCTCTTCTGGAAGATTGATCTGACAACTCTTGTGTAGGTGTTAAAACTAAACTGCAGAATATGCCTCAGCTGTCTTGTGCTTGAGAGAAATACAAAAAAAAAGGGAGATTTGGCTGCTCCCATCACTGACTTTGCTGTGACTGCAAATCTGACTCCCTGAGCAGTTGATCCCACTGTAAAAACAAGCATTAGATTGGAGGGTGCTTTAAGGCTTAATGAATGCTTCTAACATGCTCATGTTCTTGGATTAAAAATGGAATAAAGGCACAGCTGATCATAATCTAGCTGGCTCTAACCAGCTCTTGTCTGTGATGCTACATGCTTGTGTTTATGAAACTAATCTTGTTATGTGTTTGCTTGTTCTCCCCTCGCTGCTGATACTCAATTTGTTTTGCAGTTCTTTTTGTTCTTACTCTGTTTTGAATCTGAGTTTCTGGCAATGCTCAGTTGTGTGGTGTAAAGGAGATAGTACTAATAGAAAAAAAAAAAAAAAAAAAAAACAAACAAAAACCCTGAGTAACAGCATTGCTATAGGGCTTTATTGCTGCTAAGCATATGATTAATTCAGGTCAGCTGAACATAGGATGGGCAGTATAGCCTGGTGCCCTCTTGAATGGTTGCTGTTGGGAAGCATAAATGACTTGGCAGCTGTGAGGAGATTTTATCTCTTCTTCCTGTTCAAGGAAGACAAAGGAGCAGAGGTGCATCCTGTATTTTAAAGTGAATTTAATTAAATGCCCATCACAAAGCCTTTCTTTAAAGGTAACTGTCTGTATTATAGTCTTTGTATGGTGAGACTGAAGGATTATCAATACCTTTGAGGCATTTGGCTTATTGAAATTTTAGTTGTGCTCTTCCCTGAGTGCCTTCCCTTCCCATCAGTGCAGCATAGGACAGCACTATTTCCATATGAATCCCTGCTGCTGTTCCCCTTCTGAAATACCAGTTCTGCCTGCCTGGGAGGATGAGAAATCCCAGAAGCTGTTTCTGCACACTCATCCCTGGATGGGGAAAGAAGCTGTGCCCACCCTGGAGCTGGGAGCAGTCAGACTGTGGGGTTTGGGTCTCTGAGTGCTGGTCTTCTGACTCTTGTAAAAGGATGTCACCATTTTGAAGGACTCCAGGCTTAGATGGAAAGCTGATAACCCATCCTGTAAAATATTTGAGAGTCTTTTATGTAGCTACTCTTATTCAAGGAACATGGACCTCTGCATTTCAAAGTCTCTGCATGCATTTATTGAAGCAGATTTTTGTATTTCTTTTTCATGTGTTTTGTGTAGTATCAGAAAAATGGAGAACAATTCCTTGAAAACAAAGTAATTACTAAAATGCATTATCCCTGTTGCATGAGAAAATTGAATTTTCAAAGCCTCTGTGAGCTGTTATGTCTTCTCTGGAAAAGTACCATATTAAATACAAGATGTAGATAAAAGTCAATTATGTAGCATGGAGTACTGAAAATGCAGAGTGTAAACCTGCTCCCTTTTCATAACTAGGCTGTTTCTCTCAAAAAAAAAAGTAGGACATTAAATATTTTGTGTTCATTTTCTTGAAATAACTGCCCAGAAAAAGCACTTGGAAAAGCTTTTGTGTCCCACACTGATGGCAGTGTCATATACTGAGAATGTTGAACAGTACTTTTTTCATGGAATTTCTGTCACTGCTGATGGGAACAGTGCAAATTAATTACTTAATGTTTCTCTTGGCCAAAACAGAAACCTTCAGAAACAAGCTCTTTTGTTTTTTTTTTGTTTTTTTTTTTGTTTTGTTTTTTTTGTTGTTGTTTTGTTTTTTTACTGGCAGTTTTATGGTTTGGAATGTGTTAAGCATTGAGCTAATCCAGAAGCTGACTCCTGAAAAATTTGTTTTGATGGATCGAGGCCAAAGGCTCGAGTCACTTGTCTTGATTGGGTTCTGTAATCAAAGGGCAGGTGCAGCCCGTGGCTGTGAAAGAGCTGCAGAGCATTGTAAAACTCTCTCTAGCTTCTCACTGCCCTGAAAAATGTGTCCACTGTGTTCCTGGGGTTTTGGAAAGGAGTTTATGGGATGGAGATGCCAGGACAACTGGTGGTGGGACTTGGCCTCCTGCCAGCATGGTCCAGTGCTGTGCTGTGATCAAATGCTCTGAAATCATCTTTACCAGAGATCCTGGACTCTCCCCCCTCCTGCTGTCTCCTCACACAGGGACTTGTGTTCCTCCTTTGCTTTCAGTGCTCCCATAGCAGAAACATTTGGCAAATCTGATGTTTTATGGCTCTGCATGAATGCTGGGCACCAGTGGTTCCTGCACAAATTGCTTTTAGGGTCTGTCAGGTAAAGATGGTGTGTGTGGAAATGCTAATTGGTGGCTGCAGCAGTCTTGTGGCAAATGAGTTTCACCAGCTTCTCTGAGTTCTGTAACCTTTATTTCTTCATAGAGGGGTAAATGAAAATGCCAAGGGTTTGGGTCATCAGAAACCCTTTCAAGCATAATACAGCTTTAAAAAGAAAACCCAAACATGCACAGAAAAAAAGCCCAAAACCCGTTTGCTTTCCTAGATTTCTGCAGAGATAAAAGAAGACTGTAAAATTCTGGAATTTTACAATTTTCTGGGTTTTGTAGCTTTGGGATTTTTTCTGGTGGATTCTGGACATGGGGAGTAGACACTGTTCTGAAACATAAACTTGTGTGTCGCCTTGGGAAAGGGGGAGGAAATCTTTGGAAATCATCACTCACTGTGTAGATTTTCTGTTTTAACAGCCTATCCCACCTTGACTCTGAGCTGTCATGGCAGAATGTTTGTGGTGTTAAACTGTATTTTTACACAGACTGAATCTACGATTCTATGATTTGCTTAGACAGTATTTCCTGTTGATGTGCATCATTCTTCTTCCCTGAAATGTCCCTCTGTATTTTTCCCTCGTTCCTGTGATTGCTCAGCTGACACAGAAGATGTGTGCATTGTGGAGAGGCTCTTCTCCAGCAGTCTGGTGGCCATAGTTAGCCTTAAAGCTCCACGCAAGCTCAAAGTTTGTCACTTTAAGAAGGGGACAGAGATTTGCAACTACAGTTACTCCAACACCATCTTGGCTGTCAAACTCAATAGACAGGTGAGTAATGATTCTACCTAGGTGGAAATGTGGGAAAAGGGGTTGTGGATCTTACACTAGCCCTTCGTTTAGTGACAGAATCGCTATTTGAAATTTAGTAGTGCTTTTCCAAATGTGCCTTGTGTATGGCATCTCAGTGTTTCTATTTGGTTAAGTATTTTTGCTTCTGTGTTTATATATTTACTTGGGGAAATACCCTGAGTAAGCTGGGCATGCTTTGAGCAGGAGGTTGGACTAGAGACCTCCTGAGGTCCCTCCCAGTGTGAATCATCCTTTCATCCTAATCTGAAAGTATGTGAGACTGACATTTTCTCTTCAGGTCAAAATTTAAAGTTATCTATTTAATTGTTATGCTTGCAAGTGCTGCTTGCTGAATTCCTCTCAAAAAATAAAATCTAAAACATGTCACGCAACTGGTGAATTTTTAAGCACCTGGCAGCATAGTTTGCTATATGACTAAATCATTAGTAGGCTCTTCAGCAAGTACAGACTTCTCTGTCTTTAACCAGTTAATTCAAACTAGAGAGAGTGGCATCTGGAGGAGAAAACCTTAATGTCTGACTTTGCCCCCAAAAAATGAGCGTGGGAGGAGGGGTTTCCTGTTTGAAGTCATGAGAGAAAGAGTGGGTAATTTGATTTCTGGCACAGGGAGTTAGTGTAAAATGAGTAATGTCTAATTAGTCATCCACATGTAGTCTACAAAGTAAATGAGATGATGAAGAACTTAGTTTAAAAAAAAGGCCAGGCCATTCACAAATGATTATGGCTAAGTTGTAGGCTTTATGAATGGTTAAAAAGTCTTGTCTGTTTTCTCTGTTTAGCAAAAGCAGAAAGTAATTTCCATTATTTCCACATGTAAATTGGTTCAGAATAAAAATTAAGTGAAGGTTTCTGGCTTGCTGACTTAAACTAGTAATGGGAGTGTTTTCAGTTTGGACTGGTGAGGTTGAGGGAAGTGGGGTGCAGTGTTTGTGTCAGGAGCTGGATCTTGTGTATCTTGTGTCAGATTCTTACTTCTCCCCATCAAGTGGGTACAACTTCTCTATTGGAAGAGAAGTTGTCCCCACCTACTGCATTTTGGGATAGAATTTTTTTAGGATTGGTAAATCCATATGAACTCCATTTCCACATCACCATTTTGTCCTATTTCCCTTTTCTAGAGGCTGATAGTATGTCTGGAAGAGTCTCTTTATATCCACAACATACGAGACATGAAGGTATTACATACAATCAGGGAGACACCTCCCAATCCTGCAGGTAAATGTGATGGTAGAATCAGCAGAATTCTGAAAAATGCTTTCTGTGTCAGTGTGTGAGGATCTCTACAGGGAGCTGTGGTGCTGTAAATTCTGCTTTCAAATACAATAACAAATATGAGTGTTGTCTGAAAGCCTACATGTTGGATCCAGCTGAGAACAAGTCGCAGACTCTGCCCTAAACTGCATCTTCCCAGTTATTTGGTCTCCTGGAGTGGATGTGTTGAAATGTTAGGAAAAAACCAGGAGAGATAAAAGCTGGATTTTGACAGCACTTGGTGTAGTTAAAGACTTTGTCAGGTTAATGCTTTAGGAGTCATGGCAGACATGGGAGGTTCTACTGTTTAATCAGTTATTGTAACTCTCTTGGTATTATTCCTTTTCTGCATTATATTAAACAGACTTATGCTAAATAGTAGCATATATTGCAGGTTAACTCTGAGATTACTTATCTTTGTTTCTATTTCTGTTGAAAATTTGAGTTATTTTTGTGACATTCAAGCACAGAATCAGGAAGTTTTACTGCATAAGTCCTGGAATTTTCCTGTTTCTAATTTCTGCATCCCTTCTAGGGTTGTGTGCTTTATCAATAAACAATGATAATTGCTACCTGGCTTATCCAGGAAGTGCAACTATTGGAGAAGTACAAGTCTTTGACACCATCAATCTGGTAAGAATCTTTGAATGCTGTTTCCACCGCTAAAGATGCAGGTTTTGAAAATTACTTAACTTGCACAGAGAGGAATTACTGGACGCTTAGGTTTCTGTGGAACAGTTTGCAGCATCTCTTGCTTCACAGAATATCAGCAAAGAAAATACAAGTGCTGATACTAGATTTGATTGAGTAGAATTGGGCAAATGGGTGGAACCAAGTAATTTATATTTGAATTGTCTTCCTGCTGCTTGTACTCTCTATGTATATGCTTCAGTGATAATTTCGTGTACTTAGTTACTGAAAAAAATATTGAAGCTGTTGTCCAGAAATTAAGAACTGTATTTGTCTTGAATGTGCTTAAATATGCAGTCACATGCAGCTTTTAACCTGTGCTGTTCTAAGGTTCTCTTTTATTGATTCACTGCAGAGAGCTGCCAATATGATCCCAGCTCATGATAGTCCCTTGGCTGCTTTGGCATTTGATGCAAGTGGTACTAAACTTGCCACAGCCTCAGAAAAGGTAAGGGAGCTTTTGATTGCCTTGCTAACAGCGATAAAAATCAAATTTGTCATTAAGTATTTTAAGTGTGCACAGTTCCATGTGCAAGTGCCAGGAAAGAAGGCTTACAGTTAAAATGGGAAATCTAAGTTAAGATCTGTTAATGATATTTGACACAATTTCCATGCTGTGAAATGTTGGATAATAGGGTTATTTAAATAAAACATTTTAATCTGGCTGTAATTAGGACAGTCCTCTGAGTGTTTCTCCTTTTAGTGCAGGATACTTAATAGGAATTGCTTGTCTTGTTTTGATGCTGTCTTCCTAATGAAAACAAGACAGTTAAAATCCAGATAGAGAGAAATGCCTTGCTAGTCTTTGGCATGTGATGACAAATTGTTCATGTAATATGTGTAAATTAGAGAGTCTGAAGCCTCTGCTCTTTGAGTAATAAGCTTGGACTATAAAGGTATAACTGATTGCACCTGATAAAGGCACAAAGACATCCAAGTGATTGCACTCGTGGTACTTGTCTAATGTGCTGGTTTTTCATGATCAAATATGATAAGAAGGGCTGGTTTTGATGCACAGCTTGTACTCTGCATTAGTAGCTCCCACCTCTTGTTTCTGTACTCTTCAAACACATCCTACAAAACAAGCTCCATAAATACTTCATGTAGTATCAGGGCTGCATCACAGCAATGAGTTAACAGCAAAGTGGTTTGCTGCTTCTGATTGTGCTCACTAGAGCTAGTAATAATGAATGAACTTGAAATGGAAAATTATCTGTTTCTGGTTTTTTCTTTGCAGGGGACAGTAATAAGAGTGTTTTCCATTCCAGAGGGACAGAAACTCTTTGAATTCCGAAGGGGAGTGAAGAGGTAAAGTTCAGCTGGGTTAATTACCTGATCCTCATTCCTTGTGGTTGATTTCCAGTATGTTCAGCAATTGAGCTGGCATCCTGATTTTTTTTTGCCTGTTTTCATCTTCATTCATCCCTGCATGTATGCTTATAACACTTTCAGCTTGAATGTTTTCCAATTTCCTTCCCGTGGACTTTACTATTCTATAAATCAATCCTGTCAGAATTGTACTCCCTCTTGCCTTTTAAAATTTATTGGTGAGGGAACTTGTTTGAAGTGGGTCACCTTTTGTAGGATATATTGTATTCTTATGGAAATTGGAGGCAGTACATCTAATATTCTTACTCTCTTCTAAATCCTTTTAATGCTGTGGCCAGTGACAGCCATTGTGCAGTGGTGTTGTGGTTTGTGGCAGCAGTAACTCTGTGCTTCTGCTGTACTTTATACAGGGTAACACTGAGTTCAGATGGTTACTAATTGATCCCATATCTGGTAAACATCAGAGCTGAGCATCTTTAGTCTTATGCTTGAATGGCTTCAAGAAATTATCAGAGAATTCAGAATGCTAATTGAAGGGTGTTTTTTGTTACTTGCAAAGTAGTGGTGACTTTAGAAATCTTCTTAACTAAGCCAAATAGTTTGACTTTGTGTTTCTTCTCTTTTTTCTTTTTTGCCAGGTGTGTGAGCATCTGTTCATTGGCTTTCAGCATGGATGGCATGTTTCTGTCTGCATCCAGTAACACAGAGACGGTGCATATCTTCAAACTTGAGACTGTGAAAGAAAAGTAGGTTTCAAAGGTGCCTTAGAATTTTTCAAGGAAAAGGATTAAAAGTTCTGTACTCAACAGAATGAGTTCTCAAAAGTGTGGACAGACTTCTTTTGAACTTCTACTGTAAAGTAAAGGGCATAAGAAGTCACTTATGAATCAGCAACTGCAGCTGAGCTGTGTACTGTTCTCCCACTGAGTAGAAAAGGTGTTTTTCTGCCAAAGAGAACTTGGCCATCCTTCACAGAGGAGTGTGGAGCAGTTTTAACATTTTCAGTTACGTTTGTTTCACCTCCTCTGACATCCATATGGGGAGAGCTATGTCATCAATGCCTTCCAGCTGCATACAGGGAGCTTTAAAAGACACCAGGTTATAAAATCTTCCTATTTATGATTTGAGAGGACAGTCTTAATTCCATTTCAGTGGAAGTTATTGGAAACAATGATTTGCTTAGTGATAAACAGATTAATAAAATCCTGAAGCATAATGCTTTCCAGTAGATTCTGCTCTTGTGTAATGAATGTTATAAAATGCAGTCTTATATGCAGAAGTATCAGTTTACAATCAAACATGCTTAAATAACAGGCTGAGGGTATTGGAGGACACATTTTGTCCTGTTGTATAAATGAAGTGTGGTAGAATTCTCAATTAGTTCCTTCTGAATTAGTATTAATTATTTCTGAAGATAAATAGCTGCTTAATATCTTTTAAAATAAAATGTTTTCAAGTGTTTACACACTTTTCTCTCTAAGATGAAGGGAAAGTGGATGACTTTTCTATTCTGACTTGTAGACCTCAGGAAGAGCCTACAACCTGGACAGGTTACTTTGGAAAAGTGCTGATGGCCTCCACGAGCTACCTGCCCTCTCAAGTGACAGAGATGTTCAACCAGGGCAGAGCCTTTGCTACAGTCCGTCTGCCCTTCTGTGGGCACAAAAACATCTGTGCACTTGCCACGTGAGTACAGCAGGGAGCCTGCACTGCCCACCCTGCTGGGCTGTTTGGGCTCTGGAGAGGCTGCACAGCTTCATCTGCAGCAGAGCGCTGCTCACCTGTGATCATTCCAGTTTAAGAGCAACATGGCAGAGCTAACACCTCTCAGTCCTGTGAGAGAAGGAGGAAAGGGCATAATATTTAGATATATATGGATAGGAATAGCCCATTTCTAAGTGTTGTTTAAAGATGTCTTTTAATTTTGAAGCAAGAATATTGAGAACAGACCCGTGGGCTTTTATGGCATTTGTTTCCATTAGTGCTATGGGGAGTGATGGTGTATGTTGTTAGTGAATTGCAAAATTAGGCAATCCAGCCTAACCATTAAAGTCTTTGAAAGCAAGTTCATATAATTCTTGTCTCTAAAACAGCGTAGCATTCATTAAAGTTAATTTTTAAGACTAAATCTAATCTTTTATTCTGTCTTCCTCAAAGGCAGGTCCCATTTGGCACAGCTACCAAAGTAATAAGCTGAGCAGTAGTAAACTTACTTTGTGGGGGTTTTATAGTTTTTATGCTAAATTGACTTAATGTCTGTACTCTCACTCCTCTGATCTCAAAGCACCCTTTAAGCAATAATTAAGCTTTGTAACATTTCTCAAATAAGTAAATCCTTCCCGTTAGAATATTTGTCTCTGGAGGTGCACAAAGCTTGATAACAGGATGGTAACTTCTGAATCTGTTTTACTGAGTTATATGTAATTGCTTGATTCCTGTGGCATCCTGTTAGCCCCAAAATGTGGTTATGCTATAAATCTTTTACACACAGCTCTTTCCTGGGTGCTCTGACTGTTAACAGCATTCCTTGTCCAGGAGCTAAAGTGTGGAAAATAATGCCTTAAAGTCATAGAATCATTTAGGTTGGAAAAACCCTCTGAGACTGAGACTAAACATTAAGTCATGGGAAGGGAGGAGAGCATGCTTTCTTACGTTATTTAATAATCTTTTATATAATAATCTGTTATTTAATAACTTCTGCTCTCAACCTTTCTAGAATCCAGAAGATCCCTCGTTTGCTGGTGGGAGCTGCTGATGGGTATCTCTACATGTACAACTTAGACCCCCAGGAGGGAGGCGAGTGCACACTAATGAAGCAGCACAAGTAAGTCAATGTTAGCTGAGAACTGTTGCATTTTATTTCCTCTCAAAATCCAGTTTCTTCTCAAACTTAGTTTTGTTCTGGAAAAGTCTAACTTAGAACAGCTCATTTCTTCAAAGTAATCTTTTTCCAGACCTCTGACATGAATGAGTAATTTCAGAATCCCCCTGAGCCTTCCTTCCAGGTATCCCCTACAGCAAGCACCGCTTTACCAGCAGAAACTGAGCCCTGTCCCAGTGCAGGGAGGGATCAATCTCTGCCTCTCTGTGCTCCTGTTTCCTCTTGGCACTTTGAGTTGAGTTACTTAAACAAGAATTTGAAACGTGTGACACCGTCCTCTTCATCAATAAATGAAGTGGTTACAAACATGAGAAAGATCTTACTCTGACTTCACAGAGGGGAAACTGGCCTACGAAATTATCCCTGTTCTCTCTCTGCTGTTGTCCTTATTAAACTTCCCTGCACATAGGCCAGGCAGGTGTTCTGTAATAGTACTGTACAACACTTGAGAAATAGGACAATGCAGTTTCTCAATAAGGGTTGGCATGAAAAGCCAGAGTAATACAGTCAAATTACTTGATCAATCATGGAATTAAAGATAATAACTCGTGATGATAATTCAGGTTTGCAGCTTTGGTCAACCTACAATTATGGTCAAAAATCATACATTTATCTGAACATTTGAAGACATGACCTCTGGTTGAAGTGAAGCCTCATAGAGGGAAGGCTTTACCAAGTTGTTAATCTTTGAAATGCTCTAACACTTTCTCTAAATGGCTTTCTAGTGTCTGTGTCAGAAGCAACCGTTTGTGTTTTGACAGAGCTCAAGATAACTTAAAATATTGCTGATTGGGATGGGATTTTTTAATCATGCAGTCTTGTTTTGAGTCTTCTTTTCGTGCTATGAGCTACTAGGATTTAGATCCTGATGCTGATGAGTCTTCAGAGAAATACCGAGGCTTGTCAGGTGCTTTCTAGCCAGGCCTCTGGAATAGAGGCACCAAGTTCCTCCTGTTGCATTTCCACATACATTATTCTTGCACACCAGATGAAATATATTGCTGTAGCTGCCAGCTCAAGCTGTTTTGTGCCCAGGCAGATCACCTCTCCAGCTAACCCTCTGTTCTGGCAGACTCGATGGCAGCATGGAGCCCGCCAATGAAATTCTGGAGTCTGCATCGCACGACCGGCCCTTGGTAGCGCAGACGTACAGTGCCGCTGTGACTAAAGGTACATACGTGCCTTCCTCACCCAGCAGGCATGGTAAGGAGAAGGCTGGGAATGGGGCAGGGAGCACCTCTGCCTGTTGCTTCCTTCTAGATGGCTGCGTGAGCTGGTCCACGGCCGCACCGAGCTTTGCGTAACCGCACGCGCGAGGTGGAGCCTCGGTGAGCAGTAGGAAAAGAGCACTCGTGGTGTGCAGTAGCTTTCTGTAGATGGGCCACTTGTCTTTGCTGCTTTCTGGGTAGAATTTTGGCTTGAGTTGTGGTTGATGGCTGTAGTGATAGTTTCAATATTTGCCATGTGGTTCTTGAGGCAGTTCTGCACCCAGGCCTCGTGCAAAGCATCTGAATTATAGCACTGCTCCCTTTTCTAAAAAAATTTTTTATAAAAGGTTAATAAATGCTGCTATTGTTCCTTTATGGGAACAGTGACCTTTTAGCCTGATTCACTGCTCTCATAAATCAAGAGGATGAGAACTTGGTTAATGCTGCTGCTGTCCAAGTCAGTGGAGCTTTTGCCACATCTGGCACCTCCCTGCAAAGGGAGGGCAGTCAGCACATGCCAACGTCTGCACTGCACTGCATCAGTGGAGGCTGAAAACAGTAGCTGCCCAAAGCTCCAGTATGCATTGCACACACAGAGGAGTTTAATTTTGATCATGAACTGCTCTTGGCTTGGAGAAACAGAGTAATGAAACAGAGTCATGATAAAAACAAACATAGGGTGGCAGTGAAACTATTTGAAGTAATGCCTGGTACTTCAGCTCCACTCATTCACTCGGGATCCAAGCCTTAGTTTGTTGCTGCTGATTCCCCAACTCCTTGTTCCTTTCTCTCCAGCCTATACAGATGACCTGGGTGCTGTGGGTGGAGCTTGCCTGGAAGATGAAACCAACTCACTTAGATTGGATGAAGACAGTGAGCATCCCCCCATGATCCTTCGGACAGACTAAACTTGGACCTGTGAACTCACTCCTGAAGCAGATGTTTCCTGAGGAATCTCGTGTTATGCTGCTATGAACTTTGACATGAGTTGGGAGAGAGGATGACAGACTCTTACAGTTTTAAGTCGTAGCTGTAGTTCTAATTCTATACAATTGGAAAAATATATGGTTTTCAATTCAGTGGCTTTTAATCTTGCTTATCTATTTTAGCTGTGTTTATTTTTTTTTTTGTTGCCAAAACCTGCTGTTTGTGCAGCCCTCAGAGCCTACTTAGCTTTGCATGCATTCATGTGCCAAGCAAGCATAGGAGGGGGAGAGAGAGAGAGAAGCCACTTTATAACAAACTCAAGTTTGTATTTTTTTTATATATGTATATAATATTTAGCCTATATAAGGAAGGAGTAGAGAAGTGGTTCTGGAAGCTGAGACAGTTCTGCACTGACAAAGGTCCAAATGGGTTCCTGTGCATGGGCTTGCAGGCATACCTAGTGACTGACATGCAACCTCTCAAATGCAATGGCCTGTTTTTTTTGGGTTCTCCCTTCCCTTTCCTGGACCATTTTGTTAATTAAAATTCCTTCTGAATGTTGTGTATTTGTGGGACTGTTCTGTTTGTTGGGATGGAAAACTGGAAGTGTTTCCCTGCTTAAGGATATAGAATTTAGAAAGTGCCTTTACAGGGAAGGAAAGGAATTGCTGCAGGAAGAAGAGCTAGAATGAGGGAAGGATTGTTGGAGGATCTTGTCTGTACACCTTTGGTACTTTGGTGTCTGTAGCCTGTGGTGGCTGATAAACTTGTGGGTTTTTGAGAAAAGACTTGGAAAGCACTTTCTTTCTTTCCTGTAGGTTGTCCTGTTTTCTTGGCAGAGTAGCAATAACCTTTTTTTATACCTTTGTGAATTATCCAAAGCAAGGATTCTGTCAGGCTGGAGGGAAGTCCCTGTAGGGTTTGGCAGCCCCACTCTATAAACAGCCTTAAGGTTTCTTGCTAGAAGGCTCTCAATTCCTGCTTCTTCTCAGTCTGGGGCTGAGTAGCCTGCTGTAATGGTGAAAGTTCTTGATTTTTTTTCAGATTCTGATGTAAATATAAATGATTTTGAAAATTTAATTTACTTCTGGGTTCTCTACTGCTACATAACAATGCTTTTCTTTCTGTTTTTCTTCCCATTCCCCCTCTCATCAGAGTACCTCTTATAGATACACTCAAGGACTGGTGTAGTTTCTTTGGCAGTTTTGGAATAAATCCTTGACTGCCCTGACACTGACTAGGGCTTTCCAAGGCTGAGCAGTGCTGCAGACTATTTTTAGGGTTGTAATGTGCCTTCTCTTAAGTCTTGGATAACAGTTATTGAGTAAGTGATTAGTGAAGTACTTGGTGATTGTTACTTCCCTTTGCCAAAACAAGCCTGCTTTGCCTTCTGTGTAGCAACGTGGGTTGTTTCCTTTCCCTCTACTGACTGCTTGCAGAGAAGTAAATACCAAGAGAGGCAAGGCAATTGCAGCTCTTAAGAGGAGGACAGAGGCTGAGTGCTCCAGCTGTGTGTGAACTCCCTACCACACCAGGCAGTGATGTTCTTTTAGGATTGGTGCATGAACAAGTCTTCCCTGGAGCAGTAGCAGGCAGTGGGCTCTGTCCCCAGAGCCCTGTGTGGGCAGATGGGATTCCCCTGCCTCTAAAGGACAAAGAAGGAGGCAGCCCCTGCCAGGAGGGCTCTGTCAGGGAGGCTGCAGTGAGTCCCTGTCAGTGGAAGGTGTTTGTACACAAGTGTCTGTGGGAGAGAAGGGATCAGGCTTGTTTATTCACTGCAAACCCTTGACTGTCCTAAGTAGTTGGTTGGAGTGGCTTGTGGTGTCCTCTCCAGAACCCAGCACGCTCCCAGCAAACCCCTGAGTCATGCTGAAGCCTCACTTGGTCTCTTGACTTTAAGGTCTGGCTGACAACTCAATTCCATGGTCTGCAGTTACTTATTTCTATTCTGCTTTACTGCTCTCAGCTTTGCTGTGGTATTCCAAGCTGCAGAGTGAAACACAAGTCTTGAAGTAAATTTAAGCTCAGTGAGCTTTGCTGGCAAACTGAACCACCCAGGAGATGTCTTCTCATTCCAGACTGAAGCTGGTTCACATTCCTGATAACATCCTTGGAGGTTTGGCCTAGACTCCACAAGCACAGTTAGCAGTAAACATGCACCAGCAACACAAGTCTGCTAAGCACACAAGTTTTACAACTCCTGAGTGTGGCAAAGGCCATGTTACACCCCTAAATGTAATTACTAACTTTACTGTTAAAAATTGAGATCATTTATTGTACTAATTTTATTCCCTTCTTAATTTCCATACCTTATTTTCCACGGGTGAGTAAGAGATCCCATATTCACTGTTTTTGTGTCTTCCATGTGCTGTAGTGTGTTCCTGCTCCTGAGCCACACACTGTGGAATTGCTGTGCCCTACTTGGTTCACTCTTAAATAGAAGCTGAAAGCCAGTTAAAAGTATCTTCTTGCTGTTGTAACTGAGAAAATCTTTTTGTAGAGCAAAAATATTAATGTTCTGAGGCTAGTGAGCAGCTAGTAGGGTGGAGCAGGTCGTTTCTGGTCCCCACTGGCTGTGTATTTAAGAGTGGTGACAGTAGTTTAATTGCATGAGGATATAAACTTTTTCTCAGATAAAACATGAGTGATGTAATTTCCCTGTGATGGCCTTAGGCCCTCAGTAACCACCCTGCTGTGGTGTGCTACCAAAGCTAGAAGCCTTTCAGGTTGGGGGTTTATCCCAGTGACACAAAGATGTATTTCTATTTTTTTTTTTTTTCTTTAAACATAACCAGAAATGCTGTTTGCAGCTGCATCCTCTCCTGAGTGTGGAGCATGTGATTGCACTATTGTTCTCTGTGAATCAGGTGGTGTCTAAACATTTCTGTTCTGATGCTCTGACAGACCCAGGGCAAGCCAAGGAGGCTCGAGCTCTGTGCTGTGGCCACAAGCTCCTGGTCACAGGGTATGGCAACACCTGTGCAGTCCCTCTCAGTGCAGACTGACTTTCCTTGGAAGGACAGTGTTTGTTCTGTACAGCCTGTCTCTCTCTCTCTCCATGTGGGCTGCACCTCTTGATAGCTTTTAACTTAGTGGAGGGTTGAGGCAGAGATCTGAAACAACCAAAGCTGGGGAGGGGGGAACACTGAAAAACTTGGAATCCTAAACTCAGGTCTTAGCTTGCAGTGGGATGAGTTCCCAGTGAGTACCGTGGGGAAGGAGCTGTTTCTCTTGATGTGCAAATGGGCAGCGAGTGCAGGTCCTCGCTGCTGTCTCGACATCTGTCTGTTTACTCTGTATTCAAGTTCTGAGGCAGAAAGCTTTTATCTGCCCTGGTCTCTTCTTATGTCAGTTTCCAAAATACAAGTGGTAGATACCAATCTAGCAGTTAAAAGGCAGGGCCTGGCAGAGGAGGAGGAGGAAGTAGAAAGCATCAAGAGGTTGGTAAAAGCTGTTTGTTCTGGTGCCCTGTTGAACGAGATGTTGGCACGAGTGAGTGCTCCCTCTGGGATCAGGTGTGTGCTTGTACCTTGCTGCTCTGGGTCCTGCACGGCGAGTTTCTTGGCTGTGTTCTGCAGAGGTGGTGGCTTTTCAAGTCTGCCTGAATGCAAATAAATACCTGAGAAGATCTTTAATGCAGTGGCAGGTGTCTGCACAGAGGGAACTTGGTCTGACCTGTGTAGAACATTGCAAAGGGAGGAGTGAGCAGAGGAGCCTGGGCTGGGTGAGCGCTGAGCCCGAGCACAGCACTCTCTGTTACATCCCATGCTGTGCTTTCTTGGCTCCAGTAATGGCATTAGCACCAAGCAGCATGCAGTAGGACAGTAGGATTTCTTTCTCTGTGGGTTGCTGAGCTGTTCAGTATCCCACTGGTGTGTGCAGATGCTCCGCTGCTGTTTGCAGAGCGACAGGAGTCTTTGTCCAAAGCGTTGGTGGGGATTAATCACTGCAGAGGTTTGGGAAGTTTTATTCTGTGCTCCAGCTGTCCTGGCTAACAGTCAACTTCATTTAACCTGTTAATATCTGAGAGCAAGGCCCGAGTGTCTTCTCCACATGTGGAGAGCAGGCCTTTCTTTTCCTGGAATCTGCTGGCCTCTGAAAGGCTTGCAATGAAGAAAGCATGGCTCTGACTGTAAATAAATCCTTTCAGATTCCAGTTGTACAACCAAAGGAATTCAGCAAATTCCTATTTTTCTAATCATGACATGCCTTCATTTTAATGCTCTTCTGACTGGCAAATCTCATCTTACACTGCTTTGAAAATAACGGGCAAGAAGTTGTAATTCTGGCTTGCAAACAGCTGCCCTTGTGCTCCTTACAGGTGTCAGTGCTGTGGCTTTGGCCATGTGGCTGCAGGACCCTGCATGTGTCCAGCTCAGGAGTGGGGAGTTCTCCCCAAACCTGTAGCTCTGAGTTTCTGTGGGGTGTTGACTCAGCCCTAGGTCTGCCTGGATCTATTTGCTCTTGCATTTGCTTCCTTACCTGCAGAAATCCCTGCATCCTGCAGTGCTCACTGACTGTTTGGTATCTGTGTCGATAAGTGGAAAAATCTGTCTAACATTCCACCTCACCAAGTGTCTGGCTCTCACTGCTAGCCCGTCGCTCTTTGTAATTTTATAACTGCCTAAGAAATTAAATCTGTGTTGTGATAAGTATTCTGTGTCTTCTTCCTTTTGTTTGCCACTTGGAGATGGGATAAAATCAGGATAAGGCTACGTGGCCCAAACAAAACAGCAGCAGTTCTGAGCCCTCGGTCTCAGCAGTGCTTTGTAGCTGCTCTGCACAGACACTGTCAGCTTGGGCTTTGCAGGGAGTGGGGAAAGAAAAAGCTGAGTTTTTCCTGGCACATTTTGCTTGCAAATGTAATTTTCCCTCTTGTTCCTCTTTAAAGCTTCTCTTCCCAGGATTGCATTTGTGTATTTTTCTCATGCTGCTCAGGTGAGTTTGATAAGTGCCTTTATTCCTTTTTTTTCCACGGGATGCATCTCAAGCAGTGCTTTCATACCCAGCCCACTCCCTGTGCTGTCGCTCCAGGCTTGTTGCTTCTCTCATTCAAGCCCTGGAGGAAGATGTGGAGCGAGCTCTTGCAGATGGGAGAGGAGGCAGCTCCTGCTTCTGAATCCTTCCCCCTGCAAAGCAGCGACGAGAGCTTTGATCGGGGTGGACAAGAGGAGCCAAAGCCTTTCTGCTGTTGCTGGCAGTGTTGGAGCACGCAGGGTGAGATGAGGGTGAGGCTCTCCCTGTTCTCCTGTGTTGTTTCATGGTGAGGCCTCGGCTGAGGAGCTCCCCGATCCAGCTCTGGAGGGCAATGCTGCCCTGTCGCTGCTGCTTTGTGCCTCCCTTTGCTCCAGGCAAAATCGGCTGTGCTCGCTCTGATGAGTGTCTCTAACGTGTTCACTCGCTGCTGGTGATGTTTCCCTGTCTCCTGCCTGGAGCAAACTGAAGATCTGAGCTGGATTCAGGCAGTGGCAGTGACTTCCATTTGCTGTGGTGATGCCAACAGTTCCTCTGCCCCCTGTGTCCCAGGTGGATAAAATCATCCAGCCCCACTGGGAGGTCCAGCAGCCCCTCTGCTCCTGCCCTAGGGGAGCCAAGCAGAATATTCTCCAGTAAGCAAGGGGGAAATTGTAAACAGTGGGTCACACCCAGCCCTGAAATAGGCAGCTGTGGTTGCCTTCAGGACAGCAGTTTCACTTCTGTCTGCTGGTTTGGCCCACTGAGCATGAGTTTCCAGGGAAGGGAGTGAGCAACCCCATATCCAATTATTTATCTTATTACAAGGGTAAACACAGAGTCATCCCTCTGTTCCTCCTTGTTTTCTCTTGGTGCTGGGTTGGCTTTTGGCTTTAGCTGTGATGATCTGCCCAGTGGTCAGGCCCTGACACCCTTCACTATGCAGGGCCTGAGTCCAGGATAGAACAGCTGAGCAGAAACACAATCCTGGTGTGAACAGCCCCACTTGGGCTGTGGCTGAGCTGAACACACTGCTGGGAGCAGAGGAAGGAGTGAGACACCAGCAGAGCAGCTCACACTGCCCCTGGCCTGGCTGCTGTGCAAGGTGGATGCAGCATCACTCATTTTTAGAGCCAGTGAGCAGAAAGGAGGAGCTGGAGCCAGAGGTGGGCACCAGCACCACTGATCCTGCCCAGGCTTGGGAGCAGCTTGTCGCTCTCTGCAGCACCCACACTCAGCTGCTCCATGAGCATTCACCTCTCCCGTGCCACATCCAACCCACACCAGTCTCAGACAGGCCCTTGGCAGAGGCTTTTTTGGCTAATTAATGAACTATGAGCTAATTGAGGGCATTGTGCCCAGCTTGCTGGAGCTGAGGACAGCTGATGCTGGCTCCTCCAGCACTGGGTTATGTTTTGGGTTGGGGGTTTTAGCAGAGAGTTCTGCTAAGTTACAGGTTATAATAAAGGATTTGGAGATTGCTGTATCTGGGTAAGTCCATAAAGTAAGCTAGAGGGTTTGGCAGTATTTTGATTTTTTGGATACTGTTTTGCAGGGGCAAGGGAGAGACTTGTTTCCCCACAAGTGTAGTCTGGAGCTGGGGAGCACTGA
The DNA here is from genome assembly GCF_027887145.1 of Ammospiza caudacuta. NCBI lineage: Eukaryota > Metazoa > Chordata > Aves > Passeriformes > Passerellidae > Ammospiza > Ammospiza caudacuta. Next base: position 14,178,234 of record NC_080609.1, read on the forward strand.
GTGATGCAGGGGCAGGGATGCTCTTTGTCCTTGTGATCAGATCCACCTTGGCCACACGGTGGGTACATATTCACTTTTGGGTGCCAGCCTGGTGTGCAACTCCTCAGCATCTCCCTTGTCACTGCTGTCCCCTCCTCCCTGCTTGAGGGAGGCTGGTGACACCATCAGCCGCTGCTCCTCAGCAGCTTCAGATCGGGCCTGATAATTTATTTTATCTGAGGAGGGCAGGCAGAGGGATGGGCCAGGAGCCTGGGCCTGTGGCTGGTTAAGGGGAGGTTTCTGGGGGCCAGCACGGGGGGCTCTGCTCTGGGGCCTGGGGCCACAGAGGGTCCCTGTGCCTTCCTTGGGACCATCCCAGCCCCCTGTCCCCAGAGCATCCATGTTCTTTCTTCCCTTCTCTGGTACCATCCCGCTGTTCTTTTCCTGGAACATGCATATTCTCCCCTTCCTCTCCTGGGATCATTCCTGCTCCTCCCCTGGGAGCACCCCAGCCTGCACATTCCCCAGCAGCATCCCAGTCTCTTTCCTCCCATAACCTCCCTACTCTTCTGCTGGCAGCATCCCAGCCTTTTCTCCTTGGTGCATCCACACCCCTTCCCTTGTTTCCTCCCAAATCATCCCTCTCCACTTCTTCAGCAGCTCTGCAGCACCTTCTGTGCGTGCTGAGGGCACCACTGGTTCTCCTTGACCCAGAGCAAAATGTGAGAGGGGGGAGATACTGATCAGTGCTTGCCTTCACCTGAGCCAAAACTGCTGGGGGAGGCAGAGGGTGCTTGGTGTTTGCTGTGTGTGCCTGGAGCTTGATCCATGCTGGGATGAGGGGACTGTGCTGGGGCCAGAGCAGAGTGGCTCTGCCTTTGTGCCGCTGCTCTGCTGTGTTTTCCTGAGCAAATAATGCTGCAGCTTTTGGAATTGGGCCCAAAACTTGAGTTCTGGCAGGGGAGGGCAAAGCTCTGGGCTTCACCACAACCTCTGGTGCTGGCTGAAGCCTGGGGGGGGGAAGGGAAATGCAGCCCCTCTGTGTCCCCTCTCTCTGCACCGTGGGGCACAGGGCTCTCTGCTCCCCTGCTCTCTGTGCCACCAAGCACAGAGAAATCCTGCAAGAGCATCTCTCCTCTCCTTACCCGAAAACAATTTTGGAAATGAAAGCCGGGAGGCAGAGCCAGGGATGTTATCTCACCCCTTTCTACCGTTTCAGATAGGAAACAGCCTTTCATCTCTCCCAGGGTGAAAGGCAATTTGCATTTCAAGAGGTCAGGACGAAGCTTTTTCTCTTTACCATCCGAAATTCGTTATTCAAAGTCTATTTGGAAACAAAACAACACATGCACGGGAAGATGGCCTCTGCAGGCTCAAATTAACTGCTCCTGTCATCCCTGATTTCCCTGGCTGCTGCTGCTGGAGGATGCTGGATCCAGGAGGAGGAGGCACAGGCGCTGCTGGAGATGTGAGTGGAGCAAACCTGTGAGCTCCTCGCTGTGGCTGGAGCTGCTGCAGGGCTCGGGGGTCTCCCCTGGGAATTGGGGGAGGGTTTTCACCCCCCTGCCCTGCACAAGCTTGGCTCGGACAGGTCAGGTCCCTGAGGAGAGCTCCAGACCCACCTCTCTGCAAGCCCTGCTCCCTTCCAGCGCCCACCCTCAGCCTGGCTCCAACAACCCAGTCCTGCTCATAAAACCCCTCTGGCAGCTTCGCTGGGGCTTGCTGGGCACTGGAGCTTTGTTTTCTCAGCTGCTGCCTCTGCCCTCACTGCTGCCACTTATTGATATCAGAGTTTGCATTAGCAGGTGCAGCTCTGGGATATTCAATTACCTATAAAGAGCTGTGGCAACATAAGACATGGCTGGAGGCATCAAGGCCGTTGGTTTCAGGTTTTTTTTTTCCTTGGTTTCAGGGTTTTTTTTCTCTTGGTTTCAGGGTTTTTTTCTCTTGGTTTTGGGTGCTTTGTTTTGGTGTTTTACCTTGCATTTAAAAGAGATGTGAGGACGGGTAAAGTGGCATAAAAAACAGAAGTGAAAAGTGGAGTAAGGAGAAGGAGAAATAAATAAATAATCCTGTTTATTAAATGAAACAGCTGGGTTGGGGAAAAAAATGATCTCCGGGAAGAAAGCAGCTCCCTGGGCTATTTTTAGCTCTTTTGTTTCTCCCCCCCTTTCCACCCCCACCCTCCTTGCACAGTCTGAGGGTTTGGTGCATGTCAATCCTGCTGTTCTCCCTCACCTCCTGAGTGCCAGGTGATGTGCTCTTTTCTTATTTTCTTTTTTTTTTTTTTTTTCCTCTCCTTTTTGTGCATCTTATTTATAGCAGGGAGCTGGGGGAAGGGCAGCAGCAGCATCAGGAGAGGCCGTGCAGGCATCGCCCTCAGTCCTGGCTGGGAAAGGAGGGCCAGCAGGGGCTGAGCCTCTCCTGCAGCATCTGGAGATGCCCGTGGTCCTCCCTCTGCTCCTCAGCAGCTCCAGAGCTGCTGCAGCCCCCCAAAATTCCCTTTGCCTGGGTCTGGGGGGCTCCAGCAGCTCCAGGGCAGGGGCCCTGTTTGGTGTCTCCTCTCAGCCCTTGCACCAATGGGGCTGGGGAACCCTGGATTTCAATTTTCCTGGATTTCCATTTCCCTGTGTTTCAATCAAGTCTTTCTCCCTTAGGCACCACCATTCCTAAAGCCATCCCAGCAAAGCTCTCCACCACCCCCAGGCACTCAGCCCTGCAACCTTCCCCTCTCCATCCCTCCCCATTCCCACCTCTCCTGGATGCTGCTGCTGCCCCAAGGCCCCTCTCCCCTCCTCTCCTCTGCCACCGAGCATCCTCGTGGGCTCCCATCTCTGTGCCTTTATGGAAGAAATACATAATTCTTTTATTATTCAATTAGGAGTTTAACACACAATCAGGTGATCGCTTTAAGAGGATTTCCTATAAGGCAGGATTTGAATAACGGGGCTATGAGTAATATATTCCCTTAACTGGTTTATTCCTTTATCAGATTTTTTTTTTCCCCCTAAGCACTTTAATGCATTTACTTTCCCATTGTCGACACTTTTCTCCGAGCTCTTCCTCCCTCCCCGAGCTTATGCAAATCCCCCGTAAGGCGTTTAATGCTCCGTGTGTGTCAATAGTGCCCAAATCTTGGCGGCAGCATTAGGGCTTCATGCATGCCCCGGCTGATTAAGAGGGGTGGTGGGGCCAGCCTGGCTGCCCAAACCCCCTTTCCAGCCCCCACCGTGGGGCCTCTGCTCTGGGAGCTGCATTTTTGCAGAGCAAAGGCTGAGCTGAAAGTCGCTTTTCTTCTGCAGGGTGAATGGGGAGAGCCGCGCTGACCTGCCCGCCGCTGTTTGCCGCCCTGTCGCTCACATCTGGGGCTGTGTGGAGGTGTTTGCTGCCAGGGGGGGATGGATGTGGGTGGGATGTGAGCAGAGGAGGAAGAGGAAGGAGGGAAAATAACCCCTGAGCTGGAATCAATGTTGGTTTGCGCACACACAGTCCGGCCTGTGCGGCAGAGGATGCTCAGGGTGCCTGCTGGGAATGGCTTGGGCATCACTGTCAGGAAAAACGGGGGTTTGCCCACTTTTTGTGCCACCTGGGGCTGGGGTTATGTCACCCTCATGTGCTGTGGGTTTGCTTGCCTTGAGGCAGTCCCTGGGGTTTGTTTTGGGGGATTAAAGAGCCCTTACAGACACAGGTGTGATGTACCTGGGTACTGGAGGCTCAGGGGATGTGTTTGTTTGCCTGCTCACCTTGGTGGAGTGTTCACTCTGACACCTGGGCAAAGGTGAGCTTGGGGAGGAGAGCAGGCAATGAAAGGAATAGCAAAAAGGGTTGGCCTGGAATTCCTGGTTTTCCCACTGCCTGAGTGTTTTGTGGCTGCTGGTGAAGGCCTTAGAGAACACAGCACAGGGAAAACACTCCCTCCAAGGGTAACTATCACCATTTTCTCCTTCCAGAGAAAAATCTCTCTCAGCCTGTGTCTGTAAACAGCCCGGTGAGTGGGAGGGGGCTGGACCGGCCCTTCCCTGCGTTGTTTCCTCCACGCCCACCACTGATTGTCTCCTTTTTTATCCCGTCCTGCCACTCTGCCTGTGCGTGCAGCAATTATGCAAAGTTGCAATCAAGGAGCTGAATTAGGAGCTCATCTTGGATTAATTAGTGATGGATGCAAATCTGTTCCAACAAAGAGGAGCGAGGGGAGTGCAAAGGCCATGGGTATGCTCCCAGGGTTTCTCCAGCTCTCCCAGGCTCGTTTGAGGGTAGGAGGGATGCAGAGTAATGCCTTGCAGGAGAATTGGGGCATCCACGTGAAAGAATTTGGTTCTTGGCCTTGGGACAAGTCTTGGGTGCCCCAAAGCTGATGCTCAGTTCAGCCCGTGCATCTCCCTGGAGGTTTTAAACCCAGAGCTTTGGGCTTAGAGCATCTCCTCCCACCCCAGCCTCGCTGCAAAGCTCGGGGAAAAACCAGTTAATCCCCACGGCCTCCAGTGCTGAGCCCCTGCCAGCGCTGGGGATTTCTGTTCGCCTGCAATCGGATTGTGACAAACCCCTCCACTTGCATTGAACAAATTCCCTGGCTACTCCCTGCTCCTTGCAGGCCCCAGTAATCCCCTGAGTGTGACTCTGGCCAAGAGGCAACATCCCTGATTAATCCCCGGCGTCTCGGTGCAAAGCTGCTCTGCCGAGGATGCTCCTGGGCTGGCACGACACGCTCGGCCGCGCTGGGAGCAGACCCAGGGAAGGAGGCAAAGGATGCAAGGCTGTTAAAGGAGCTTTTCCAAGAAGGGATTGCAGCCTTGAGAGCAGCCTCTCCTTCCCCTGAAGTGGAAAAGATGGATTTGCAGCACTCCTGGGAGCTCTGGGGGTGGGAAAGGGGGGTGCAGATGTTTAATTTATTTTCCTGCCTCCTCTCAGTGTCACCCACCCCAGGTGGTGCAGAGGGGACACCCACAGGGCACAGAATAACCAGGGCAGCCTGGCAGGGTGAGCACGGCTTGGTTAGGGAGCTCCTGGCTCATGGCTGTGCCCACAGGGATGGGGACAGTAGGGACAGCCCATTCCCATGGTCCCCAAGAGTTTAAAACCTTGGCTTGAGGCTTTTGGTGTGCCGACAACTGAAAGGTCTCTCCTTCCTCTCCCCTCTGCAACAGCAGTGATTAATAAAACCTGACTCGGCTGGAAGGGCAAGGAGAAAAACAACAATACAGGACATTTCTGGAGATGGTCCTAATCCAGCATCTCGGAGCCAAATGAATCAGCAGCTTCTTATTCTGCCGGCAGGATTAGTGAATGCTCATCCAGGCTCCTGGGGAGTGAGGTGAGGCGCTGCATAGCAAGGAGAGATGTGGCCACAGGGTGTTGGCTGGTTCATGGAGCCGAGCAAATCCCTCCTTGTAATTCTGCAAACACTGCTGGGATGCACCCACTGGTGCAGGGAGCCATGGGACAGCAGGGAGAGGCAGGAGAAGGGAAAAATACCTCTAAAAATCTGCAGTGGGGGTGAAGGAGGAGGATGTTGGATGTGGGGGAAAGACTCAAGGCTGGGGCTGTGTGTAAGGGATGCCCCTCATGCCACAGGGACCACCATGCCTGGCTGGTTTTCCTGGCTGTTAAAGTGGGTCAAGCAGAAACCCAAGGAGCATCTGAGCTCGCCAACCTTGAGCCAACGATGTGGGAGCTGAATAATTCAGGGCCAGCTTAAAAAATTGAAGAGCCCAGCAAAGCTCCAGGAGAGCGCAGCCCATGGGACCCTCATACCCTTGCCAGGCAGAGGCAGCTCAGCCTGCCCATGCTCAGGGGCACCTTGGGCGTTTTGGGAGGGAGGACAGTGTTGTTTGTGTCTAACACTGCCCTTGGGAGTGGGGAAAGCAGAGGGAAAGCACCCAGAGAAATTCACCCTGGTGGATTCATCTCCCTGTGTTCACTGTAGAACTCCAAGCTGTAGCAGTTTCCTTGGATATCCCAGCATGGCTCTGTCACACCTACAGCAGGAGCAGCTGGAAGGGAACCCCCTTGTCCCCTGAAATGGGGATCTCTTCATTGTGTGGTTTTAGAGAGGAGGCTAAAACTTGATTTTTGCCAGCAGGTGTTTGGTTGCGGCATCTCCCCAGGCTTGGAGAACACCACATCCTCTTGGGAGCTGAGGTGCCCCTCTCAGCTTGGTCACCTCTAAAGGACCATCCCTGCTTCTGTTCCTGGGCCTTTGGAATGGGGAGAAGCAGCTCCAGGGGAAATCCCTGTGGTGAGTAATGCTGCCTGGCGAGCGCTGCGAGAGGCGGGTGCCCATATGCTGCAGCTCATTCTGCTCTTTTCTGGAGCACTCTCCCTGTCTGGGTGCCAACCAGCAGCACACACGGCCAGGGAACCCCACCTCACTCACCCCACAGTGGGGTTTTACATTTCTAAGGTTCCCTGAACAGGGTGATGGAGTCTGGTGTAGAGCAAGGGGATGTACCCCAAGGGGAGTGAGGTGCTTTGGGATTTTATGGTGACTCTATGAAATTAGAGCTGAACAAATGTGCCAAAGAGCCCCAAAAAATCCCCGTTTGCACCAGAGGGCCTGGCTGTGCAGGTGCTCAGCTCAGAGGGGAGCAAGGAAGGCTGAGACCCAGCTCCAGGCCGTGCTTGGCACAGCAGTCAGGTGCACTTGGAGCCAAACTCCGGCTATTTCAGTCAGGGAGAAAAGATGGAAATTTCCACCTGGCCTGTTTTCTTGCCTGTGCTGGGTTTGCAGGAGCCCCTTTCCCCAGCCCGCTCCCGGCAGCAGGAGGTGGTGCAGGCGGCTGTGTCTCTCATTTCCTCCGGCGGCCGCAGCAGCAGCAGCGCATCCCCGGCCCCGCTCGCTGATTTACACAGCGCAGCAGCGTTTATTGACTGCGAGGAGATTGTCATTCACGGCCAGGCCTGGAGCAGGGATGGTTCCTCCTCTCCTTGCCTCCATCCTCTCACACTCGGGGGCAGAGCCCAGAGATGGTCCCGCAGGGCTCTCACCGTCTCGCTGGGAGGGGGCACCTGCTGAGCCCCCACTGTGTGCCTTGCTGCTCCTGGGGAAAAGCACCAGATCCCCGTGATGGAGCAGGGACGGATAGAGCCTGCAGCCTGGGCTGGGGACACCCATGATGTCCCTGCCTGGGTCACCCACCCTGGGTTTTCTCCCTTTGATGGATATCCACACTGCCCCATGTTGCTGACTCCCTTCCTCCTCTGCTTCCACTCCCTGGTTTTGGAAGTGAGCAGAGACACTCTTGGCTGTTTCCTCAAAAATCTGAGGGATTGCTGTGTTCTGTTAACCAGAGCTTCCATCCATCCATCCATCCATCCATCCATCCATCCATCCATCCATCCATCCATCCTGCCGTTTGTCCACCCATCCATCCTGATTCCATCATCCCCTCTTAGACAAAACCCTTCACAGGGCACGAATGACCCTCTGGCTGAAAACCTCATGCCCTGAACTAAATTACCGGGGCTTTCTCCGTAATTAATCTCTCTTGGCAATTAGCTCCGGCCCTCCGAGATCCCTCCAAGGCGCCTCTAGCCGGTACCCATAGCCGGTACCTGCAGCCGGTACCTACGGGCGGTGCCTACGGACAGGGATGCGAGCGCGCACCGGGAAAGCCTCTCCGGGGGCTCGGGGGAGGAGCGGGGGGCGGGCGGGAGGCCGGGCCGGGCCGGGGGAGGCAGGGCCGGGCCGGGGCCGCCCCCGCTCCGCCGCCGCCGCCGCGCTCGGTGCCGGCCCCCTCCCGGCGGAGGCTCCGCGATGGCGGGGCCGGGGCCCGGCGGCCGCCGGGGCTGAGCGGGGCGGGCAGCGCCGGTGCCGCAGAGCCGCCGCGGCGGACGCGGAGAGGTAAGAACGGACCTGTTGTGCTCGGCCGGGACCGCCGGGGAGCGGGGGAAAGGAGGGGAAGGCGCCGCTCCGAGCCCTGGCCCCGCCGAGCATCCTCCCGGCTCCCCCGAGCATCCCCCGGGCGCGGCCGGCAGCTTCTCCTTCAGACAGGGACGCGGGTTACTGAATTCCCTCCGTTTGTGGCAACTTCGCCGCTGGCAAGATGTCGGGGGACCCAAAAAGCGCCTTTGTGCCCTGGCAGGAGGGCTGCGGTGCCCGGGGGCCAGGCAGAGCCGGGGGGCAGCGGGGCAAGGGCTCCTCTCGGGTGAGACCCCCCCAGCCCTGCCCGCCATGGGGAAACGCTGCCACCGCCGCGCTGGGGCCACAGGGGCGGCACGGTGTGAATCCTTGGGGGCAGACGGATGTAAATCCAGCGGGAGGAGAAAACCCAATTTACGGCAGCGCAGGGATGCTCGGGGGAGCGAGGCGGGGAGCGCCGGAGGCCGGTCCAGCGCCGCGGCCGCGCAGCGCATCCCGCACCCCGCATCGCTCATCCCGCACTCCGCATCCCGCATCCCGCATCGCTCATCCCTCATCCCGCACCCCGCACCCTGCATCCTTCATCCCGCACCCCGCACCCCTCCCGGCCCCGCCAAGTTTGGGCCACACGCAGTACCTACGAGGCTTTTCCAGCTGGTTTGTTCTCCAGCTGGGATTCCTGCTATGGAAAAAGCCGGCAACAGGCTCTCCGGCATCCCGGGAGATGCTTCCCGCTGGGTTTTATTGCCTGGGGGGCAGCTGGCACAGGAGGTGCGGGTGAAGGGGATCACGGGCGGCTCCCCTGGGTGGAGCGGTGCCCCAGGACATCGTGCCCTGCTGGGGTGCCCTGCTGGGGTGCCCTGCTATGGGATGGGGGTGTTGGGGTAACCCCAGCATGGGGACAGAGGGGGACCCCATCCCAGCATTGCTGTGCTCTCAGCACAGCCCCAGAGCCAGGGCAGTGCTGCCCTGTGCACCCATCCCTGCACGAGAGAAGCATTTTAGGCTCCCGGAACCCACTCCCAGGGTCTGTGGGCACCACGTTTGTCCCTCCTCAGGGCCCTCCAGCATCCAGCAAATGCTGGCAGCTGGAAAACCTCTCTGCTCCTGCAAACGCCATGTCTGGCAGGGAGACCACAGAAATTACTGCCATTGATTTTTCCTGCCTTGCCTGACTCAACCTGCTGCCTTGGAGGAGATTTTTCACCATCACCACCACCCCTGGATGCCAGGGAGATGTGCAGGAGGTGGGCTGGGGACAGGCAAGGAATTCAGAGCAGCCCCCTGGGGTTGAACCACAGGGATGAACCCTGGTTTGGATGGCTCTGGTGGGGTCACTGGAGGATGGTGGATATTTGGAGAGCTCATTTTGGGATGCATTTGGTGTGATGCTGGGGTCTCTCTGGCAGGTCCGTGCTGGCTCTGATTCCCCCAGAGAAGCAGATCTGAAAAAGCAGAGTCAAATCCCGTCCCCTCTCTGAAAGCTGCAGGAGTGTGTCTGCCCGGGCTGGCAGCTCTGCCCCAGCCCCAGGCACCAGAGATGCTGAAAAGGGCAAAAAGCAGAGCAAAAGTGCTGCCTGCAGGGAGCCAGGGCTTCCTGAGACAGCCAGGACTTTCCCTGCAGCCATTGAGTGGATTCTATCCATTAATTTCCCTGATTGCTTTTGGAAATCACAGCGGCATTTGTCTTTGGGAGCATCCCAGGGAGGTGCTGAGCCAGGCTGTGCCTCGGGGGTGGATCCTGTGGGTCCCTCACGAGCACTGCTCACCACCCCAGAGCCAAACTTGGGATCACATTCCAATAAAACTCGTGTGGGTTCCCCACGAGCACTGCTCACCGCCCCAAAGCCAAACTTCTGCTCAGAACATTGGTGATCCCATTTGCCTGGGGGGAATCTTCTTTCCAGGTGGAAAAAACCCATCAGAACTGCAAGGTGGAGAAGGCTCAGGGCCACCCACGTGTCATTGTCCCTTGCGGACCCCTGGCACCACCCGGGGGGATCTGTGCACCCCAGAGGTGTCCCTGTCACTGCTGTCCCTCCTCTCAGGTGGCCAGGATGGGCTCGGTGGGTGCTGAGCGCTTCAAGGAGCTGAGCCCAGCAGTGACACCCGAGGGGAACGTGGTGATGAGCTTCAGCTTCGACAGCTACCAGCTGGAGGAGGACGAGCTGCAGCGGGGCAGCCAGGCCAAGGGTGTGCTCACCTTCATGGAGCCAGGTGAGGCAGGCACGGCCCAAACCAGGGTCCCTGCTGGGTTCCCACCCCCTTAGGAGCTTCCTGGGATGGGTTTAGTAGACACAAACAGCCTGAAATGCCACAATATTGCCCACTGCCCTTTTTCATCCCTTTTTGTACCCGTGTGAGCCGCCAGCACATCCCATGGCAGTGGGCTCTGCAGGCTGGTAAGGAGTTGAGGATTGGTGCCATGAAACCCCTGGGATTCATCCCAGCCCTGCTCCACATCCTGAGGCAGCCCTGTCCACCTCCACAGCCACCTCTGACCCTTCCTGCACCTTGACTTGCACTGTCACCTGCACTGCCAGACTCTCAGCTTGTTTAGCTGCAATTAAAACTCACCAGACGCCCAAAGCCCAGATGTTTTCCCGACTCCTGGGTCTCCACTGAAATGTCTTTATTTAGAGAAGGAACTTCTCAGAGCTGGGGCTGTTTATTTGTGCATCTACAGGGAGCTGAGCTGTTTCATTGCCTCAAGGCTGAGGTCTCATGTGGGTCCCAGGGTGCAGCAGTGCCGCTGTCACGTCTTTTTCTCTTTCTTTCCTCTTCTGGGGCAGTTTCTGAGGAGCCTGAGCCCCAGGATCGATACCATGGGATTTATTTTGCCATGCTGCTGGCTGGGGTGGGATTTCTCCTGCCCTACAACAGCTTTATCACTGATGTGGATTACCTGCACCACAAATACCCAGGTAGGTCTGGAGCAGCTCCAGCACATCCCTGACACCCCAAACCTGGAGAGAGCTCAATCCCACTTCCAAGGGAGCTGAACTCCTGTCCCCCCACCACCTGCCTCTCTCCAGGGACCTCCATTGTCTTTGACATGAGCCTCACCTACATCCTGGTGGCCTTGGTGGCCGTCATCCTCAACAACGCGCTGGTGGAGCTGCTGAGCCTGCACACCCGGATCTCCGTGGGTGAGTGGGGTCCCTGCACCCCCAGGCAGGGCTGTCCCCGTGCGGTGCCCCTGCCAGCACCTCTGTCTGCCCCCCACAGGCTACCTCTTTGCCCTGGGGCCCCTGCTCTTCGTCAGCATCTGCGACGTGTGGCTGGAGCTGTTCAGCCGCAGACAAGCCTACGCCATCAACCTGGTGGCAGTCGGGGTGGTGGCCTTTGGCTGCACAGGTATGGGGCACAGCAGCTGGGCTGGGACATGGCAGGTAGGGGAGGGAAACAGCCCCATCCCTGAGCTGTGATCTGCTGGGAAAACCTCCTGCTCTGCTCCCCATAACCCTCAGGTCCATCCCATCCACCCTGCCCCATCCCATCCACCTCTGTCCGGGCATTTGGGACTGACCAGGGGCACCAGCACTAAACTGCACATTGGTCACCAGCACCACTGATCTGGGCCACCATGGTGACATGCCAAATCCCCACACCTGGTGGCCACTCTGGGTGGGAACAGACACAGTGGAACATCCAGGGAGGGGAATAAAGGCCCTCCTGCTTTTGGAGCAAGGAGGCTGCTGGAAGGAGCAGCTCCCAGCTGGCACAGCTCATGGGTTCCCTCTGGGGTTTCTTCCCCTTTCCGCAGTTTCGGCTGCAGCAATAATCCCTCCTTCTCCCCTCTGTGCCTCTCTCCTGAAGTGCAGCAATCCAGCTTCTACGGCTACACGGGGCTGCTGCCCAAGCGCTACACGCAGGGAGTGATGACGGGAGAGAGTAAGTACCCACAGCCATGGTCAGTACCCACAGCCACTGAGCGTGTTGCACCTTCTCCTGGGGCCCCAGTGAGCCACACCTGGGTCCCCAGCACAGCCGGGAGATCAGGGATACCCCAACAAACCAGGGAGTTTACTGGTTTTTAAGTCCCTGCACTGCCATGCCAGGCTGGGGGTGAAGATGCCGAGATTTATCACCCCAAAATCACTGCTGGTGACTCCTCTATATGTGGAAGCATCCCATCCACATGGTGAGGGATGATGAGGATCCCTGAGCTGGGATTCAGAGGGGCCCAGCACTGACAGCTCTCCCCACACCACCAGGCACCGCCGGGGTCATCATCTCGCTCAGCCGCATCTTCACCAAGCTGCTGCTGTCGGACGAGAAGGAGAACACCGTCATCTTCTTCTTCATCTCCATCGGCATGGAGCTGACGTGCTTCATCCTGCACCTGCTGGTGAAGCGCACGCGCTTCGTGCGTTACTACACCGACAGCTCCCGCCAGGGCCTCCCCGAGAGCCGCGGGGCCAGCGAGCCCAGCTCCGGCTACCGCGTCCACCACGACGTCACCTCCGAGGACGTCAGATTTGTAAGCCAAGCGCGGGTTCCCCTGCTGTCCCCCGGGGTTCTTGGCCACTGCACCTCAGCACTGCTGTCCCCTCTCTTCCCTCATGCAGGAGAACCGGGAGCAGGGGCAGCCGAGCTCCCCGCGGGGCAGCCCCGGCCCCGAAGCTGAGCTGGCTGGGAGTGGCACCTACATGCGCTTCGATGTGCCTCGGCCCAGGATCAAGAGGAGCTGGCCCAGCTTCAGAGGTGGGTGGTGGGCTCGGGGGAAAGCCATGCCTGTGGGGTGGGATAAATAAATGACTGGTGACCCAGTGTTATGGGGAGGATCATTCCCAAGGCTGCAGAGGGATGTTTGAAAAGGGCATGGAAGAGAAGGACAAAGGGAAATGGTTTCAAACTGACAAGAGGACAGGATTAGATCTTCCCTGTGAGGGTGGGGAGGCCTTGGCACATGCTGCCCAGAGAAGCTGTCCAACTTAAAGTGTTCAAGGTTAGGTTGAATGGGGCTTGCAGCCACCTGGGATAGTGGAAGGTGTCCCTGTCCATGGCAGGGGGTTGGACAGGGGGTTGGATGGTCTTTCACAATCCCTTCCATCCCAAACCATATGTGATTCTATGATCCCTTTCCTAATGATGTGCCCATAACCTTGGGGCAAACTCATTTTTGGAAGGCATCCCTGTGGGTCAGACAAAGCTCTCAGGCTCTGCAAGGGGCCTGGGCTGCAGTTTTGGCTGAGCTGTGCTGCCTGTCCCTGCCAGACATGCTGCTCTACCGCTACGTCGTGTCTCGCCTCATCTGGGCCTACATGCTCTCCATTGCCATGACCTACTTCATCACACTGTGCCTCTTTCCCGGGCTGGAGTCGGAGATCCACAACTGCACGCTGGGGGAATGGCTCCCCATCCTCATCATGGCCATCTTCAACCTCTCTGACTTCGTTGGCAAGGTAGGAGAGAGGCCAGAGCCAGCACAGGGGGGTCTGTCCTGCTTTGGTGCTCTCTTCCTAAACCATTTGACTCCACCAAGGGTCATCTCCACCCACAGGGGTCTAACCAGTGTGAGGCTGGTGCTCACCAGCACAGCCAAGGCTGGATTCCCACAGCAGTTGGTCTTTCCACCATCCCATCTCCCTGTTACCCCACTTTGGGCACAGCAGGGCCCTCCCCATCCTCCTCATCCCCCCAGCAGAATCTCTGCCCTCACTGCAGATCCTGGCTGCCCTGCCCTACGACTGGAGAGGGACCCACCTCCTCGTCTACTCCTGCCTCCGTGTGGTCTTCATCCCCCTCTTCATCATGTGCGTGTACCCCAACGGGCAGCCCACCTTCAGCCACCCCGCCTGGCCCTGCATCTTCTCCCTCCTCATGGGCATCACCAACGGCTACTTCGGCAGCGTGCCCATGATCCTGGCGGCGGGCAAGGTCAGCCCGGAGCAGCGGGAGCTGGCAGGTAGGACCGAGCCCTCCTGGGAACCCCACTGGTGTGGCCTGAGCACCCTGACACCCCATTTCCCTTCCCACAGGGAACACCATGACCGTGTCCTACATGACGGGCCTGACGCTGGGCTCGGCCGTGGCCTACTTTGCCTACAGCCTCACCAGTACCTCCCACAGCAGCTGTTTCTACACTGAAACCTCCAATGGCTCCTTCACCTTGGGCTACTGAGCCCTGGGGTGGGGCAATGGGGACAGGGTGGGACCTGCTTCCCACCATGGTCCCCAGCGCCCCACGTCCCTCCTCAAGGAGGGAGCCTGGAGCCTGAAAGCCGCCCCTGCATGGACAAGGACTGGTATCCCGTTGGCACAGGCAACTGTGGCATTCCCAAACGGCCTGTGCTGCCCAGCCAGGCACTGTGCAGGGCCACTGCTTGGGGTGACATTCCTCCCACCCCAGGGGACAGTTCTTGTTGCTTTTGGGGGTCTCCCCATCAGCAACGTGCAGCTCTCCAGTGAAGGCTGGGGATTTGCTGTTTGCGCCAAGCCATTGACAGGAGGAAGAAAATACTGCCAAATCCCAAAGGGAACAGGACCAGCACTGGGGAGGAGGGTAATGGAGGGCTGGTGAGGAAGAAGAGGAACAAGAGAGGAAGGAAGCACTGCTTCAGTCCCCTGTGGCTCTGGGAAGGTGGGTCTCCACTTCCATTGATGGTGCTGCAGGTTTTCACCAGGAATGGCTTGAAATCACAGTCCCTCCCTAAATATGCGAATCATATGGATGGGGAAAAAAAGATTTTTTTTTTTACTGTGTCTTGTTTTACCCCCCCTAACTGCAACAGAGGCAGGGTCTTGCCTCCCCCCACCCCACACTGTGAATCTGCTCCATTGCAAGGGGTACAGGGGGGCCCCAAGGCTGCAGCACTGCCAGTGCCACCTGCAGGCCACTGCTGAGCTTCAAGATTTATTGCGCAGGATGTAAGTGAAGCTGATTAAATAATTAAGTGTCTTTGCAACAATGGCTGGTCCTTATCTGTGCCACACACAAGTGTGTGGGTGGCATTTGAGTGCTGGTGATGGGCTGGGCTGGCAAACACACACAGAGTGGCACCTGCTGTCTGCCCTGTTGGGTTTTGGGGTGCCTCTGGTGCTGGTCTCAATCTTCAGGGCTCCCTTTGTCACCTGGGGTGGTGGAACACGTCACTGGGTTACACCAAACCCCTGCCAGTCTGCAAACTGCCGTGGGCAGCACACAGGAGAGGGAACAGGCCAAGAGGAGCAGAAAACATCAAGA
The DNA here is from genome assembly GCF_027887145.1 of Ammospiza caudacuta. Taxonomy (NCBI): domain Eukaryota; kingdom Metazoa; phylum Chordata; class Aves; order Passeriformes; family Passerellidae; genus Ammospiza; species Ammospiza caudacuta. The sequence goes on from NC_080609.1 coordinate 14,193,260, forward strand.
GAAGGCGCCAACACCATGTTTTGGGACCAGCTGCACCTCGCTGTGCCAAGTGGCGGGTGCCACCAACCAGGGAATCAAGCCCAAGGAGCCAATGAGTGCCAGGCCTGGCCCCGACCTTGCCCCCACAGCACGGGAGGGTCTGGCTGTGCCAAGCTCCTGCCTGTATGAAGTGCAGCTCACACCAAAAAAGAGCAAATCCAGCATTTCATCCTCAGCACATGGTGCCCTGGGCACGGTGGAAGGGGGAGGACCTCCAGGCCCTGTGCAGCAGACACCTCTACTCCAGTGTCCAGTCCTGTCCATCGGTGCCACCAGCTCACACAGATGGGTTCTCCCCAAAAAAGCCACCAGGCACCTGGGTTGTGTCTTTCTCCAGGGCAGGGGCTGAGCCAAAAAGCCATCATTGCCACCAAGGGGAGAAAAACCCTGCGGTCAGGACAAGCGAGACAAAGAAAGATGCTTCGTTGGGTTGCTTTTTTTCAATTAGATTTTTTTTTTTTTTATGAAAAAAGATCACACGGAGTTCTCCAACAAACAGAATGCCAAAAAAATTGTTTTAAACAAAACATAAACAAAACAAAACAAAAAGACAAAAACCTGGCTCTCCTTTCCTCTCGATTGTCTGAAATATCCTTGTGTTCCATAGAAGGCAGTGGGTTTTAAGTGCTTTCTATTTAACATTAGCATAAAATCTCTCTCGCGCGCTCTCTCTCTCGCTCTTTAAAATATGCTCACACAATTTGCTTCTAGAAGTACAGTACACTTTGAGCGTGGGGGGTGTGCCTGTTCCCAGATCATTTACAATCACAATCCAACAGGAAATAAAAAATAATATTCTAAACGTCAGACTGTGTTCATTTCTGCCGTTGTGGGTTTTTTTCTTTTTTTGTTTTTTATAATTTCATAATTTTTTTCACAGTTTTAAAAAGTTTATATTTATATATATATATTTATATTTATATTTATAATTAAAAAGTTGAATCCATTTAAAGACTTATAATACAGGAGGGCTAAAGAGTCTTTTGGTACATTAAAACTGTACAGGCTAGAACCGTCACTGTCCGCCGTGGCCCGGGCTGGAGATGGTACGAGCTCAGCACCATGTGTGGTTTGTTTAAAGGACGGGGGGTCACTCTGTGGGGCTGTCCCTCACCCCTGAGCCCTGGCCTCCAGTCTCTGGTATGCAGCCAGGGTGGAGAGTTTCCAATCTGTCCTTGGCTTAAGCGTCGCCCCGCTCCGCGTCCCGGCGATCCGTAGTGCGAGTCGGGAGTTGCAAAGATCAGTGCGTCTCTTGGAGTTTTGTTTAAGTGCAAGGATGGTGCGTCGTTCTCCTCAGGTTCTCCTCCAGTGTTCCCTCTGGCCAGGTGTAAGCGTGAAGCAGCAGTGGCAGTGCCCAAGGGGAGCTCAGCTCCTCTGTGGATGGAGGCAGCTGAACGGTGCAGTCCCTGAGCCCCAGGTGGCAGCGGGGCTCTGGCTGTGGGAGCGCCGTGGGCAGGCACAGCTGGGTTCACACACTGCCCCCATTCCCTTCAAACCATGGGCAAGGCTCCCCAGCAGCTCCATTTCTCAGCACAGGCAAGGCATGGTGGGTAAAGCTGGGTGAGGGATGCCAGAATCCAGTGGCCTCTGATCTTCTCTCCTCCAAGCACCAAGCAGCAGCTTTTCCCAGTCTTTTCCTGCTCCTTCACTGCAGCTTTTCCCAGTCTTTTCCTGCCCCTTCACTGTGGTTTTTCCCAGTCTTTTCCTGCCCCTTCACTGTGGTTTTTCCCAGTCTTTTCCTGCCCCTTCACTGCAAGCTCCAAGACGAGGTCTCAGTTTGCCATGTGTCACCCCCTTTGCCACTTACTTGCTCCCTCTTTCGCAAGGCAGAAGGGGTGCAGAGCTGCAGAGGGTTCAGTTTGTTCAAGGCAGTGGGAAGAATGCTTTCAAGACTGGATGTTGGTTCCTCTTCCACCTGGCTCCTCCCAGGCCAGAGGATTCTCTTCTGCCATCTCCGTGCTGGAGCCAGCCCTGCCCTGTTGTGCTCCACACGCTGCCGGAGGGGCCTCCAGGGAAAGGGAACAGCAAAAAGGCTCTGAGAGGATCGAGACGAGGCGCTGAGAGAGACTCATCTCCTTTCTCTTTCACCCTGTCCTTCCTATAAAGGGTCATGCGAAACTAAGCAGGAAAGGGAATATAAGGACGGAGAGGAGCGCACGCAGAAGGCAAGAGGGTCCTTCCACGTGCGGGCGGCTTCCGAGTTACTGATGGGGAAAATGACACAAAAGGGATCCCTCCTGCCGGGGGGTCCCGCTGGTGAAATGATCACGAGACCCATGTGCTTTCCTGGACCAAAAGGAGGAAGGGAGAAGTTGGTCAAGTGTCACCATACTTAAAGCCACTTCCAGAAGAGCCTTGGGGTTCAAGCAACACCACCACCCCCCCACTGGCATCTTCCTCGAGTCCTGTAACTGCTTCCCCAACCCCTTTCTTCAGCCTTCTCCTTCCTCCTCGCGTCTCTCGCGCTCTCCTGTCTGTAGTGTGACACAGAAATGAGCATTGAAAGAAACAATCATGTCGTCTGAACAGGCACGTCCTCAGGTTTGTCCCATCCCTTCCCAGGGGGTGGCATGTGTCCCCTGGGCGGTCAGCAGATGACAGGGACCCCGTCAGTGTTGAAGATCATGCCCGTGGTGGGCTCGTAGGTCCCTGCAAGGTAGTAGAGGTCCTCACTGTCTTGGTATTTCTTTGTCTTTAGCATCTGCTCGTATTGATCCAGACCAACAACAAGACACTTGTGTGAGATGGTCTGGACGTCATTTTCATCCACGTGGGAGGACTGGTAGAGGGCTCTCTGCACAACAGGAAGAGAAGGAAGGAGGTGGGAAAAAAAAGGAGCCATTAGATCACAGAGCATTTACAGCATCATCTTCAGTAAGTAGGAAAAACACTCATCGTAACGGGATAGGATTCTGCTCATACTCAAGAATATCTCACTCATCCCAACAGCCAGCCCAGGAGAGGGGCACTGGGAATCTGCACAGACCCATGGACAGCCTGGACTGAACCTGAGCCCTGACTCTCACTTGGCTCCCACTGATGGGAATGCTGCAGCTGCCAAGCACACATACAGGGAAATATGGAGGCCAGGAGTGTGCCATCCTCATTTCAAGGATGCAAATGCAAAGATGGATGCTGGATACCAGCTCCCTGTTCTTCCCCACACCCAGCACCTGCAGCTATTCCACCCTCCCAGAAATATTCACCCCAAGGCCGGGGCACTGCAGACTTGGCAGCCAAGGCAAAAATCAAGAGCCAGAGAAGTTTGGAGGGCATTTCCAGTATTTATTTGTTACAGGGTACCCAGCATTCCCTCCCAACCTTCTCCCAGTCTCACCAACCTCCATAAAGTCCTTCCTCTGGTTGGATGCCTGCAAAGCTGTGGCCAGACTCCTGCCCGATTTCTGATCCCAGCGCTGTGCCCAAGAAGAAAAGAGAAAACAGAAATGAAAACCTGGTGAATTTGTTGTTTTTCCATGTCATCATCTCCTGCCCACCACATGTGCTTTTGGACCTTCAGCCCCTGCCCACTGCCACTAGGAATAAATCCTGCTGTCAACCAGCTGCACACGTGCAAAATTCAGTGTTTCTGAGCACCAAGCCCATCCTTCTTACACTTTAAAGATTTGATCTGGATCTTTTTTTGGATTCACACAAAAGTCTTTATTTCCTAATACAAAGAAACCCACCCCTCCCTTCTTCAAGGGCCCAACACTGGACTTGCCCACACCACAGATGAAAACATGGGGCCACCCCCTTCAAGGTACCAGTAACGAACTGGGCTTTGGGTGTTTTCCTTCTCGTTGGAAACAAAAGGGAGCAAGGAGCTTTGCAGCCCTCTCAGCAAAGGAGACCAGCCTACCTTGCCTTCATTGAGTTTCTTCCCAGGGTTGGTTTCTTCTGGGTGATAAAACCATTTGACTCTGACCACCATGTTGTTGCCCCAGGACTCCCACATGCTCTGGATGCGGCCGATGTAGGGCAGGTTGGGGCGGCCGGCGGAGAGGAAAACGGCGCAGTCTCCGATGCGGATGATCTCCTTGCCCCGCACGATGGCCTTGTAGAACAGCTTCCTGGCCTTCCCTTTCATTCCTCGTCTCTGCCAAGAGAGGATCATGCAAGTGGTCAGCCAGGGATCACCCACATTTTCCCTACAAACCAATGTTTGCCTCTCTTGCATGCATCCTTTTGCTGTTGGCAGTATTCCCACAGGAATTGGGGCAGAGGGATACACCACACAGAGTGGCTTCCCCAGCACAGTGAAAGCCAACAGCCATCTCCCAGCACACGTGGCACACCATGCCAGCAGTTCCACCACCCCAGGAAAAGGGAAGAGGCACTAGAAGGCAAAACCAGTGCTGAGTGCCGAGAACTACGGAGCATTTACCTGTGTGGGTTTCCCAAACCACTTCCACAGCTGCCGTGCCGGGAGGAAAGCGGCGATCTTGGGCCTGTTCTCCACGGAGGGCAGGCGCTGGCGCTTGGCCAGCTCCTTGGTGGTGGGCAGGTGGATGCCCTCGCGCTTCTTGGGCCGGCTCTTGTTGCCGCCCTGCGGCGCTGCCGGCTGCTGCTGCGGCTGCTGCTGCGGCTGCTGCGCCGGCTGCTTCTGGCTCTGTGGGTGGGAGGATGCCCGGGATTTCCCTGCCTGCTTGGTTGGCTTGGGTGGGAGGGTTTGCTGCACCGAGGAACTCGGCTGGGCCTCAGCTACTTCGTCGTCAGAGCTACAGGAGGAATCTTCATCTGTAGTGGAGGAGGAAGAAGAGCTGGAGCTTGATGAAGAAGAGGTTGATGAGGTGGAGGAAGAGGAGGAAGATGAAGATGAAGAGGAGCTGCTGCTAGAAGAGGAAGAAGAGGAGGAGTTGGAGGAAGAGAGAGGGGTGGATGCTCTTGAGCTGGCTGAGCTGCTGTCCTGGGCTTCCCCTTGGTTCTTCTCAGCCTCCTCTTCTCCCTCTGACTCTGAGCTGCTGTCGCTGCTGTTGCTCTCAGACTCCTCCACACCTGCTGGAGCTGCTGCTTTTTCTTCCTGGTCCTTCGAGGCAGCAAGGCTCTCTGCTGAGGCATCAAACTTCCCTCCAAAGCTGGCAGGGGAAGGGTCTCCCTCAGCCACCTTGGCTCGGGAAGATTTCTGCTTGCCCTCCACACTCACTGCAGCAGAATAGCCCAGCCCTAAGAGACTCTTCCCATCTCTGCGACTGGCCAGGTTCGAGTCCTCCAGCATCCTCATCGCTTCCTTCATCTTCTTTGTCTTTGGAGACATCACACCCTCATGGTCCAGCTTGATCAGGATTTCATTGTCATGCTTCCTCTGAGCCTTGACCATGGTGCCAAACTCTTGTGTCTCCTCTGTGGGCCGCCCTTTCTTGGCCTTGGCTTTGGACACCGAAGCATCGCTGGAGCCAAAGGCCGCCAGCGTTCCCGGGAGATCGCTGTAGGGCTCTGTGCCCAGGATGCTGCCAAACACAGCAGGCTGGTAAGAGGGTTGGGGGGGGCAGTGCAGCTTCGTGGAGATCTTCATTTTGCTGGCTTTTGAGCGCTTTTCCTCAGTGGGAGCAGGAGAGCCTCCAGTCGGCAGCGGTTGCGATTTTCGCGACCCCTTCATGCTTGGCTTGCTCAAGCAGGCCGGCTTCTCTGGGACTGAGGAGGTAACAGGTGAAGATTCCACCTGATCCTTCTCTTCAGGCAAGGCAGCCTCTTCTGCACAGGGGAAGAAACACAAAGACATGATGTTATCCCTCCAGATGGGCTTTATTAGCTCAGACACAACCAGACACCAGTGCTGACTGGTCTCTGGCCAAGCATGGCTTGTTCCTGCCTGCTCAGGTACCCCCAAAGGAGCACAAGGGGTGTCTTCAATGCTCACTGAACAGCCTGGCCTGGTGCCAGTACTTGTGAGAAGTGATGGACAATGCCCAGGGGTGCTGCTGTAACTTCAGGAGAACCAAACTACAAATCTCCTGTACCTGTGGCTCTATTGACAGCTGCAGAGATGCTCAGCTGAAAAAAGGACTCTGTGCTCCACATGCCTGACTGACAGAAGGAGGCTGTCACAGCACAGGCCAGCTTCCAAGCCAGCCTCCTGTAGACTGTAGCCACAGCAGAGGGAGATGCACGGGTGCTTTGCACTCAAGCAATGCATCCATCCTCACCCAAATCCTGCTCCAAGCAACAGCCCTAACTTGGGGAGAACAGTGGGGAACTGTGCAAGGATTCCCTCAGCTCCAGGCCTGGCAGTGTGCAACTTACCAGCTTTGGCCTTGACACTTGGCTTTCTGCCTCGCCCTTTGCCCTTTGACACAGGCTCCTCTGACCCCAGGGCAGATCCCTCTTTTCCTTCTCCAGTGTCTTTGCTGGATTTACGGCTTCTGCGCTTGGTGCTGGGCACCAAAAGGGCAGGGGAAGGCTCAGCACCTGGAACAGGTCAAAGAGATGTTCAAATGCAGTCAAATTACACATAAAACAGAGATGTGATAGAGTGAAAGTATCCAAACCAAATCTGCAACAGGGACTGGGCCTTTTTCCTTATGGGTGATATCCCACCCCAGCTCCGTGTTCTGTAATTGATGGTGCAATCTTTGTGACTGAAAGGCTGTGAAATTGTCCCAAAATTTGAGGAAAGCAGCCCAAAACTCCATATATGTCAGAGCAGGAAGTGTCTTGCAATAAACTGAACAGCAAGACTCACACTGGATCTTGTAGTCAGGTGGGAGAAGCCGAATGTGAGACAGTGGGATGCGTCCCGTGTCCCCGTCATCGAACTCTACGGTGATGAGATCACCATCTTCCTCCAGATCCAGGGTTCCTGTGGGATGGGGGAGCAGCAGATGGGATTAGCAACAAACATCAGAGTACAAACCCCTTGTAAGGGAAGTGGGGACATGGGGAAAGACAGGGGTGCTGCAGCAGCTGCAAAGCACCCACTTCACCTGTCCTGGGCTGTGCAGGGAGGGCACAGAAGGCTCACTCTGCAATGGAAAGTCCCTGATAACACTAAACCAGCCCACTCAGTGTGAAATTCCCCATCAGCAGCACTGCTCCAGAACGTAACAGCCATTCCAGTTTGACTTCCCACCTCTCTCCACTATTTCCCTTTATTAGCAGAAATTAACTTCTCTCCTTTCACTGAAATATCTTTTTTTTAAGCTGAATTTTTAACTACTCTCAGCCATCATAAACTGCTGTTTTTCACCTTCTCCAAGAGAATTAAGTTGTGTTCTCAGCCTCTCTTCTTGCATTAGCATTACTGGTTTACACATCATAAGTAATTATTCCCTTTTACATATGTGGTATGACCAAGATCCCAAAAACAACACCAGCCATGGCAGAATTGTCCTGAGCCATTCAGGACAACTCACCAACTTTCTAATGGGACCAGACTGGTGTTTCATTTCAGAACAATAGTTGTGAGTATCCAGGTGATTTAGAAACCTCCACAGTCTCAGAAATAATCGATGCTTGGAATAAATTCTAGCTTTCTGAAATGTATTAAATGTCCTTGATGTATTTAAGCTCCTAAATTGCTCGAACCTCTTCCTGAATCTGCAGGATGTTACTAAATCTACATCATTAATGAGAGGGGCATGACCTGGAGGAGAGAACAAGCCAGGCTCTGACTTCCAGGACGCTCCCAGCAGAGGTGAGGGCTTGCCCAGACAAGCCTGACATCCCTGAGCACACACAGGGCTGAGACATCCCAGGTTCAGAGCACAGGCAGGGTGGCCTTACCTCGGACAACTGTCCCTGGGTAGAGGCAGCGGTACTGCTGGCTCCAGTAGGCTGCAATCCTCGTGCCCTCGGGCAGGAACCGCACTGAGGGGGGCTTCACATCGATGATCTGCTCAGGGCAAGAGGAAGGCAATCACTGACCACCCTGACACCAGCACAGACCATCCCTCCACAGCTGGCATGGAGCAAAGCAGTTCTATGGATGGCAAGGGACATTTCCCTGCAGCTGCAGGAGGAAAGAGCTTCCAGCTAGCCTCCCCCACCCCAGAGCAGGCCATGGGCACCGAGCACAGGCAGCTTTGGCAGCACATACCGCTTCCTGCAGGAGCTGCTCCAGGCAGTAAATGTGGGGACGGTTCCCCCTCTCGCCCTCCACCACCACGCGGTATCTGAAACACAAAGGCTGGGTCAGACACAGCACATGGGAGACACCACCCCCTCCAGGTAACGCCTCCCTCTGAGGGGAGAGGATGTGAGAGCACTTCATGAGAGGTAATTGGATTTCCCTCAGTGCTGATAAACCAGAGTGGACTCTCCTTCCCTCCCTGCCAGACATTGTCAGTCTCTGGGCAGCCAGCTCTACACAACCCCCAAACTGATCCATACAGCAGCTATGTCCCCATTTTCTGGGAGACCCCAGGTGGATACAGCAGCCCCTCCACTCACATGTCTGGTGAATGCACTGTCTTGACGTGCCCAGCATAGAGCAGTTTGTCATCCATGGGGATGAGGACACGCAGGCCATCCTTCAGCTCATCCTTGTCAATGATGCAGGAGCGGGGAGCTGTGAGGTGTGGGAGAATGATGGGGATTAGAGAGAACCACACATGGGAAAGGGACAGTGAGGGGAGAAGGAAACTTAATAATCCCAGCATCACTGTTCCCTCTCTTGGTAATAATAATTATCATACCAGTAATGAAAACAGGACAACTCAGAGACTGGGCTTCAACTAGATGTCAGAGTGAGCCATGCTGATCAGGCTTAGTTTTTACTGAATTGACTGAGAAAGTGGTGTCTCCAACCCAAAGACTCATGGCTTTGGATGAGGAATGTGTGAAAGCAGCATAGCTGTCCTCTGAGCAGCCCTGGGAAACCTGGCCAGCTCCCCTACCTATAAGATCCTGCCCTTACCTGGTGTGGGTGGCCTCTCAACCAGCATGCTCAGTGGGATATTCTCATCCTCTGAGAAGCTGCTGTCTTGGTTGGGTTCAAAATCCTCCTCTGCTGCCATGCTCTCCATGAGCTTGCTGACAGCTCCTCCTTTCCCTCGGTTCTGCAGGACAGCAAGCAGCACATCAGCTGGATCACCACAGGAAACAGCCTGATCCCTTCTCACCTCCCTCCTGAGGATATCAGGACAAACCTGCCTCCATCCTCAGCATGGAGAGTTAAGTGGGGGTACCCAGACTTTTTGCTGCCTTCATCCCCCAAGCATCACCAGCAGTTAATCAAAAGCTATTTCCCACATCCTCACTCTCAGAGGCTGGCAGAGATGCTGTGGAGCTCTAGTTTTGCTGTGCATTCACCACAGTGCTCCTGAGCCTCTGCCTTCCCCGAACAGGCACCAGGCACTGCTCCTATTTCTTCTGCAGTCTCCATGATAGGTTCCTTGCTGTTACACACAGACCATAAGCATCACACAGAAATCATGTGAGAAGGCAGCAATGTGTGTTATGAGAGATGACAGGCTGCAGCAGTGGAGCAGTGCTGTGCAAGGCTACTCCATCACCATCTCCTTGGTCCTTGCTGTCCATGCAAGCTCTCCCTCCACCCCGTGGCAGCCTTGGAGAAAATCCTGCCTGCTCACTGATTTGGGGGATGAAGGCAAATGAACACCAGATGGTAGCAGCAGGTACTATCAGAGAGTTTTAGGCTTTTCAAACCAGCCCTTTGCCTGTCACAGACCCAGCAAAACCTGCACCTCTGCTTTCCCTCCCTCACATTGCAACAGCCCAGGTGCTCTGCCAGCCACCCTCCAGTCCAGCCACACTAGAACCAGTCCCTCACCTCTTTTTTCACCTCCTTGGCTTTCACCTTAGCTTTGCTCTTCTTGGTGGAGCCCAGGGCACTTGCCAGGCTGACCCGAACATCAGAGGGGGAGCTGGGGATGCCAGGAGGAGACATGGATGAGGAGGAGGAGCAGCAGGGCGTTTCTTTACCCTTCTTCCGCTGCTGAAAATAAAAACAAAATATTTCCATCAGTAAAGAGAAGATTGGTAAAGATCCTGGGTCCAAGGAGAGGGCAAAGGTAGAGCAAGGCAGGCTATGCACAGGTAGGATTATGTTCAGCCAGCAGTTAGTTCACTGCCCACATCACATCCTATGTCTCCCAGCTCTGCTTTCTGGTTTCACACATTTTGGGAAGAGCTTTTCATTACCCTGGAGAGCAACTCCTGCCCATCAAATCTGCCTCCAAAGAGCTCCAAGAAGATCCCAGTTGGCCTCATGTCATAACTAACTTGTCTAACTCTCCCCATCAGTGTTCTTCCATAACACTGCCATGAACTGAACTGGAGCCAGAGGGAGCCAAGCATTCAGCTTAGATGAAAAGCCAGTAACCCAGAGACCACAGTCACCCCCAGCCAGGGACAGACCTCAGAAGTCACCATGTAAAAGGGGACTTAAACGCCAGTCTGGGGGCCACAGGTCAGCAAGAGGACAACCTCATGCAGAGAGTGGGAGAGAGATTTCACAGGATGTGTTTTAATGCAGCATCATCAACTCTGGCCACCCAAACAGAATGGATTTGGGACATGGAGGGTGACAGAAGTAACCAGCCCCATTCAAACATGGCTTTTACCCCCTGCAAGTGAGACTCAAGTCTGACAGAGCCTCTGGGTGTCCAGGGGGCAGCCAAACAACTGCTGAGACAGGACTCAACTCTCCTCTACCTTAGTGGAGGTTATTGCCCTCCCTTCACCCCCAGCTCCCAAGCGTCCCAACACCAATCTGGCCAGCACGTTCCTCACCTTGCTGAGCTCCTTCCTGTCCTTGCCCTTGCTGCTCTCCTTTTTGGGGCTCATGGGGGCCCCCTTGCCGCAGCGGCCAGGTTTGGGGACGGGGGTGGAGCTGGCAGGGGCTGTGGATGTCAGCATGGCCGAGGAGGTGGTGGCGTCGTGGAGGAAGATGCGCTCGCTGCGGCGCCGGTTCCACAGGTCGTCATCGCTGGCCTCCAGCCCGAACTCAAAGCTCAGGTCCTTGGGGGATTTGAATTTCTTCAGCTTTCGGCCTTTCTCAGAGCCCAGCTTGGCCTTGTCAGCACTCCCAGATGTGGAGTCCAGGCTGCTGGGGGCCTGGCTGGCCGGGATGCTGCTGGGCTCCAGCGGCCCCTTCTTGCCGCGCAGCAGCCCTGACGGAGACTTCTTCCTGATCTTGATCTCGCTCTCCGAGTCAGTGTACTCAAATTCTGTCCCTAGGTGCAAAGGATTGAACCATCAGTCAGAGCCCTGGCTGAGCCAAGAGGGGACACATCCTGCTGGAAACCTCTGGGCTCCATGGGAGAAGCTGTGCCTGTTCAATAGAGCTCTTGCTTGTTCCTCTTTCCAATCCTCACATCCCTCAGACCTCCATTTCTGACCCATAAAACACTCTGGAAATTCCCTGGAAGTAAGCCTGCCCTGCTCCAAACCAGAGGCCAACAATTCAGGCAGTGTGGTTCAGCGTGTTCCCTGCCTCCATTTTCTCCTTTCTCCCACAGGCAAAACCCTGCAGGGAAGCTCTGAAGAGAAAATATACTTTAACATGCCCCTCCTCAAAAAGGAGCTGCTCAGCTGAAACCAAGCATAAACCCCACAAGCTGATCCCTACTTCTCTCCTGGTGGGAGTCCTCTCCAGTTTCACCTTTGTTTCAGGAGAACAATGTCTTTTAACAAATGGAATAAACCAAAATTTCAAGCTTTTTTTTTCCCAATTGGCCAACAGACACCACAAATCCTTTTACCGGCTCAAGGAGTTGCCTTAAAGTCAAGAGAGGTAAATGATCTTTTGTCTGTGGCAAATGGAATTCCCCTCACATTGGCCTCTGCTCAGCACCATGAGCACAGCAGTACCCAGAGGCCTGAAATACTGCAGTAATGCCAAGATGTTCCTCACCTTCACTGTGTTCCCCTGAACCTGATAAAGGAAAGCAAGAGGGGTAGAAGAGAAACTGAGGCAGCACCTACATCCAGCAACATGGGCAGGAGGTAGGCAAACAACATTCACGTGGGAAAATGAAAATGTACATGGCACAAGCAAGGAAAGCATCTTCTCTTGGTCCTTCTCTCAAATACACTCACTTTCCTGGGTAAATTCAGTCTGCAGGAAAACTGTTCTCATCTTCTACCCAATCCTCTTCCCCTGAGACAGCCCCAGCATGGAGAGAAAAAGAGCCAGCATGTCAAAAACAAAGCTGGCAAAGCTCAAAATGAAAAACCCATTGGAAATTAAAACACTCCTTCTCCTCTCTCAGTACTGCATGAGGTAATTTCTAGATGCTTCCAGTTTCAAGGAGGGCAGATTACAAGACAATAAATTCTTAGCAGAGGCTGTTGGAACAAGTTGGCAAAAGCCTAATATAGCATGGAAACAGTGCTAAAACAAGCCAGGCTCCCAAGGAGGACATCATTTTCCATTCTTGAAGCATGCTATAAATTCCATTATCACTTAATAAATATTAATAGAGAATTTATAAATGGAACCCATATAGATCTGTCTGACCAGGAACAATGTCACCAATGGGCACTTGTGCTGCAGGGCATGGGGAGGGGAAGAAATTAAATTCCCAATACATTGACACTGAGACAGAGGCAGGGCAGAAAACCAGATTCTGGCACTGCAAACACATGAGCAGAGAAAGGAATGTTTTTTTCAAGTCTCTCTGGCTGGTTTCTATAAGGAAGCTGATGGGATGGGCTGATGGAAAGAGCTTTTCCTCTGCTTGGGTGTCTGTGCTTCCCTTGGGTATCCAAGATCAGCTTCATTTAGCACATGCTTCCTTCTCTAAAATTTAACAGCACTTCAGTGCCTTCTGCACTCTGTCCAAGGGGATGCAGCATCCCCCTGCTTGCCTTTGCAGCATGTCTTGTTGAGAATTTGCCAAGGAGGAAAAGAGGAAACGTTAACAAAGTCACAGCTGTCCCTAGGGATGTCATGTCCATGACTGGCATTTATCTCCCTATCAGCCACTTTCTCCACCTTCAGCATCAGGACCAAGCTGCCAAAGCAAAACTAGGGCAGCTCAGTGTCTGGGTACACAACCTGCTCTCTTGCAGCTCAGCTGGGACTTCCCAAACCTTCCACCTTGCCCCCACAGCACCACCATGGGACTCACCCATCAGGCTCTGCCTCTCCTCCTTCTTCTTGGCCTTCTGCTTGGCCTCCAGCTGGATGATGGAGAGCGGAGGGGGAACGATGGGGCTGGGCATGGCGCTGGCAGCAAACCTGGCCAGAAGGCCCAGGCCACTTTCATCCAGGGCAGGTGACGACAGCCTGTCTGTGCCATCCGTGCCATAGTCCTCTGCTTCCTCCTCTTCCTCCTCATCGTCATCATCCTCCTCCTCGGAGCTGGAATCTGGCACGCAGAGAACAGGGAGCGCGTTACAAACCTCACGGAGCTGTGCCCCAGCCACAGCCCCAGCCCGGAGCGCAACCCTCCTGCTGCTCTGTGCCCACCAAGGTGGCACTGAGCCACCCAGGACTGAGCCACAGGACGCTGGCCACGGGCACACACGTGTCCTTGCAGCCATAGAGCCGCTGTCACCCTGCCTGCCACCACCCTGCAAGGACACAGCAATACAGGGTACGGCAAAGACAACCCACTGGGGGCAAGGGAGGGAAGAGCAGGGTGCTAGCAGATTTGAAAAGGATGCCAGGCACCCCTTCCCTACAGCTTTCAGGAGGAATTAAAAGCTTAATTCCTTTGAAAATCCCGACCTGGGAGCTGTGGGATTCCCCTCCCGCCCACCAACACTTCCTCCATAATGAAATCCATTAGTGTAATCAGAACCAGGGATCAGCAGGGAAGGGGAATACCAGAGAGCAGCCTGAGCCATGGCGGGAGGCAAGGGGAACATAGGGAGGAGAAGGAGCAGGAAGCAAAAATGCAAAGAGAGGGGGGAGAAATAATAATTTGAAAGCAATGGATTTGGAATGCATAAGGGAGGAAAGTGTAGGCAGTGCTGGAGACAAGGAGCAGTGTTTGAACCCTCTCCATGCCTTTCATTTCCCTCTCTACAGCTCAGGATAGGGAAGCCCAGCTCACTGCAGGCAGGAAGAGCTGCTCACAGCCAAAATCTAATTCTGGCAAAGAAATCACCTTCACTGCCTGCCTCAGCTGCCACCTGCAGAGCAGTGGGCTGGGGGTTTCCTCTAGGGTGTGTACACAGCAGGTATTTTGGGGGTAGATGCTCTGAGAGTGGCACCTCTCCCTCCCTACAGCACTTCCCAAGAGTCTGTCAGCAGCTCAGAGGCAATTAATTTAACAGCATCTCATCCAGTGAGTGCTGGTGAGCAAGCCACTTCACAGATGCACATATACCACACACACACACTTATACACACACATATATGAGCACACAGATCTATAAAAATATATATATTTAACTGCAAAACGTGGGTCTGGAAAAGATATTTCATTTCTTTTGAAATTGAGGGCTTAAGTAGGATCATTGAGGCTGCTGGAAGATTTCCACCACTAGCAGGAGCCCTGTTCTGAGCCCACTCCCCAGCTCCTACCAGCCACTATCCTTGTGTCTGAAATCCAGCCAAATGAGAAAACAGATCCCTTCAAAATGAGCTGGAATGAACATGAAAATCCTTTTCTTTTCACATATGCCCTCTGGGATAGATAAAAACGTCCTCAACACTTGGTTGCTCAGAAAAAAAACAACACAATAACACAAGTGTTATTTTTCCATGATATTAGAAAGAACAGGAATATCAGAAAACAATGTTCTCATTCTTGTATTTTATCAACTGAGGTAACTGGCAGCTTTTTTTGCCTTTTTTTTAACATGGATGGCTTATCTCTGTAGCATACATCTGATTGTCAGAGAATACTAATTTTTAACTGCATAAAAATTCCTTCCCCATTTCAGTTGCTCAGACTCGTTCCTTGTGATATGAAAATGCTACTAACCCTACAGTCCTGCAGTCAATACCAAGAAATCCACAATCCTGTTCACTCCTTGCATAAAAACCACATGCAAAAAAAAAAAATCCACAGCAAATTTGGATCAGATTCCTTCCCCTTCCAGAAAACGGGTCACAACTGCTGGTTTTACATCACATTTTGCCAAAGAGAAAACAAATCCAGATGAACTTTATTCTGAGACGTGAAAACCACCTGCCTGAAAAGCAGCAAAACCGTGCCTGAGTTCAGTGACACGCTGTGGGGTAGGAAGACCTTCTTCATCCATCCCATCTAGCTGTGAAATTCAGCAATTTTCAGCAAAAACAGGGGGGAAAGAAATTAAAAATCAATCTGTATAGCCCCTCATGCCAGACCTGAGAGCTGGCTGAGCAGAGAGTGACTCAGCGAGCAGCTGGGGAGGAAAATGGGGGGGAAAAAAGGGGAAAATTTTGCAGGAAAATTCATGATCAATCCAGCTCCACTGGCTCAGCCCCACTGGCTCCCCAGCATCACATTCCTTCAGCACTTACACACTGCATGTGCAAGGGCAAAAGGGTGCCCTGCAGCTCCAGTATTTCAGAGGCACTCAGGTAGAACAGATTTAAAAGGCAGGATGGCAGTGGCTGCTCCTCAGGCTACAGAAAATACAGAGCACAATGAGGTGCCTGGTGGTTATTGCAGCCTCCTGCTCACACACAGCGTCACGCTACAGGAAGACAACTGAAGACAGTCCCTTGTCAGCATTTTTACCACAACACTTATATTTTTATCTGCAGGAGATACAATTTCCAGCCTGAAAATAACCCCATTTTAACACATTCACAGCACAGATCTATCCTCCTCCACCTCTCATGGCGAGGATAGATCTTGCTAACCCCACTCCACATGCACAACACAATCCCTGCTTCTCTTCTTTCTGACTTTTCCAAGGGACAAAAAGTAACAAATGAAGCAAAAAGAAGACATTTGGGGCTCTGCTCCAAGCCCACATGCTTCTAAAGTCAGTCCCCAAACTTCTGGCCATGGTGGCATGGTGCTCTCTGTCCATCTGCATGGCTCCTTGGAGACACTGGTGCCTGTATTTAATGGGAAGCAGAAGTTTCATTCCTACTGTACCCAAACTATGTGTGGGTTTAAAATTAACTATGCACACATGCCTTCACACAATTGAAACCTCAATATTTTTTCTGTCCTGAAAAGGTGATTTTTAGCTAGCAAGGGGGAAAAGGATTTTTTTAAAAAATCATTTTTTCCTTCAATGGTAATTCTGTTAATGCTGAGAGAGGGTAAAGGAAAAAAATGCTCAAAGTTAAAAATATCTTTTCTAATTGACATTTTTAAGAGCATGTATATGTGTGTATATACCCACACACACAACCACACGTGTACATACACAACTCCACAGCCAAAACAAACAATGCATTCATATTTAAATGCTACTGATGCCACATAAACAGGAGCCAAAGATTATTTTAATTTTTACCTGCACTGAATTAAAACCCAAACCCAGTTAAGAATACTAAGTTTTCTCATTGCTTTTAACAGCTAAGCTGCCATGGTATTTTACTGTAGGAGAGCAGTAAATGAAGATTTGTTAATGATGAACAGAAATTGGTTAAGCAATTTGGTTTTTAGAGACTGATGTATGTAACAAGACGGGTTGAGGGGGGTGTGAAGAGGAAAGGCTGGGGAAGGGAGGGAGTAAAAACACACACTTAAAACAGTCATTTCACATTGTAAAAATAAACAGCATGATTTTCTCATAACACCAAGCAGGTCTACAGCATACAAAGCAGGCTAAGTACAGGCAGACTTTAGACAGCTACTGGGTCATTAACATCTGATTTCTGCAATCTGTCCAAATTCTGGAGATTACTTATTTTTGAGTGCCCAATTTAAGACTGTACCTTTTTTTTTTTTCCAGATAAGCCAATTCTCATCATTGGAAGATTCTTCCCCTCCACATGTGCTGTGCTGTTGACTCCAGAAGTGCTTATGAAAACTTTTAAAATATTACAACTATCACAAGGAAATGTGTAAGGAAGTGGTTATCCATCACTGCTTTTTTTTTTTTTTTTTTTTAAATTGGGGTAAAATCATCCTCCAAGTCAGGAGAAAGAGAACAGAGAATAAGGTACTAATTTTTTAAGGAAAACAGAGTATGGAGGAGGAGGACTTATGGGCCTTTTGTTTCAGAAAGCTCAAGGAATTACCTATCCTGATGGGCTTTAGCCCACTTTAGCAGTTTCCTCTCCAAGGTCACTGGATTAAAACCCACAAGCTTTGCCTCTTATCAGAATGGCAACGCGATGTTTGGTCTGTAAGAAGCGTCCCCCCTCATCTGTGTCTAACCAGATGACAGCAAACAGGTCTCCCTGCAGCTAATCCCACCTCTGACACAGATACTGCAGGGCCAGGGCCAGACAACATCCCTGACATGGGGACATTTCTGCACCATGGTCCAGAAACCTTTAAGGTTTGCATCTCAGACTCATCTACAAATCCTTGCTCTGGCTGGGCTAAGGGGTTCTCCAAAAGTAGTTCTGCAAGCAGCAAAGCATTTCTGGAGTCCTCAGACACAAACACACACGTGCAAACCTTCCACGTGAGACTCTTCACGGACAGAGGAAAGTTGAAAGCGGACAGCAATCATTTTCAAAATTCAAATAACCAAGAGAATGCAAAGAGCTACGTGTCATTATTCATGAAGGCAACAGCGAAACGTCTGAGGCTGACAGATGACATAAAGAAAAGTTATTTTGCCTACCTACATAACAATGGTCAAGGTTCAGGTTCATGGCTAGTGACCCCTCGCTGAGAAGTGTCTGCCCTACAACCAGCCAACCACTTTGCTTCTTTAGTGCAGCGTGAGAGCAAATGCAAGAGACCGACACAGACATTCAAAGCATCATGGATAGGGGCAGGGGTGAAAGGGTTGGTCAAGCAGCTGCAAGGAGAAAGCGAGCACTTCTAGAAAAGCTGAGGTTATTAATCGGTTTAGTATTCAGGGAAAGCCATCAGAAACCCTATTACCCAAATATCCCTTCAAGAAATGATTCTGACAACAACAACAACAACAAAAAAATTAAAGGAAAAAAAAAATTCATTTGCAGGAAAAAAACCCCAAATTGTAAGCAATAATCCCTTCCCACCTCCCTCTCCATACCCACCTCCCACGCCAGGGGGTTTTGCATCTTTGGTTTCCCCACCATTAAATGACACCCCAATGGGATTTACAATGCATTTCCCCATTTGTTCCAGATTCCCCAACCTCCTCCCATACCCCCTTCCCTCCCCAGATTTTATCCCATAAAACTGGGATTTTTAGTTTATTTCTTCTAATAAAGCAGATAGGTTACTTGCAAATTAGACAAAGGGACAAGTTACCTCTCTGCTTACCTGGAGCAAAACCAAAAAGCAAACCCAAAACCCCCCTCAAGAACTTGGCACCTAAAAGGTATTGATATCCTCAAAATTTCCAACAGCAGCAAAACAAACAAAGAAAAGATGTGGGAAGGAACAAGGAAGGGAAGAATGGAAGTTAACGCAGACTCTTCATGGAAATGTGGCAATCTCAGCCTTACATAAAATTCACTCTCCCCACAACTTTTTGGGTTCTCTGAAGAACAATTTTTATTTTCTTTCTTTTTTTTGACATATGTATTTCTCTTTTGGGTTTTCTTTGAAATGCATTGGTGGGTCCAGCCCAGAGCCACATCAAAACAAATCAACATTCTGTATCTTTCTGCCATGTTTGATATTTTTTTTTTTCTTTTTAGCTTTAATTATCGTCTTTGGAGGTTGGGTTTGGAGGGAAAAAAAAAACCAAACAGGTGCACAGAGGAAATTAACATCAAAAAACTCAGAAAATAAAAAAAACCCAACAAAACAAAAGCCAAACTCTCCAGCCCTGTTTTTCAATTAACAGCCCTGAGCAGTGTAAAACACTAAAAGGCTTTTGCTGGGCTACATCCAGCTCTGCCATGTAACTTAGATAACAACTGGGGATGCTCTTGCTTTGCATTCAGCCCAGCCAAGCTGGTTTCTTTCGGGAGCTGAGGGCTCATTAAAATGACCTTTCCCCATGATTATTATTTAATGAGTGCGCTCTAAAACAGAAACCCCATGTGTCTCTGGAGGAAAAGTCTCAAGTAATCTCTTTTCCCACTGAAGTACTAATGACAGGCTGACAAAAAAAAAAAAAAGCTGCAAGAAAAAAATTGGGTTGAGGGTGAGGGAGGGAAACTGGAGAGTCAAATTCAATGCAGTAATTGCCACATCCTTGAGCACCGTGGGTTACGTCTGAGCATCTGAAAAAAAAAACCTACCACCCAAAAAGAGACACAAAAACTTGACATTTACATTTAAAAAATTAAAAAGAAAAAATTCTGGCTGTTAAATACACCTTGCACCCTCCTGCAGCAGCAACAAGGAGTCAGTGCCTCCATGGTTTACGTGCCTGGAGAGAGTCTAACAGCAAACAAACAAGAAATATAAAACTAAATTGGGTGAACAAAAAAAAAATTAACTTAAAGTGGTTGGGGGGGAAAGGGGGAAGCCTAGGCTTTATCTGGACAAAGGCAGCAGGGATATTTGAATAATAGAGAGTACCCCAGACTAGGTTAATTCCAGTTCTACTGATGGGGAGTGGGAGCAGGAGGGGGATGCAGAGCAGGATGGAGTGAAGCAGCAACCTAATCGCCTGATAAGAGACACAGCAAGAGAGACAAGGTACACAGGTTTAGTTAAAAATGAACTTGGTATGTTTAATAAAGCTTGGTAAACCAAATCGCAGTACAAACATCAAGTCACACGGCCACACAACAGTACCCCGGTAATAAAAAAAAAAAAAAAAGAAAAAAAAAGGAGGGGAGGAAAAAGAAAAGAGGGGGTAATAAAAGACGAAGGAAAAAAAGAGTGGTAAGAAACAGGGGAGGGAAGAAGAACAAGGAGGGGAAAATAATAAAGGAGGGATAAAAGGAGGAAAGTAATTAAAAAGCTCCTTTCAAACTTCGACAAGGCTCATGCCAAAATAAAATAATAATAATTAAAATAATAATAATAATAATAATAATAATAGTAATAATAATAATAATATAATGGTGGTGGTGGCAGCAAGGAAGGAAGTGAGGTTAAAACTGAAGGAGGGAGGAAGGGAACAGGAAAGCAGGGAGAGGCGGACACTAAAACCCAGTCGATATAAAAGCTCTAAAAGAGCCAGCCAGTAAAAATATCACAATGATACAGATACAAAAAGGATAAAAAATAACCATTGGGGTGATAAAGCAGGCTACGCTGCCAAGGACAAAGATGGCCGCCCTGGCTCCGACCATCAAAATGGCTGACCCCAGCCCGCCAGGCCCCTCGGCCCCACCCCGCTCCCACACGGGCTGCACTTGGGGGTGCGTTTGCTAGAAATTAATAACCTTGATCGAACGAGTCCTCCGAGGAGTCGCTGAAGGAAGATCCCACCTCGGCCTCCCTCAGCAGCAGGCAGAATGGCTGCTTCCGCCCCGCCACGGCCTTGGGCCTCAGCGGCCGCCCTGGGGCCACCGCGCTGCGCGGGGCCGCCCTGGGGCCGCCGGCCGCCCGGCCGCCCTTCCTGGCCGTCGAGCTGTACAGGCCGGGCGGCCGCGGCTTGGCGGCGGACGGGGGCTGCGCCGGCCACTCGTCCCTCAGGGATCCCTCCTCCTCCTCCTCCGAGTCCGTATCTGTGGTCAAAGTGGGTGGGAAGAGCGTTACATCACCAAATGGGGTTTGGGGATTTTGGGGGGGTTTTGGTGCCGCCACTGTCCACCCCTGCCCAGGTGCTCCATCGTAAGCCTTGAACTCAACAAACACAGAAATTCACATTTCCTTCTTTCCATTACAAACAGACATTCTCCACCTCCTTGTCCTCCCTTAAGATCCGAGGAGTGTTTTTAGCTTGGCAGCAGAAAAATGAAGCAAACATTTCCACTATGAAAATGTCCACTGAAGGCAACAGCACTGTCAACAACTGGGCCATCAACCCAAATTTGTCTTGGCTATGGTGATATTCAACACTCTTGACCTGAATCTCCTTTTCTACACGAACCAGCTCTCACAGAGGGTTTTCAACACGTGTGGTTGGAGCAAGCCCAGCTGCCAAGGAGGCAGGATGTCTAATTCCAAATGTCTGACTCCAAACACGCTGCCCCAGATGCTCCACGGCGTACGACGCAAAGGAGCAGGGACCAAGCTGCTCCTTGATCTGTGAAGGATGGCTTTGCAAAGCTGCTAAGACTTGTGGGTGGTGAGAAGTTATCTAGATATCCCCTCTGGCAGCTGATGAGAGGGACAAAAAGAACATGGTACCCCTGGGTGCAACAGAAGTGGGTGTACATTGTCACCTCCCCGTTTGTGGACATGCCCTCAGCTCCACAACATTGCAGACATTGTGCCATCACTCCCCAGCTCCACTGCACTGGGTTGTGGAGAGGAAGACGTGAAGAATGGCAAGTTTAGGAAGCTCGAAGCCCAAATTATTTTGGACACCTGACTTTTCTTAAAATTTGTGGGAGTAAGATACTCAGTCTGCCCTTTGGATCTATGCCCAAAGTTTTCAGGACTCCAGGCAGACAATCCTGAGGTCAGGAAGCAGAAGGACTTGGCGCCAGTCCTGCTTCTCCTTCTCCACATGAGCAGCCCAGCAATCATAGGAGGTGCTGCCATATGCTCAACCTGCCTCCCCAAATTCTCCATGCCTGAGTGACCAAATGACAGGCTGAGGCCCTTCCTTTGAACCTGCACACGGCTGAAAAACCAAAGCTGAGCTGTTTCCTCAGTTGCAATAATCCTGAGCTGAGACCTGAGTGACAAAGGGGAACACTCCCACACCAGGAGACTCACTGGACAGTGGTTAGCTAGAAGCTCTCTTAGGTCTGGGAGGCAGTTTTTGTTCATGAAACCACAGTGCCAAGTGGGAAGGCACTGTAAAAGCTCCCTCTGCCATGAGCCAAGGCTTTAGCTCCACCAACAGCCCATTCATTCTCTTCCCATTAGCTCCAGAGCCCACAGTTCAGGAGACACGTGTCTGTCCTTGGGAGCAAAGCACACTCAAGAACAGAACTGCTGGGTACTGTGTACAGCACAATAAGCCAAAGGCTGTGTTCAAGTCCAGTGGACACAATGACTCCTATTTTGCCACATAAATGGCTAATTTCATGCCAAACATTTGTTCCATTGGAGAGTCCCTAGCTCATCTTCCCCATTAGCGAAATTTCTAAACTAGTGTTGCACCAAGAGATGTATTTGTTATGCACACAAACACCCCATAAAGGTTTTAACATGGCTTTAAATAGCTGCAAGCAAGGGGAAAGATGCGTGTGCAAGTGAGCTGAGACCATTACACAACGGTCTCAGACCATAAACTCTGCCCCAGTGTCTGCCTGAACTGTTAAAGACTCTCCTATGTTTTATTCTACTGTTTTCCCAACACTGGAAATTCAGATTTTTCCTTCTGTAACAGGGGTCAGTTGGAACCTTCACCCTGGGCACACTTTGGGTTTAGAAGTAACAATCACCAACCACATTGATGTGGGGTGGGGACAAGCACTGATGAGAGCCATGGGAATGCCCAGCAGAGCCAGCCAGGAAGCAAGACATGACACTGAAGGGCAGGAGGACACTCAGGAACATCAGTGTCACAGCCAGGCTTTTCCTTCCCAACACATTCCATGGCATCATCCTAAAGCCAAGCCCACTGCACTCAACAAGGACTTCAACAGTCAACTACCTCCTAGAGAAGAGGCTCCACCTGCTCATCTGCCAGGTAGGACAGTGTCTACTCCCACCAAAAGAAAGAATATGGGTCAACTTCTTCAAGTGTTTTCCCCACTGATGATGAATATAACACAGGTCAAGGAAGAGATATGGTTTCCCCTTGGACAGCAAGGTGGGCACACAACCCAAAGATGCAGCAGCAGTGCTGGGAGGAGGAGGAGGAGGTTACTTTTCATTCATGAGCAAAACCAGATTCATCTGCAAGACCCCTTTCAATAG
Source organism: Ammospiza caudacuta (assembly GCF_027887145.1). NCBI lineage: Eukaryota > Metazoa > Chordata > Aves > Passeriformes > Passerellidae > Ammospiza > Ammospiza caudacuta. The sequence goes on from NC_080609.1 coordinate 14,216,155, forward strand.
GCCAGAAACTCCAACCACAAGCCCTCCTACAGACAGAAGAGATAAAAAAGAGGTTACTTACTATAGGAGTAGCTGCTAACTTCAGATATTGCTGGTGAATGGGAAACCTTGAGCTGATTTTTGACTTTCAACCCCACCTCCATCTTCTTCATTTTGGCAGTCACTTTGTTTTTACCTTCCTTGGCTGTTTTCAGTGACAGGCCCAGGTTCTTGGCCAGGCTCTTCTCCTCCTTGCTTGGCAGAGCCTCGTGGGCTGTGAGGTACCTGCTGCCGCCACCAGTGGTTTTGAGCTTTCCCCCAGAGCTCTCAGCAAACTTGAAGGGGGATTTGAGCTTGTCTTGTTTGGTGAGAGACAGGGCCTTGTCAAGCTTGCTGGCCAGCTGCTCCTGATCTGATGGCACCTTCTTCTTTTTGAGCTTTAACTGCCGAGGTGAAAGGAAGAGACAAGGTGAACACAGAGCAGATGTCATGGCAGACCTGAGGGATTTTACTAGCCCTCCAAATTGTCTCATGCATGTGGTTAATAAAGCCTCAAGGTGATAGTTTTAGCCCCCCAGCTGCCATAACCCATCATGATTCCAGGGAGGAAGAGGAGGAAGATGTCAGCTAAAAGTACAGTCTTACTGAGCATTACAAAATTGCAAGATTAACTTAGAAAACTTGAATGTTCTTCCAAAAGAAATATGTTCATACAACAACTTACTTTGGAGCTCTTTTTCTGTACACCACCTGGTTTTTAGGGTATGTTTGGGCTGGTTTTACAAGCTTTTCCCTAAATCACAAGGATTAAAAATCTTCTTTACCCAAGAGCCAGCCAAATAAATACGGATTTCCACATAATCAACCAGCTCCAGAGGCTGGGATGCCAAAAGAACCCAAATACCTCTCAGCATGAGCATCAGCACCACTGCACTACAGCCAGAGCTGTTACATCCTTTTCAGTACTTTCTCGCTTCTTGAAAAAAGCAAATATATTTTACATGTGCTACAGCTAGATAACAGCAGCTCTAACTCAGTACTTTCCCTGCATGCATTTTGGATTTCATCACCAGCTTAAAGCTCCAGTAAATATCTCATTGCCTCAACAGGAGCAGAAAACCCTGCATTTGAAATAGCAAGGCTCTGCTTCCATTCCTCCCTTGCTTTAGGGGATCCATTCCCCTGTGCTCTCTCAATAGGCAAAGGGGTAAAACAAGCCCTGCTCTGGACTCAGAGCCAGTGCAGCACTGAATGCTCTGGCTGGCTCCAAGGCACTGGACTCTGCTGTTCTACCTCATTAGCCAACATTAGCCCCTCCACTGCACACAATCCTCTCTTGAGGAGCACCTAAACCCATGTGAACTAAAAGCAGACGCTGAAAGATCAGGAGTCCAAGCCAACACCAGCAAAGCAGGAAAGAGATGGGCTTTTGGCCCGTGGCTCCATGCTCCCCACGAGGGCACTGACCTCATTTGAGAAGCTGGGAGCTGCATCGTGCTCTTCCCAGCTTGGGTTCTTTCCTTTCATCTTGCCACTGCTGCTCTCCACATCCTCGTCCTCCTCTGGGAGGGCCCCTTTGTGCCTCTTCTTCATGCCCTCACCAGTCTCAGAGTCTTCAGAGAGCAACAAGGACTTGCTCAGTCTGCAAGCCAAGCACAGCATGGGTCAAGGTGGGGGAGGCTTTCCTCCCTGTGATCCCCACCAAGCTCCAAAGTGAGGTTAAATGCCTCCCAAGACAGTGGGGATCCTCAGCAGGAGCCAAGTCTACTGTGAAGTGACAGTAGTTCAGACAAGGTTTTCCACCAAACAGGAGAGCCAAGGAGCCCTTTGTGCACGCTCCCGGCCACCAGGACAGGTGAGGGTGCCTGAAATCAGAGACCTGCAAGGTGGTCTCTACAAGGAAGTGCTTTGTGTTTTGATAACAGCCACCAAAAATGCCTGATTTGGTACAGAGCAGCCACAGGAAGGACTGACAGCTGAGGTGGCCCTTAAGGTCTTTTCCCACTTCTACTTCCATGGATTCTGTAGGTGCAGAGAGAGACTCCTGAGGCCCAGGGAGGTGCCTCACTGCCCAGACACTTTGGTTTCTTTGGTATGAGCAGGAGGTGGCAAGGAAATGCCACATGGGATGACAAGGAGGGACAAAGGCACTGCAAGGACTGGCTCACTCCAGACTCCAGGTCGGGCCCTTTGTGAAAGGCATTTGTGATCTACACCATTGGACTTGCTTTGGGATTTGGGGGGAAAGGAGAGGGTAAATAAATAAGAAAATAAAATAAAAAATAAAGTAGGTGAGACTATAAGCACATCTTTCCCGGCTCCCCAGCCATCTCCAGTCACTATCTGATGGATGATCACTCAACACCTCAGGATTCCTACCAAGCTTCCATTTCAAGCTCTCATATGCTGCCTCCTTCACCCTAAGCCTGCTGGTCAGACCACAAAGCCACTGACACGGGGCAGCTTCCGTCCCTCTGTCCTCTCTGCTGACCTGCACAGACAGCTAAACCAACACCTCAGGCCCTGGACACTGGCTGAGGGTGCACCTCCACCTCCCACAGCAGCATTCCTGTGATCCAGGGACATGCACACACAACACTGTCACACACCCACACATGCACCAGCTGCCTCAGGATACCTCCAGCCTGGCCAGCCACCCAAACACAAAGAGCAAAACACAGAGCCACCAAGAGGACAGATTTTCAGAAGCGTTGGTCAGTGGGAGCTGGGCACCTGACTCTGATTTGCAGTCTTGAAAAGGACATTTGCAGAAATATGGAGCACACTGGGAGGCAGCTTGGAAATGCCTTCCCATTGGAGAGGCCATCCATGGTAGGGTAGGTGGCCAAGAGTGGTGAGATCCAAACAAGAGCAGCTGGACTTGCAAAAGAGAGAAAAGCACAGTAGAGGATAATCTTGATCCTTGAAACAGAGATGTCAGGCAAAACCAACTCCCACTGATTCAGGGAACAGAGAGGAAGACAGAAGAAACACAGCAGAAAGGTCCTACAAAGCAGATAACCTGGAATAGCCCTGTCCTTCCCAGTTTTGACATCAACATCCCCACAACTGCCTCTACAGCACCTGACTGCACCATCTGCTCTCCTGAAAGCACACAAGGACACACTGCCCAACTCCAAAACCTCACCTAAACTCCCTGCCAGCCATCTCAGCATCTCACAGCTGCTCAACTCCACCTGTCCTGCCTGCACCCAACAGCAGCCAGGAGCTCTGCCTGCGGGGAGGGCACTGCATTCCCACTGTAAGGACACACTCACATTATCCAGCCTGCCAACACAGCGAGCCCTCCGAGATGCTGTCCCCAAGTCAGACCCTGGCACAGTGACCCTGCCATGTTCCCATCTTCCCCAAATTCCAGCCTTACTTTCCACTCTTGCTGTCACTCTTCCCTCTCTCCTTAATGGGTGACAGAGCGCTTGATCCAAGTTTCCTCTTCCTGGGCCTTCCAGGGCCTCTTCTCGCCAAGCTTCTACTTTTCTCGTCATGCTTTTCCCTTTAAAAAAACCATACGCTTCACTGTTAACCAAGGCAACAAAAAAAAAAACCAAAAACAAAAAAAAAGGGCAAAGGAAAAAAAAAGCAAAAGCAAATTTTGCAACCAAAAAGCAAAACGAACAGGGAAAAAATAAAGAAAATGAATCCAAAAAAGAAGAAAAAGGGAAAATAATTAAAAGAAAGCGAGCAAGAACGGGAGCCAACCCAGAACCTTCGCCTGCCACCAAACTGCTAAACTGAGCTGCTGAAGCCAAGGTTGTCTCTAACACAGTCTCCCAGCTGCAGTCACCAGTTACCAGGTTGTCGTGTCACATAGCCTAGGAGTGTGCTGTGCAAAGCTCTGCTGGCATGTACCAGGAGGAGAGGACAGGAGAGGAGGCAGGGAGGGATGGAGGGCAGTTTTCTCTCCTGGGCCGAGAGGCAGCGCCTAGCTGGAAAAAAACAAGACCTGGGTGAGCAGCCTGTGACTTACTCGGAGTCCCTGCGGCGCTGCAGCTTCACCAGCTCCCGCTGCTTCTCCTTGTAGCGCCGCTGCAGCTCGGCCAGCCTCATCCTGTAGTCCAGCTCCATGGCATCCATGTTCTCAATGGCTGATTTGATGGAGTACATCTGGGGTGGGGAGGCAACAGAGCGTCAGGACAGGCCCAGGGGGTGCACACGGGGTGCCCTGGCAATGGCCAAGGTGTGCAGCCTGGCAGAGAGCCCTTGGTGCTGAGAGAGGAGCAGAGACACCAGCACAGCCTCAGAGTGGTACGAAAGAAAACCAGCAAAGCAAAGATGTTCTGTGGCTTATGCACAGGATGGCATCAGCTCAGAGGGACTGCAACCCTGGAAGAGAAGCTGCAGGATAAGATGCTCTTTTACCTTGTTTAAAATGACAGATCACAATATATCCTATCTTGGAATACTTACTTGCTCTGTACAAAACAACTTATCAGCCTCTTCCACAGGAAAGGGTCAGCAAATTAAAAATAAACAAGGAAAAACCCTGCTGCCACTATTTTTATTTATCCTCTGGCCAAAACGGTAACACACAGGTTCCTCTGGTTTCACATTAAAACACCATTTCCAGGGCTGAACCTTGACTAACAAATAAGGGAAGAACCTAAACTGCAGCCAGGATGTGACATGAGGGAACAGCCAGCTCGTTGTGCTGAATGCAGAGGGGCAGCAGAGCCAGCACGAGCCCCCAGACTGGGGCTGGGACAGTGAGCTGTGTCAGTGGGTGCACTGGGGCTTTCCAGGCTCAGCCACACTAAGAGCTACTTACTGGCTCATCTTTCTTCTGCATCCAGCTGTACTTTTTGTTGGGATTCAGCTCTCGAGGCAGCCGGATGGTTTTCAGACTTTCCATAAAGGGGGTGGAAAGCACTTCCATGAGCATGTGGGTGCTGGCAGCCAGCAAACTCTCCAGCGTTGGCCGGACAGGGAAACTCTCTGGACCTGCTGAGAAAGGCAGGAAAAAAAGCTACAGAATCTCTACATTCCAAGACTGCTTCTCCAGCAGGCACAAGGAGAGGCTGATGGCCCTCTCTTGACTATGGCTGCTCAAGGGGCCCCCCAGCCACCCTTGGCCCCCACTTGAGATCTCCTGTTGTACTCAGCGATGGTGTAACTGGCAGTTCCCATCACTTCTCACCTCAGGAAGTTACTGGAAGGTGAGATTCTTTTCAGGACCTGCCAAGCTCTTGGAAAGCGTCATCTGGAGCTACTGGGGCCTCTGGTGCCAAACCCCAACAGACTGTGGACTCAGTGCCTGCCAGAAGGGTGTTACCCTGGCAGCTCTCAGCAACTGGGGCTCCGTTTCCTCTACACATACCACAAACTGTCTAGACATGGCAAGGGCCTTTGGAAGGGAGAGCAGTACAAAAGCCACACGTAGCTCAGCCTGCTGCAACAAAAACTCTGCTCCAACCCCATCTGAAGTACCAACCACTCCTGCAACTAAGAGCAATGCACTCCTTGCTGTCTTGCTGAGAGAGATCCCACCTGTGACTGCTTCTCTGCCCACATGCAGAGCACAGGGACCATAAGTTGGGAGACCCAGCATGGTCCAGAGTTGATCACTCCCCACTCACAACTTACTCTGCATTTCTTGCTTCCGTTTCTCCAGCTCCATCTCTGCAATTTCACTCAGCAAAGTGATCCCTTGCAGGAAGGAGTGCTCCAGGCTCTGGTCAGTTAACACCTCCACCTTCATCTGGGGTGGAGTGACAGGGGTGGTAGTCAGCAAGGAACAAGCCTGAGGCATTTCTGTAGCAGCCACCAAAGCATTCATCCCAGCCAGCGGGTCACCCGGCTTGATGTCCAGATCTGGGATTTGGCAAGCGATTGCCTCTTCTGTGTAGGAAGGGATCTCTGGTCCCTGCTCCCCCTCCTCAGGAGGCAGGCTGGGAAACTCCCTGGCCCGGGGCACATCAGCACTCTGCAGATCCATGGCCACAGAGGCCTCCTCCCGCTGGGGCGTCAGGTCCATCTCCGGGGGCTCGCTCTCCGCATGCACGAGCAAACCGTCATAGTCCATGTGCATGGAGCAGGTTTCTGCTCCACTCCCGCTCTCTGCCTCAGCCTCTGCCTCTGCAGGACAGGCCACAACCTGGTAGGGAGGTGGGCAGCTCTGGAGGTCTTCCTGGTCCTGCTCCATAGCTCCCAGGGCCTCGCCCTGGTGCAACAGGAGATTGCAATTGTCCACGTTCTGCACGGGGACAGCTGCAGAGGTGCTGATGTTCAGAGTCCCCATGTCCTGCTCACAGATGCTTTCCTGGCTTTCCTCCATCTGCACCTCTGATTTCACCCTCTCTTCCAAGGATTCCTCTTCTGGTGCTGCTGGGATGGGCTCTAGGATTTTGGACGGAGACAGGTGGATGGGTTTGACCTCTGAGGAGAGGTCCATGTGCTCAGAGCCCTCAGCAGGCAGCGGGACGTCAGGAGCCAGCCCATCCGCGTCAGATGCTGCGGGGGGCTGGAGGAGGTAGGGATAGTGTCTTCCAAAGGAGGGAGGCAGGGACTGGAATGGGTATCCAGGGGGGATCTCTGCAAGATATCACAAAGGACAGACTGTGTAATGGCTGGGTCTCCAAAGCACCTTCTCTTCCACGAAGGCATAGAGCTGGTTCCCTTTGCTTTCATCATCTCTGGTCTCTTCCTGTTCTCAAGCAATAGAAGCTTTGGGCACCTCTCTCCTGACCAGGCTGCCACAGACAGCACCCCAGAGGTCCCTTCTGCACCCTTCCAGCACTTTCATGCAACCGGAGAGAGATCTGCCTCCTGCATCCTCTCCCACTGGGACTCCAGCCCTGGCAGAACCAACCCAGGCTCAGCCCACAGGAAGAAGAGAGCCAACAGCCCCAGGCACCCAGGCATCAATCTCGGCCCATCACACCAGCCCTGCTCCTTCCCTCTCCCCTGCCTTTTAGAGGAGCTATGTGGCTTTCCCTAGGGGAAGGGACAGAAGCAGGAAAGAGCCGAGGAGAAAACGGGAGGCAGGCACAAACACAACGGGACTCTGCCAAAGCAGGGCTCTCTTACCTGGGAACAAGGCCTGATATGGACCAGCAGCCTCTTTTTCCAGCTCCAGCTCTTTCTTCTCCACAGTCTCGGGCGCCTCTTCCTTTGGAGGGATGGCAGGGGCAGGGGGTGGAGAGGCAGGGGGTGGGCTGGAGGGATGGGAGCTGGGGGTGGCGGGGTAGGAGTAGGCTGGCTGCGAAGGTGGCTCCTCCATCTTTTGGATCACCTCAGCTTTGAGCACAGACACGGGTGAGGCCCTGGGAGAGAGGGGAGGTGGACTCACAGCCTTGCTGTAGGACGTGGAGGTGCTGGGGGACAGCACAGGTGGTTTTCGGTGCACCAGTCCCGGGGCAGAGGAGGAAAGGCCTGATTTGGCACTGTCCAGGCTCCGTTTGGTCACCTTCTCTTCCATATCCACACGCTGCTCGTTTGCCTTCAACCTCTCCTGTGACAAGAACACAGCAAAACTCAGCACAACATCTGCAAAGTGGCACTGACCAACCACCAGGCAAGACCAAAACAAGGTCTTATCAAATATGCAGTGGAATAAAACTTGCACATTCTCCAAATGCAAGACCATTTGAAGACCAATCTGACAGAGGGTGACACTGATCTACAATAGCTTAGTCACAAATTCCCAGCTCCAGGAATCATGAGAAGGATGTCACAGCTTTCATTTGCATCCAAAGCAAAACATTTCTATTTCCAACTTCCAGCCCACATGTAAAACGAAGCCTGAAAACCAGAGGACCACTATAAAAATGAATGGGTGTAAAACACCCAAATGAGAGCTCATGACTTCCAAAACCTTTTCATGAATGGGATCCCTCTCCAGGAGCCAGTGTGACTGCTGCAAGTCCTGCAGCTGCTTCCCTGAGCTGCTCAGGAGGTTTGTTTGGAGGTGACCAGAGATGAAATCACTCAATTACACAGAGCCATCTCATGGGAAGGAATCTAGCTCAAAGTGCTGCTGCTGGGGAACTCTTCTGACAGCACTGCTCTACACCAAACCCCCCCAAAACCGACTCCAACTGCAGGATACACCAAATGCTTCATATCCCAGAGACCAGGGCAGAATCACTCAATGCATCCACACCCTTGAGACACACTTGCCACACAGGCACAGCTGCATTTTCTCCCCAGACTCTCCAACTTCAGGCTGGTTTCATGACCAAGCAAGAAGTTCTTGAAAACATACCACGAGCTGGGCACTCCTCTGCAGCTCCATGGCGTGGGCAGCCTGCTGCTGCAGGATGTACAGCTCGTGCTGCCTCAGCAGCTGCTGATGGGAGAGCAGCTGGAGCTGGTGAGCGTGCTGCAGGGAGCTCCTGGTTGGGGGGTACATAGCAGGCCACAGCGGGGGTGCCCGGTCCATCAGCTCTGCTGTGGAATGAGCAGAGATGCAGTCAGGGAGGCAGCAGGGCAAGGATGGATGAAGGATCACCAGGATCACTCAAGGCAATGGTCTCTACAGTCCCAGAGAGTATGCCAAACCCTGGGCTTTGCAGAAACACAACCAGAAACCAGAGGGGAAAGTGTGCTGTGTTCCCCTCTGCAGCCCCAATCCCACCACCCCTGTGCCCTAGGGCCACTGGATTTGCTTTGCTCTCCAGCCCTTGGTTTGATTTCCATGCCTGAGCCTATGAATGGATTCTCCTAACCAAGGACTCAAACTCTTCATCCCCTGCAAGATGAAGAGCCACTGCTAAAGATTACCTGTTTCCACCACCTAAGGAGAGGCCCACTCACACCCACCCCACAGCTGTGGCTGCAGGTCCCCACAGGTAGGTATGCTCCTCTCTGGCCCTCTCCAAAGTCTGTTTTCCCCACAGCTGTCAGAGAACGGTCCTCAGGCACAAGTTGACATCCTTACCAAAGTGTGGCAAGTGCTCGCTGGGGATCACAACAAGCTGCCCTGACTGTGGGTCTCTGGCAAACTGGTAGGCAGAGGGGAGAGCTCCCCCCATGGCAGGGGGGAAGCCTGGAGTCATGCCCTGGTGCAGGGAAGGGTGACCAAGTCCTGGAAGAAAAAACACAGAGGTCACAACTCAAGAGATGCAGACAGCTCTGTCACAGACATCTTTTATGAAAAATCCCTTCCTTAGGATTTTTCCTCCTGAGAAGCTGAGAGGCCTCAGGAACAAAATGTAAGCAATGGTTATCTGCTGCTGTGGAATGCAACAGGTGCATCTGTGATTGGCCCACGTTGGTTGTTTCTAATTAATGGCCAATCACAGTGAGCTGGCTTGGACAGAGAGTCTGAGCCACCAAACTTTGTTATTCATTCTTTCTTTTTCTATTCTTAGCTAGCCTTCTGATGAAATCCTTTCTTCTATTCTAGTTTTAATGTAATATATATCATAAAATAATAAATCAAGCCTTCTGAAACATGGAATCAGATCCTCATCTCTTCCCTCTTCCTGGGACCCCTGTGAACACGGTCACACAGTTCCTACCCACACTGAAGCCATCTACTGCTCCAAAACGCCTCCATCCCTTTTCCCTGATGCTTTTCCCTGGGTTTCATCGGTGTGAGCACCCTCTGGACATGCTCCCTGCCAGGCACTCACCGTAGGGATGGCCAGCCAGCCACATGGAGGGGCTCCCTGTCCTGGGCAGCCAGGGGTGGGCTGCCAGGTGCGAGGCGGGGTCTGCAGACCAGCGCCCGGAGCCCGCCAGGGCTGGGCCCCCCGTCACCATCAGGTTGGAGTTCAGACCGTTGGTGGCACAGCTGGACGGGTGTATTCGGGCAAAATCTGCCAGCTCCTTGCTTTCTCTGGGGATGGAGGAGGCAAGAGAGACACAGTGAGAGGAGGGTCCAAGTGATGGAGGAGCCCAGGAGTACGGACCAGCCCGCAGAACCTGTCTTGGCAAACGAGGGTCAATCAGTCTAGGAGAGCTGTGATGGAGATGTCACATGTAGAATAAAACACTCCATCTCTCCAACCCTTTGAAGCAGGCATGGATTTGCAGCTTTCTATTAGGATTTCTCTGCTGAGGACTTAGGATCTGCCTACAGCCCCATGTACCCACTCAGCATCCCTCTCCACACCAGCAACTTTGGTACCTACTCCAGGATGGATGCAACCCTGTCTCCTGTCTGGACTGGCTGTCCCTGAGCTCAGCTTGTGACACTAAGATGTCACCTCCTTCCAAGGCTCACCTGAGCAGCTTCTCCTGGTCCCTCTCCAAGCGCCCTGCCAGGAGGTGGCTGTCCCGGTGGCGGCTCCTCTCGTCCCCACAGTCATCTTCAGAGCGCCCGTGCCCTAAGAGACAACCCAGCACCATCAGACAGGAGCAATGGCCTGGAGAAAGCTGTCCCCTCTCCTCTGGGCGTGGAAGAGCCACTACATCCAAACACCAGTGTCCCCAAGGATGCTCCAGGTTCAAATCCTGAAAGACCAGGCAAGGCTCTCTGTGTGACCAAGATATTCTCACTGAAGCAATATTCTCCTGGTAGCACCCAAGTGCATGTGTTTTGAGGTTCATGTCTCCAAGACAACAAGGAACTACTTGCCACACCAGGCTGGTCTCCCAGGATAGCACAGCCAGCCTCGGAGCACCAGGACCAAATGGACCACTGTGCTGAAGGACAGATTTCCCATCCTGGCAACAGCCAAGATGCAGCTAAATCCTGCACCAAACCACATAGTCCTGCTTCGCACATCTCAGGGAGGAGAAGGATTTTATTTCTGCACTTTCTGAAGCACCTTCTGATCTTGTAAATTAGTCTGGGAGCACTGAGTATGCTCTGAATCCCTTGTCTCTCTGCAACAGGCAGACCCAACAATACAGACCCTCACAAAACCAGCGCGCTCCATCCACTCCACAATTCACCCATTAGCAGCAATCTGCATCCCCCTCGAGACATGCAACAAGAAAGGGTCTGAGAGGCAGGGACACATATGGCAGATGAGGGCAGGAATCCAAAAAGGGGGGCTGGATGTTTGGCTGGAGAAACCACTTGTCCACAATCAGCACAGCTCTTGCAAACACAGCCTGGCATGGCAGCAGCTGCATCTGTGAGAGTTTAGGAGGCACCTTCACAGGAGCGAGCAGCAGAGCCTCGCCTGGCTCTGCCAGCACCAGGTATTGGGGCCACCCTTCCCTTTATCCAAGATCTTCACTCCAGCTGCCTGATTTTAAGCTTGCTTTTCCCTGTTTTTTTCCTTAGCTTCTTTCTTGCATGTTCATTTTTCACACAATTCCCTGCTGCCCCTCTCTGCACCATGCTTTGGTGATACAATCCACTCCTAAATCCCAGCCCTGCTTGCAGAGAGCACTCAGCCTCACAGGACTGCACCCCAGCAGCCCTTCCCAGGGTCCTCACTCTCCTGTCTGGATATGGTTTGGCACATGGGAAAACATCTCGGAACATCAAGTCCATCCTGCTGACAGGCAGTCTTTCCAAGGAGAGCTCTAGTGTGTATTTCCACAAACCTGGACAGCCCATGGGCTTTTTGCTGTCAAGTCTCCAATTCCCTCAGCTTTTACTGTCAGAAGGAATCCAGGAAAAAGACAACATCTCTCCCAGCTCCTTTCCCCAAGGCTCCTTCCACGGGCTCCAGACACAAAACAAAGATGCTTTAAAACCTGGCACACAGCTCTGCCTCCCAAAGGACTCTCCAGGGTCACCACATCTCCCTCACAGCCTGCCAGGACACCACGTGCAGCCCAGCCCAGCCCAGCCAGCCCCTCCCTGACTCACTGAATGATGCCCCACACTGCCTCTGCTGCTCACTTTTACTCCCCAACCTCCACAGCACGGGGCTCACAAATCCCTCTGGAGCCCAAACATCTTTCACTGCTTCTCAGCCAGCACTCCCTTTCCACACCCTGTCCCAGGATTTTCCCCTTTGGAGCCTCTTTTCCTAGTTCTTTCCCCTAATCAATGCCCAGCTGTCTCTTTGGTGTTTCAGCAATATGGAGCAATTCCTTGGAGAGCTCACAGCCTCCCTCCCTTCCTTGGCAGAAGGTGAGTACATCCCCTCCCCCAGCCTTTCATTAGAAACACATTATTTTGTTATTTTATCATTGCTCCTCCCTCTCCCATCTACATCCCTTGTGCTCCTTTATTTCTAGACGAGTTTATCATCTTTTTTCCACCCCCCCATCCAAACACAAACACTGCAGGACCTCTAATTCCTGCCCATCCTCCATCCCACCAACAGGACAGTCCCTTTTCTGGACAGAACGATGATTGTCCAGACAGTGAATGATCATTCTGTCTATATATATGAACATGACGCACGGACTGCATAGAAAAATTCAATCAGTTATGCATGGAGGAAAGGCTTAGGTCCGTTCCCTTGACAACCAATGCCCGGTACTAAATACTTGCATTTTACTTGCCAAATACTACAGATTAGCCAACTAAAGCCTGCTTTCTCCTTCTTAAAAGGTCTAAACATTCAAGCACCGTCCACTCAGCGCAAGCAAGCTAATGTTATTAGACGAATATCTCCTGGCACACAAAGGGGGGGCAGCATTTGGGGGGCGAGAGGAGGAGAAAAGCAGTCTTGTTTTCTGTCTGAAAGCCAACTGCATCACTTAGCAACGAGCCCAGAGGCCTGCCAGAATTCAACCCTTGTTTGCAGCCTTTTAGTTCGGCTCAGTAAATTACATTTAACGCAAGCTGGGAGCGTCTGGGACGATTGAACGGCTGAACAAACAGCTCCCTGTGCTGCCCACGAGCTCCTCGGCCGGCTCCCGGCTGTGGGGAGGGCTCTGGGAGGTGATGGGAATGAGGAGAGGGGCTGCTGCCCCTGAGGGAAACTGCTTCTTGCCACTCAAGTTTGGGAGAGGGGGGCAAAGGCAGAAAGATGGGGAAGGCAAGGGAAAACTGGAAAGCTGAGCATTGCTCACCACTTTGGCATCGCTCCTTGGCACAGCAGAGCCCCGTGCCAGGCAGCCCTCGGGTGTTATCTTGCTATACAAGTCAAGCAGAGGACCAAAATCTCTCTGGTGCCATCCCCCTCCTGCCAGCACCACGGCTTAAATCAAAATCATAGGATTACAACGCCAGCACAAAGGTGGTTCGAGAGGTTTCTCTGTCACTCCCTTTGCTAATGAATCAAACTCATGAAGTAGGATTGTCCTCAAAGGGGATGAAAGTGGGGACAGGAGACTGACTGCCTCTTGCACAGGGGGTCTTGCTTCCCACTGTGGTTTACAACACGTCCTTGGCTGGCAAGGGAGGGAAATGCAGCTGAAGATGCCAAACTCAGTTCATGGCACGCAGCCTGCACTGGGTGGTTGCTCTTCCCAGGGAACAGATCCTCCAGGGAAGCCCTGAGACAAACCCTGGGGAACCTACCTTTGATGCTGCTGAGAGACAGCGAGCGGTCCCGGTCTGCCAAGCTGGGCCCCAGTTTGCTGCTGCTGCTGCTGTTGTCCTTCTGCCGGGCCACGGCCACGGCAATGCCCACAGGCAAGTGCCTCACCTCCACCTCGCCCTGGGAGCCGATGCTCTCCCGGCCGAAGGATTTGGCACTCTCGGGTCTCTCAGGGTCCCTCTTCAGCTGCTTCGCAGGCTGCTGCAGCAGCAGCTGCTGCACCTTGGAGGCTCCCAGCTGTGCAGAGTCCAACTTCACGTTGCCCAAACCCCCGAAGGGGCTCTTTTTGCCGCAGCCCTGCCGGGACGCCGTCTCCTTGGCAAAGCTGCCGCTGTACTTGATGAGGCTCTGCATGGCCGAGCCCTCGCCGTGCGAGGCGGGGTGCAGCACGTCGGCGGCGCCCCGCGAGCCCACCACCGAGGAGCGCGGCAAACCGCTGGGGTCAAGGTAGACCTTCTTGGCTTCCTCCTCCACCCGGCTGACGTGGTTGTGCTGCGCGGCCAGCACCGCCATCTGCGTGGTGGCAAAGTTGCCCATCTCAAAGGGCTTCCACTTCTGCTCGGGCGGTTTCAGCTGACCGTGGTCCAGGTGCTGCCGGGAAGAGTCCAAAGTGCCATAGACCTTTGCTGCTTCTTTGGAGCTGGATCTCTGGAAGCGCTCCCGCTCGCAGGGGCGATGCTCTGCCTCCGGACTCGGCTTCAGCAAATCCTTGGAGGCCAGGAACTCCCTGCTCTCCGGAGAGCCCAGCCCCGGCCGGTTGAGGAAGGGCTCTGAAGTGACCTGTCTCTTCAGTGCCATGGAGTTCGTCCTGATCACCGAACCCTTCTCTCTCAGAACCTCCATCCTTTTGGCATCACTGTGACAAGAAAAGTCCTGGGACAAGAGTGTGCGGGAGGCATCTGCAAGGCACCGCTCCGTGGGTGACTGCAGCACCCCCACCTTGCCAAGGTCCTTGTCCTTCCCCTTGTTGTCACGGGCCTGGGAGGCGATTTGGATGGGCCCGCTCCTCTCGTCGTAGGCTTCGACCGAAGGCACGAAGGTGGGGGCGATTACTTTGTGCTCCCTCCCCAGCTCCTTGGCCGGTGGGAAGATGGTGTACATGCTGGAATGGACGGGCTGCGGAGGGAATGTTGTGGCTGGCGTCATCTTCCCCGTCTGTGAGGGGTGTGGGGATGGACAGCTACAGGAGATGTGCAAAGCGCCCACGGAGGGCAGGAGGGGCTCCCCCCGCTTCAGCCGCTCCGCGTGGGCGTGCGCAGAAGGCCTCATGTTCTCGTCGTGCCGAGCGGGGTCCTTGGCACAGCGGTCCTGCTCGGCTCCCAGGACCTTCAGCATGGGGTCCCCGCCGCCGTTGCAGTTGCTGAGGGAAGAGCTCTGCAGCGGGTTCTTGGACTTGGGTTCCCCGCCGCCTGCGCCCCGGTTTGGCATGTGCTCAGCCAGGAACGGCGAGAGGCGCTCGCCGACCTTCGCCGCCTTCTCCACCACGCTCACTTTCCGCTCGCTCTCGGGCTTGGTGTCCTGCGTGAGGTCCACCACACTGCGGGGTCGGGGCTCCTCCTTGGGCTTGCTCTCCTTCTTGGCAAAGGGCAGGGGCAGATCGCTCCGGCACGCCCGCTCCTTCCCACCGGGGTCTTTCAGGCCTTCTTTCGAGCTCTTGTGCAGCTGCCCCAGGTCCTTCTCCCGGAGCAAAGTGCTCGACGTGTGGCTGCCCACGGTCCTTGAGAGGGGAGGTTGCGGGTGCAAAGCGGACTGGCCTGCATGGCTGGACAGGTAGAATCCATCTGCAGAGTAAAAGCAACCAAAATTATCACAGGCTTCCAACGCCTTCACTCCTACACAGAGACAGGCAAGAGGTGGGAAACCAGGAAAGAAGGGATTTCAAGGATGTCTTAAACAAAAATGCCCAGGGCAAAGTGGACCAAGCAGGTTCCTCCATGTGGGATGTAAGACAGTCTTGTCTCATGCATACTGGGGCTTCAAGGAGGCTTCCACATCCAAAACCTTGGTACCGCTCAGCCCAGGAAACATCCCTGGCTGACCACCCAAGGCAGTTCCTGCTCCTCACCCCCAACACTCCAGCATCCAGCAGCTCCAGCAGCAAAACAAGCCCAAGGGACAGGGTAAGCACCCAGGGGTGACCGATGGGAAGGGCACACAGGGTCCCAGACTCACCTTTCTGTGACTCAAAGAGGCTGTGCTGTCCCAGCTGGGCCAGGAGCGGACTGCCGGCACTGGGAGGTTCGAGGTGGCTCAGGGGAATGTACGATGGGTAGAGACCGTTAGGCAGATGGGAAAAGCCTGCAGAAAACGGGAAACAGAAGAGGGAAACATGTTTTATCCCGAGCAGCACGCTGCCTTGGAACAAGCCCCGCAGGAGCACAGACTGTTGTGGCTGTCAGTCCCTCGCACGCCAGGAGCAGCGGTGGCGGCAGGGACACAGGCGATGACACACAGCACACACAGCCCAGAGCAGGGACCCCAGCTTCGGGACTTCACTTCAGGTACTGACCCCACACTGCAGGTCACCCAGCTCAACCCAGGGTTCCAACTCTGCAGCAAATGGAGCATGATGCTTCCTGAGCAGAGCCTGACACCTGAGGGCTCTGCGACCAAACCACCTGGCTGATAAGAGGTTTTATCACAAGTACAGAGACCTGTGGGTGAGGGCACTCCCCCGTGTGCTTCCAGAGCCATGATAAGACCCTCTTGCCAGCACGGCTTTGCCAACATAGCTAATTCCCTCTGCAGGTGCCCAGTACTGGGTTCAGGTTTTGGGAAAACACGAGAGCATCCTCCAGAGCAGCTCACATATCCAGACTCAGCATCTTATCCCAGAGGAAGGCAAAACAGAGAAAGTGTGACAAACATCCAGGAGCTGATATGAAAGCAGCATATCCTAACAACCCTGCTGCCAGTGGTCTGAATGTCCTGGACACTGGGTCCCCAGCAAAACCCTCATGCAAATCGTCCTCATCAGCATTTCCTCAGTGAATACAATCACCATAATAGTGGTAATAACACACACTATTGGCTACAGGCAGCAATTCCTCTCCAACACTGCCACCAAACGACACCCGCGCAACACTACAAACCCAACCCTCCCCAGAATCAGCATCCCAGTCCATGCCATAATTTCAAAACTGATTTAAAGCCATCAGGAATATCTGAAGGAGCCAGTCAAGCCCTCTGCAACCCTCCTCCCCTCCCCTCAGCCTGCACTGACAACCAACTTGCCCCAAATTCTACAATCTCACTGAAAGCAACAAGTTTGTCAAGAGTCCAGCATCCAACTGCCTCAAAACAACATCACACCAAAACCCAAGGGGAGACAGAGAAGTTCAGTCCCTGAAGCTGCACGTGGAGCACCATCTGTGAGAGCTAGTCAATATTTCACATTATTTAGACAGCCAGGATCTCTTTGGCGTACATGTTTGCATGCCGGCATATGTGCCTCACCGCCGCGGTGCTCCGCGCAGCTCCTGGCCCGCGGCCATCACCCGACAGATCCCAGCGGCGGCACCCAACACGCCAGCCCTGCAGCAGCAGGACCAGGGGAGCTGCTGGGCCCCTGATCTTCAGCTCAGAGCCTGCTTTCCCAGCAGGTAAAACCTGCTGTTTAACCCTGAGCACAGCGCTGCAAAGGCGCTAAGCGTGCATGCAACATTCGGGCCTCTCCTTAGTAACCCCAAAACGTCCGCAATGAAGATTTCCAAACACCTTTTCTTATTCCAGAGCTGGAGAGAGGTGGGTAGAACCCAGCTTAGCTTAGCTGTGAGCAGCTCCATTCCATGCCAGGTATGCCTCGGCAGTGTCACTGTCACTGCTCCAGCAGGGCTGGGCTGGCAATGAGCCAGCATCTGGAGCAGGAGTGACACATTTCCAAGGGAACACCAGTCCCATCTGGCAGAGCACATGGCTGCAGCATGGAAAAGTCCCTGGAGCACCCCATGCCATAGCAGCCCGGAGGCTCTGGCCACAGACATCCCCACGTGAGCCCCTTCTCCCAGCCAGGCATCAATCCCAGCTGCAGCTGCTCCACCAGCACAGGAGGAACCACCAGCACGGGGAACACGGTGAGACACATCCCATGCTGCAGACACCACTGTGCACAAACACCCATGGCATGTCCCCACTTGCATGTGCTGCAAGGACAGGAAGCCACCTGCAGGGCTCCAGGGAAGGGACACACTCCTGGGCTGCCATCAGGCACAGGGACACCTGCACAGAGATTAAGTTACTGATACTCAAAGAGGCATTTTGATACCAGTTACATCCCTGGTCCTACGAGGGCATCTCCCTGCCTTCAGCATCATATTCTGCCCAGGCTGAGTCCCAGCCCCAAACGTTCTGGGGCTTCCTCCCCGGTCAGCATCATCCCATCCTGCAACAGTGACCCAGCCTCAGCTCAGGGCTGCAGAGGAAGGAGGAGGAATGCAAAGTGTCCAAGCTGGGGACGGGTTCAGATGGATAGGTTGGGAAGTGTCACCATGCCAAGCTGGGAAACAGCAGCAGAACTGAGCTGATGCCACCAGCCAACCACCAAAGCCACCTCACACCTGGCAGCTCTTCCCAGTAACTTCCAGAAGCCCACAACAGCAGCACTGCTCCTTGGAGAGGCATAAGCCTAGCACAGGAGCTCAAAGCACATTCCAAAGCTCTGCAGCTGGAGAAACTGAGGCACAGGCAGGTGCAATGACTTGGGGCACCATGCAGCTGACCAGCAGCAAAACCAGAGAACTACTCAAACTCCAGCCTCGGGTCTACCAGTGACACTGTTTTTCCCCTTGCAAAGTGCCTGAAGAAGCTGCACAGGCTGTATTTATCTGGCTTCTTCCCTGCCAGGAACCAGAGCTGGAGTAGGGAGGAGAAATCTGAACCACAGCTTTCCTGGGGATGAGCCCAATGCAAATCCAACCTCGAGGCACTGCCAGAACATCCCTTCCCCTGCAGAGCCCTCCAGCAGCCACGCTGACAGGCTGCTGGCGTACGACTCACACGGAGCCCAGAACCTGCTGCCCCAGTGCCCTGGGCAGGGCCTGGAGGTGAAGCTGCTCCTCCATGTGCCGCGGAGCTGCGCTCGCAGGAGGCGGCCGCGGGTGAGCCACTGCCTCCTTGGATCTCTGTGCCAGAAAGCGATGCCAAGGGGAGAAATTCTACCGCAGTGAGCAACGCACAGCTCACCCCAACCATGGGCATCTGCCAGGAGAAAGGGAGGGGAAAAGGGGAAACCACAACCATCTCCATCTGCCTGGGGCCAGAGTGTTTGCTGAAGCAGCACAAGATCCGCTTTGCCCAGGGACACGGCGACAGGTCTCGGCAGGCTGAGCCACGCTCCTCCAGCCGACCGCTTGCCCAGAGGCGGTCTGGCACCACAGCACAGGCAGGGAGGTGCAAGCTGGCAGCACTGCCAAGCCCAGACTGGCTGTGCCCCCCCTTCCCTGCCAAGTTACACCATGCCAAACACATGCGTGTGCCCATTAGCTCAGCCTCTGACCGCCTGGGAAAGGCACCACCAAAACTTATGTCATGCCAGCAGGGACACACATGATCCAAATCAGTCCAGCTCTGGGGGTAAAAGGGTTCAGGGCACAGAGATGGTCCCTCAAACCACTTTATCCCTATAGCCAGCAGCCAAAATGCAACCCCTGTGATGCTCCAGTTGCTGCAGTGGATGAGCACACCTGTCCTCCTCCCTTCCAGCTCCAAGATTATAAAACATATCTGTTTTGCACAATTGAGACATAAATCACTAAGGGCTGTTATTAGAGGAACTTGGCGGGCGCAGATGTGTCAGCCCACTTGCAAACATCTTCTTCATCTTTGCTCAGCTCTCCGAAACGGCGGCACGGGTTCGGGGGAAGAGGTACGGCCTCGGGTGAGTCACCACCGAGAGGGGATGTGACCGATAGGGAGATGAGATAGCAGCGACCGCACAAACCGCACACCAAACGTCTGGAGGCCGGAGGTCACGCTGGGGGAAGTGGGAGGGAAACAGACCCCACGTGCTCAGCCCGCTCGGGGTTGCCAAAGGTCCCTCTGAGGAGGGAGCTGACAGAAAGCACCGCCAGGCAGAGCTGGGGGAAGCAGGCGGGCTGCTACTGGTCACCAAGAGTTTTAAACCTGTGGGGCTTTCTCCAACGTGGCCCCTCACACTTCAAGCCTAAAATTCGGTCCCAGCTGGACAAGTCAGTCAAGCCTGGGTTGTGAAAGAGCCAGACAGGAGGAGGGCATGCTGGAAGCAACATGCTGCAACTGAATGTATCTCCTCCACCGACATAGCTGCGGCCAATGAGCCAGGCTACACGCCTGAGGTGACACGGGTGTGTGCCAGCACTGGGAAAGCTGCTCCAACCCTCCTCAGCTGCAGGCACCTTCAGCATCCCCACTTGCTGCCAACATGCTACAGAGGGGACAGCTCACTTGGACACCCATGAAGGGTGAAGGGCATCAAGTGGGAGCAAATGGAGACACCACTCAATGGGGAATTCACTCTCCCAGTCTGGTTCCATGTTTCCAAACTAACCAAGAGCACCAGCACACCAGAGAGAAGCAGCATCCACAAAGCCTTTGCTCATGCCTCAGGACAGCTTTCCAGTTGGAAAAGACCTTTAATCAAGCCCAGCACAGCTAGACAATCCTGTTGGCTGGTGTGGGAGAACAGGTGGCCACGTGCACTGCTGGCTGCAAAGCACACCCTGAAGCTGAGCCCTGGGCACAAGCCATCCTTGTCTGAGAAGCCACAGCCCTGGCACCGGAAGACCAGTAGCCTCCAGCACCCCGGGAGAAGTGAAGTAATTCTCCCCCATCAGCCCGTTATACATTTCTGCCACTTATGAAATATTTCCAACTGCCAGCATCTCTCCCAATGCTCCCTGGGCCATGATGGATGAGCACATTGCCAGGACTCAGGCTAGCATCACATAGTGCTCTGCAAGGGGCTAAAGCCTGACCCCCTTGGACTCTCCAATATGAGCCCAGCAGGGCTGGGAAACACAGCAGCAAGAATTTGGGTTTATTTCCATGGGATGTTTTGAACTCTAGGCACTCAGGGGAGATTTGCAGCCCGGCGGCAGCCAGTTCTCAGCGGGCCGCTGGGCACGGCACAGAGCAGGAGCTGCAGCCGCCCTTGGCCAGGAACACAATCACCTCTTCCCCAGTCCGGCCCGCAGAGCCTCACAGGCTGCCAACTGGGACAACAGTCCACGCCACAAACAGCTGGATAAACGCTTACGTCCCCCCCGGCAGGCAGGGAGGAAGGGAGGAAAGCAGGGAAGGTCCAAGCACAGTGAGTTCCTTCCCACCACCAGCAGGACAGACACCACACAGCTGCCTGTGCTTACCACCATCGGTGCATCCCTTATCCTCTCCCTGCAGAAGCAGCAGATTCCCAGGGAAGACTTTCCGGGCTCCCCCTGCAGCAGCACACACCTCCCCATCTCTGCCCCGTGCAGCCCGGTGAGGCACAGCCTCAGCTATTCCTCATGCACACATTTATGGCTGCAAACAGCTGCGAGGCGGAGTGCTGACAGTGTAAATCTTTGCCACCTCCTCCCCTGCCTGCCGGGGCAGCTCCAGTGACACCCGAGGCACCGGAGACGCTTTGACTCCGTGCCATGCACGAGACACCAGCGATACGAACCCCTGAACATGCCGGGCTGAAACCAAAGCTCAAGGATCAGATGTGCCTGGAACTCCAGAGGTGGCTGGTCCCTATCCCTGTCCCTATCCCTGTCCCAGCAGGCACAAGCTGATGTCACAACCCACCACTCTCCGCGCCATAAACCGCCCCAAAAGCCATATTTACACCCCATGCCACGGGACTGGCAGTAGCTTCAAAGCCCTAATTTACAGCCTCAATTCTTTGCATCCCCTGAAAGCCTTCGATCCCATCCCCGGGATCCAGAACAGCCAGGGCAATTTAACTCCCCATTTAATCTTCTAAGGGCCCTGGTGTGCTCGGAGACAGCATCCTCCAGTGGGGGGTCCGCACTCCCAGACTCCGCTGGCTTGAACAGCGCCGCGCCGCTTTCCTTCAGCTGCAAAAATCACTACCTTAAAAGCCAAGGCGAAATCTCCCTCCAGCTCAGCACGGCTCTCTCTATTGTTTCTTTTAATTTTATTTTATTCCACGTGGGAATCTGTGTCCAGGCTGCTTTATTTTTAAGTGGCTCTTGCTCAATATTTACTATTGCTCGCAGCTGCGTCAGCGCAGGAACGCTGCGCGCCCGCGCCAGCTTTCCGACCAGCCCTCCCGCAGCCATTCCCCCCGTGCCCGTGCCATGCCATGATTTTCACCCTCGTGGTGAATCACCAGCCCCCCACAGCCACAGGACACTGAAGGGCAGGGTGTCAGCACAGGGCAGGAGAGGGTTTCCTGCTTCCATGGAAATAAATAACATCAGGACGAGCTCTGCCGCTCACCTCCTCACCCAGGAGCTGGAACAGCCCCAAGAGCCTGGAGATGGCAGAGGAGGAGAAAATGGGAAGTGGCTCAAGGGACTGATTCTGCCCCAGTGTCCTGGAGACTTAGTTTCCACCACGCAACCAACTAAAGGCAATCCAAGGTATGACAATGCCTCAGGGAAAGGACACCAACAGGACACTCTGAAGATCCCCCAAAAGGTCACCCACCAGCTCCCCATTAGCAGCATCTCCATGGGGACAGCAAGAAGCCACCCAGGTGGGGACACAAATCACTCTGGCAAAGTGAAGGTGGCCTTTCCTTGAAGGTGGTCAAGATGGAAACCATCCCAGTGGGATTCTTGGCACGATGTGCAGCCAGTCCACTGAGCCTCAAACACGGGGTCTGGGAAGCAGCGATCTGGTCCCACGCTAATCCTGACACCCAAACCAGTGTCAACAATCCTGGGTCACTGCCAGCTGCTACAGAAGCTTCTCCCACATGCCCCCAGCCTGAAATCCCCCACCACGTCGGATGTCTCTCCTTTTCCACTGGCATAATTAAACCTGACTACCCAACAGGGGCCCACCAAAACCTCCAGGCTCTCACCACACAACCACACAGCTCGCCTTAAACAGCAAGGAGTGACACCATGGAGTCTTCAGCAGCACATTTACTAAAATGCTGTATGGAAATTGAAAAAATAATAATTTTAACTCTCAAACTGATTAGCAGAATCTTCAGGAATGCAGAACCTGGCTGCTAGATTGCAGCCTTGCCTTTCTCCTGATTTTCTAGGACAGCATGAAAATGCCTTTGCTCTGGTTCATCCTTCATCATGTTGAAGATTCTTTACCCACTGGTGTCCAGCAAGACTGCCTCTGCTCCTTGCACTGGATGCACACTTTTAGTACAGGTGCTCCCCCTCCTTCCTAAGCACAGAAATTTAACCCACTCCATTTTTAAAATCTTATTTTTTTTAAAATCACCCAAACTCAGTGCAGAAGATGATACAAACAAGACAGCCCCCCCCTCCCAAGCCCTGCCCGTATATTTAACCAGGCACCACCCACGCACTGTCCGTGCCTTCATTAGAAAAGAGCTCGTTACCTTCCCTGCCAGAGCCAGGAGAGCTTCAGGAGCTCGGTGGGGGAGGTTACTGTGGGATGGCACCAGTGCTGGTCCCCACATCACCTGCACCGAGTGCCTGCCAGCAGCAATTAAATCAGCCTTCAAAGAGAGATCCCAGCTTTCCCAGCACCATTAGCCATGCCCTGGAGGGAACACGGTCTATTTTCAGCCACAATGACTTAAGATCAGGTCACTAGCAGGTTAAATGGGACTGTGCAGCATCATCTCCCTGCCCTCCCATTGAGAAATTAAACTCTGCTGTGTGATGGGCAGCACCAGCCCTGGACACACACCAGGTGCCCACGGAAAGGTAAATGCCACCTGCCTGCTCCTCTCCTCTGCTCTCCATCACTGGCCATGGATACCCACTGGCCTGGCTGCCTTACCTCTGCATGGGGTGGTGAGAGGGGGTTCACAGCAGGATCACCCCTGGGTTCCTCCCTGCCTGTCCTCCTGTCCAGCACAGCGACAGCTCACAGGCAGAATGGTCCCACCACACCCAAGGTCAGGAGCGCTGGAAGGAGCCTCAGCACCCCTCATCCCGCAAACCCAGGCCTGCACAGTGCCAGACCAGTGCTGCCCATCTCACCCCTTCCTCCCCATGGTCCTCCCCAAGCTGGGGACTGCCCCAGGCCACCAGTTCCACCAGGGTTTCACCACAGCCACCAGAGAGGTGGCATCTCCCCGCAGCAGCTCCATCTGCTCCGCCGGTGGATCCAGCACCGAAACCCAACCAGCCACCCCACCACGAACATCTGGCGGGGAGGTGGCAGCTGGATGTGGGTTTGTTTTGCCTTCCAGGCTCCTGCCAGGCGCAGTCAGCACGAGCGGGGATGACTCAAAGCCCGGGAGACGCAGCCTCCGCCGCTGCTTATTTTAAACCCTCCCGTCTGCAAAGCGGCTGCTGCGGCTCGGCACCTCTCGGGGTGCTTGGCAAAGGGGGTGGCACTGCAAGGCAAAACTGAGGCACGGCCCCACGAGCAGAGCTGGGCACCACCACATCACCACTGCCTGTGTGCTCAGCAGTCACTGAGCCCAACACTGGGGGCCAGCAGCAAAAGGGGATCAGCTCTGAGAAACAGCCCAGGGTGCAGCAAGGACATTGCCGATGACCCAAACGAATCCGTCAGCTCTGGCTTCATGATTCCCCTTGGATACAGCATAGCCAGGACACAGTGAGTGCAAGGTGAAGCTGGATGGTCCCAGATCAGCATGTGCTGCTCTGTGTGCCACAGGAGTGAATGCATTCCTCTCCCAAAGCCCAGCACTTACTTAAACAGCATCTGCAGGGACTGAAACCACCCTGGGAAAAATTCAGTGATGGGCTGCAGGTATTTGGGGGTGGAAGAAAGGGATCCACACACAGATCACAATCTCATAACAATCTTTTCCTTAAGAAACCAGGCTCAAAATCTCAGCCAAGTCTCTCCTATTGACCCCACACTCAGATTTTTTCCTTCCAGATGCTGCTGCCCTTCCCACACTTTCTTGAACATCAGTCCATGCCACCTTTTCTGCATCAAAAAAACACTGAACCATGAAGCAAAGGTGTATCTGTGGCCAGCAAATGCCCAGGACCCCACACCTCCCCACTGCTGATAATGGGAGATAAATGCATGGGTAAATATTATGGCAGTGTGGTTTAATTCCTGATGAATTATGCAAATCCGTATTCAATTGAAGAGAAGCCCTTGGGCTCTTGACAAATTGCCAAGCTGGCCCTGATGACACCAGGCAGGGACGGCCAGCCCTACATCAGGTGAGGCACCACATAGGTGCCCTATAAATGTATGTACACACACATGTATCTGCAACTAGGGAGACCAAGGAGTACCAGCAAAAATGGATCAAGAGTGACTTTTGCACTTCTCCCTCCTCCCACCTGTGTTTAGTGTGTCCAAAGAAGGCCACCAAGCTTTTGTGTCCTTCACAAGATGAAAGCAGCTTGGGATGATGGTGAGATTCAAGCAGGACATAGATAAAATCCACCACGTCCAGGGGACAGGAGGGGAAAGCCTGAAACACTTGTGCCAATATGACTGTCAGCCTTGAAGCCGAGGAAAGGAAGATGTGTCCACAAAATAGTCACAGAGAGGGCTCATCTGATGAAAGCAGGAATTTCCGATCCCACACAAACTCCGAACATCCATTAAAAGTAGCAGAAGAATTACTGCTTTGTGTCACTAATCTCATTAGGAGAAAGCCCTGCTGCAGCGCCGGGATTGCAGAGGGAAGCCCCGGCACACTCCGGGAGCCTGGCACGGCGTGCCCTGCCCATCCGAGCGGAGCCGAGCTCCACGGCACCCGCCAAGGTGCCTGCACCTTCCTCACTCACCCGCCCGGATCTCTCCTCGCTGGAGCCCTGTCTGCTCGGCTTGTGTGTGACACGGCGTGTGGGATGTCCCCACGCCCAGCAGACCAGGACACAAACACCGGGATGACACACAGCGCCAGCCGATAACACGGGAGCTGCTTCATCCACAGCAGCACACAGCCCAATCCTTCCTCCCCAGCACAACGGCCACCGCCGTTAATATTTTAAATATTTTTTTAATTAACAGCAATTAAAAATGTGTTAAAAGCATATTCAAGTCACAGGGATTTCTGCTGAGAAGGGATGGGGGCATGAAGGGAATTAGGGGCAATACATCCAACTACCAAACATAAAAAGAGCTCTTTGCTGGCAGGGATGCGTCAGGATAAGATGGATGGAGGCAGAAGAAGGAGCAACCTTGCAGAAGTTGCCGGGGATACAGCTCCAGAAAGACAGAGCTGAGTGCCTTAAAATTTCTGTTATTCCTCTAAAAAGACATAATCCCTCCTGAATATTGCTCCTTCCCTTGCTCCAAGCCCACCATGTTTGGCTTGCCTGCCTGCATCCAGCTCCCTCAAAATGGCTCTTTGGCCACTGCTACGCCGGCAATAAAATTTATTCCCAAGGTCACTTCAATCCTTTTGCCACTATTTCAATCTGGCTGGATTTAAACAAAACCCAGCCTCAGACACACTGAGCCCCCCCCTCTCTGCCCCTCCTTTCTGCCCATCACTTCCCTGATTTAGCGCTGCCAAACTCTCAACTACCTTTCGCTTCCCATAACCGTCAGCAGCAACAGCTGGAGAGGAAAACGGGAGCATATTGTGCACCCAGCAGCTGATCCTGGCGGCGTGGGGAGCGAGCCCAACTGTCACTGCTGCACCGGGGGCTCCTGCCACGCGTCCCCAGCCAGCGCCCACCGCGGGGACCGAGCCAAAGGGGCTGGGTGGTCGCCGTCCCCCGCTGTTTAAGAGCTGGGGAGAAGGGAACAATAAGCAAAGCAAACAAACAGCAGAGAGGGATGGTTGGTGGGTGAGTGGTGATGCCCACAGACATCCAGCTGTGGTGTCCCGGAGAGAAGCCAGCCTGAAATGCGGGGATGGGAGGATATATGGGGAGAAGGAAACTGCCAAATCCTGGTGGTGAGGGTGAGGCAGCCACACCGCAGCAGTCCCCTCCCAAAGTTTGGTTTTCAAAGAGCATCCCAAGCTGGAAAAGCCAGCGAGAGGCTGTGCAGCTGGACACAGCACTGCTCCCTCGCCCCAGCTCCAATGGGCAGGGAGCTCAGGGCTGCCCTTGGCTCCTCCATCCTGCCTGCATTTTCAGGTTGTTCAGGGCGCTCCGTTTCAGCAGCGAGGCTGAACAAAGCCCTCCCTTGTCCTCAGCACCTCGAGCAGGCGATGCTGGATCACGTTACCTAACCCAGACCAACATCTCCTCGTCCCGGCACAGCAGCTTTCGTGTCAGCACATGCCGGGCTGGCCCCGATTCCCTGCACCACCTCCTGCCTGGAGCTTTAACTGGACCAGTTTAGTGCACGGTGAAAACACACGGGGCCTTGTTTGGACTCGTCGGGCGCTAACCCCAGCTCGGGGAGGTGATCCGACACCCTCGCGCCGGTCGCAGCCGCGGCCGAACCGCAAGGCGCTCACCTGGACGGCTGCCATCATGACGTTAATTCCCATTAACAATGTTCATTTCCATATTCATCAGAAGATGGTGAAATGACGAGATGGGGGGTTATTTACTATATAATTATAAACTAATTTCAGCTTTACTCTAGGTTATCCTAGGAAGGAGATCTAAAATTTCCCTTACGAAAGCCCGGCTCTGCTAACCACGTCTGCAGCGAGATTAATTCCCAGCGATTTCCATTTCTCCAACAGCTGTTCTGCTGGGAAAGAGCAGGAGCTTGTCCCCAACACCAGGGACCTGCCCAGTGGCCCATGCCACCCCCGGCTAGGATTTCTAGCGCCGGCTCTTCCTCCAGATCAGATTTTCTCTGGCACACCATCAGACAGGGACGGGACCCGTGGTTTTCCAACCCTACCAAGGAGACTCTGTACTGGCAAAGGCTCTGTACTCTGCAAGGCTCGCTCCAACTGGGAGAAAGGCTGCTAGAAACCACACCAATAAATGACACCTTCACCAGCCTTGTGTTACCAGAGGCAAGGACAGACTCCTGCCCATTCACCTGGGAAGGTGTTGGAAATCCTCACACTGCAGAGGATCCCGCAGGACCTTGCTCCCAGCAAGTTTACATCACCACACTGGCCCTTGGGCTCTTGTCCACATTCCAAGCCCAACATCCCTACCAGCTACAACTGCTTGGGATGGGCACTTCAACGAAGCATTCCTTCCCACTGCCCCTGAAGGATGGAAATGCAACCCCACAGCCCACCAAAACCTTGGGAAAAATCACCGGGACATTAGAGAAACACAGCAGCTCAGGGTGGGAAGCTCCCAAAAATGCACAAATCCACCACCATTTCAGCCCAGCCACTGCTCCTGCCTTCCTCACAGCCTACGAGTTGGCCGCCAGCCCGGGGGAGCTGCAGGGACATCACTCCATGGCCGGGCACTTCCTCCACCCCCGGGGATGCCGGCTGTGAAGAGCGGAGTGTGACGGGACCCAGCACAACATCACTGCCCAGCACCACCTCCCTGAGCCCTGCCGGGACAGGCACACTCCCTGCTCTGCCTGAAAACACGTCTCAAAAAGCATCTCGTTTCACCAGGGCCCCAAGGGAGGGGAGGCATCCTCGCAGGCAGGTCTCCGGGCTGGCCGCATTCCTCCCGTGTTACACCGAGCCCCTGCCCCAAGGAGCCCCCTGCACCACCCCTCGGGCAGGCAGGGAGGGGGAAGCACGATTTCAAGGGCCATTAAACACCGATGGTATTTTCCTTGCAGCATCAAAACGGGACCAAAAAGAGCTGTGCCAAACCGGAGGCAAAATCCCACTGCGGGTCTGGGAGCCATCGTGCTCCGAGAAACACGGAGAAGCAGGGCACGGATCACTCCAGTGCCCAATCCACGCTATCCCAGTCCCTCTATCAGCAAAGCAAGTTTAGCATGGATGCAGCATGATGAGTGAATTGTGCTTCCACTGGCACTGCCGACAGCAAGGCCTCCTGCAAAATCTGTGGGCTCAGCAGAAGCACCATTTTGCCATTATAAGGACGGCTACAGTGGGATTTTGCTGGCACAGCAGCGCTGTCCTGGGGGATGGAAGGGCATTTTTATTTCTTTTCCTATTCTCCTACCTGGCCCAGCTGTCTGGAAAACTTCTCCCTGGGCACAGCAGGCTTGGAAGCAAGGACAGTCTCCAATCTGCCTTAAATCCCTGCATTTGAATGCACTTGCTAATGTGAAGTAGGAAAGCAGGGAAACCAAAATCTCTTCGCTCTGTCTGCCCGCTTTCCGTCCAGCCACCGCTTTGGAGCTGGATTTAGTCAGCCCTGCCCATAGTGGTGTGCCCCCTTGCCCGAGCACTAAAAAGTGCTTCTGAAGCATCTTTTAATGGAAGAGGCTGAGCATCCTTTTATACAAACACAGATCTGTTCCTGCAGCCCCCTCACCCAAGAAAGGATACCTCAGCACAGAGCAAAAAACACATTTTTATTAATTACTATTAATATTATTTTAAACTCTGAGAGGTTTTTTTGGCTATGGGTGATCCTTGCTCACACACAGCCCCGCTGCTGTGCTGCCTGGCAGGGACGCGGTCCCAGAGCAGCCCTTCGCAATCGCGTCCGAGGAAGCCTTTTCCACCTTCCCCAAAACACAGAGCCTGCCAAGAACAACACGCTCCTCCGGGATGGAGCTGAGACCCGGACCCACAGACAGCGGCATAGGGAAGGAACAAAACGATAAACCTCCATATTTTGAGCTGCTGCAGAGCAGAGCGAGCCCTTGCTTTAATGGACTCGGCTGCCTCATTCCATCAATTGCAGCCTTTTTTTTAAGCCTTCCAGCAAGCTCCAGGCATGAAATTCCTTTGCAAACATTCCCTTTCCTCCGCTATCCTTCCACAAAGCACCCCCTGCCCTCCTCAGGGATGGGGAGATGGCGATGCCCAAGAGCACAGGGGGGACAGCGAACGGCATCCCCGGCTCAGCTCCCGCCTTGGCCTCCAGCTCACTCCTCCCTCCTTGCGCTTCCAACAAAGGGGCTTCTGTCCCCGTGTCCCCCCCGCCCGCAGGGAGCAGAAATCCCCACCATGGAGCAGGAATCCCCCTGAGAGGAGCCGAGGGTGCGGGGGTCGCTGGACACAGCCCAGGCGGCGGCACTTGGGCGGTGGGGCAGAGCCCGGCTGCGGGAGCGAGCAGAAGGTACGGGAAAAACAAGGAGTCGGTGCCGGCCATAACTGGATTCTCAAATATGGCCAATCGTGCTATTTTTACAGGGGCGTATTTATTTTCGGAGGACGCTGGGACGGATTCAAGAGTCTCTTTCTTCAGCCCGGCGGTATTTAAGGATCGGTTTGAACTGGCTCTATTTAAAGGCTTCGCCTCCTGCCCACTTTTCTTAACCCCTTGCACAAGCCTTTGCGTTCCACCCCTCCTAAAAACAAAACAAACCCCCAAAAAAACACAACAACAACAAAAAAAATAAAGCACCAAAACCACACACCAACAGCACCGCGAACGCAAACCTACAAAGGGCGCCTCGGTAGCAGGAAGCAATCATCATTTCAGGCGATATTGTTAAAGCCGTAAAAAAACAACAACAAAAAAAATATCCCTGCCTATCCCGCTGCTGTGGTTTAATGGGAGTTTCAGCTGTTAATTGTACAGATCTTTTTAATGGAGTTTAGCCTGACTGGGAATTGACGTGACAAAGCCGAGCTTTGCGAGGATCGTGCCGGGGAGTGGACGGGGAGACCACTAAGGTGCAGGGACACGGGATTTCAAACAATTCCCAGAAAAATGAAAATAAAAATAATTTTAAAAATAAAATAAGAACGCAGTAAGAAAGAATTGGAGGTATCATACACCCCACTCCCTCTGTGAGGAGACCCAAATCTGAGGATTTCTCCCAGTGTGATAAAAAGCTCCCAGACCGCATCACGGAGCTTGGTCAGCTTGGAGAGACCAGAGCTCTGTGCCTCCCTCCTGACCTGCCTGAACTTCAGAGAAGGAAACTTTGGGAGGAGAAATAAAACTTAAAAAAAAAAAAAAAAGAAAAAATTACCCAATAAAAAATAAGAATAATTTAAAAATACCAAGAATCCAATCTCGGTTTGGCTTGAGATTGTCCAGATGAATTTTTGCAAAGACCAAATTCTGCTGCATTAGGAGGTGGAGGAGAGGGGGAAAAAATAACCAGGGAGAAAAAAAAAAGGAGGGGGAAAAAAAAAGACAAAAGGTACGGAAAAAATAAGGTGTTTGCCCATGTGCTTGGCTTCACAGCCCCATTCGCTTTACACCTCTCCTCTTAGCACCTGGGAAATTGGCACTGCCACCTAGTCTAAAACTAATAAATCTTTTTCCCTCGATTCAGGCTGCTTCCTTCTCTGCAGATGTTGGCAATCAGGTTTGCAAATTTCAAAGTCATTCATCCCGGGCGGCTGGGAGAAAAGCAGGTTTATTATTGCAAAACCTGTCACCCTCTCAACGCCTAAAGTAAACTCCGAGTCACCTCTCCACGCCCAGGGGAAAGAAAGCGGAAAAAAAATAAAAATTAAAATAGAGCCAGGGAGGGAAATCAAACGGTCAGAAATCCCTTGTGCCCTCCTACAGGACCGTGGGCAGGAGAGTGCGGCAGCGTCCTCCTCCCAGCAGTGCCGGACTCCGCGATCCGCTGGGAAAGGGAGCTCGGAAATAGGGAAAAAAAATCAAAAGCCTCCAAAAGACAAAAGTAATTTAAACAAATAAATAAAAAGCTGATTGGGCGGGGGGGGGGAATAAACTGCGTATATTTCAGCGTCTACTCTTCTATTTTCATTTTTTTTAAATGGATATGGAGCCGTGGGGCTGCCCGAGGATGAAATGCGTCGAGAAGGGGGAAAAAATGCAAGGAGGGAGTAGTCACTGTACATGGCATGGAAGCTTTGTTGGCGGGTTTAAAAAATAAGAATTGCGGAGAAAAAGAAAAGAAAAAAAAAAATCAAAACTAGCGGTGCCGGCAGCGCTGCCCGGAGGCAGCGGAACCTCAGCGGGGCTCGGGCTGTACCGGGCAAGAAATCACCAAAAGAGCCCCATTTTACCCCTTTTTCCCAGCCCAGGGATGGTTTTTTTGGCTGTCCGGGAAGCGCAGCACCGGGCAGCGCAGCCCCGTCCCTCCGCAACCCGATCTGCGCCTCTCCCAGCTTTCCCGAAAATCGGATTTATTCCCCGGATTTATTCCGCAGCCGCCGCGGCGGGGATTTTCCTCAGTGCCAACAAAACCGTACGCTGCAAGGGGGGACTTCTATCAGCGCGATTTTTCCCCCATTCCCTTATTTTTCCACCATCACCCTATTTGTTTTCGTACTTCTTCCCCATTCCCCTATTTTTTTTACGCCAAATCAAAACCACGCGAGGCAGAAAAGACTTGGGAAAACACGCAAAAAAGCTGCGAGCGCATAAATATATATAATTATCGCGACGATTTGTATTTTTTTGGTGGGGGGCAGGGGGTTAAACCCCGATCCCGGGTTCGCCACGGAGGGAAGGCAGGGAAGGCGCGGGGGTTCCGCGGAGCCTTACCCGGATGGGAGTGGAGGCTGATGCCCGATGCGAGGAATTTTCCGGGCTGGAGGGCGGCGGGGAGCCCGGCAGCCATGGGCCCAGCGGCGGGGGCCAGGCGGCCGGTGGCTCCCAGGCGGTGGCTCTCCATGGCCAGCCCGGAGAGCAGCGGAGGGGGGCCGTGCACCGAGCGGGGGGGCCCGAAATCTCGGCCATCCATCATCCACTCGCCGGCTTCACGGAGTCTCCCGGATCGCTGTCGATGCCCGCCACCGCCTTCCCGCCCCCCCCCCCGCCCCCCACCCCCCCTTCTCCTCCTCCTCCTCCCCCAAAAAATCAGATGGTTTTCAAAAATAAGGCGTCCAAGCGTCCCATGGCGCGGTGCAGGGAGCCAGCCCCGGCGCGGCGGTCTCGGCGCTGCCTGCAAAGGAGAAAAAGAAGGGGGAGGTGCGGTGAGACGACATGCCCCGATACCCCCCTGCTCACAGCCACCCCCCAAAATACCCACCCCCCCCCCCCCCAAACCCACCCGCACCTTCCCGGAGTGGAGGGTAGAGAACGGGAAAGAAGCGGGGAGGAAAAAACAAAAAAAAATCTAAGGAAAACTTGTGGCAAAAGGCAGGGACAAAAAAAAAAAAAAAAAAAAAAAAAACAAAAAAAAAAACACCCTAAGTATTTAAAAATAGTATTTAAAGAACTTAAACTTTTTTTCCGAAGAGTTACATTTGTCACGCCCGCAGCCCCGGCCGCGCCGGGCAGCGCCCGCCCGCAGCCCGGCTCCGGCGGGACCGAGCAGCGGGGACGCGGCACCGCACTTCGCCCCGGAAAGCAAACACACAAATCCCAGAATAACAACCACACAAAAAAAACCCCAAACCCACTCAAATATTTCTTCTATTTCTTTCTTTTTCCTCCTTTTTTTTTCCCAGTTCTTCAATTTTTTTTATTTTCCCCGCTTTTCTTAATTTCTCCCCCGCCGCGGGCTCCGGCGGCGGCATCTCTCCGGCAGCCCCGTTTCTCGCTTCTTTTGGAGCTCATTCCCACGGCTCCAAACCACCGACTGGGCTTGTTGTTTGGGCTGGGCTTTTTTATTTTTCCTTTTCGCAGCGCCGCTTTCACTCGGGAAAACAAAACCCGTATTATCATTTCCCGGCACAGCGAAAAAAAAACAAAAACCAAAAACCCCAACCCAACCATATATATAAAACTATCTATATTTGTACTCGCAGCCTGATGAAAGGCTCCACTCGCCGCCGTATTTTACACCGGGATAGCGAGAAGTAATAAACACAGAGGGGATAAAGTGGAGGTTCTCGCCTTCAAACCCTCTCCAAGCGCTACCGGAGCCCCGGGAGCCGCCGCCGCTCCGGCCCCGCCGCCCGTCCCGGCTCCCGGGCGGCTGCTCCAGCGCGGGGGAGGGAGGATTAAAAAAAAAACAAAAAAAAAAAAAACAAAACAAGGAAGAAAAAGAAAGAGGGGAGAAATGCTAAAATTATACCCCCAAAAATCTCATTGCTTTGCTTCGTTGGGGCTTTTAAAAAATTATTTTCGAGTGGATTTTGAAATTAATTAAACCCTGCCTGCGTGGCTGCTCGGGGCGAGCCTCACCCCGGGGGCTGCGGGAGCGGCCGGATCCCGGCTGGAAAGTCATCAATAAAGGGGAAAACGGCTAAAGGGGGGCAAAAAGCGGGAGGGATGTGGCGGAAGAGGGGGGTTCGGGGGGGGGGGGGGGTGGAGGGAGACGGGACCGCCGCCCCGGGGTCGGGGTGCGGATCCGGGTGCGGGTCCTACCTCGGCGCGGTCAGGCCGCCTGGTCGCGGGGCATGGCGGCGGTGCGGGGCTGGGGCGGGGGGTGCCGGCTCGCCGCCCTGCCCGCCGCCCGGCTCCTCCGCTGCTCCGCTCCGCTCCTCAGGGGCAGCAGCGCGGGAGCGACGCGGTGGCGGCCGCGCCATGGAGCGGCGGGGCCCCGCCGAGCTGCAGCATCGCCTCCACACCCCCCCCTTCCCGGGCCGGCCCCGCGCGCGCGGCTCGGCGGCGCTTAAGGGAAGAGGAGGGAAAAAAAAAAAAAAAAAAAAAAAAAAGGAAAAAAAAAAAAAGAGAGAGAGGAATACAAAAAAAAAAAAAAATTAGGGAGGAAAAAAAATTATTTAAAAAAAAAAGGGGAGCGCGAGCGCGGGGCGGGAGGGAGGGAGGGAGGGAGGGAGGGAAAAAACGGGGGAATGGGGGAGGGAAAAACGGCGGCGGCGGGGCTATGAAACACGCATTGTTCTCCGCGCGGCGGGGGCGGGCCCGCGGCCTCCCTGCGCCTTCCCATTGGCCAGCCGGACTGTCACTCAGCGGCGGGTAAACAGGCGGCTGTTTCCAGGCCCCCCGCTCGCCCCGCCCCCGGCGCTCCCGCTGCTGTTTCCAGGCTGCCCCCGGAGCGGGCGGGCGGTTGGCGGGGAGCGGCCGCGGGCGCCCCGCGCCGAGCGGGGCCGTGAGGGGGGAGCGCCCCGCGACCCCTCCATTATCTGTGCGCCTGAAATCCTTCATCCCGCCCGGGCAGGCCTGAGGGGGAAGTGCCGCCGGGCCCTCTCCCACGGCCCCGCCGCGGACAAAGCGGCCTTTCAGGGCCGGGGGGGAGCGGGGGAGGGTCCCCTGCCCTCCCTGCGGGCCCCGCCTTCCCAAAAATTCAAAAATAGGGTGAAAAGGGACGCTGGGGGAGGAGACACACACACACTCCCCCCCTCCGGGTTGTGAGCGGGGCGGCCCCCCAGCACACCAACTTTTACTTTTCTTTCCTTTTTTCTTTTCCTTTCTATTTTTAATTTATTTTTCTCCCCCCCCCCCCTATTTTTAATGTGTTTTTCCCTTTGCGCAGCACAGAGCAATCCTCGGGGAGAAGTGGGGGGGGGACACCCCATCGCTGCCAAAACCTCCCCTCCTTCCCCGCTTCTTTACTTAATTGAACAAAAATCGGCTTTTATAACCAAAAAGGGGAGGAGGGAAAAAGAATCTACTTTAATCCGGTATAAATTAAAAGTAATAATAATAAAGCGTCCCCCCCACCAGCCTCCCGGATAGGAGTTTCGAGGCGCCCACCGGGACATCGGCCAGAAAAGAGGAGAAACTGCCCCAAAAATCTGCTTATTTTTAAACATTCCAAGCAAAATCGAGTTCGTCGAAAAGCTCTCACGCTGCTCAAGGCCCTGGTTTAACGCGAAAATAATAATAATAAATAACAATACTATATATTTATGTTTTTATTTATATTTAAGAGCAAAACTGCGTCAGAGGCGAGGGCTCAAACCCCGCAGCCTCCAAGGGGAGGGCGCTTCTTTTCTCAGTCTTCTTTAGTAAACCCAAATAAAAAAAACGGGGGAATTGGGGGTGAGGGGTAAAAAAAAAAATATTAATGGTTTGATCGCTTTTATGTGGCTTTAAAAGCATATTTTATAAATGTTTAATGCCTTCACGCCCGGACCTCCCCGCCGCTGTCCCCGGGCCGGGGGGTTGGCATGTCATAAATCAGGGAAATGCTAATAAAAAATAGAAAAAGCAAGCTCGGGCGGGGCGGTGGGGGGGACAGCCCCCCCTCCCTGCAACTCCAGCCCTTCCTCCTCCTCCTCCTCCTCCTCCCCTTCCCCCGACCGGGAGCCATCTTGTACAGCAGCTCTTGGCTGGGGCATCGCTGCTACAAAACACCCTCGGAAAACAAAAAATAAAAAAGAAAAAAAAAGCTCCCTTCCGATCCAACATACGTGTTTTTCTAATTATTATTGTTATTGTTATTATTATTGTTGTTATTATTATTTTTCCCTCTCCGGCGCGGTGCTGCGGGCGCGCCTGTTTTCCCAGCGTTTTCCACATGAAATCCCAGCCACCCTTGGCTTTTTTCCCTATTATTTCCCCCAATAATCCCCCCCACCCCTGCAGCACCGCAATGGGGGGGCTGCGAGTACCCCGCGCAATTCTGGGGGGGCGACGGCCGCTCCCGCGTTTCGCCCCGCGCCAAAGCTTTGCCGCAAACAGCGCTTTCTGCAAAAAATACCGATTTTTATTAAAAATAACATCGGGGCCGGGAAGTGGGGGGGGGGGGGGGGGTGGGATGTCCCGCGAGCAGCCGCACCGCGTTGTGCCCCCCCATTCCCTTTCCCATCCCCATCCCCATCCCCATCCCCATTCCCGTCCCGATCCCGGTGCCCCGGGCTCCCGGCAGGTTCCCACGGTGCCGCCCGCCCCCGGGCCGCCCCCCGCCCCCCCCCCGGGAGGGGGCACCCCCCTCCCGCCCTGCGCGCCCGGCTCCGCTCCCTCCGTCTCTCCCCTCGCGCTTTTTCCTTAAATTTCTTTTAATTTTCCCTTCCCTCCCCCACCCCCACCTATTTATTCTCCATTTTGTTTTGGTTTGGCGTTCCTTCCTGGTTGGGTTTGTTTTGTTTTTCTTCTTTTTTTTTTTTTTTTCCCATCCTCGCCTTCTCTCCCGTCCCCGGACGAGCGCGGCATTCCCGGTGCCCGGGGCAGGAGGCGGCGGAGCGGTGCGGGGCTCGCAGCCCCCAGCCCCACACCGGGCACTGCCCCCCCTCCTGGGATGCAGGTAGGACGGGGGGGCGGAATTGGGGCTGGGGGAGGCTCTCTGGACATGTGGGAGGCAAAGCAAACCGATGTCCCCCACTCCCAACGCATCTCCCCCGTTTTGGGGGGCTGCCAATGTGTGGGGGGTGGGAAACACCCACCCCTTCGCTGCCAACCCAGCTCTCGATTCTGCACCCACAGGCCCTGCTGGACCCCCATCCCCATCTGCTGGACCCCCAAAATCCCCTTTTTTCCCCCACAAATCCCCTTCTGTGTTCCCCATCCTGAGCCGGGGGGGTGCTGTGCATCCTTTCCGCCCGCTGTTCCTAAAGTGCTTACTACACGTTTTCAGGGTGTTTTTGGAGCTATATTTAAAGCGTGCAGTCAGTGGCTGGATTTAGAAATCCAGGCATAAATCACATTAAAACGCGGACGGCGACGATCCCAACGCGTCGGCAAAGCTTTGCCCTGATTTCATTCCTTCCCCCCCATCTTAAATGCAGAACCGAGTCTGACAGCAAGGTCCCATCCCCCCCAAATAAAACCCTGTAGGGACAGAGGTGGGATTTGAAGGCGAGGGGGCCTGCTGAGGTTTATTCCGATGCATCCATGGCGATTTATTTATCCATGGGGGGGGCTTGGATAATTCCAGAGCCTGGGGTCCCTCCCCACCCCAGCCCCTGTGCCTGCAGTGAAGGAGCTGCCACCCCTGGGGAGGGGGCTGTGGAGTGGGGGGGGTCCCAGTGAGGAGATCCCCAGGGAAGCGGTTTGGGAACTGAGCAAAGAATTTCTGATTAATGACCAGAACAGCTCGGGATTTCGGTTTTCTCCATAAATCCTGGCTGATTATAACCCCTGTGCTCAGCCCGGCAGCGGGCTTTGCATGGAGGGGGAGCCCAAGCAATGACCCCCACCAGGGGCTGGAGCCAGTGCCTGGGGGCTGCAGCATCCTCACCATCCCAGCCCGAGCAGGGAACGAGGAGAGGGGCCAGGGGGTGCGCAGGGATGGGGTTGGTGCCCTCCCCCCAATTCACAGCAGTTCTGATCCCGCAGCTCTGGGGTTTGTAAAGCCAAACATGTCCCAAACCAGGCTGGTTTCGAGTCCAAATACAATCCAAATACTGACTTTTTCCTTGCCTGGCACAGGAGGGTGGGTATTTATACACAATCCCACCCTGTTTTCCTGCCCTGCCACCTGTGCACTCACTTCCACCCCAAATCCTGAGCTGGGACCCCCAGTGCTGAGACCTGCCCCATGCTGGGTGCCCTTTGCTTTCCATGACCTCCACCAAGCCCCTGTACTGGGCTTTTTTCACAGCTAGACTTGGATACATCAGGCTGGATTTATTTTTTTCCCCTTTTACCCAATAACAAGTTTTTTTCATCCAAGATCAGGGGGAAAAAATAGGCAGGGAGGAGGGCTGACATTCACAACCCATAGAGAGCTTTGAGAAGAGCACCAGCCCCAAAGCTGTAATTACTGCCTGCATTTTTTGGCTACGGATCAGCTGCTAAATTGGTTGTAAGGCACGGAAACGGCAGTTACACCTTTCAGAGGAAAAAATGTGGTTTAGTGGAGAAACGTGCATGGGAAACCTCCCCAAAACTGCAGTCCCCATACAACACCCCTCTATTACAGGTTCTGCATTTGGGAGTTTAAAACAACCCTCCATCCAGGTGAGCTGAGCTCAGAATGACGAGACCTTCCGCACCAACAGAGTAAATTGGGGATTTTTCCCTTGATCTGTCAGTTAAATCAAAAATACCCTCCTGGATGCAGGACACGAGCAAGACAGAGGCAGGAGCATGTGCTATTTTTAAGGTTTGATATAAAATAGATACCCTTGGCTCCAGCATTTCTCCCTAGCCCAGCCCGCTGGAGCTGCAGGTACTTTCGTATGCATACAAAACATTCTAAAATGGAAAATATTCACAGCTGCTCTTGCTGTTTTGACACGGGGGAAGGAATCGCGGGGCATGTTAAGGAGATATTAAAAGCTGTGGTTTGAAGCTCCTAAAGCATTTACTCAGCGGGAGAGCCAGAGAAAGAAGTTTAGAAGTTAACTGCATACTTGTGTGCCTTTGCTCTGTCCTTCTTAAAATTCACCTCTCCTATCTGCTTCTAATTTAAACAAGCAGAGCCCTCCAGGAACTGGAAAATCCAGATTTGCAGCATCTCCCAGGGAAAGATGATTTCCTACGTGCCCCCCCCAGCATGAGGGTCCTGCTGAAGGTTAAACTCATGAGTGCCTTTGGTTTTGCACCAAGTTAATCTTCCCCACAAAATAAAAGACTGGGGAAGTGCTGGTGAAAACTGGTCCCGGGCTTGCTCCCATCCCTGTTCCAGAGCCAGACACGGATTTCACCACCTCTGCCAGCACTGAATGCTCATCCCCACGCTGTGCCCTGGCCTGCTTCAGCTTCCCTGCCTGAAAGCATGGTAAACCCATCCACCTCCCCGGGGTACATTAGGGTGGCTTAAAATTAACACTCACGAATGTATTTTCAAATCCCTTCATGAAAGGCATGAGAAGCGCCGGGTGTTAGCAGAATAGATCCTTCACCTTTTAGCAGCTGTTAATTGCCATTAAAACCAAACCTGCACAGCTTTATTGGAGCAGCATCTGAGTTTCCATGTCGCGCGCGCGTTGCAAAGCCCTCGGTCGTGCCCTCCTGCACGTGCCTGCGGCCAGGACGAGCTGTGGTGGATAAATCCTGTCCCACTGGTGGTTATCTTGCACTTTGGGGCCTTTTGGAGGGTTTCCTGGTGCCAGGTTTTTTTTCCTTCGCTGTCCTGCGAGTCGCTGCGCCGGTTGCAAGGAGCTCGACGCACCTGCCCTCGACTCGCGGTGGGAAAGAAGATGGGATGCAAGACTTGTTCCCAAAAATACCCCGAGGCAGCAAGCAGGAGCCTGCCCTCGAGGAACTGGGTCCCTGAGGCTGAATCCAGCCCGCAGCTGCCAGCAAAAGCACGCGCTGGGTGTCACAGGGATGGGAATAGCTCTCTGTGAGTAAATCAACAGGCTGGGCTGGGGAAAGGCTGCCAGCACTGCTCCCCCGCTCCCATCCACCAGTTACTGGGGTAATTGGGTTTTAAATTGGTAATTGGTAATTGCTGGGGTCCCTTCCCTGCTGCTTTTGGGGGTTCATTGACCTGATCCCTTCCATGGCATCCCCACATCACCCTGCAGCCCAGATCTGGCAGGGAGAAAACGCTGTGGAAGGAATTCTCCCGCTGTCCCTGAAGCCACTGGCTCCTCACACCCCTCACAGGTGCTTTGTGCGCTCCCAAACATCCAGACCCACCCGGGAGTGCCCCGTGCCACCAAACTGCAGGTGCTAAAACACAGGAGGAGGATTCAGCAGGACTCTATGACTCTTGTTAGATCCCAAGATTTCCTCTCCCCTGGATCCAGCACACGGAGGGTGTCCAGGGCTATCCCATCCCCGTTCCCATCTCCCAGCCCTCTGTGGGGGAAGGGGTGATTGGACCAGACGAGCCCTTTCTGCTCCACAAAGCTCGGCAGCCAGCAGCGCTGGGCTCATAATTATTATTTCCTTAAAGACGAGCCGAGCAGCTATAGACAAAAAAGTCCCCTCTTGTCGGAGCTGGAATTTGATGTCCTAACGACTGTTTTTGTACCGCGCCTGTTCGAGGAAAGAGCTCGGCAGGAGGGGGAAAGAGAGATTTAATTATAGAGCTGCATTGTGATTTTGCACACATAGCTGGCTGTTGTAATCAGGTTACAAGTGTATCTGATTTTCTTCCCTCCCCTCCCTCTTCCTCCTCTTTCTCTTTCTTTTCTTTTTTTTTTTTTTTTTTTTTTTTTCCTCCCCCTTTTTCCTTTCGGTGGTCCAAATTAGTTGCTTATGTTTGGGTGTTGCAGAGAGGAGCTGTTATTTGCCTTCAGTGAAGATCTAGATCTAGGGAACAGTGTTTGCAAAGAACCTCGGCAGCTCTTTGCCAAAGGGAGGCAAAGATTCCCAGCTCCAGCAGAAACCCACTGGGCTGTGCTGGGCATTCACATCCCACCCTCCCAGGGCTCCCTTCACACCACTAAATTAAGGGGAGATAAATAAATATATTTTTAAATAAATATATTTTTAAAAATTATATATATATCTATATATCTATATATATACATATATATATATCTGCCTCCCCCATGCTCCCTGCCAAATTCCTTCACATCCAGGATTCCCTCAATAAATTGATGCACTTGAAGAAGAGGAGAATTTCTCTTACCTGGGGCAGGAGAAGAGAAAGAGACGAGACAAGAACCTTTTTAAAAGAAACTTAATATTTTCCCTATCTGAGGCAAGTGATGCCGCACTGGGATTGGGGGCTGTTGTTGGGTTCATTTAGGAATCCATTGTTGTCCATGTGAATTCTTTTTTACATTTCAAATAACAGGATTATTTCCCCAGGGGGTAATATCCTGTAATTTGAACACAATAATGGGAATAAATTACTTACTTAGAGCTAATAACGACAGCCTGATTCCAATATATATAGGAACTGTAACAGCTTTGGTTAGTTAAAGTGTAATTGTGTCGACGGATGACATTTTCTTTCAAAGGAATCTGAATGACTTTTAATTAAATTTGCTGGGGGTGGGGAGGAGAAGGAGAGATGCACTGGGAGATCTCGGCTGCTCAGGCTGTGCTGGTCCCAGCCTTGGTGCCCCAAGCCCGGCTTTGCCCCAGGCTGGGTGTCAATCCAGGCTTGTGGAGTTTAAAAACCAGAACAGAACAGAGAAGGAAACCAGCACCAAACCCCAGGGATGGTGGGATGAAGGGGATGAGGAGGATGAAGAGGGGATGGAAGGATGGAGCCCAGCCCATTTCCCCACTGAGTCTGGAGGGACAGAGGGGATGGAAGGATGGAGCCCAGCCCAATTGCCAGCCTGGCAGAGTGCAAAGCAGTGCCCAGATCCTGCCCTGGGGCACCATGGAGTTGCTTTTACCTTTGCTGGCAAACAGAGGAGCTGATGGAGGGCCGGAGGCAGCAGCAGCCAGGCAGAGCAGCTCTGCTGCTCACACTGGAGTCACAGAATCCCAGGATGGTTTGGGCTGAAGGGAATCTTCAAGATCATCATTTTCCACCTCCTGCCATGGGCAGGAACACCTTCCCCTATCCCAGGCTGCTCCAAGCTCCATCCAGCCTGGCCTTGGACACTTCCAGGGATGGGGCACCCACAGCTCCTCTGTGCACCCTGTGCCAGGGCCTCCCCACCCTCTCAGGGAGGAATTTCTTCCTTATATTGGATATAAGGGATTTCTTCCTTATATTCAATATATTCAATCTAGCTCTGCCCTCTGTCAGTGGGAAGCCATTCCCCTTTGTCCTGTCACTCCATGCCCTTATCCAAAGTCCCTCTCCAGCTCTCTTGGAGCCCCTTTAGGCACTGGAAGGGGCTCTAAAACCCCCCTGGAGCCTCCTCCTCTCTGAGCTGACCGCCCCCAACCCAATGTTGTTACCTGAGCCCAAGGGTTCTCCAGGAAGGCAGCTCTGACCAGGGGCATCTGCAGCAGCAGCTGTGCATCCCAGCTCCTCGCCCTCAGCCCAAAGCTGCCCTGCACATCTCCTCACTGCTGCCTGCAGTGCCTGCTGCTCCTCAGGTTCATTTCTCAATCAGCAGCACGCGAGGTTCCCTTCAGAGGCAGGATTAAAAAAAGCTGCAGTGTGCAGAAAGCTGAGTTCCTGCCCCAAAATAATCTTGGAGAGGAGCAGCGTGCTGCTGCCAGTGGCTCCAGCCTCCTCCAGGACTCATTTTCCTCTGTTTATCTTGAAAATATTTCTGTGCTGAGGTCCCACCCCGCGCGGCGCAGCCCTGACACACGGCCTCTTGTTTATCCACAGCCCGTTTTACAAATAGCTTATTAAGCCCAGAGGTCTGTTTGCTGCAGGAAAACTTCACAGAGCAGCTCCTGCCGCCCCTCCCGAGGCTCCTGCCAGCTGTGCCCCCTCCCAAAGCCCCTCTGATGTGCATCCAGGGGCTCAGACATCAGCGTCTGCCGGGTTTGGGGATCGCTCCTGCTTGGATAAAACAACCAGAGTGCTGCTGGTGGGGTGGGTGTCCCACCCCTCTCACCCTCTCCCTGTTCCCAGGGATGTCCCAGATGGGATGTTGGCATGGCACAGGGATGCTGTGGCACTGCCAGCTCTGGTTTATGTGATCCCACAGCAGAGCTGCTGGGAAGTTTTGCCTTTAGCAAGGCTCCCCTGTAAGGGCTGCTGGTTTTGGGGGGGTTGGAGGGGTTTGGGTTGCAGGAAGAATATTTTGGGTGTTGCTGAAAACACATCCAAAGCCATGAGAGATGAGGACAGCTGGATGCTGTGTGTGGTGGTCCTGGCAGGAGCCCAGAGGAACCCTGCCCTCAGGTCCCCTCCTGTGCCTCTGCTGCCCCCCTGGGCCTGGGATCCCCTGCAGGGAGCTGGGATGGGGGCTCAGCCCTCAGCAAAGTGTCAGGGATGTCCCTCTGGGCTCCAGCCTGACCACAGGGACCACCAAACAGTGCCCAAGCACCTCTGTCCCTGCTGCCACCTCTGTCCTGGCAGGAGCCTGGCTGTGCCCAATGCCCAACATCCCATCCCACCCATCCTGGGCATCCCCTCCCCAAGACCCCCCAAAGCATCACTCCCAGCCAGGCAGAGCCCCATAACACAGCAACATTCACAGAGCCCAGCTGAGGAGATTGAGTTACCTGCCCCTGGAAGAATAAAGGAGGCATTCAGGCATTTTTTCAAAGTCCTTTCCCCTGCCAAGGGCAGACAACGGCAGTGACGGTGGCGCACAGAGGCAGCGAAACACGAGCCCCTCTCCTCTCCCTCCGAGGGTGACCCCAACCTGCCCCACATCCCCCACAACCCGACCCCTTCACACCCAGGGAAGCACAAGCTTTGCTCACCCGTCAGGAGCTCCCTTATCTTTTAATAAAACCTTTAAGAGCAGAAGTCAGGCAATGCCGGCACAAAGGCAGCTCAGCCTCCTCCCGGGACATTAATCATTTTCTTTGACACGTTTTGCTAATTAGCCAAAGCGTTTGCCTCGACAGGGGAGAAACTGGGGCCTGGGAAATTTAAAAAAAAAAAAAAAAAAAAAGGTAGAAAAAAGAACATTAGAAGAAGGGGGAGAGGTGGAAATGGGGGAAGAAGGAGCTGACGTCACCTTTGTGTGATCCAGCATCCCTGGGCATCACCTTGCTGGGAGAAAACCCAGCCCCAAGCCCATCCCAAGGATTTTGGAGCACCAGGAGCTGCAATTCACATTTCACCTTCCCCATCCCACTCCTGGTTGCCCCAATAGTGCGGATTTCAGCCGTGCAGGGTTATTTGAAACGCTCTGTTTGGAGGTTTAGCTCATGGCTCTATCTTTTACACGGCTGTTAATCTCAGGACACGTGTTTCCTATCAGCCCTTGATATTTAACATACAACAAGTGTCCCATTAAATCCCAGGGACTGGCTCCATGCAGAGCTCTCCCCCCAGGACCTGTCCTGAGGACATCCCAAAGGCACAGGGGGCACCCCAGCTTGGGCACACGTTTGGGGTGTAGAGTTTGTTACAATCCACAGGGTGAGAACTGG
This sequence comes from Ammospiza caudacuta, assembly GCF_027887145.1. Classification (NCBI taxonomy): domain Eukaryota; kingdom Metazoa; phylum Chordata; class Aves; order Passeriformes; family Passerellidae; genus Ammospiza; species Ammospiza caudacuta. Next base: position 14,260,148 of record NC_080609.1, read on the forward strand.
AGTGGAGTGGAGGCTCCTCTGCACAGGAATTCAGCATTTAAATTGGCTGAGCAGCCACCGCTCCCACACATGAGGAAATCCCTCATAATTTTTAAAAATAAGTTATTTTTAAGTGTTTTCTGGCAATTCAGGGATGGCCAGTGAGCCCATCTCAGACAGGACCAGCTCCTTCCTCAGCATGGCTTCTTCTCCTGAGTCCAACTCGGTTTTCATAGGACTTGGTGTTTTCTGGGGGAGAGATACCACAGAGAGAGCAACTGGCAGTGAATTCCCTCTAATCCATAGCATTCAGAACAGAAAATCCCAAGGAGAAAGCAACGCCTGCTCACCCCTCCCTCCAGCCCAGCATGGCAAAATCCTGGCTCCTGTCCCATCCCTGGGCATCAGCTCCCATCCCAACTCCTTAGGGAAGGGCAAGGCAGAAAACCACACGGCACAATCCCCTTTTCTCCACAAAACCAAGGGTAAGAACAACAAAACTGGGTGGTACAGCCCCTCACATGATGCAAGGACAGCCCCTGCCCACAGCAACTGTCCCGTTCCCATCCATGGGTACAAGGGGCAGGAGCAGCATCCCAGAGCCACGTCAGTCCTTTGGGGAGTGTTACAAAAACAAATCACAGCTCTTTGCTCCTCTCCAGCACAAGTTTCTCATTGCTGTGGGATGACACGCACCATCTCCTCCAAAACAAGGCTCTGTGTTATTATTCTGTTTCTAATTTGGGGGTTGGAAATGATTTTCCATGCCAGATTCCAAACTAAACCAGCACCCCCCCCAAAAAAAAATTTTGCTAATGTGCTTTGCAGAGAGCAGCGGCACGGTCAGTGCTCTGTGAGGAAAGGGTGAAGGTGTGGTACACACAGTGAGCACCACACAACATCCCTCTCAGTGCCTATTTCCAAGAAAAAACATTTCAAAAGAGCCAATTCAGTTAAATACAGAGCTGGCCCAGACTCCTGCTGCAGCCGGGTCTGGGATGGGCCGGTCCCACTGGGAAAGGGCTGTGCTCCATCCCTGCCCTCTGAAGGACTTTGAGAAAAAGCAGTGAAAGGTGAGAATTTGGGAAGTGGTGCTGGGAACTCCATGGGAACCAGCATCATTCCCATTCTGAGTGTTTTAACCCAAATCTGCCAATGGATCCTACAAGGCATCAAGAAGCCAAGCCACACAGCAAGGTCTCACTTCTCCGTGTCCTGCCTGGCCTTGGGGACAGTGGGGACACCCAGGACAAGCCTGGGTGAGTGCCCAGCCCCATCAGCACAGGTTGTGCCTTGTGGACAGATTTGGGGGGCCCGTGCAGCCGGCGGTGCTGGCAGGAGAGTGGAAACCAACACGCAAGGAGCTGATGGAAACCCTCCAAGCTTCCAAGGCCGTTGTATAAAAGCCACTCAGAAATACTAATCCCCAAAAAATTCAGCCCTGGGAGGGAGGGCAGGCTGTCCCCCAGGCTGATGGAGCGTGGCTTGCACAGCCAGCCCCGCACACACCCAGGGGAAACGCCTCAGGTGAGGAGCTCTGCAGGAAAATTGGGGTCCCAGAGGTTTTCATACCAATGATCCTGGAAAAAAAACTACAGACAAGCGAGGCAGGAAGGCAGGATCACCCGACGTGCCGAGCGCTGCTGCAAAACAAGTTGATTTTCCATGAGTCACAGTGGAAAGAGCAGATCAGGCGTCCCTTGGGTGGGCTTGGCTGAGCCTGCCCTGCATCCCCACCACGGCCGGGAGGATGCTGAGAGTGCAGCCCCTTCCCTGCCTGCTCTCAGCTCCCCAGGGCTGCTTGGGTTACCCCAGGGTGGGCTCCAGGGAATCCCCAAACACCTCGGGATGCAGGGTTTTCCCCATCCACTGGCATTCCCCATGGAGACCAAAGTGTGCCCTTCACTGTGGTCTGAGGCTGTGGCATTGCTCGGCTGCCGTGCCCTAAAACCCTCCTGAGGGACGAGGGCAGAAATAAAAACACAAAAAGAAACGTGGAAGGAGCGCCCTGAAGCAAACGGGTGTGGTTTGATGGTGGAGGGAGGGGGGAGAGCGATGACAGGCAGGGCAGGAAATCCCTGGGATCGTAAATCCCATCGGGAGTGCACCAAGCCAGAATTTCCTTCCACATCTGGGTGGGAGGTTACGGGGAGGGCAGCAAAGTTTAGGGAATCTGGGGTGTTTTGGTGTTTTCTAGGGGAGAGATACCACAGAGAGAGCAACTGGCAGTGAATTCCCTCTAATCCACAGCATTCAGAACAGAAAATCCCAAGGAGAAAGCAACGCCTGCTCACCCCTCCCTCCAGCCCAGCATGGCAAAATCCTGGCTCCTGTCCCATCCCTGGGCATCAGCTCCCATCCCAACTCCTTAGGGAAGGGCAAGGCAGAAAACCCAGGGCAGGGGGTCCTGGGGTCACATCCTGGGGAGGGCTGGAGCTGCATGCCATGCCATGCCATGCCATGCCATGCCATGCCATGCCATGCCATGCCATGCCATGCCATCCCCATCCCCATCCCCTGTAGGATCACAGGGAGCCTGGCTGTGCTCTGGGTACACCAGCAGCACGTCCTCGCTGCTGGCCGGCTTTCCTGGCAGTCCCAGGCAGGATTTGGCCGCGCAGGAATTTGGAAGCTGCCTTAAATCCAGAAAGAAATGAGAAAAGGCTGGGAGCGACTTTCTGGGCAGAGTTCAGCTGCAAATCCCGCCCGGCAGCGGGGAGGGGTCGGACACTGCCGGGAATCGGGAATCGCCTCCTCCTCCTCCCTGGGCACATCGAGGAAGGCTCCCCAGCCCCTTGCACACCTTCTCCTCCCCCTTCCCAAAAAGCACCCAGCCCTCCTCCTCACCCACCCCGCTGGGATGGATTGTGCCGCTGTGAAATTCCATAAATCCCCCTCCCCTCGGCCCCGGGGCTGCTCTCTCCCCATGGATGCCACGGACTGACACCAGGCTTCACTGCCTTACTGCAAATCTGGGGGGAATCGGGAGGAAGGAGGTGCTGAGTGCTCTAAAAATCAACAGCAAAATGCAGAGAAATGAAAATTCTCCCCAGAGTCTCCTCTGGGTGCTCAGGAAGTGCTGCCCTACCTCATCCAGGGTCATTTCAGCCCCACACCCTTCAGGAGCCCAGCTCTGCCTCTTCACCATCCCAGATCCATTGGCAGGGATTTGCCTGCTTCATCCTGGCTCGTTGTATTTGTGCATTTGTGGGAAACTCAGAGTTTCTTAGGAAAAACGAGCCCAGTGATGTCCCTCAGCTTCCCAATGACACCCCGGGGTGGGGAGGGTCCTGCTGGTGGATGGTACCCAACCCTGCATCACCAAAATCCAGGCTGCACCTTTTCCAGCAGGAGGAGCAGCCAAGCATTTTCCACCCCAGTGATTTTTTTATCTCATTTAGGAGAAGGTTTTTAATTGCTGGTGCCATTACCCCGCACACTTTCTGTGCAAACACAGCCTCGCCGTGCGGTTCAAATGGATTGAACACAACAAGCCCTGGATGCTCAGAGGGAAGGAGAGAGGATTTCTGCAGGAATAAATACACTCAGGACATGCCCCAAACCCATCAGCTCTGTGTTTCCCAGCTCTCTCCTCATTCAGGGACAGGCACCAACACAGGGACTCCATGCCACATCCCCTCCAGCTCCCTATATTTGCCCTAAAAGGATTTTCCAGCCTTTTTTCCCTGGCTCAAGCATCATCCTGTCCTACAGCACCTGGAGCACAGCAAACATTATTCAATATCTTAGCTAGGTTTTATAAATTGATCTGTTAACTCCCAAACTGGAGCTTGCAGGGGGAAAATCAAGTCTGGTGGGAATGGGATCCCTGCCCCAGCACTCCCTGGTTTTCAAGCATCTCATTTGGCTTCTCTGCCTCATTTTGGGGAGCAAACAGCTTTTCCATACTGGGCTGTCTTGTGCTGCTTCTCCCTGATGAAGAAACCCTTGAATATTGTGGAAAGGGCTCAGATCTGCTTTGGTGGAAAGCTGCTTTCTCAAAAAACCTCACAAACAATTTTCTGTAGGAAAAATAGATGGTTTGGTTTGACCAGTGGTGCCCATCAGGGATTCAGAGCTGGATTTGCCCCCCTCACCCCCACCCCAGTGTGCCCATCAGCCCCCCAAAAAGCCAGGTTTGCTCACTGCTAATAACTCCCTGCAAAGAGGGCAGGGCAGAAAATTCCCTTCGTGCTCTCACTTATGCAGAGACAAGGAAACGTCGTTTAACTAAACCAAACAAACGGATCCAGAGGCAAAGAGAAAAAAAAAAAAAAAGAAAACACATTATCCCCCATCATAAATCCTGGAGAGGGGTATTTACAGGCTGGATTGCCAAGTGCATTGGAGCTGCAGAGCATCCGAGGAGCAGATAGCCATAAAGGCAGACAACGGCCCTGGAAAAATGCTTTGATTAGGATCTGGGCAGCATTCAGCCCAGATGTTCATTTGTCAATGGAAGAGGGATGGGGGGGAGGTGAGAAAGGCTTTAAATTAATCTTTACAACTCGAAAGGAGCTTGTAATACACACCATATGGGGAGCAGCGTCCTTGGAGCCCCCTCTCCTCCCCCAGCCCTGCTCAGGGCCAGCCTGGGACCCTCCAGCCCTGTCCCCCTGTGCCCCCTCCCCGTTCTCTGCATGCCCCAAACACCCTGCGAGCCCAAACCCCTTCCACATGTGCTTTATTTTTCACTGGGAACAAAACAAACTGCAATTCCTCTTACAACACCACATCTCCGTTATTATTCCCTCCCCCTCTCCCCACTCCCCACTCCAGACCCCGATCCCTGCTCCCCTCTCCCTCCAAATTCCACATGTGGGGGTTTTTTAACCCTTGCAAGCTGCCAGCAGGGCTGAGCTGGGGGCTGTGTGCGGAGAGGAGGGACAGGGCTGTTTATTAAACGCCAACCATTCAAATTAATTCCCCTAATGGACTCCCCGACATCATGGTGTGCATTTAAATGAACGCTTTGTCATATTTCATAGCCAACCTGCAGCTCTCTGCAGAGCAAACCTGCTGGAAAGGCAGGAACAGCAGCAATGACAGGGACAAACCTACAGAGAGATAAATAAGAATGAAATACAAATCCCCAGCGCAGCTTGGAGGGGGGGAGCAGAGAGCCCAGGAAGCCTTTGGAAATTTGGAGGTGCAGGAGAGACCCCAGGCAGGGCTGTGGTGGCACTGGGAGATGGGAGCAGGAAAAATCCTCCTGCTGCTGGGGCAGGAAACCTTTGGCTGGGATGGGGAACCAGCTCAAAGGCGCAGATGCCCAGCTGGAGTTTGGGCTGGGTGTGCTCCACTGAGCCCTGGGGAGCCCCACCAGGGCCAGGACCAGCCCCAGCGCAGCCAGAGAGACCCAGCAAGGAGGGGAACCCTCTCCACCCAATGTGGGGATGCTGAAACCCAGCCCCTCTCCATCCCTGCTCACAGCAAAGCTGGGATGCTGGAACCCAGCCCCTCCTGGCACAGAGTGCCCCAGCTCCTGGCACAGCATCCCTGCTGCTCCTGAGCAAACAGCTCATTCCCCCTGGGACAGCCACAGGTTCCTCTCCTTGGCTTCAGCTTCAAGAGCTCCTGGTCCTTTCATCAGCCCGATGGAAAATGGGTGTGTGCACAGAGCCCCCGTGTGCAGCACCAGACACCTCCTGCCCCCCGGTTCCTTTTCTCCCCTCACCTTTCCGAGCTGCAGCAGAGATTTCTTTCCACCTCTGAGGGTCCTCCTCCTTTTCTCCATCCTGCCCCAGGCAGCTCTTGTGGGATCTGGAGGATGAGGAGGGGCTGAGGGAAATATTGCTGCCCACTGGCATGGCCAGGGGTTTTCACACACCAAGGGAAAGGGAATTTTCATGGTCCAGGACAGGGATGCAGGAGCAGCCCCAGCCCCGTGCTGGGCACAGGCAGGAGAGCAGAGGGAGCAGTGAATGCTGGCAGCCAGGTCTGCCCCAGGGCCCTGAATGAGCCAAAAAAGCAAAAATCATTGAGTTCCAGAAAGAAGAGACCCCAAAGATCATCTTGTTCCATCCCTGCCATGGCAGGGACACCTTCCACTATCCCAGGCTGCTCCCAGCCCTGTCCAGCCTGGCCTTGGACACTGCCAGGGATCCAGGGGCAGCCACAGCTTCTCTGGGCACCCTGTGCCAGGGCCTCCCCACCCTCACAGGGAAGAATTTCTGCCTAAAATCTGATGTAACCCAGCGCTGTTCGCAGAAGGTTCTCATTTAGGGAAACATCTGGAGTCAGCACTTCTCCCCCAAAGGGCAGCAGAGGGTTCAGAGGACAGCAGCCCTCGTGCTGGGGAGGAAGAGGAGGAGGAAGGAGCCCATTTTCCTCATCCCCCAGGGAGGGGACACGACATATTTGTGCTTGGTGTGTGTGACCTGGCACCACCCCCTGCCAGAGAGAAGTGTGAAAACCCCCTGGAACCCCAGCCAGCAGAGCCAGGGGGGCCAAGCAAGTGTTGGCAATGCCCAGGGTCCTCCCAGGGCCAGGGGACAGCCAGCTTTGGCTGAGGGACCCTGAGGGGACAGGAGGAGCAGGGATGCTCCTGCTTCCCTGGGCTGTGGGAGCGTGGGGAAACAGCTGAGAGAGGGACAGCGCACCTGGGGACAGGGCTGGTGTCACACCAGGGGATGTCACCTCCTTTTTCCAGGTCCTTCTGGACCTTCTTACAGATTCCCACAGCCCCAGAGCAGGAGCAACACCCGGGCTGCAAACAGAGCCTGCCCTTCCATGCTGGGGGATGGCAGGTGAGGAAAGGTCCTGTCCTACCCCATCCCACCCCATCCCGGGCAGTCGCCAGGGGCTGGCAGGGCCAGGCTGAGGTGACACCGGCCTGAGGTGACACCGGGCTCTGGTGACATCTGCTGGGCCCCCACTGGAAGCCCCCCAGCCCCTCCTGCCCCGGCTCCCGTGTTCAGTCCGGGTTCTCCAGCCCTGACTCCGCTTCTCCAGCCCCAATCCCATCCTGATCCTCCCCCAGCTCCCGTTCAGCCCCTCCGCACCCCATCCCTGACCGTCACCTCCAGGGAAAGCCTCGGCCAGGGGAGGGGGCAGCACCCCCAGCCCCAACGGGAGGGGTCCTGAGGAGACCCAAAACCCGACAAAGCTGCATTAAGGGAGAAAATGCACAAATTAGGAGCGGGGGGCAGGGACTGGGGAAGGAGGGTGGGGGGGAGTTGTTTATCTAGAGCTGATTTTGATTTTCCCCTTTCAAATATCAGCAGGATGCTGAGCCTCGCCTCGTTATGCAAATAGAAGCAATTAGAGCTCACCCAGGCTCTGCCCACGTGATGGTTTATGGCACTCGCAGAAATCCTTCCTGCGGCATGAGGGGAATAACAACGAGAGCCCCCCGAGCCTGCCACAGCCCTGCCACGGCCGGGGGGGACACGGGAGGGATGGAGAGGGGACCCAGGGCTGGGACAGAGCCCCCATCACCCCAGTTTATGGGGACAGAGCCCCATCACCCCAGTTATTGGGGACAGAGCCCCATCACCCCAGTTTATGGGGACAGAGCCCCATCACCCCAGTTTATGGGGGACAGAGCCCCCATCACCCCAGTTATTGGGGGACAGATCCTCCATCACCACATCCAGCCCTGCCAGGGACACGGGAGGGATGGAAAGAGGAGCCCCAGGGCTGGGACAGAGCCCCCATCACCCCAGTTTATAGGAGACAGATCCTCCATCACCACATCCAGCCCTGCCACAGCCAGGGACATGGGAGGGCTTAGAGGGGAGCCCCAGGGCTGGGACAGAACGCCCATCATCCCCCCCAGGCCTCCCCAAGCTCTCAGAGTAAGGTTTTCCAAAAGGTGTTCTCCTTTTCCATGGATACACCAGCCCTGCCACCAGCAAGCCTCAGCGGCTCTTGGGATGTGAGAGGAGCAGGGATGGAGGGGGAAAGGGGAGAGCATCACCCCAAAGCCTTTTTCCCCACCAAGCCACCCCCCAGCAGGGCATTGCTTTGCTTTGGCACATGGATGTCCTTTGCTGAGCTCCAGCAGAAAGAGGCAAAGCAAAATGTCCTAAATTTTGGGGTGAGAAAGCTCAGAAAAGTCACCCCCAGCCCCACCCTGGCTGCAGCAGGAGGTGGTGGTGGCTCCATCCCCTTCTTCCAGCACTCACCTGCAGGGAGCAGACACGGGAGTGTAAATCAGGCTGGATGCCATAAATCCATCAGCTCCCTCCTGATTTACACCCAGGTAGCCAGGAGGATTTACTCCCTGTACCTGCCTTGAGGTTCCCACCCCCAGAGGAGCACAGGGAAAAGCAAAAAAAAAAAACCCCAGGCTCTTTCAATATTGATCTTGCTCCTAAATCTGTTGGGGTTTTTTTGGTTTTTTTTTTTTTTTTCCTTTCTTCTTTGGATGCAAATGGAGATTGATGAGGCCAGGGTCATTTCTCTGTGTTTCCCAGGGGGAGGAGTGGGCAGTGGGATCCCACAGAGGGCATCACCCCTCATCCACGGGCAGGAGGGAGCTCCAAGCCCCTGGCTCAGCCCAGAGGTGTTTACAGCAGTTTGGGATGAGGAACATCCTTATGGATGGAGAGGGGTGAAGGACACCACCAGGGATCACCTCACAGAGAGGTGACATTAAATCCTGCATCCCTGCATCAGCAGCTCTTGCAGGTTGGAAGAGCAGCAAGGAGCCTTTTCCATCTCCCCCAGTGCAAAAATTCTCCATCCCACAAGAGGGGGAGGCAGAGCCTGATGGGCACAGAGAGATGGAATTCTGCAGGCACGGGATGGTTTGGGAGTAAGACCCTCACACCCACCCTGAAGGACTCCCCCAAAACTTGAGGCATCACCCAAAGCTTCAGGAATCACCCAAAACTTCAGGAATCACCCAAAGCTTTAGGAATCACCCCAAAGCTTTAGGAATCACCCCAAAGCTTTAGGAATCACCAAAGCTTCAGGAATCACCCAAAGCTTTAGGAATCACCCAAAGCTTCAGGAATTGCCCCAAAACTTCAGGAATCACCCAAAGCTTCAGGAATCGCCCCAAAACTTCAGGAATCGCCCCAAAACTTCAGGAATCGCCCCAAACCTTCAGGAATCACCCAAAGCTTCAGGAATCACCCCAAAACTTCAGGAATTGCCCCAAAACTTCAGGAATCCCCCAAAGCTTCAGGAATCACCCAAAGCTTTAGGAATCACCCAAAGCTTCAGGAATCGCCCCAAAACTTCAGGAATCGCCCCAAAACTTCAGGAATCGCCCAAAGCTTCAGGAATCACCCAGGCACCCAGCAGGGGCTGGGAAAGGGCTGAATCAGCACCCAGAGTCGCCCCCAGCCAGGCCATTCATCAGGCAAAGGTTGGGAAGGAGATTTTCCTCCCTAGCAGGGCCAGGCAAATAATTCCTGGCAGATAAATAATTCAGCAGGAGCTGAGCCCTGCTCGGGCTGTGGATTGCCTGCGAGCCCTCGGCAATTATCCCAAATTTATTCGCCATTCTGGATTTTTAGGTGAATTATTCAGACGAGGCATTGCTGGGCTGGGGGAAGGCCCGGGGAGAGGAGGCAATACCTGAAATGACAGAGAAATCCTCGTCAGGAGGAGGGGGTGCCTGGGATTATTTCCCATCTGTGGGGTCAGGGTTGGGTTTCCATCCATTCCCTGCCCAGCCAGGAGCCCCTGGACATCCCTGTGCTTTCTGCTCCCTGCCAGGCAATTCCTCTGCTCAGGGAAGAGGAGATGGAGGAGAGGCAGATCCAGCAGAATAAATTCAGGTTTCTGTGCGGATGAGCATCTCCCAAATTGCTCTAACGAGGAATCTCCCGCTTGTCCCAGCTGCAGGCTCCTGCACAGCCACACAAACCCACGTGGTGGGGACACCACAGGTGTCTGAGCTCATCTGGGGTCAGCAGCCAAGGGCTTGGCCCCACTGCTTGCAGTGAAGACACACAGAGATGGGCTTTGTGGGGAAAAAATACCAAAACAGTCAATTCAAGCAAAAAAAAAAAAGTCATTTTCTTGAAGGACAAAGCAATGCTCCCAGCAGGAAATGAGAGCAGCAGCATTGCAGTCTCAGAGAGGTTTCTCAGCCTGCAGACACTGGAGCTGCCCCTGCTCCAAGGGGATTTTGGCCTTTCCCTTGCCTGGAGCAGAGGGTCCCTGCAGCAGTGGGAGCCCCAGGCAGCTCCATCTGCTCTGCATCCCCAGGAGAGGGAACTGCTGCAGGAGAGGGCTCGAGGCAGGCTGGACAGGGCTTGGAGCAACCTGGGGGTGTGACAGAGATGAGCTTTGAGGTCCCTTCCAGCCCAAAGCACCTGGGATGCTCTGCAGAGTCAGACCACGCAGGGCAGGCTGGCACCTTGGCACAGGCACAGCAATCAGGATGGAGTCACCTCCCCTCAACATGAACACACCCCAGGAACCTAAACCTGTGACACTCCTGATGACATCCAGATGGACTGGAGAGTCCAATAACAGTGATAAAACCAAATACAATCTCACAGCTGGATATTTTAAAGCCCACCTTGTGATTTTAAGGGTTTAACTCACATTCGCTCCTTAGGGGTGTGGTGACTGTCCCAGCAGTGTGACCAAGTGTCCTTGTCCCTTCCTGAGGCAGCTCTGGCAGAGCTGGCACCACTCTCATGCCTTGCCAGGTCTGCACAGTGCCCAGGACACAGCAAACCCCTTTCTTTCCCCTCTGCTTTGCAGGGATGTGTCCCATTGCCACAATCCCCACACACAGCACAAAGTGTCCCCAGAGCCAGGAGCTGTGGCCAAGTCCCCTCCTCACCCAGTGAGGCTTTGCAAGGCTCCTGAATTAACAAACCTACCTCTCCACGAGCCAACTGCTACAGGCTCCAGATCAATGGAACAGGTAACAGAGAAGAAAAAGCAAAATAAATTTGCATGAGTGCTCCCTGACGGGTGTTTGACTCCACAAAAGGAACACGTCTCCTCTGGCTGGGCTGAGCTCCTCAGCAGCACCAACTGCTCCTCTGCCTTCCCCTGAATTGCCAGCCATGCATTTAAAATTATCCTTAAGCAGAGAGAGGAGGGAGGTGATAACCTGGGGAGATGCTGGCTCGGAGGGGAAGGAGGAGCATGCAGACCCCCCAGCTGCTCCCCAGGCTGCAGAGCCCACCCAAAGCAGGATGGAAAGCACACATTTCCCCCACTGGCTGGAAGGGACTCGCTCGTGGGTGTCTCACCTTCCTCCAGCTGCTCCTCACCCTCACCTGGTCCCCAGGAGCATCCCAGGATGATCCTCAGCATGCAGCCACTTCCATCCCAGCTGGGACAGCCTGTGCACTCCTGGTGAGTTAATCCGTGGTATTTCACCCAGATTTGATGAGGGAGTGGTTGATTACAGGCTGCAGACTGGCAGGGGACAGCCAGTGTCCCTGGCAGAGGTTGGGGACCAGGGCACAGCCCCAGGGCTCAGGAGAGTTTCTGCTCCCTTCCAAGGCTGCCCAGGGGCCTCCATCATGCTGGGTGGGGAGACTGGAGGTGGAGAAGCCATGGAGCACAGGGAAGGGAGCCAGGAACGGTGATGGGGACACTGGGGACTGCCTGACAGCTCACACCAAGCCTCCCTTCAGGTGCCAATGGCTCTCCAGCCCTTGCTTGGTCTCTGTGCACTGCTTTGGCTGTGCCCCCTTTTCCCAGGGTTGGGGACAAGGAACCACACAAGGAACCTCAGCATCCACCCCACCACAGAGCCAGGGACAGCCCAGCTCAGCCCCTTCCCAGGGCTGGGGTCCCCACAAGGAGGGTGGAGGCTCTGCTGATGCCAGAGGAGATCAGATCCCCTGGGACCTGCTGGGCTGGGCTGGTGGGAGCTGCAGCCAGGCACTGGCACATAAATGCACCATAAAATAAATGCCCTGAGCCTGTGTGGGTCAGGGACATGAGGAGACCTGCCCTGCCCTATCCCATCCCATCCCATCAGGAAGCCCCCATGTCAGTGCTCCACCAGTGAGAAGTAAGGGAGGAATGTGGTGGCTCCAGCCCCAGATCTGCCAAGTTTCTCTGTCAGAGAAGCAAAATGAGGACTCAGGAGATGCTGATGCCCTCAGCCCTGCCAAGGCTGTGCCACTGCCAGCCTGGGGTGACAATGAGGGTGCCCAGAGGCCCTGCAGGGCCCCAAGGAGGGGGAGAAGTACAGACAACAATAAAGAGATTTTATACAAAACACAGATAGATCCATCCCAGCTGATGTGAGAGGATTGGAAAGGGAGGGGGGAAAGCAGCAGCTGGGGTTTCAGAGAACAATGTGGGGAGGAAGAAGAAAGAGGGAGGAAGATGAGTGCGGTTGGGTCCCCGTGGCTGTCGGGGGGAGGGCAGCAGCAAAGTCAGTGATCAGCCAGATCTGAAACCAGACAAAACCATTTCCACATGCCAATAAAAGCCAGAGCGTGGAGGGTTTGCAGCGATCTGGGGCCCCCATGCTGCCTCTAAAACAAACCAGAGGAGCTGGGAAGCTCACCCAGGCAGGAGCTGGGACATGGGAGGGATGCAGTGATGGCATCTGACCTTTCCTTCCTCATCATCCTCCCCTCCCTGCCCACTGCAGCTCAGCCCTCCTGGCACTGCCTGTGTCACAGGGACACATGGAAAACAACAGGGCAGGCATTGCTCCATGGGGCTGCTGGGTGTGAGCTGGGTGGGCTCCATGTGGGATCGGGGACTGAAAGGCTGGGGACGTCCCTGCTGCCATGGGACACAGCCTGACAGTCCCCATGCTGGGATGGGGACATTCTCCAGGACACAGATGACAGAGACCTGCTCCTACCTGTGTCAGCTGAGCCTTTGCCTCCCCCTGGCTGAGTCAGGCACTGAAACTCCCCTGGCCACAGAGGGAAGCAGCGATAAATCACCCCAGCCCAAGCACAGCACCCACTGCCCGCTCCCAGGCTGTAAATCTGCAGCAGCAGGAACCAGAGCCTCTTATCAGGAGAGGCCACATCCCTCCAGCCCAGCTCAGCCCTCGCGCTGCCCACGTGGGGTTCCCAGGAGAGGAAGAGGATGCTGGGTTACCCCGAAGCCGCAGCCTTATCAGGCACCCCGACCCTGCTGGGCTCTGCACCCTCATCATCATCATCAACCCTGCTGGGCTCTGCACCCTCACCATCATCATCATCCCTGCTGGGCTCTGCACCCTCACCATCATCATCATCATCATCATCATCATCATCATCATCCCTGCTGGGCTCTGCACCCTCATCATCATCATCATCAACCCTGCTGGGCTCTGCACCCTCACCATCATCAACCCTGCTGGGCTCTGCACCCTCACCATCATCATCATCATCCCCTCTGGGCTCTGCACCCTCACCATCATCATCCCTGCTGGGCTCTGCACCCTCATCATCATCATCATCATCCCTGCTGGGCTCTGCACCCACAGCACTCCCACACCCAGGGATCAGCACCTCCATGCCAAGGACCCCATTCCTGTCCCTCAGCCTCTAGGAAACACCTTCATCCCTTCCCTCTAGCTCAACAAGCATGAGGGCAGGACGACTGTGATGTTTCCTCTGAAGCCTTGGACACCTCAGTCCTCTGGGAACACCCCAGAAAACAGGATATTCCCAGAGGACTGAGGTGTCCAAGGTGTCCTGTATTTCCCAGAGAATACAGGAGGCAGCACTGAGGGCAGTGCTTCCACCCCTCTGGACATGGATATTGAGGATATTGAGGAGGATATTGAGGAACACATCCCAGGACACACCAAGGAAGGTCCTTGGGTACTTTGGGCACATTTGGACACTGAGGGCTCACCAGGCAGCCTGGAAGTCACTGCCAACACGACTCCAGGAAAAGCTGCACCCTCATTATGAGAATTAACAGTGGAGAAGGAAATCAAGCATCTGTGCCCCATCATCCCTTTCCACCAAGGCAAAGCCATTGGGCTCCACAGGGAAAGGGTGACCAGAGGGACTTACAGAGGGTGGAGATTCCAGCTCTGCTCCCAGGAGATGCCGGGACACCCCTGGATAAGAAAAGCAGCTGTGAAACACCAACAGCTCAAACCAGAGCAGGATCCCGTGGCACGGTCACCAACAATCACAGGAGGTGACAGTCACACCAGAGCCCTGCTGCAAATGAGGAGAGACAGGTCCTGATTGGACAACTGGGCACAAGGCACAGCCTGATTATGAGCAGCTCCTGCATTTGCTGAGCAGCTGAGCTCTGCTCCTGCACACCCTGTGGGGCAGGGGTGGGATTATGCTGGAAATGGGAACATTCCTCAAAATCACAGCCCCTGATCCCCATGGAGTGGGTCACCCTCCCCATGGCAAATGAGCCCACCAAAGCCAACCAGGCAAAATGACAGGTTTGGAGTTTGAAGGTAGCACTGAAAAGCAGGCCCAAGGTGCAGGGAAATGTTACCCTGAGTTTAAATGAATAAAACCTGGTGCAAACACCAGAGCTCCTGCAGGAGGCTGGGGAAGCCCTGCCCTCTCACTGCTCTTGGTCCTCTGAGATTTTCTCCTGTTCCCACCCACAACAGGGTTTTATGATGGCCTCAAACTCAATGTTCCCAGCACCTCTGGGAGTGCAGGACCTGCTCAGAAGGGTTATTCCAGCCTGAAGGGCAGATTTACCACAAACAAATCCAAACGGAGAAGCGGCCGTGGGGTTTTTGCACCTTCTGCCAAGAAATGTCAGGGATGAGAGGGGCACAACTTGTTCCTTCCTCTCTCTTTTCTCTTTCTTAGGAAATTAAAAATAATGGTGGTAGATGCCTCTTGGCTTTATCCTCTCCCACCAGAGCAGATTCAATTAGCAGCTTCCCTGAGTGGCAGAGCTGTGATTGACTCCCAGAATGGGATGCATTAAGATGCAGGGCAGCAGGAAGTTTCCATTTGCCCCCCAACCAAATTCCCCAACCATTCCCACACTGAGGATCAGATAAGCTCACCTGTTTCCCTTCCTCATTAATGGGGTTGGGAGGTGCAGCCTGTGGTTTTGTTAAAGAAGCCTTGAGGACACGTTCACCTGGGAGAGCTGCACCAGATTCCTTTCTTCACACATCCCTGGGATGCTCTCCTCATCCAAAACCATCTCAGCACCCACCAGCTGGGCATGAGGAGCTTCACACCCTGAGCTGGCAGGTGCTGCTGACACCAAAACCACCCCAAAACACCCCAGCCCCAAAGGGAATTCCCATGATAGAGGTGGGCAGCTGAAACTTTAACATTAACATTTATAAATATAACATTTAACATTAACAGCATTGTGCCCCGTATAAGGGGGTTCAAGCCTCTCAAAAGACCCAAAACCCATTTGTTCCCTTTCCACCCACATCCTGATGCCCAGGGATGGGAGCTGTCCCCTTTCCACTGCCCATCCCAGAGCTGAGTGCCCAGTGTGGCACAAATGCTGCATCCAGGAGGAGAGAACCATGCTCCACACGATGCTCCACACCAAGCCCTCTGCATCCCATCATTCCCATTTGATTCCCCTTTAAAGGGGCTCTAATGCAGCGTGTATTTATACTTCAAAACAGCTTGTTTGTGTAATTGCCAAAAAAATGTAAAAAAAAAAAAAGAAAAAAAAAGACACAAAACAGCCCTGCTACAATGACTAATTAGCTCGCTCCTGCCTCGTCCCCTGTAAACAAATGTATTTGTAACCAATTTGCAAGCACTTTGCATAAGGGGCCCAGAACACTCGTGCCTGTTTGATGCATTTTGACATTAATTTGATAATAGCAGCTTAACAAGGAATCCAGGCTCCCCAGCTATAAATATGCTGCTTTTCCACTTCCTTTTATCTGCACAGTGAAATAATGTTTTTCCCCCTGCTGCAATAACCACCATCCAACCCTTTCATGAATGCCCTTTATGTCCTTTAGCATTTTCAAGGCTGCTTTGCTTTTTTTTTTTTTTTCCCCTCCTGCTGGAGAAAGTAAAAGGGTTTTATTAGTTGTATTTTTAATTCCTGTTCATTGGTGGGGGAAGGAGAAGAGAGGACAGTAATGGTGCTCTGATAATGCAGCTTCCAGGAGACAGAGGGGAGAGAGTTGTTTGTTCAGAAATACTGCTCCATCCATTTGTGCTTCCTAGGAAAAAGAAAGCTCATCCTTTTCCTTCTCTTCTCCACTTGCCATGGCTCTCTCTCACCATGCAAGCCTTCACCACCATGCCAAAAACCAAATTCAAGCACAGTGAAATGGGAATGGGACCATGGAGTCCACTCTGGTGGCAACCAAAAGGCACAGAAAGGGTTGGATAACAGGGCTACAGCTCATCCACGCCCTGACACCATCACTCCTCCTCTCCTGATCCTCCCCAAGGCTTTCCACCTCTCCTCAACGTCAGAACCTCACTCACACACTGGATCTCCCTTGTGCAGCGCAGGAATCCTCCAGCTCTGCCTCATCTCCAGCCCCTGGGAGAGGCACCAAGACCAAAACTGGCACCTTGGGAATGGTCAGGTGCCTCTTGAGCCACAGACATCCCTCACCTCTGGGAGCTGAAGCAATGTGGCCTCTGTCCTCCACACTCCCTCCTGCCCTGCCTCTCTGTCAGCACAAACTGCTCCCAAACTGCACTTGGAGCACAGACCCAGAGGAACTCTCCTCCTGCCATCCCATCCCTGGAGCCCTCCCAGAGAATGTCCCAGCAGTGAAGAACCAGGGCCTTCTGCCCCTTTCCCTGGCATCCCTGCTCCATGTGCCCAGGGCAGGGCAAACCCAGAAACACCCTGAGACACCAGAGCAGAAAATCCCTCCCTGTGCCAAGCTGAGCTCTGCACCCTCAGCATTCCCACACCTCCACTCCAGCTCTCCTGCCTGGAAACTGAGTCAGGGCCCTCCCTGCCAAGAGATAAGCTGGCAGAGCACAGGAGATCAGTACCAAAGGGGAAGAGGGATGCTCTGCACAGAAATCCCTGGGTTTCCTCCCACCAGTGTTTCAGACTGGCCACAGCTCTTCCAGCCATTCCCCTGAGTCCTCCCCTGGGATCACGAATTCCAAAACCCCACACAAGTCCCAGCAATAAGATGGAGGCTTAGCAGAGTCCAAAAGCACATTCTTTCCTCAGCCTCCTCCCTCCTTATCTCCTTCCTCCCTCCCCTCAAAGCACATTTAGATAAATGTTATTGGAACAGTAAAATCTAAAACTAAAACTTAAACACAAGCACAGGAGGGATGGAAGGAGGGCCTGGGTGAGCAGATCTGCCAGAACAGAAAAACAGAGGAGAGCCCATGATCCCCTCTGGGAATAAAACCTTGGGTCACTGCAGGCAGAGATCCCAGCACAGAGGTTCTGACAGTCCAACAAGTCCTGCACAGACTCACTCACCTTTTTAAAACGGATCACACCCCAGTCCTGAGGCTTTTCTCTACTTCACCTACCTGGGGTGAATTGACTTAAGCACATGAGCTGCACCATTTTCCACCAAGCTGCTCCCCCTGTGTGTTTATTTTGTGGATTTTAACTCAAAGAAGGTGCTGAAGCCTGGCTTCTCTGTGTACCACCATCCCTGGGAACAGCAACACACAGACAGCCCAACATGGTGCACATTTTCTTGAGCATTGATCAGAGATGAGCCCAGCACTGTGTAGTCCCAGCACATCCATCCCACTCCCCCCCAATCCTCAGTGTGGGTGGCAGTGCCCTTTCAGCCACCACTGCACAGCTCCAGGATCCATCCAGGGCAGAAATGCTGCTGCCAGGGCAGGTTAATGCCTGAGGAGTTTCCTTCAGCACAAGCAGCCCATCCTGCCCACTCCCACATCCCAGCTTCCCCCTCCTGCAGCCCAGAACAGCTAAACCCACACAGCCATGGTGCCATTGATGGCATTTTGACCATCCCAGTTCACATTTCACCAGGCACCTGATTTTAGCCCTTGGCTTCACACAGAGCAGTGGTGCAGCTCCTGTCTGCTGTCCGGGGGCTGCAGCTGTCAGAGCAAGGGGTGGGAGGTGGCCTGGGGTGCTCAAATAAATAGATTTTCCTCGAGCCACTGTGAGTCACTTACCCAGGGATAATGGCTACAGAATCCCAGAACAGTTCAGGTTGGAAGGGACCTCAAAGCTCATCTCATTCCAACCAGTGGAATCTTCCACTGGACCAGGCTGCTCCAGTTCCACCCAGCCTGGTGCTGAATGCTCTGTCCCACCTCAGCACAGCTCAGCCGTTGGGTGTGCAGAGATCCAAGGAGGAGAAACATTTCCTAAACACAGAGTAGCTCCTTCTTCAGCCACAAACACCACAGAACAGCATCCCCACACCCAGGAGATCCAGGAGATCAGGGCTGTAATCCCAAAGTGCTCATCCCAGCACTCCCAGTGCACCCTGCCCACACACACACACCTTACCTGGCAATGCCCAACACTCCCCATCAGAGGGTGGCTTTGGGCTCCACACGGAGAGGGAAGCAGAAGGCAAGGAGGCAGAGCTGGTTCCAAATGTTCCACTCTTTATTTGAAGTTTTACATGCCACCAGCGTACATGAAAGTTGCACATTCAGAACTGGACTCACTACGAGGACAAAGGGCCAGATGCAAACACAAGTGTCAAACCAGCACACGATGGAGGAGCCCGAGCCCAGGAGCCTGCAGGGGTCTGTGACCAGGCTGCCACCCTGGTGGCACCTGGGCGGTCAGAGATGGACCCCCAGTTTTAGCACCACCTCCCTTTGCCATCTCCAGAGTTGGGAGCTGGGTCTTCTCTCCTAGCGTGGCACCGTTCCCTTTCAAGGAGCTAAAGAAGAATTTTTGGTCATATCTCTACCAGAATTGAGGGGGTTTGGAGACCAACTGCCCATTTAATGCTTTCCTGAATCCCCCTTTCTATCAATGCCAGCAGTTTTTACAAGGAGAAACAATTTCCAGCCGCTGTTTAGAGGGAGAGACGACAGAAATAGGGACTCTTACACTGACATTTTATTTTCAAAGAAAGTTTTGATAGAAAAACATTTTCCCCAGCAGCCTTGGGCAGGGAGTTGCAGCTTCCACTTCAAAGGACAAACTTCAAAAACAAATCCAGTGTCCTAATGGTTTTGTGCTACATTACTTAATTGTCATACAGCTAATTAGCAATGCCTGATTTCACATTCTCTGTACATAGATGAAGTTCACAAAAGAAGGGGCTACTTAAAAGAATAAATAAAACAAGGCACCAGGCAGCCAGGCTCCGACAACATTAACATAAAATGTTACACTTTACTATTTAAAAAACTGAAATAAAACCCCCATCACGATTAAACCTATATTGATCTGCCTTCCTTCAGATCTCAGAGCTTTGGATCTCTGCAAGGAAGGGGGGAGAACACAACATGGCAAGCGGGGGCTTAGCCTGTGCCTCTGTGTGTGTATTTCACCAGAGTGCAGCAGGGATCTTTAAAATTCTAATTATTTCCCTATCACCAAGTAAGATGGGGATCAATAGATGGTACAGACTGACCCCTTTCCTCCAGTGTCAGGGGGAAATTAAAAAAAAAAGAAAGGGGAGGGCGAGCTGAGAGCGTCAGAGGTCAATGCCACAAAACAATAGATATTGATGTCTCCATTCATTTCAAACAGCGGAAAGGTCAATGCCTCCCTTGCTTCATGTTTTATGGCTGAAATCCTGCTGCTAACAGCAACAATGTTAGTAGTCAGACCTCATCCATCCTTTTTTATTATTATGATTATTTCTAACCAGGTTAGCCATTTTGAAAATTTGACGAAAGCTGGGAGCAGCAGTGGGGGGCTGGGTAGGAGGAGAAGAGGGGAAGCTGCCCTGGAAATTAATGGAAGAGATGGTTTCCATTAGTTTTCAAGTCTCCCTGTCCCCCTACCTGTGCCCCAGTTTGTCCCTCACTGCCCCCTAAAAAATGAAAAGTGCCTGAGGCAACATCCCTTCACTATTAATCATTATTCCCTGTACAACATCCCAATTGGTTTCTATGGAAATGATTCTCCTGCTGGAGTACCCTGGCTGCCTGTGCATCTCAAAGAGGCAGGAGAGCTGCAGTGGAAGGAGATTGGGCTCTGCAGCACCCAGCACAGCTCCCGCACTGCTCTGCCAGCTTTGGACACTCTGCTGGGACCAGCCAAGAGGGAACTGCATCCCCCTTAGACAGGTGAAACAACCCTTCTGCACTGCTTCACTCCACCAGGGGGAAAGCCCCAAATTTCTACAGCTTTATCCTAAACCAGCACGGCTGGAAGGAGGCACTCAGCACCTCACAGGGACAGTCCCACACTCCTGCCCACTGTCCCACAGCTCTGAACATCCCTGTGAGGGGACAGGTCCTGCAGGGGAGGCAGTGATGAGAATTAAACCCCAGTGAGGGGGGCTGTGGCTCTGCTGCTCTCAGTGCACCCCAGCCCCAGGTCTGCCCTCTGTGAGCAACACCTCACCTGGAGGGGAGGGTTCAGCACCTGGGGAGCCTCCTTCCCTCCCGCAACAGGCCAAGCTCAGGATGTGTGTGTGTCTGGATTCCAGAGGGAGATCCATGACTCCATCCTGCCCTGCCTCCTCTCACTCCCATCTTATCCTCCCTGACAGAGCAGGGACCACAGTCAGAGCTCTCCTGAAGGGAGAGACTGTCACCACACAGCCCCTTCTCCTAACAGGGCAGTGCACACACTGCCATTTCCCAAAGAGACCATGAAATCAGCTTTGCCAACAGCTGAGGAAGCAATCCTTTAACCCACACTCCCAGGAAGCCCACGGGAACACAGATGACTCAGCCCCTCTGAATTCCCCACACCAGGGCCACTCCAGACCCTCCCAGCCAAACAAGACTTTGGACATGAGCAGAGCAGCAATCTACATCGAGTTTTACACAAGAACAGACCTGTCCCAGAACATCCTTCTCCCACAGAACCATGGACTCTTTGGGGCATGATTTCAGATGATGTCAGAGCAAAGATTTCTGCTGCAGTTCCCAAAGATTGGAGGTCTGCTTTGGAAGGCAGCAGGGACTGGGATCCTGCAGAGGCACTCCCTGTGAGAAGGGCACCTTCTAGAATTGAATTCATTTGTTTCAGACTATGGACAGCAGCATCAGCAGGCTCAGAGATCACCTCCTTAAATGCTCCCAGATAGCAGGAGGGAGATTTCTGGAGAGATGGGGACAGAGAAAAGGAGGGGGTATTTCATATTAAATAAAATCCAGGAGCAGAACACCCCTCTCTCTGCTCCCCTCTCTTCCTCTGCAGCTGCCTGCCTGAGTGCTGAGTGGGCTCTGAGTCCCATGCACTGCTCTGCTCAGAACATATGGAGCTGTGTTTAATAGCCCAGCTCTGCCAATTGGGTACCATTAGGGTGGGTTCTTTTCCCAGTGTAAATGTTGCAGAATATAAATTGTAATTAACACCGATGCCAAAATAGCACTTAGAGAAAATAAGCACATTATTAACATCTGGTGAATCCTGCCTGGAGTGCAAAAGCAGCGGAAATTCTCACTCTCCATAAGAGGATTTGTAGTAGAGATATCAAGCACTGGCCCAGAGTTGGGGAGTTGGAGGTGGAAGGTGATTTTAGCTCTTTATTACTGTTTGGGATGCTGCCTTTATCACCTGTGGGTGACCTTTCCTAGCCCTGCTTACAACTGGCAGCATCATCAGGACTTGTGACCCACTTGCATGAATACAGATGCCCAAACACCACATCCCTGGCAAGAGAATAACAGCATATAAAACATCCCTGGCTGCTGCTCCCATCCAGCAGCACACCAGGCAGGTGGACATGGATGTGCCAAGCCAAGTGCACAGCACGTTCCACCAGGTGATTGCAAGCCCAAGAGCAAAGGTTTCACACCAGAATCAGGCAGCAGCTGGTTCTGCACAGCACTGTCCCCCAGCCCAGCTTTTCCAGAGGAACAGGAGAGGTGAGCTGGCAGCACTGCCCAGCTCCTGCTGATGCCACCACAGCTGTTTGTGCAGGCAAATTCCCGCTGAGGGTGGGAATGGCCACTCAACCAAACACCAGAATTCCTACACAGGACCGAACAGGTTCCCTAAGGCACCAGAGAGCTCCTGCCACACCCTGCACCTTCCCTCTGCCCTGAGGCCAGTGGCACAGGCAGGACAAGGCAACTTTGCCAGTGCTTCCAACAAGGAGGAGAAAGCAGCCTTGCAAACACCCTCTGCCCAGTCCTGCTGGTCATCCCAGGAAAGAAACATGGACAAAAACCAGGCAGAGCTGAAGTGGCCTGAGCTGGGCAGAGCAGCAGCTCGGGCTCGTGCCAAAAAGCACATCTGATGTGCTCAAGAGAGGGAGAAGGGGATTCAAACGGGTGAGTAATGTGACAAGAGGTAGAAAGAACCTCAGGGGGGAGAGTGGGAGGGGAAGCAGTGGCAGGAGCAGGGCAGCAGCTCCCCACGCTCAGCTGCAGGGAGCTGAAGCTGAGGCAGAGCCTCCAACACTCAGGAGCGCTCCCAGCTCAGCTGCAGCACTCCCAGGGGAGCTGGCCTCACACTCCTGCTGCACTCCAGAGGCTGTGCTGGCTCCCTGCCCTCACAGGGGAAGGATGAGAGCCTCGGGAAGGACAGCAAACCAGCAGGGCTGGTCTGAGCAAGGCACAGACCTGTGCTAGCAGAGCCTGACACTCACCTGCTCCTCACTGTGACCTCTCTGAGCACAAGGGCTGTCACAGCCTGGCTCAAGATTTACACCTGTGGGACACAATTCCAGGCAGGCTCACACGTGGCTGATTGGAAAGCAAGGACAGAAAGTCCTCCCAGGCTGGGAGATGCATTTTGCTCTCAAGTCTATCCCATCAAACCAGGCTTCCTCTGAACGCTGAGGGCAGAAGAGCATTTGGGAGGGGGCATCTCGGGTAGGAAATGCTGACAAGGAGATGGGCACATCATCTTTGGACGACTCTGGGCCTCCCCAGAAGAGCAGAGCTCAACACATTCGGGATTTAGGTGAGGTCAGACAGCTCTGGTCAGCAGCTGCTTTGCAGAACACAGACCTGGTATGCTACCAAGGAAAATTCTGCCACCCAGACTTGCAGCTCCAGGAACTTGTAACTTGGCTTTTGGTACAGCTGTCTGATGCTTTTAAAAGTGCTCAGTAAATAAGGCAATATGAAAGTGATCCAGACCACTACTGATGCCTGAGGAAGTTCTGTGGAGCAGAGAAGCTGACTGAAATCACACTGTGAAAATACTTCATAACATCTCTAAAATTAGCATGAGCTCAAGGCATGGGATATAAGGACAGAACTGGAACACTACATTCCCATCTACACTGCAAGACAGACTGCATATAAATCAGATCTGAGCCTCAACTTATTCACTGTAGGCACCATCTACCCTAGGACAAGGATTTCCAAAAGAGCTGAGAACTTCTTCCACCAGACCAATGGAAACAGCACCAGCAGGAACATACCATGGTCAAGGTGTTAATGACCTTAATTCGTTATTAAAAAATAAAGAGTCCTTGTGGTACTTCTCAGTCAAAAAAAAAAAAAAAAACTTTAAATATCTGTGACTGCACATGTGTGACTACAAATGCCTATTTGTAACATAGAAAAGATGTGATGCACTTCAATTGAGCAACACATTTTTGTGCCTCTGAGCTGGCCTAGGCTCTCTACTTTGCCAAAAACAGACTGAAGCAAAGAATATTTCCACCAAAACCACAAAGCACACTGCCAATGTACACAGGGGCCCTTGGGACAGACACCAGGGGACACAGGGGACAGAGCATTGTTAAGTCAGTTTCTCTTACCTTTAACTTCAGTAAAATAACAAAAACAATTCATATCAACCGCAAGGAAATACTCATCAGATTCCACAAGCCTTTGAGACACGATTTTTTCAGATGCAAGCAATATCCAATAGATGTTTCCCCACTGTAAAGAACCAGCTTTTTTTATTTTGCAATTGCACCTGGTTGAAGTGATTGTACAGCATCCAGCGAGGGGCCAGGAGTCAAGGATGGGAAATCCAGGCCAACAAGAAGCTGCTCCATGGGTTCACACTGACTTGTCCTTTCCATGCTGTGGCAGTCACCACCACAAATTGGGAGGTTCCTCAGCCACTCTGCTTTTAAACAAGGTAATTTCATCCAAGTGCCTCATGGGGACATCTCTGATGACCTCTGTCAAGTCCTCGTGAAGCAGAGGGAAAATGACGACGTTTAATGCAGGGCGCTCTGCCTGGAAACTAAATCAGACACAGGTGATTAGCCAAGGAAAAATACCAGTTCTGCAGTGCAAGGGAAGGGGATGGCCTGGGCATCCATCATGCAGGATGGGGGCAAGGAAGGAGGAGGCAGGAGGGGCAGCTGGAGCTCCAGGTCCCCCACTCTTCCCTCTCTGTGTCAGCAGGGAGCTCAGCCTGGGTTTGCACCCCTCTGCAGTGAGTCTGCCAAGCTGCCACAAGCCCAAATTGCACCTGAAATCGGGAGGGAGGAAGAAGTTTTTAAAAAATTAATAAAAAATAAATTAAGACAGGTAGGTATTCTGAGAGGATCAGAGATCCCAAGAGCTCTGCCCAAGCTGGACAAGGTGCTCAGCGGTAACAATTTACACCACCTGCAAACCAGAGGCAGGTTGCAGAGCCATTAGGAAAATCAGGCCAGAGCAACGTCAGGCATTCCCTCGGGGCTGAGCCTGGGATTATCACTTCAGGCTGGGTTGTTCTGCATGCAGAGCCTACACTCTGCAATTAGAGCATAGGCAAGTTTAGAAAGCTCAGATGTGCAGATAAGCATTGGAGTGTGCTCGCACTCACACACTGCAGCCTTCTTTTCAATCCGGGCTGCAGAGCAAAGGAAGAGATTTGCACAAGGTAAAGCCATTAAACAATGCAGAAAGAGCCGTAGAGAAAAAGCCCAAGTGCCCACCAGCAAGTACTTTACATGACAGCAACCTGTGAGGAAGAGAAATGGTGTTATTCAGTGCAGTGTAACAAGAGTCCAGTCTTTTAAAGCTGGGGGGTAAAACTGTAAAATAATTACCCTTACGAGTTACACCTTTAAATGAAAAAGATCAGTGACTCTTAGTCCTGTGCCACCAAGGCGTTTCCTCTGAAGGGGGTGACAAGGACCAGTTCATTATCACTCACGAGGACGCAGAGTCACTCCAGACCCTGGAGGCTGAACCGAGCCCTGCTGGGCACAAAGAGAAGCTCCCTCTCCACAAACTTAAGACAGGTGTGTGCCTGGAAGATTCCCAGCTCATCTCTAGCTCAGAAATGGCCAGATTTCTGTCAAACACTGAGTAAAGGTTGGAGATCCAGCTGCTGGAAACAGACATGAAAATCCCAGGTAAAAATGCAGCCAGCTGAAGAAAGCATCACGAGAGACTGGCATTTCCTGGGAGACACAAAGGACATTCCCATCCACAAACGATCTGGAGTAGAGCTGCCAAAAACACAGCAGAGAAACTTCCATTCCCAGGCTGGCTGCTCAGCCTTGGTGGGTTGAATTAATTTGCCTGAACCTAAGTAGCTGCAGGAATAAGAATTTCCAGCAACAGAACTACCTGGGGCAATTTTCTATCTCTCTGCATCACAGACCTGCCCTTCATGCCTCATGCCTAAGGGCTGGCAGAAAAGGACACGGCTCCCTGAGCAGATCTGGGGACTTGTGTCAGAGCTGTGCAGCTTCTTACTTCCACAGCACTGCCCTCAAGAAATCAACCAGCAAATAACTGCTGATCTGGGAGGCAGCTGGTAAAGTCTGCAGTGAAATCACATAAAATACAGCCAAATGTCTCTTTGATAGTCCCTGCTCTGCCTCAGCTCTTCGTGTTTTTTATCCACCACCACAGTCCTGCAGAGAAAATCATGTTAATGGACCAAGTTTACTGAAGTCCAGCAAAGGAAGAAACTGCCATCTCCCCAAAGGAAAGAAACTGCTTCCTTCTCTGTATACAGACTCTCCCAAATTGGACCTGAGAGCTGCCTTCTCACCATGTATAAAATTGTAGTTTATAAGCAGCCTTTACATGTAGCTATAAAAACAAGAACCCAGACAAGTTTACATGATGAACTGCCACCGAGACAAGTGAAAAAACCCCAACGCAGTTAAGTGTCCCTCCTAAAGAGGCTGGGTTTATATCAGGGGTTTGAACTTGATCTTAAAATAAGAGAAAAAAAGGAAAGCTTTGTGATTTTCTCCCCCCCTCAACAGGAAACTGTAGGTTACTGCAAACCTTGTAAATTCCATACCCCAGCAAGTTGACGCCGGAGAATTCTTTCCATGTACAATTTGCGTGATTTAAGGAAAAAAAAAAAAATCAAATGCACATGGTTCACTATTATTCTCAGCTAAATGTGCGTGCAAAGCCTCTCCTTTAACTGCCTGTTAAAAAACACCCCGATTTTAACGAGCAGCTGTCATAATGTTAAACTGGGATTAGCAGTTCCCAAAAGCAGCTCCCTCTGCAATCCACGCTCCTTTAGTCCTCCCCCGGAAGGCAATTCCTTTCTTCATCCACCTGCCCAGGTGGGCTAGATTAAGTGAGAGGCACTTAGAGCACTGCTTCGAAAGGCCCCAGGCATGGGGAGGAGATAACAAGAAGGGGAAGAGAGTGAGTTAATGAGTTGCAGAACAGCTCCTGTAATCTTCTTGAGGGTTCTTTCCTCATTCCACACCTGGATGGACTTCAAACTCCATCCACCTCTGCAAATGCAGGGCTTGTAAAATTAAAACCCGAAGGACAGAGAAGGATGTTGACCCAGGGAGACAAAAGAGCTGCAGTTTCAGACATGAAGCCCTGGGGTTTTTTTGGTTTGGGTTCTTTTTTTTCTTTTCAAGGGAAAAAAGCCAAGGATATGCTTGCCTGCTCTCTCCTACAAAACCTCCAGACTAAACTCATCATGATTAATTAAATGAAAGCAAGTTTTCTAGGCAACTGACTAGCAGCCCCTTCAAAACAGATCCTTTAATCAGAAACAACCACTGGGATAACAAAGAAAACACCTCCCCCCCCACCATGCACATTTTCCAGCATAACCTCTGGTCCAGCAGAATCAACACCAAACCAACCACCACCCAGCAGGAATTTCCACAAGAGCTGGGAAGCAAATGATGCAGCACACCCTGTGTCACAAATTCCTCCTGGCATCAGCATCTTCAGCATCTCTCTGCTCCTAGCTCTTGAACTGGTTTGTGTGTGAATGAAAGGGTTAATGATGCTTTGCTATTTGTCTCCAGGATTCTCCCAGAACAGGTGTGGACTGCACTCAGTAAGGTTATTTTCAAGTGAACAGCTTGGTAAATAGCCTAACACCACACTCTCAATTACCTCCAACCACTGTGGCAGGATCCAATATGTAGGTCAGGGACAAAGTCAAAAAGAAAGAGAAAAAGTCTAAAGCAAGGCTGCACTTTGATCAGATTTCCTCGATTTTAGCAAGACAAAAGAGACCCTCCCAGGAATGCAGCTATCTCCTGGCAAACACTGACATGCCTCTCCTGAGAGGACAGTGAGTCCTCAGGAGATCCCACCTGCTGATAGATCCAAAGGGTGGCCCAAAGCCACGGGGAATGTCCCCAGCCAGCCTGGAAAAGATGGATCACATCACCCCCTGCACCACAGACCCTGGATGTGACAGCTCTCTGCATCGGGGCTGCTCAAACCTCCTCTACTAACAAGGAAAGGATAAGGCAGCATTTGGGGCTGAAGAATGTTCTTCCCTTTGAGATTGCCACAGAAACCCAAGGAAAGTCCCAAGCCAAATGAGACATTTCAGCACATCCCACTTCCCAGAGGCTGGCAAGCAAGGAGGGATAATTAAACACTGCCAACAAAAGCAGCACACAGCAGATGAAGTGAGGAAATACAGAGTATCAGGAACGGATCAAGGGCAGCTCTCTGACCTCCACAAACCAAGCTGAGCTTATGGAAAAAGAAGCTCTAGAGAAGGAGAGGAAGGAAGGAAATGAGGAGTTTGATTTGGGGGAACAGAGCAGATGTGGACTCTGGTTGGCACAACTGTCACAAATGCAAACCAGCCTCTGCTGCAGTCACACACCTCCCCTCTCTGTTCTGACCTTCCCCACAGGCTGGTGAGATGTTTTTGGAGAGCCACAAGTTTCTCAAGAGCAGAAGTTTGAGACCAACTCACTTTCTGCCCTGTATGCAGCTTTCTCACCTACATGCACAAAGCCCTGTTAATCCTCTGCCAGGCACAGCCTGTTTTTACTGGAAGACTTGCTCACACCTCCAAGTTCAAGCGTGGCATCTGTCTTGAAAGCTTCAGCCAGCACACCTGAGCCAGCCTGGAAACTCCCTTCCTGCAGCATGGCACGGCTGAATGGAGGAAGTGCCAGGGCAAGCTGCAGCAGCTGGCAGCAGCATGACCCAACACACACACTCACACTTTTCTCATCTTCCAGGGAAGGCCAGGCAAACACTCCAGATTTGTTCCACTGGCCGTGCCCTGACCTTGGTACCAAGGAGGTGAAAATCTCTCCCTGCACACAGGGACTGCCAAAGAATTCTGCAGGAGCATCTTCCAAAGAAGATCCGGCCTCACCAAAGAAACTTAGGTGAGATTCTCCCAGCCCCTTCTCCTGGGAGCAGGGAGAACCTTTGGCTCCCACTCAACCCCCAGAAGCCTCTCATAGGGGTCCAAACCCTCCCCACACTGACTCTAAAGCAGATCCTTTCTCTAGTACCTTTCTCCCTTCCAGCATGCCAGTGCTAAGCAAACTTTATTTCCAAACCTCAGAAATGGACTTGAAAAGTTCCCAGGGAAAGATGTTCAGATTCCTCTGGTTGCTCTTAACTCCACACAATGAGATATTTTTGCTATAAAGCGTTTTCCTCTAGGGGTATCTTCCATCCCTTCATGTCTATGGAGACAAACCAACATTCTCCCACAGCTGCTGATTTTTCCACACTGAAGTCCCATCACTGCAGTCTCCAACCTGAGACCAAGGGGTGTAGATGGGACTCTGGAAATCACTCACACACATCACTGCCAACTCTCCCATTATCCTCAGTGCAGCTTCTTCATTTGCCACTGTGCTGAGCCACAGGGAAGGAGCAATAACACATCAGACTCATCCCGAGCCGAGGCAAATTACATCTCTCTGCTGTGGTTTCCCTGTAAGGCATGAATGGCACTCTGCTGCTTCTCCTGCGAGCTGAGGTTTGTATCAAACACGCCTGCAGACTGAGGTTCCCGTGTTATTTTGCCAGCTGAACTCTGCATCACTCAAATGTGACCGGACAATTAGAGGGGGAGGGAATAAGAGCCCAAAGAGCGATGCCAGAGCGCCCAGGACATGTCCTAGGGGAATGCTCTGCCAGAGCAAGCTGAAAGTTATTTCCTAATCTCTTCCACAAATTAAAAAGCTACTGCAATAACTGCTCAATTAGATTTATTTTACTATGGAAATGCTTTAAAGCTGCAGTTAATGCTTCCGTTCAGCCTTTTACACCCTCATGAAGAGAAAGCACGACAGTGCTATTCCAATATTAATTCTCAGCCAAGAGAGAGAGGACAATCCTTGAAAGTTATTTCATGCACAAACCAATCTGCCCGCTGAGGAAGGTTTCAGAACTGAATTCCTTTCAAAACACATGAGCTGGCAGTCAGAACGAGGCAGTTGGGTCAGCCACAGGAATGCATTTAAAGAAGGGGGTTTGTGAGTACCCCCAAAAGAAGATAAATTAATATGGCAAACTGGGGATGGTCCCACAAGCCCTGCTGGCTTGTAAAGTATTTAAACCCACCCATAAGCAACATCCCTGGTAGAAGCAAAGGCGTCTGGGCCACACCTCATGCATTCAACCTTCGCCAAGCCCGCCAAGGAATCCTTGGGCAACGCAATCTGACAAGGATGCAGTTTGTTATTCAGTCTGTGACAGAATGATTCAGGGGTTTCCAAGAGCAGGAAATGAAACAGACAATGAAAGCTTGAGCAGGATGCTAATGATTCACTACACCAGCCTGGTGATACATTAAGCCCTCTGCAATCCCACTTGTGCAGGGCTGGAGCCCTCGGCACGCTGGGGCTGGCAGGGTGGGATCAGCAGCTCTGGGACCAGGAAAGCCAGCAGCAGACAGGGCCTTCTTCAAGGTCAGAAGGAAGAGAAGGTGCTGGAGGGATGCAAAACCAGCTTGAAAATCTTGAATAAGCCCAAGGTGCTCCCAGCAGCTTTGTGCAGTGGCAGCAGGACTGCAGCAGTCGGGTGAGCAGCACAGGATCGGCTGAATTCAAAGATCATCTTGTAATCACTCACTGCCCCTAGAGCCCCCTCCAACCCCTCTAAGAGTAAAAGGGATCCCCAAAAGGGATTTTATGTGCCTGAGACCACAATGAGAATCCAGGTGAGCAGAATGCTGCAGGGATATCCAGGGCAAGGGGGAATACTGAGCCCTGAGGTGAGCAAAAACTCATCTGTGATAACTCAGCCCTGTGCTAAATGCAAGGAGAGGGACTGGCTCACTCAGCACTTCCCAATACTCCATTTCAGCCCTGTGCTCCCACCTGGAAGCCCTGTCTCTGCAACTGATCCCCAGGAGGCTGCTTCATCCCCTCAGCAAGCTCACAGCCACACAGGGCCACTGGAATCAGCAGTTTAAGAAAAAGGGAAGATCCAGCCAAGAGTTTCACACTAAAAAAAGACAATAATAAGCACGGGGAAATTTAGGTAATGCTACAGAAGACTGAACAAGAAGATCTAATTTAGGCTGAAAGCTCTTCCTAGAAAGTGGCAGGAATCTTATAATGAAAGTCACTTCAAACCAAGCAGTGCTCATACCTGACACAGGCTGGGTAAGTTTGTGTTTCTCTTCCTCTAAGTCTGGATCCCCAGAACAGTGAAATTGTCCTAAATGAGAAAAATTCTCTGCACTTCCCAGCACCCAAGAGTGACCTGAGTCACAGAATCACAGAATTGTTTAGGGTGGAAAAGCCCCCTAAGACCAAGCCCAACCATTCCCCAGCACTACCATGGTCACCACTGAACCCAACCCAGGTGCCACATCCTCATGGCTTCTAAGTCCCTCCAGGGATGGAGATTCCACCACTGCCCTGGGCAGATTTTGCCAGGGCTTGAGAATCCTTTTGGTGAAGAAATTGTCCCTAGTATCCAACCTGAACCTTCCCTGGCACACCTTGAGACCATTTCCTCTTGTCCTGTCCTTCATTCCTGACAGCAGAGCCTGACATCCCCCTGGCTGCACCTCCTGCCAGGGAGTTATGGAAAGACAGAAAAAAAACCAAAAAATACTGTGTGTTTTGGGGTGCTCATCCAGCATCCCAAAACACACTCCAGCTGCACCACAGTTTTTCCCTTGGATTCATTTCTATAAATCACAGCTCACCTCTACACCTTGACACTTTCCCCCTTCTTTATGAAGAATCCCTAATGATGCCGTGTTCTCTGAGGTTTTTTGTTTTGCTTTGGGTTTTTTTAAAATTTGTTTGTTTGTTTTTATTTTATTGTAGCTTTCTTGATCTTTTTTCAAGGTGTTTTTCCAAGGACTTTTCACTGGCTTGTATTGTCTGGTGTTGTAGAGTCCTTGAAATCACTACAATGACAGGAGCTATCTAAACACTTCAGCTAAAACCGACAAAATTCTAAAGGCACACAGTGGAAAATAAAAATCTGTCCTTGAAGCCAAGGGGATATTTGCTGAAGCATGTCCCATCCCCTCTTCCAGCCTGTTTTCTGATGGCAAGGAAAGCACCAGGAAAGCAACTTCTCCTGCACAATTGTGAAGTGCCTGCTCACCCCGTGTAGCTGTGCAAGCCTGAAGTCATCCAAATTCCTTGCCCGCAGGATTTTTGGGGCAGAGACACACCGGCATATAAATACGATTATTTAGCATGCAGCCCGCTGGTAAATGGTGGGACCTTCCGTGGGTCACAGCTCCATCTACTGACTCTTCCACAAAATAACACTGTGGAAAAGATGGGGAAAGCTCCTGGAAGGCTCAATCCCTTGGAACTGCCTTTGGACACGCGGGTCTGTGCAGGGATTTAGAGACAATCCCAGCACGGCAGCTCAGCCCAAAATGGCAAAGCAAATTTACCTTTTCTGCAAAGAAGTCTTGGCACAGCAGCAAGTCCGGGGTCACACCTGTACCTCCAACCACAGGGCCTCAAATTGTGGTGTTTTAGTGTTTGTGGAATTCGCACTGCAGTGGTTTGAACAGAAGAGTTATTTAAACAGGGATAACACGTGCTTGGAGCTGAGCACTGCAGCAAAGTTTGGGTCCAAGCACAAAATGGAAAACATTGTGTTCATTGGATCTGAAGTGTGGCAGCAGCTGAGCACCATGTGATGGGGGGAAAAAAATGTCAATTTACACAGAAACTGAGACTAGACCCACGTCACATGTGAAACCTGAGCAAGATCAGGGCAGTGGATCTGGGTCACTCGAACCACATCTCCCACTGTAACCACTACTCCCTTCTTATGTGCAGAGCATCTCCCTGAACCATAAAGGAGCTCCCCCCTCCCATCCACACTGAAGGAAAAAGAATAAAGAAAAACACTGCAATGATTTATCTGCCCAGAGGGAAACAATCTTTACAGTCTTCTCTACAGCTCAGAGGAGACCTTGCCCTTGCAAGCCTCCTGTTTGCTGATGAGGCTCCAGATGAGCCCTGCTCTGCTCATTGTGTTTCATTGCAAAAGAGCCAGAACTGAATCAGAGGCTTTTAATGACTCAAATACACGAATTAGTTTGTCCCAAATAGCAGCAAACTTCAAGCAGAAGCTGCTCACCAAAAGCTGGACACCGCAGGGTCTGGTTCAAAGCTGTCACAAGACTCAGAGACATGAGAACAACCTCTCTTTTCAGGCCAGTGGAACAGAAATACATAACACTAACCTCCTTTTACAGCAAAAAGGGACAGTTTGAGAAGCAGCTCAGGCTTTAAGCCACTGCTGTGATGCAGCAGATTTAATTCCCCAGCTCCCATCACCACACCCTGTATATTCACCATCTTCCAGAACAATTCCACAGCTGAAACCAGTCTGTTCTCCCCAGAGAGGTTCTGTTACCCAACCCCTCCTGTGCACCCACACCTGAAAAAGGACTGCCCTGCACTATACTCATTTTCAAGCCCTCTCAGCTCTACCTCCTGCAGCAAACTCCTGATACACAGCCAGCCTTGGGTCCTTCCCATTCCCACTCACATTTTTTCTCTGTTTTAGAGTCATTGGGAGAATGTGAACCACTTTGGCTCCATTTTGCTGTTCAAAACTATCTCTCATCCTAAACAACACCATCACCACAGCCCTAAAACAGGAACTCTGACCCTCAGTAGGACCTAAAGAACATGGATCAATTGCCCCAGCTAAAGAAAGGGAGCAAACAAAGGCTCGAGGTCCCTCCTCTCACCCACTCCCCTTGTTTCACACACAGCATCCACACACATTCCAAACAAATGGAAAATAACAAGCATAAATCCCCTTGTTTCATTCTGGCACAAGGATAGATAACTTCCAACTTGCTGCCTGGTGTAAAACTTGGATTCAAGAGACACCAGCTGCACACTCTCAGAGAAGCCATGCTGTGTGAATTGCAGCCATACCCACAGGTTTAAGCTCACACACAGATTTTACTGCACATCCCTCTGCCTTGGAGGAGCAGGCAAAATGCAGTCAAGAGCAAGTCAATTCCCGAGCCCATCCCAAGGCACATTTGTGCAAGGATGAGAATGGAATTGCTGGAGAAGCCACGTGGTTAAAGGCTGGCTGATGGCTCATGGAAGACTCCAGGCTTTGCTTACACATCATTTTCTGTATTTTGTTTCTTCCATTTGATTACTAGAGACAGTTGCATGAGAACAGGATCTTTGTTGCTTAGGAGAGCATCTGCTCCCACTGCTTATCCTCCTCCTGAAGTCATAATCTTACATGACATCAAAATCGTTTCCAGAGCCACCAATTACAATGTCACAGAGGATTATGACTTCAGGTGTAGAATTTGCAGAAGGAGCAGATGCTCTCTTCAGCAAAAAAAAAAAACCCAAAACCCAACCTTCAAAAAACCCTCTTTTCATACAAGTGTCTCTATTAATAAAATACAAAAGAAGAAAATAAGCTTGACAGCCAGAACTGTAGCTAAATATAAAAATAGTTTTTAACATTTCCACCAGGCATCAGCTGCTCTTTAGAAAGTTCCCAAGGTTTAGATCATAAAGAGGTAGACAATGTAGTGAGAATCAGTCCATGACAGAGAAAAAGAGGGAGAAAAGACTGCAGAGTGGTGTATTTCTGCTCAGTAAGTGGACATTAAAATTTTGGGCAGTAAGTGGACATTTTGGTGTATTTCTGCTCAGTAAGTGGACATTACAATTTTGGGCAGTGCCACGGAAGGGAGGGAAAATAAAAAACGGGAACTGCAGATTTCTGGTTCTTTCCAAGGATCCCCCAAAGCACAACTGAAACCAATCCAGCAATGTTTTTACAGATATGAAGCCCTGTGTAAAACAAACTCAAAGAATCCTTGTCGCATCACAAGGAATTGACTCAGATGTTTCCAACAGTCCCCATCCCAGAAGGACACAGAGGCTTTCAGAAGCAGCAGCAACCTCAGGAGCACTTTGGTAGGGAGCTAATACAGTCCCAGCCTGCTCTGGATTTGATCCACGGAAAGAAGCCAAGTGAAATAAGTTAGTTTGAAGCTGGAGGAAGGCTGGGGGGGAGGAGCACCCTTTAGGATGCACTAATAACGCCGTGTGATTTGAAATTTTTATTAGAGCTTAGCAGGGCACAGCAACAGTAGGTGACAAAGAAAACAGGCTGAAGGTGGGGAAATAGCCTCATAGAAAAAAAAAAAAAAAAAGATAATAATGGAAAGTCTGCTGCATGGGAAATATTTTGTAAGATGACTGCCATTATTAGAAGATTTCCAAATGCCAAGCGTAATTAAAAGCTCTCTTTTCAAATGCAGTTCACGGCTCACACACAAACGTTTCCCACCACGTGAGCCTCAGAACGCTGCAAGGGGCCAAGCAAAATGCATTTAGGAACTGCCAAACGTGCAAAGGCAGTTTGTACCGATTCTTCCCCCCCTCCAGCACCCTCCGAAGAAAAAACCCTTCACAACAACCCTTTAAAGGCTTTGAATTGCGCTGCCAGGGGATTATCAGTAAGTGACATTTACAAGTGATTAGAGGACAGAGAATTATCTTAGTCACTTGTGGGAAAGAAGGAAAGCTTCAAGGTCAAATCTCTCAGTACTTAAATGTCGGCAGATGTTTTGTTTACACAAAAAGTGTCATTTGATTTATGATGGAGCTTTGCATCCAGAACTTCAACTCCGGCCAGCAGAACTGCAAGGAACATGGGTGGGAATGGAATCAAGAATTCATACAATACCTTCAAACATTTCACTGATTCACTCTTATTAAAGTAAGAGGCTGGTTTATGTGCCAAACAGTTACACATTACCTATTAGCTCCTTGGAACAAGATCTCCAAGCCTTGGCAAGCCGGAGAATGGAGATAAATCTCCACCAGCTCCAGAAACCCCACATCCACCCTTTTCCGCACTCACCTCCGGACAATGGACTGCTGGAGGTTTCTGCAAACGGTGAGAGACTCTCCCATGAACATGTGGCACATGATGACCTCGAGGCAGCTGGCCATGAATGACATCACTGCGTCAGACTGCAGAGTCCCGCTCCGGGAGACGATGCAAAGGCGCTGGAGAGAGGAGCAGTGACTCAGTGCCTGGAAGAACTGCGCGCCCGCACAGAAGTAGGGCTGTTCCAGCCTGCAGGAATAAACAAAGACAACTCAATGGGCAATTCATGCCTGGGATGCTCTCAGACAAGAGGGAAAGACGCGGCACATTCATGGGGGGCTGGCAAATGGAGCGAGGAGTGCCTCCAGCCCTGAAGGACAAGGGCACCAAAGGGCAGGAAAGCCCTAAACGCAGAACTCTGGCGCCCACGGGGAGTGACCTTGGAGTAACCCTGGTTTTGCGAGTTTCCCACAAAGTATGGTGGGTAAGACAAGCAGCAGGTCCGTTCTGGTCTTAAAAGCACAGCCTGGCTTCTGCACCTGACACCCACCAAGCAGGTGGTGTGGATTTAGGGACCTTCTGCTCCAGAGTACAAACACTGCCCAAACTGGTCATATCTTCAGTTTCCTGCCATGAAAAACACACAGAGCACACAGGCTGATGAAGAACTGGGGCCAGCAGAGTGACCACAACCAGCCCTGGCAAAGGATCAGAGCTGCTGCTCTCCCACAGGAAGAACAACCATCATGAACCCAACCTTTACCTTAAACACCTGGCTCAGGGAAGAGAGACAGGATCCTCTATCACAGTGATCCAGGAGGACAATAAAATGACAGTGATCATACCTGGCCAACAAGGGGTCTGTGTTTTACCCAGCAGAATAAGTGGGTAAAACTCCCTCACAGAAGCCACCCTGAACCTGCTTGAGGCCTGTGCCACCAGGACAGTTCATCTGCTCAGTGCAGATTTACCACCAGGCTTCAGAGCCCTTGGGAATCTCAGTCATTGGGTCAGGAAAGCCCAGAGCTGCAGGAAGGTTAATCCATGAGGTGATAACAAGCTGCCAGCCCAGCCTGATCTGGGTAATCTCTGCACAGGCTTTGTAGTGTGCACGGGTATCTCAGCAACCTAATCTTGTTAATTGAAAAATTCTGCTTCAGTCTCAGCTTACAACTGCTGTCAGGTGGCACTGCCTGAAGAGATCCTAAGAGCATATCTACGCTTTGGGTAATAAATTAAAATTCATATCAAGAGAACGGGCAGCCTCTTCAATTTTTCAGCATCATTACTGGGGCACTGTAAATGTAGGACAAAAAGCAGGGAATCTCCAGGATCCAGGTTTCCAGGTGAACCTCTGGGAGGCACCAGCCACACCTGCAGTGCCGCCCTTCCCTCGCTAGATGGCAATGTTGCTTTGGAATAGCCCCTTAAACGCTCCTGAGCCTGGAAAACTGGGAAGGGAAAAAGGGTGGAAACAGCAGGGAATCGGTCAAATCAAAAGGAAACTACGTTATCAGAGGAAGTGCTAATTTCTTAAGCCATCTTAAGCCAATATAAAACCTTAGACGTTACTCAGGGAAGAAGAGTGACAGCTTCCACCCAATGCAGCACAAGGAGAGCCCTGTTGCAGCCTTCATTCCAGGCTCTGTGCTGCCTCCCATCTCCATCACTCCTGGCCTCCATTTCAAAGCCTCAGGAAACCACAGGGCCCAGGATGAGCAAAGCAGCACTGCACACCCCAAGTTCCTTCCCCAGCCCTCAGTTCCTCCATGGCTATTTACTCTCCTCAAGGTTAAGGACACATTCACATAACCCAAGACCTTGAGCAACTGAATTCCCAACAGCTGCCACCCCTCGCATGAGACCAGAACATTCCTCCCCCATTATAAATGGGAAGTAGTGGAAAATGAAAACCCTCCCAAGGTGTTTCAGCCCCCCTGGCTCCCCTCCCTATTGCAGTGGATCAGGGACAGGCACACAAGCACCAGTCTCAGGTGATGAGCAGTAATTTCACACACAGTAACTGTGACCTTGTCTCAACTGCACAGCACTTTGGAGCTTGGTGAACAAAGGGGGACAATGGGACTGACAGGTTCTGCAGTTTCACTAAAAGAGGCTGATTTTGGAGAAAAAAAATAATAAACCCATCTCCCTAAAGTGATAATGTTTGTGTTCATATGGACACCATCAGTTGCCTTTCACAAGCACATTCTGGCTACCATGAAGCTCCTTTGTGCACTCTTTAGGATCAGACCCTTGGTAGGATCCTTTAAATCCTATCAGGAGAGAAACACCAACAGGACAAACTCTAAATCTGGAATGTTTTCAGTACATTATAAAGAAAAAAAAAAGAAAAAAAAAAGAGGCAAAATTTTCATACAAACCCAAGGCAGACAAATATCTCATTGGGAAACCCAAAGAAAACTCTCCATTATCTAGACAGTGTAGGAGTCTCTTCCTTCCCGGAAATGTAAGAGGTGTGCATGTACACAAAGCCAAAAAATCAGCAAAGGCACGTAGTATTTAACCAGCCCTGACAAGCTGCTAGCTCCCAAATAAGCAGCATGCACTTTTCCTTATCTAAAAGGAAGGCAGTCACAGCACTTTTTGCTCCTAAAACTGGTTAAAGGGCATATCCTGAGCCCTCAAGGACAACACGCAATGCCTTCCCATTCTCCACAAGTCAGGAAGGAAAATGCTGAGTTTTCAAGATATTGCATGTACTCTGGACCGGAACACTTTTAATAGCAGCCACAACAAACCACACATCACATTTCTGGAGATCCACAAACAAAAAGGGAGACGTTCAAGGGCAGCCCCTCACCTGAGATCTCTCAAACACTTGCAGTGTTTCAGCATGTCCATGAGAGCAGACATATAGACCACCTTGCCCATCATGCCCAGGTTGGCCAAGGAAAGAGTCCGCAGGTGCTGGCACTGCAGCCCGATGTTGACGAGCCCAGAGCCCGTGAGGATATTTGGCAGCTGTGCTAAGGTGAGGCTCTGCAGGTAAGTCAATTGGCTAATGGCAGCCACCTCTGAGTCCCCCACGCTCTGTGCCCGCACACAGGGAGGCAGCGAGTTCCGAATCGCTGGCTCGTTGCGGGGCATGGCAGAGGAGAAACTGGACCCAATTATCTCCAAGGTTTCCAAAAATCTGAGGCTTCCCATCAGAGCCCAAAACACTGAGGACTCGATCTTCTGATTTGTCTGGTCCCCTAAGTTCCTTGGATATGTCTGTACCCCAATCCGAACTTTCCTTCCAAATGTTTGGGGCACCAGATTAGGTGTGCTGGGAGGCTTCTCCACGCTTGCACCAACATCTGTGATGGAGCAAACTGGTAGTGCTAACGAGAGCAGGTGCTTTAGCCTGGACAGGAGCTGGCACAGGTGGTTCCCTATGCTTTCAGAGCTGTGATGATGAGCTGCAGAGAGGTTCAGGTGTCTCAGGTTGCAGCAAGACACTACCAAGCTTTCCAAAATGCTGCTGTCGATGTCATCTTCTGCTTTCCGAAACAAGGACTCCGGGGCCAGGCAGTGAACGCAGCCACTGAGGTTCAAACTGGTCAGGCTTTTAAGATCCTTCCCACCATTAATGACCCTCTGGATCAGGTGCCCACCAGATAAGGTGCATCGGCTAAAGCTGAAGTAGAAAGGGTTGTTGAACTTCAAGTGTTGCAGGAGCCCGGAGCCGTTGATCCAGGCTTTGGGCAGTTGTAAAGCATCCAGACGAACATTTCGGGCCATGGAGTCCAGGAGGTTTTTGGTGGCTCCCGTCTCTGCAAAGCTGCCGGGGGCAGAGATGAGGAAGGCGTGGAGGTTCTCAGGTGTCCGATCACTCAGCACTGCCAAGTACAGCCTCACCACCTCCTGATTGACGTAGCCAGGAGCCAGCCTGGCGTAGAAGATGCGGAGGTTCTGGTAATGGGGCACGTTGCTCTCGCCCACCATCAGCTGCCCAGAGAGCATGAACCCCTCCCGCGAGCGGTCGAGGATCTCAAAGTAGAGCAGCAGTTTCTCAAGGCTGGTGCAGCACGGCACGACACCGTAGGAGGGTGTGTAGAGGGTTTGCTTCAGCTCCGAGACACGGCTGAGGGTGGCTTTGCACTCACTGCTCAGCTGGCTGGCATCAAAGCCCGGGTTCACGTCGATGGCCAGGGAGCGCAGGTGCTGCAGCGAGGAGAGCATCTTGGAGAGGCGCAGCGAGGTGACGTGGCACCCCGACAGGTTCAGCTTCACCAGGTTCTTGCACCGCGTTACGTGGTCAATGGTGGAGCTGGGCAGCCAGTAGCACCCGGCCATGTTCAGCTGGTAGATCTCCTTCCCAATGTCCCTCATCAGCTGCTTCACTTTGTCTTTGTTCACCTGCACCCAAACAAAAGCACGTTCAGTGGGAGATATAGCAAAGGTGGGCACTGACTCAGTTTCCCAGCTGGAGGTGGGAATAAGAGTGGGTGGCACTTGGATTATGCGGCTCATCCAAAGGTTTGGGGATGGCAGCACAGCCAAAGAATTACCACACTGCTGGCAGCTAAGTCTGCCATGCTTTGGACCCTTGGGATTACACTTCCTTTTGCTTCTGCAGTTCTGCATTACAGACTGCTCAGCAGCTGAGTGTGGAAAGGAAAAC
This sequence comes from Ammospiza caudacuta, assembly GCF_027887145.1. Classification (NCBI taxonomy): domain Eukaryota; kingdom Metazoa; phylum Chordata; class Aves; order Passeriformes; family Passerellidae; genus Ammospiza; species Ammospiza caudacuta. Next base: position 14,300,126 of record NC_080609.1, read on the forward strand.
CACCTCAGTTTTCCACCAGCAAAGCTATTTCAGCAGAACTGGCTATGTGCAGAAATTCAAACTGAAAGAAGAATGTTTCCATTCCTCTTCCTTCAGCTTCCTCTTTTGGAAAAGAGCATAGGGGACTTTCCCCTGCCTGCACTGGCTGATACAGTTCTCATTGAATACATCACCCCTCCTTTCCAAGCTTTATTTTTGTTATAGCACGCACACAATTTCTGGCTTTGCTGATTGCAAGCTTGACAGCAACATGCACAAGAATTTTTTGCACAACAACACGGAAAACATATTTTGGGAAAATGCTAACTTTAAGGTCATGTCTACTTTCTTTTTAGCTTCCAGAAATATGGAGAAGTTAAGTTTTCACTGACAGTATTTTATATAACTAAGGAAGCGCAGAGCTGTTCTAACAAAGCATCCTGGAAAATAAATGCTTTTATGAAACAGCTTACTGTGTATTTGATTTCACAGTTCAGGAGCAGTCTATTTATGCATAGACATTGGAAAGTTCTACTTTTTGGCATTGTTTTACAGAAGTGAGATTTGTCTTCACAGCTAACAGAAGAAGCAAGCTACTCTCCTCACCTTATAGTCCTTCTGAAGCAGCACTGTATGTGTTAGACTCTTGTCAAGGCAAAGTGTTGCAAGTTTCCTGCAGGTTCTCCTGACATTGAGGACCAGGTCTGTGCAAGGGACATAGCTGAGGATGTGCAGAAGGATCTCATCTGAGAATTCCATCAAGTTGACTCCATTGCTTTCCTCTTCACTCTCCTCACTTACGACATCCTGATGGAAAAGAAAAAGAGGGGAAAAAAAAGGAGAATATGGAGGTAGAACAAAACTTCACATGAAATCATGGTACTTTCACTTGATCTTTCACCATTGGTGAACATTTCCATTCATTCTACTTACTTTGCAACTGGAAAGGCGACTGTCCATGATCTTTTCCTAAACATAACACAGCAATCTCTTTCTACATCCTTCCTCCAAGCGCCACCCGTTTCAATAACCTTTAGAGTTACATAACCATGCATACATACATACAGATACGGCTATATTTATCTGTTTACACATACAGACACACACCGACACTGCAGCCCAACATCACCGCCAGCTCTTGTGCCTCTCTCACACCTTAACGGCGAACCCAGAGCCCAAACCGGCACTAACGCCAGGGCAGCTCCTTGATGAGGGCAGCGGGGCTGCTCCGCCTCACAGCCCCCGTGAGACCCCCGCACACACCCGGCGAGGGCGATCCCGGCGCCCTCCGTGCCCCCGAGCCCGCCTCCCGCCCTGAGGGCTCCGGGCTCCCGCAGCCCCGCCGCAGCCGCCGTTACCGGCGCCCCGAGGGGCCGCTGCGGAGGGGAAGCGCGGGGCGAGTTAAGCCCCACAAGCCCCGACTCACCTCTCCGCAGCGCGACATGGCGGCGGCCGCACGGTCCTGCCGCAGCCGCCGCCGCCGCCGCCTGGCCGGGCCCCGCTCGCAGCGGCCGCGTCCCGGGCTCGCTCCCGCCGGCCCGGCTGCCTCACGGCGCTTCCGGCGCGGCCATGACCCGGTTCCGCGGCAGCGCCCGCCCCGCGCCGCCATCTTGAGCGCGGCGCGGCAGCAGCGCGGCGCCATCTTGAGGGCGGCGCCGCCGCCATGGTGGGAGTGGCGGGGCCGTGGAGTCCGAGAGCACCGGGATCGCTTATGGTGGAAACGGCTCCGAGCTCATCGAGTCTGATCTGTCACCGAACACCACCGTGTCAACCAGAGCAGAGCACTGAGTGCCATGTTCATGCTCTCCTTAAGCACGTCCAGGGATGGTAACTCCACCACCCACCCTGGCACCCTGTTGCAGTATGTGACAAACCCTCCTGTGAATAAATGCTTCCTGATGTCCAACCTGACCCTCCTCTGGTACAGTTTAACACCATTTCCTCTCATCCTGCCCATTGCTCCCTGGGATCAGAGTCCAACCCCCGTCTCGCTCCTGTCAGGGAGTTGTGCAGAGCCAGAACATCCCCGCTGCTCCTCCTGTCCTCCAGGCTGAGCTCCCTCAGCTTCCTCAGCTGCTCCTGGTGCTCCAGACCCTTCCTCAGCTCCACTCCCTTCTCTGGACACGGTTCAGTGCCTCAATGGCCTTCTGGGATTGAGGCATCTGGAACTGGACAGAGCACTCGAGGTGTGACCTCTCCAGTTGTGAGTACAGGGGCAGAATCACTGCTATGGGACACACTGTAGGATACTAGAATGGTTTGGGCTGGAACTTAAAAGATCGTCTTGTTCCATCCCCTGCCATGGGCAGGGACACCTTCCACTATCCCAGCTTGCTCCAAGCCCTCTCCAACCTGGCCTTGGACATTTCCAGGGATGGGGAACCACAGCTTCTCTGGACAATCTGTGCCAGGGCCTCCCCACCATCACAGGGAAGAATTTCTTCTCAATATCACCATACTACCCTTCACTGATATGCAGACGGCTGTTGAGAATCAACCAGGGCTGCTGTGCCTGGCTGTGACCACAGCCATCGCACACAGCCATGTCCAAGGGGAGCAGCTGTCTCCAGCAGTGTAGCTCCACAAAGCTCCTACCCCAAACCTCAAGTACAGACAGGACCAGAGCGCTGGAATTTCCAGTTACGTGTATGCTTCAGGAATTTTGTTCATAGAAAATGTGTTTTAAAGATGACCCATAAAGGAAGATGAATAAGTTGCTATTTTCTTCCTGCTTGATTGTTGCCATTTAAGGCCGTGAATTACATTAAGGGTAAATTGGGGGTTTCACTTAGAAATAGCAAGTGCCTCAAGTCTTGATTATGTATTTTTCTTCCAGGCTGGAGTCAAAGAGGAAAACCATTTTTAGCTCTTAGATGAGAGAGAGCCTCTGCAGAGGATCTGTACCTGCTTTGTTTGTCATGTGTTTCTCTTAAATAAAAGGTAATCACAAATTAAATCCGGAGGCCTTTCAGTCAAGACCGACTTGTTTGACATCTGGGAAAAACACCAACCTACCATATTTGCAGTCACCAGGAAAGCAGAGACCAGGGTGGAGGAGACCTGCATTTCCAATGCAAATGATTAAAACCATCAGTGAGTACCAAAGGCAGAGGGAAGGCCCTGCCCAGAGAGCCAGGGTGGCTGGAGCAGCTGGAGTTTAGAGTGGCCATGGGTTCCCTCCAGCCCCGGGGTATACAGCAACCACAGAGCAGCTGACAGCCCTAAATAAGGACTGGGAACAGAGGGTGGAACTGAGGAGAAACAAGGCTTTGTAAGAGGAGCTGCATTTGGACTTGTGATCCACCAAATAAATGAGCAGTGTGTCGGTGCAGATCAGACACAGAGGTTGAACATGAGGCAGAAGTGGGCAGTAAAGGAGGAAGGAATTGAACATCTACACTGAATTCTGGCATTTCTCTTCATGGCCCTGGGAGGTGGCCAGACAGTGATAGAGGAAACGCTCCTTGCTGTGCCTCACTTCAGGAATGCTCTTCATGTGGGTAGACTTTTGGTCGTCTCACAACCAATACACATTTTCCTAGCCCAAACAAGGCAAGGCACATATCATGCTGTCCCAGTCCAGAAGGGCAAACAAATTATTACCACTATCAAGGTATTTTAAAACAAAATATCTTAACGTTCAAGGCCAGCCTGTCCTGGGGATTTTATGTTTTTTTTCCCTGAAAAGTCTTGTCTCAGTTCTCTGCTCTGATTCTTCTTAAGATTGATACAGCCTGAACATCCTTTTGTCAGCTTGACTAAAGCCCAGCTGGGCTGTAGCGGCCACAGCACTTGGTATGCTTGGGTGGATTGCTCGTTCCACTGCTGGAAGTGATTCTCAATCCCTGATATGGTTTAATACTGTAAGGCCTGCTAAAGTGGATTACAGATGGGTATAATGCAAGTCAGGGCAGGCTCCAGGTCAGCAGTCCTGCAAAGAACTTCAGGGACCAAGGCTGCTCCTCCTCTGAGCACAGCCAATGCCACAGACCCATCCCTGAATGGGTACCTTGGAATGGCCATTTTCTAAAGCTGTGCTCTGCATCCTCCCAGGGGACTTCTGCAAAGAGGCCAGTTTAGTTTGAATGCTCTGAGATTCCCTGGGATTTTTCCACACGGCCAGCTGGCACCTCTCCTGGAGGAGCACATGCTCACTAACGAGAGAACAGGACCCTCCCCAGCCAGGGACCGTTTCTGGTCAACTGTCCCCGACACAGCTGAGAGACAATGAGGCCCTTCAGGCCTAAATCCCGAGAGCTGCCACCATCTCCTTTGCCAAGGACATCACTAATTCCCGGCGGTGGCTTGATTCCATAAGCAGCTCAGTGAGGTGACTTTCCAGGTCATCAGCTAATTGCAGGTGAAGTGCCAGAGACTGTCTCCAGCAGGAGGGAAAGCTGGGAACTCTGAGGGAAGAAAGGGTGTAAAACATGTTTGCTCAGCTCTCTTGAGCTGAGCCATCTCTCCTGGGGCAGCTACAGGGAGGTAGGAAAGGGCTGGGTGCCTTGGAAGAGATCTAGAGCCAAGTCCCGCTGTCTCTGCAGCCTGAGGAATCCTGGAACATCACCATGGCTGATCCAGAGAGGGGGACACACTCAGCCTGGCCTGTGGGTGGACTTATTAAAGCTTCTGGTCTCCCCACGACCCCTGGCTATTTGTGTGCTAGATAGATCACTGATTATTCCCTGCACAGCTTCTCCTTTGAGTCTAACAAAGCCAGGACATGGCTCATCTACTGCCCTCCCTGACAGGCCTCTCAGCATTGCCCACCTCTGTGAAACAGTGAGGAGTGAATAGAGCCCTCTGAAATTCCATGGCAGAGAAACTGTGCTTAAAAAAATCCCCTCTCTTTCACCACTCAACATTTTTGAGAGGAAGCCACTCTGGGCTCCCCCGTGCTCGCTGGAGTTGGGAGCAGTGAGTAATGCTTGCAGTTGTCCCTGCCCGGCACCACATTCTTTTCTCCAGCATGTAATGGCCCAGAGGAGGGATAAATGGAGCCTTGCTGGAGCAGCCTGCAGTGTGGCTGTGCACACCATGGCCTCACGCTGGACAGGCATTGGGAAGGGCTGTGGAAGGCTCAGCCTCATTTTACTGAGGGGCTGGTTACCCCAAACAGCAAGTGAAATGGGAAGAAAGGAGAAAAAGCCCTGTCAAGTGTTAATTAACAGCATACCTCCATTGGCTGTGGAATATGAAAATCATCCTGATTGTCCTGTGTCCAGCAGCTCTGCACCAGTCTCCCTGTGCCCACACCTCTGCTCACCTGAGCTGCCCTCAGCCCCAAGCATTTTGCTGCTCACTGGTTTCTCACCACCTCCAGTTTCTTCTATTCTTTGTGTCTCAGTACATTTTCCCACAGCCATCAGTGACCATTTCAGAAGAGGCTGAAGAAAGGCACCCCATTTCCCTATTGCTGTCATCTCTTCTTGGCTGCTGGCCTTTTTCCTACCCTGCTCTCACCAACTCCTTCCCCAGGAGCTGCCATTGCCTCTTCCTCACTCCATTTCCCCAGGTTATAAGCCCAGTTTGGGCCTTACTCCAACCAGTTTCACCTCCTCTCTTGCAAACTGGTGCTTCCAGTACTCACCAGCTCAGCCCAGTGTCTGCACCTCCAGCCCTGCCAGGCTCCCACTGCACCCAGGAGGGAGCCTGGGGAGATGAAGGGCAGAAACCGGCAGGTCCACCCTGAGCAGGGTACGATGCCAGAGCAGCAGCAGCCAGGCAGAGGATTAAAGAGGAACTAGAGCCTGTTCCCTGCCTTTCATCTGCTTCGAGCATGACACAATCACAGACATTAGCTCTTCAAAGGCAGGCAAGGGTGGCAGAGCCTTGGGAAGCTTCACTCCTGAATACGCTCCCAGGTCTGGTCTCCTGGAGCTGGCAACAGAGTTACCTGGCTCAGCTTTTCCTGTTCCTGACCCAGTAGCCTCAATCTTGTTTCCTTTCCACAGATGTGACTCCAGCTCTGGGGACTTGGGGACATCGCTGTACCCAACAGGGTCCCAGCTTTGTGAGGGTCACCCCTCTCTTTCCCACAAAACCAGCAAAGTTGATCAAACAAGGCTGAAGCTTCAGAGAGGGTTTGGAAGCTCAAAGGATGGATAGAGTGTCAGTAAGCCCAAAACCTTCTTGGCCGAGGCTGGGCTGGAGGCAGGTACCAGCACTGCAGCTGTGTCACTCACCCTGCCAAAGCTTCCTTCTTCCTCCTGCACCTTTTCCCAGCCCCACCCATGTAACACTCCAGAGCTCTGCTCTCTGAAGTCAATTTTTTGCACTTCACAAGACTTTCTCTTGCTTTCACCTGGAAGCTGCTCCACACCCAGCCAGGGTATGAGTCTCCCCACCTGAACCCAAGCCTCCCTCCCAGGGCAAACTGGGAGCAGGACAGGCAAGCTCTGACACCTGGAGCAGGGAGAAGCAGAGACACTGCCCCATGTACAGCTGAGACCAGACAAAGGAGCCTTGGTGGAGGGACAAAGCAGCTGCTTTGGCTTTGTTAAGGGATCAGCACACCCCACTTGCTTCCATCAGTGCAGCATGAGCCATAAAACACTGAGGAGGGAGACACACAGAGCAACATTTGGGAAGGTGTAGGTGAATTCCCCATTAAGCCCAGTACCTCCAGCAGCTGTTGCACACACTGGCAGTATCTGGGAACTCCAGCCCGCAGCAGCCCTGGGGACCCACAGGTTTGGCAGGCTCACTTCTACCCCTCCCATATCACCCAGAGCCATCTGCCTTGTGCCCCGAAGCACCAGCACCCCCCCCCAGCCCGATAGCAGAGCTGTGCAGCCTGGCAGGGCAAGATCCCAGCAGGGAGCAACTGTCAAAAAATGGCGTGAGAAGAAAGAAAACGAACAACCAACACCAGTCAAGCCTCTATGGTGTGCACTTTTATTTCAACTGGTCTTAAGTCAGTGTACAGGTAGCCCCTCCCTCCCCCACATACTGGCATCACTTCTAGACCCTGTGGGGGGACTGTAAAGCCTTCATTCACATCTATCACTGGGGAACACAGGCTGCTTGCTTGACAAATCGAAGAGAAAAAGGATCAAGTGTATTTTGTGTTTAAGGCGGAAAGATACAAAAAGACACTTGTCGGGTTACATAATTTACAGACAAGCAATTATAACCTAACACCAGCTGTAACTGGTGGACTCCCTCCGAGCTGGGCTTTGCCTTCACAGAGGCGAGTAACTTCCTGTAACAATGCATTATAATATTTGGAATGACTATTAAAAAAACCAAAAAAAAAAATGTACAATCAAAGTCCTCAGATGCATTGTAGAACTTTGGGGGCGTTCGCTCCGACATGTTTCATTTTAAGACTGCTGCTGACACCTTCACCGTTCCAGTTTTTTAATCCTGAGTCAAGCGCCAAAAAAAAAACAAATAAAGCCATGCCAATCTCGTCTTGTTTTATGCGCATTTATGGGTTTCGTTTCATCACAAGGGTGTGGGTGTTGGAAACAGTCCGGTTTAGAAGCATTTGCGGTGGACAATGGAGGGTCCGGATTCATCGTACTCCTGCTTGCTGATCCACATCTGCTGGAAGGTGGACAGGGAGGCCAGGATGGAGCCCCCGATCCAGACAGAGTATTTGCGCTCAGGTGGGGCAATGATCTGCAGGGAAGAGGAGGAACCAGTCAGACACAGCATCAAACTACGCTCACAGCCCACGCACAGCCCTGCAAGATGGAGCTGCCTAATTCCCTTATCTAACCTTGGCCATGGAGTCCAAACAGGATCAAGACACAACCTCTCACACACCCACCTCCCTCCTCTGCAGTCAGTCTTTACTCTAATCCCATTATTCACGCAGTTGGGTGGGTGCCACCCTGTTCAGCCCAAGGCCATTAAGGCACTACCAGACAGACATGGTTTGTGTATTTTGGAGCACAACTCCAGCATTCCACCCTCCACTAATGTTGCGTATTTCAGCCCAACAGTGGTGGTGAGATGTTCCCCCAACTCCACCCTACCTTGATTTTCATTGTGCTGGGTGCCAGGGCTGTGATCTCCTTCTGCATCCTGTCAGCAATGCCAGGGTACATTGTGGTACCACCAGACAGCACTGTGTTGGCATACAGGTCCTTACGGATATCCACATCACACTTCATGATGGAGTTGAAGGTAGTTTCATGGATACCACAGGACTCCATACCTGTGAGGAAACAGAAGTTGCAAGTCAACAAGGGCTCAGACAAAGTCAAGGAAGCTTAAGAGGATACTACAGGCAACCAAGACACCAGCAGGAAGGAACTACAGAGCCATGGCTGGGACAGACTCAACCTCAGGCTCTACTGACCCAAGTCCTTCAAACAGCTTTAAGCTGTGTAAGTGAGACTGACTGGTGGGCAGCACAAGCCTTGCTACAGATAGAGAAATAAAACATGGTACATCACTGTCATGGTCACCAGGTCACCCTTCACAGAAGGAACATTAAGGGGCAACAGAGTGTCCTAGAAAAGCTTCACTTACCCAGGAAAGATGGCTGGAACAGGGCCTCAGGGCACCTGAACCTCTCATTGCCAATGGTGATGACCTGGCCATCAGGGAGTTCATAGCTCTTCTCCAGGGAAGAGCTAGAAGCAGCTGTGGCCATCTCCTGCTCGAAATCCAGGGCGACATAGCACAGCTTCTCCTTAATGTCACGCACGATTTCCCTCTCGGCCGTGGTGGTGAAGCTGTAGCCTCTCTCTGTCAGGATCTTCATGAGGTAGTCCGTCAGGTCACGGCCAGCCAGATCCAGACGGAGGATGGCATGGGGGAGGGCATAGCCTTCGTAGATGGGCACAGTGTGGGTAACACCATCACCAGAGTCCATCACGATACCAGTGGTGCGACCAGAGGCATACAGGGACAGCACAGCCTGGATGGCTACATACATGGCTGGGGTGTTGAAGGTCTCAAACATAATCTAGGGAGAGAAAAGGAAGGGTTGAGTCAACAGCAAAACACAGGGTTCTTCCTACACACCCACACCAAGTCCATGCAAATGGTCTTTACTTTTGCCCTTAGATAAGAGGCATCTCTACACTTCCCCTGAAAGTCCATGCTTATCTCACTTGGTCTCCACCCACACCTGCCAGGTCAGAGCCTGGGCAGGGACACCACTGCTACAGACCCATTCACATATCACAGCAAGGAACAAACAAATGCCAAGTAATCTACAGTAGAGTCACTCAGGGGCTGTAAATGGATTAGTGTGCCTAGGCAGAAACAGCAGTTAGACAAGTTGCTAGTTCAGTCTCAGAGAAAGCCAGCTTAGAAGAGCAAACAAAACCTGTCAAGGTCCAGCAAAGAGGAGACTCAGGTCAGGAAAGGAAAACCCTGTAAAGATGGCAAAAAGGGAGAATAGTGGTGAAGGAGAAGAGAGGACAACATGGAAGAGGAGAGCTGGCCTGCAGCAATTATCTGCTGTAGCTCCAAGCCACAACTTCTACACACCTGTGTCATCTTCTCTCTGTTGGCTTTGGGGTTCAGGGGAGCCTCTGTGAGCAGCACAGGGTGCTCCTCAGGGGCTACTCTCAGCTCGTTGTAGAAAGTGTGATGCCAGATCTTCTCCATGTCATCCCAGTTGGTGACAATACCGTGTTCAATGGGGTACTTCAGGGTCAGGATACCTCTTTTGCTCTGGGCTTCATCACCAACGTAGCTGTCTTTCTGACCCATACCAACCATCACACCCTGCAGAACAAAGACCATGTGGTAAGTACAGCTGAAGAGTGGATAACTCCCTTCATTTAAAGCTGAGTCTCCAATTATTATCCCTCTGCTGTCACATATCAGGAAAGGCATCCAGTCAGCTGCTGTGACACACACACTGCACAAAAGCTCTGCAGGAGGCTGGATTCCCCACCAGCTGTGCTGCAGTGCACAGACCTCTCAAGGTACAAAGCTAAATAAAAGTGCTTCTTGCCACCTAAACTCCTCTCTTTTGTTAGACAATAAGCACAACCAGCCACCTACCTGATGTCTGGGGCGACCCACGATGGATGGGAAGACAGCACGGGGGGCATCGTCCCCGGCGAAACCGGCCTTGCACATACCGGAACCATTGTCAACAACAAGCGCGGCAATATCGTCATCCATGGCTGGCTGCGGGAGGAGAGGAGAGAAGGAGACATGAGCATCCCCGCTGACACGGCGAGCCCCGTCCCGCGGCGGCAGGCGGGCAGGGGAGGCGATGGCGGGAAGCGCAGGCGATGCCGCCCAGGCCTTCCCCACCCATTTCCTTCCTGCCGGCGCCGCTCCGCTTCGCCCGGCGCCCGCTAGAGGGGGCGACGCCTCCCAGATTTCGGCACTGCGCGGATTTGGGACAAAGGAAGTCCCTGCGCCCTCTCGCATTATTACCATAAAAGGCAATGGATGGAGCGCGCCGCGCCTCGCCCGCCACCGGCTGTCGGGGGGACGGCGGCGGCGGCCACTCCCCGGAGCGGGCGGGCGTGGCCGCCACACCCCAGCGCCCCGCCGCGTCCCGCCCAGCGGGGCTCGATGCCTCCGCACAGCCCCGCCGGTCACGCCCGGTGCCCCACCTTGAGCCGGCCGCCGGGGCTCAACACCTCCGCACGGCCCCGCCGGTCACGCCCGGTGCTCTCCTCAGAGCCCCGCCATGCGCCAGTCAGCGCGGCTTGGCGCGCCCGCCCAGCCTAGGGAGTAACGCCCGGTGCCCGCCGTGTGCCAGGCACAGCCAGCGGGATTCGCCCCCTCTGCACAGCCCCCAAAGCCTCAGCCAGCCTCTACAACGACAAGCGCTGGCCACCACACCCAGTTCACTAGTCAAGCGTGACCGGGGCTCTGCCCCATCGACCGGCAGCACCACGGGCGGGATTACAGCCAGCGTCTTATGCAACTGCCGCCCGCCCAGGCTCAGCGCCGGCGGCTCCGGTGTAATCCGGTGGCGGAGGGGCGGCAGCAGCTGCCGCACATGTGCCGCCCCGCACGGGCAGCCTGGGAAGTGTAGTCGGAGCGGGCAGCGCGCCTGCACCTGCGCTCCGGGCACACGGGGGGTCCCCCCTGCGCCCCGCAACCCCGCATTGTTCCCATCCAAAGCCTCGCCCCGTGTAGGGGCGCCGCCCCCTCCCCGCAAGCAACAGCCACCACGATTATTCCTATGTGCGAGGCGGGGGCGCCGCGCCCCTCCTCACGGGGGACAACGCCCCCGGGCCCCGACCCCGGCACGGGCGGCTCCGCGGAACAGACAAAGCCCCGCGCCCGCCTTCCGCACCGCCGCTCCCGGGACACAGCAGCCTCGCCGAGCCACCCGCTCCCCCCGTCCGCACCAGCAATCCTCTTACGGGGCGGATTAGCCCCATGGGTGGCAGGGGCGCGACCCCCCTCCGCAAGCATCACCCCCGAAACCAGCCTTAAACCGCGAGGTGCGTCTCTCTCCCTGACAACGCGGCAGCGCGCTACGGGGCCGCCACCCCGCCAGCGCACAAAGGGCGCGCCGTGTCCCAACAACCCCGATAACACCGAGATCCTTAACAACACCGGCTCGTTACTATTCTCGTTAATATTATTACTGTCCTATCCCCCGTTGTCGCGGTGCCGCTCTCACCTTTGGGGAGTTGGCGCGGTCGGAGCCGGGGCGGGCGCGAGGCGGCGGCGGGAGCGGGGCGCGCGCGCGGTGAGGGCAGGCAGAGCTCGCGGCGGCTCCCGCCCGCCGCCCGCGCGCGCTTTATATCGGGCCGCCGCCGCCGCCGCCTCGCCATAAAAGGAAACTTTCGGAGTGCGCCGCTCCGATTGGCCACGCCTGACCACGCCCCCTAGGCCTCGCCCCGCCCTGCCGCCCCGACAGGGGGGAAAATATTGGGGTGGGGGGGAAGCGAGCGGGGCTGAGGCGGGGGCGCGGCCCCCCGGTCCCTGCGCTGCTCCGGGGACCGGGCCTGCCCGTGCCCGCCGCGCTCCGCGCTGTCCCCGTGCAGCACCCCAACGCCAGCCCTTACACAAAGCCCCGCGGGTGGGGGTCGCGGCCCGCTCGCCCCCCCTGTCTGTGGGAGCCGGGCGGATGCAGCCCCCTGAGGGAAGGGGGTACGCGGGCGCGGTGCGGGGTCCCGGGGGTGCTGCTCGGCCCGCCCGTGGCGCTGCCCGGCGCGGGCACGTGGAGCGCCCGTCACCTGCACCCCTGGGCCGGGCGGGCACCGGTGACCCCGGCCGGGAGCGGGAGCAGCGGGACGCGGGGCCAAGTTCACTGCTGATGTCAGCAAGCGGCGGCGACAGGCTCCTGCCGGCCGCCACCAGGCCCTCGGCCCTTGGACCCGCCCGGGCAACCGGGAACGCCGCCGGCGCCACCGGGCACTGTTAAAGCCCGTGTGTCTACGGTGGCAGCGGAACCGGGGAGACGGGAACGCTCCGCTGGCTCAGGCATCGAGTCAAACAGGGGAGCCTGGTCCCTGCTCTCCTTCCTGCCCCGTGCTGGCAGGGCACACCACGGGAGCAGTGGTTTGGTCAGATTTGAGCAATATTTGTTTCTATTCTCTGCTCCAAACCTTGCTGGAGTAGGAGACGTGGCTGCTCCAGCCCAGGCTGCCTTTCTGGGATTCCCTTCTTGCCTGTGACCATCCGACAGTGGTCGGGAATAAAGGGGAGGGCAGCGGCCGCAGAGCAGCAGGCAGCAGCAACCAGAGGGCTCTGCGTCTCCAGAGTGTTGTGCGAACACGGGCTGATTAATCAAGTTAATTAAGCAGTCCTGTAAGTAAAGTAGCAGCAGCCACTCGCAATCTGTTGCCGGCTGGAAGCACAGAGACTTGAGCGTGGGGACCTTGGGTGTGTAATCTCAGCCGTTTGAAAACTGTAGTGACAGGTTAAAAAAAAAATCTCTGGGGGAAAAGAAGGCTCAAAAATGGAGTACCCCTTGTCCAGCATCATAGAGGCAGGAGCCAGGCCTGCAGTCAAGGTCTTGCAGGCCACACCAGCAAGCTCTTTGTCATCAGGGAGCTGCAGAAATCACACTGAGGATGAGGCTCCCTCCCCACACTGCCCATATGGGTCTCACTGAAGGGGACCCAGGCATTATTCGCCCCCCTTCATTACTCCTGCTGTGGGATGAACAAAGGAGGAGAGCAGCAGGAGGAACCTGCAAAAGCTTGTTGAGATGGAGATTTGCAATTACCTGGGGGGATGGGAGGCAATGGGACACCAGGCAGGGATGGGAATACAAGAGAAACTCCCTTTGGATGGCATCCCCTTCCCCAAGGGGTGCCTTGTCCTGGTGAAGGTCCCCAAAATTCAGCACCACAGCTGCACCCAGGTGGGTGCTTTGGAGGGGGTGGTACAGAGGGACAGGAGACCTGTGGGATTTTCTGGGCCACCCCAGGGCCATGGCAGAGGTGGCCATGGTGTCCTGCCAGGCCACTTTGGGACCAGGCCATCCCCACCATGTGGAGATGGCCACAGTGATGGACGTGTCCTGCCAGGCCACTTTGGGATTGTGCCATCCCCTCCATGTGGAGACGGCCAGAGTGATAAAGAAGAGATAGCCCAGGAGAGTCCCCCCAGGAAGCCCTCAGTGGAAGGGGACCCAGCCTCGGGTTCCTGCAGGGCCAGGCTGGAGCAGAGCTGCCTTTGCCTGGTCATTCCTCTGTCGCCTCGATGTGGATCGTGCAAGATCTCTCTCTTGCAGATTCCCTGGCAGTAAAATGGGAGTCATGGCTGTTAATTACCTGCCTCATGGGGAATTAATTAATGTTTGCATTCCACTTTGAAAAGGCTGATTATTAATTAGAAGATTATACGTCAAATAAGGGGAGCCACAAGGCATGGGTAGAGCTGATGGCCCTCGCAGCTGGGAAGCGTGGTCCACCAATGTGCTGATAAAGCAGGAAAAGCCCAACACTGGGTTTGGGATGGAGAATATCAGGTCAGGGCCAGGTGGAGAGGCCACCAGGGTTTGTGGGGGTATTGGGCACATGGATGGGGCATGCATGAGTTGTGGGGGATGCTGTGCTCTGCTGCATCTCTGTGAGCAGGCTGGGTGGAGCCAGGCCGGGAGGGAACTGCCAGGCAATTACTCTTGATTATTGGACTGAATCAGAAGGCAATCAATCTGCCAGCATTCGGAGGGCAGCAGCACGGCCTCGTGTCTCCTGGCTTCAGGGGCAGCGAGGTCTGGCCTCGGTGGGATGGCAGGATGTGGCCTCCAGCACATGGCTGGGTGCCACCACTTCCTCCCAGGCTGAAGACACCTTGACAGCAAAGCCACCAGCCAGTCACCATATTCACCACTGAGTGAGGGGCCAGGCCACCTCCCTGCCCGTGGCTGGGGCTCTCTTCCCATCTCTTCTGGGATGTTGCAAGAGCTGAGAGGAAAGAAAGGGGAACCAAGCAAAAAGCTCCCTGGCTGTCATGTTACCTTGGGGCAGACATCACAAGCTCCCAAGTTCCCATGTTTTGCTTCATCTCTCCCTGCTTGTCCTTGGTGCCTGGCTCACACCGACTCTGGACAAAACTATCTGAGGGAGGATCCTCCTGCCCTTCACCAGCTGATATGGCTGGGCTTGCATTGCTGCACTTGTGGGACAATGTGTGAGCTCTGCTTTCCCTCTCTGCTCCCCTACTGCAACAGCCTTGTGCCCATGCAGGGATGGCACCTACCATGGTTTTGGGGAGAGGAGGGTCAAAGAGGGAGAAATATTCCTGGGAATTTTTGGACTTGGAGTTTTAGCTTGGATTTCTGCACATTCCCTTCAGTGCCAGCTCTTCCATCTCTCACTCTGTCATGTGCTCAGACCTCCCTTCTCTCCCTCCTGCTGTTGTGACAATGAGAAGAGAGGTAGAAACTTCTGAAACCATCACAATCTCTTTGAATCACCCTTGCACTAAAATCATGGATGTTTTTTAAAGCACTGCCTTTCCCTTCCCTTCCCGCTCCCCAAGGGGAAGAAGGAAAGGTGCTGACCACATCCCCTGTTTCACAGGCACAGGGGCCATCTCAGCACCTTCCTCTTTCAATTTTCTCCTTGCAGCATCAGCTGTAACAGGAATTTGCAGGAGGTAAAATCTAAGCAGGAGCCCCAGGCCCTTCACTCCCTTTAGGGATGTTTGGGGGCCTCAGTGCAGTCCCCACCTCTCCCTTTATGGGAACATATTCAGCATTAAACCTGAAGCAAAACAGCCCCTGACATTTTCCTGGCTCGCTGCGTTGCATCCCTGATGCCAGCTCATCCCTGACAAGCTGCAGACTCGACTCTCCCCCTTTAAGCATCATTCTCCACTCCCATACACCCCTCCCCGAGGTTTCTGCTCCTTTGTATTGATCCTTGAGCTCTCTCTGATCTATCAGTCCTTTTCCAGAGAGACAGCCTTTCCCTTCACAGCCCTCCATGCGCAAGGGTGTTCTCCCCGATCTGCTGCATCCGCACAGAAGGGCTAACAATGCATCGAGCATCCCTCCCATTCACCAGGAATGAAAATCATCACATTGTATCATGCTGCAAAACTGTATCAATCCCCCATTTTCCGTTTTCAAGGCACAGACAAACAATCTGTGCCAGGGTTTGCTGAGGCTGTTGAAAGGGCCCAGCCCTGCCCAGGTAGCCAAGGTGCTGGCAGGGCACACGTGCCTGGTTTACAGCCTGCTGTCCCTGATAAGTGGACTTTGCTGGAGGGGTTGAAGATTTTTCTCCACCTGTTTCTCCAGCCTTGTCTCTCTGTGCCCCCATGCCTTCCCCAGCCCTTTCATTGCATATCCCTGAGCTGATCCCTGCCAGCATTCCCAGATCCTGACCCTGGCCCCATGGTTCCCCAGCTCACACAGGCAGCAGGAGGCCAAGGTGTCATTCCCAGCCTCATGAGCAGCATCCATCAGCTGATGCCCAGGCTGGCACCCTGTGCCCAGCCCCATCCTGGTGCCCCACAGCCCTGCCACCCTCTCACCCTCCCTGGGCTGTGCTGGCCCGGCCAGAGCAGAGCAAAGCCCTCCCTTCCCCCACTGCTTAAACGTGCTGCCAGGGCTGTTTTGGTTGACCTTGATAGCAACAGCCTTTGAGGCCAGAGCGTGGAATTGTTTTCAGCCCAAGGTCATTCTGCAGCACAGAGCGATTACCCCGGCACAGCCAGAGCCTGCGGCCATGCCGGGCTCCCAGCTCAGCCCTGCCCTGGGCATCTCTGGAGTGCACTTCTTCCCCAGAAACAGGACAGGTGTAAGCTAAATCCTGTGCTGGAGCTTCCCTGCAGAGACAGAGAATGGCGGAGCAGCCCTCCCCTCCAGCCAGCCTTGGCATCAGTTTCAGGGGATATTTCCTCCAGCTAAAAACAGAAGGGGAAGAGAAAAAGCTGATTCTCCCTGGGTTTTTTTCTGCCTGTCTCAGCTCTCTGGCCTCACTCACGCCACCCCCATGCTACTGAGTGACTCCTTGGCTCTGATGCACCTCCAAGGGGGTCTTTCCCCCAAGGATGCTCCCTGGGGTTCAGTTACCTGTCCTGGCAAAAGCCTCCTGCAGGTGTTACATGGCACTGTGCCGAGCCATACGGTGCATTTTCAACTGCTTCTTAATTACTTTGAGAATTGATTTTTCTTGGTCTCTGATGACAAAGGCAGGGGAGCAGCTGGATGGAGTTTTCTGCTCGTACAGTACCTAGGAAATGAAACAGATCCTGGGCTACCCAAGCATGCCGGGAAATTCGCTTTGATCTTTGCCAGGCTAATGGCCCTTTCCATCTAGGGGCTTTGAGCCTTTGACAGAGGTGACCTCTCCTACCTTGCAGAGTGGCAATAATGCTGCCTTTGTTTTCTGTCAGAGAAACAGAGGCAGGGAGAGCAGGGATGGCCATTGCCCTCAGCCAGGGTGATTCTCCTGCCCGTGCCAGGTGATGTAAGCACTCATAACTCTGCAGATAATTCTGGCTTGGGTTTGGGGCATGAACCCCCTTTTACTCCAGCAGCAAGTCAGGGGGGTCTGGCCCTGTGCTGGTGCTGCTGTGGGTGCACCCAAAGGTGGGGATCCCCCCATCCTCCAGTGACCCACAGCTGCAGCAACTCCTGTCCCTGCAGGCACAGGGATGCTCAGGCAATGAATGGGCGAGGCAGGGTTTGCCCATTCCTAGAAGGAGGGATGCAGAGGAACCCAGGAACTGCTCTGGGCCCTGTCCCAGCCCCATCCCTGCCCGGGCTGGCCCCCGGCTCTGTTTGCACAGCCGGTGCCGAGCCGTGACGCAAGCGGGAGGAGTGGGACCTGCTCTAGTCAATGCCCCATCCACTCCTCCGGGTTTAAATAAACCCTCAGGGGTGATTCAGCACTTACACAGCACTCAGCCCTTCCACAGAGCCACCAGAACCAGAGTTCAGTGACGTCCCTCTCCCCACACCTTGGGGAGCAGGTGCATGGGAGGAGAGCCAGGTGGGTTTTGTCTGGTGCCAGGCTTGTTTGTGGTCCACAATGGGGTGATGCCACTCACATGGGCTGAAAATGGGGAAGGAGGGAGCACAGGCTTTCTTTCTGCAGGGTGGTGCTCCTCCCAGCCAGCCCCTCTGGTCCAGCTCACACTGAAATCTGCAGCAAACCTGGGAACAAGCCAGCAAGTTTGCAAATATATCATCCCTCTGATATCATCCTGAATCCACTCGCACACAGACTGGGCGTGGGAGGAAAGCACCACCACAAAGCCCAGATGCAGAGGCACCAAGCCCCCCTGTATTTCATTTCTCTCCCAGCTCGTTGCCCCCAAAGTTTCCATTCCTCACTCGAGACAGTATTTCCACATGTGCTTTGTTTGGCACACTTCACACATTCCTGCTGGCAGGTGATAAGATCTCAGGAGAAAGGCAAACCAGAGCCCTGGGTGCCAGGCACTGGCTGTCACTCCCCTGGCTCATTAAGGTACCCTGCTCCCTCACCTGCTCTGATCTGGGAGCTCACATCCATCCTAATTCCACCACAGGTGGGCTGTGGGGTGCAGGTCAACAAAGAGAAATTGTGGTGGGACTCAGGTGGCTGAGTGAGTGTCAGGTTCCCTGCTGCTCCTGAGGAGGAGTGCAGAGCTCTGCTCTCTCAGGTGCCTGTACCACCCTGGGATGCCCACTCTGCTGTCCCATGTGGGTGATGCATGCCTGGGTAGGCACTGAGCCCCTCTGGAGCGACAGAGGTGTTATCAGCTCTGAGAATATTTGAAAAATGCACTTGAATGTCATTAGAACCTCGAGTACCTGCAGGTGGCACTTACTGGAGCAGTGGCACAGCCCTGGGGACTGCCTGGCCCAGGTGTCCCCAAGGCACCCTTTGCTGGAATGAGCAGGGTGGGGTATGAACACACCTCTCCCTCCTCCAGCCTTTAACAATAAATGGGGTTAAATCTTCCCCATTCCTGCTCCCTTCCCTTCCCCATGCCAGAGCCAGAGCAGTGTGGGGCTGCAGAGGTGGCTTCCAGAGCTCCTCCTCTGCTGGAGCACAGAGCAGCCAAGTGGGTACAGAGGCCACCAGGGCCTGGTGGAGCTCAGATGGACACAAAGAATGGCCAATCTTTAGAGTTTCTCAGCCCAAAGAATAGAAGGCAGCATGCAGAAAAAACAGGGAGTGATTTTCCTATGGGGCTTTGCAAGAACCCTTTTGGTTCCCAGATCGCTGCCCAAGGCTGTGAGAGAGCTGCGCAGCACATATCATTTTCTGGGAACCCTTGCTCGTGTTTTGCAAGAGCTTGGAGCAGATGGGGACAAGCAAGAGGAAGAAAACAAGCAGCCAGCTGTGGTGACAGGAATGAGGAAGCCCAGAGTGTGGGGCAGCTCCAGCCCCAGCACAGCCTGGGCTCAGTCCTGGCAGGGCAAAGGGTGTCCCAGCTCCACCCTGGCGCTGCTCAGCTCGGGTCCCTCACTCAGGGCTGGGTCTGTGGGACCAGCACCTTCTGCTTGGGCCCTGTCAACTCTGGGACCAGGAGAGGTTTTGTCCTGCCCATCCAAGAGCGGGCACATCGCTTCACAGATGAGCCCACACCCCTTCCCTTGGCTCTTCCCTCTGCCATGGAGAACAGGGAAAGGAGACATGGAACAAAGGGATGGGGAGATGGTGAGGGTTCTTCCTCCCGCCCAGAGGAGCCACATCTCTCTGGGCACACATTTACACATTTTAATGAGTAGAGAGTGGCCCAGGGACTGTCCCAGGCAGCTCTCGGCACAGCCCAGCCTGGGGAAATCAGCCTTAAATGGCAAAACCTGGCCCTGTCTGTGGTAACCAGCTGGAGCAAGAGGCAGAGAAACCGGAAACCAGAGAGCAGCTGAGGCCCTCTCCCCCTCCACGGCTTTGTAAACCTAAATTCACCAGGAATATACCTTAGAAATTATCTCCCTCCTCTGCCCTGTGCAAGGGGGTGCCCTCCTATGGGATGGGTGCCCTGGATCATCCTGCACCCTGCTCATCCTGCACCCTGCTCCTGAGGCAGCACAGGGAGAGAAAAGCTCTCTGTATTCCCTCTCCCTTGTGCATCAGCTCAAGGAACAATGAGGGACAGGAGCCCCCTCCCCAAGCTCCATTGTTACTTTTGTGGGTTAACTCCCAGCAGATTCCAGGGCACAAATTCCTTCCAAGAGAACTCTCTGTGCTCAGCAGTGTAAACATTGCTGAGCTCCCCCAGTCTCCGTGTGCTGGGATAGAGGGAGCTTGGATGCTCACTCCTTGGGGGGATTTTGAGGTGCCTCTCAGGCCCAGCTGCTGTAAAGGAGAGCTTTGGATCTGCCTGACATTCTTTTCTGGGCTGTGGACAAGGAAGGTCTCACAGTGCAGGATGAGCCCACCAGTAGCATAAATTTCTTCCCATAAATCACCAGTCCCACCCACTTAATGAACCCTGCACTGGTGCCTGGTGTATTGGGAGCTCCCATTATTTTCTTTGGCCACCCCACTTTTTGGGATTAATTTATTCCTTTCCCTTGGCCCAATCACATCCTGATAACGAGCAGGCAGTGGGCTGTCAGCAAGCTGCTCCTGGCTAATGCTGGGCTGGGGCACAAGGTCCTTCACCCAGCTGCTGCTGCCATGGATTCCCATCTCTGGGATGGGACAGAGCCTGGAAAGCTGAGACTTGCTGCGTTACCATTTCCCAGCACGTTTCTCCAGGAGCACTCTGCCAGCAGCCTCATTAGCTGGGACATCTCATTACAGCAACCATCCTTGGGGGAATTGGCTCACACACAGGATTGGCATGGCCCTTTTCCTCCCCACCTTCAGTCAGGAGAGAGGATGGAGCACTGGGAGAAGCCTCATCCATTGGGATACTCACAGCAGCTGCCCTGGCTGCCAGGGGAAACTGCAAAGGGAAAGTCAGAGGGAGAAGTCTGTACACATCAAAAAGGAATCAGCTCAGCAAAGTCACAGTTATTTAAGAACCCCACAGACAGCCAGAACTCCCATGCAGCCTGGGGAGGAGGAGGAGGAGGCTTTCTCCTGTGCCAGGACCGGTTTCCCAGCTCTCCAGCCCAGTGGGAATGAGGCTGTGCCTGCCAGCCCCGCTCTGTCACAAGGTCCCCACCCTGGCTGGCCAGGGGACAGGGAGTTGCAGCACCCACAGCCCCTGGACTGGGAGAAGCATGGAAATGGCCTGGAAACACTCTGGGTGGATTTAATCCCATCTGATTTCCTCTTCTGTGAGCTTTTTCCAAGTCTTCTGACATTGTTTCCACTCCTAAATAAATACGTTTCCAGTCTGGGATATCCTCTTCATCAAACAGGGGAGGACCAACCTCTCCATCTCCCTCTGCTCCAAAAGCCTCAAGCTTAAGGCAAAAAGGGCACAACCATCCTTGGGTGGAGATGTAAATCCCACAATTCAAAGACCAATTTTAAATAACAAAATGGGGCTGTGGGACACCAACAGAGCTGTCACTCCCTGCAACCATCCAGTGTGGCTGATTGTCACCATTAAAGGTCATGCTACCACCACCACCTGGCATCACTGCTTCACTTCCAAGCTGCCTCCCACAGCTCAAACTTCCATACAAATCACATAAAATCAGGGTCCAGGGATTAAGACACCACAGTCTGCATGGAAAGAGTTTCCTCACCTCTACACCACTTTGCCACTGTCAGCCCAGCCCAGGATTTCTGCCATTGCCCACAGAGGACAAAGTGGCCCCTTCCTCCACACCTTGCCCAATTGTGTCTCCTGTAACTTCCTTTTTCCAGCCAGATAAAGGGAAGTAGAGATTTCCTACAGCTGAAGCAGTGCAGATGCTCAGCGTGTCCTGGGGCAGGGGAGGCTCTCCCCAGCCCATCCCAGCTGGCTCTGCAGCTCAGGCCTCCCAGCCCACCTTCACCCACCTTATTTATAATACCTCACACCTGTGGGGGCTGAGCATGAGCAGCTCAGTGAGGAGAAGAAAAACAAAGATGAAAAGGGGTTTTAAACCACTCCAGCCTTTTTCAAGCTTCAAAGAAGCTCAGCCTCCCTCAGCATGAGCCCTTGGTCCTAGGGGGATGTCATTGTCCCTCCAATGCAGGCAGCAGAACCAAGCCACAAGGAAAAAAAGAAAAAAAAAAAAAAAAAAAAAAAAAAAAAAAAAAAAAAAGAAAATAAAGGACTCCAAGCCCCTTCTCCATGGTTTTATTTTTCTGCCAGCAGCTGCCAGGAGGAGTCACGCTGCTCGAGGAGGTCAGAGGGTATTTTTTCCCCATGGATTGCCTTGACCCAGGGTTGCATGAGCCCTGCCCTGCAGCCAAGCCCAGCTGCCAGCAGCCGCAGCCGAGTGCCCGGGGGCTGCAGGGACCGGCCCCATCCCCGTCCCTGCCGTTCCCACAGCCCTGCCTTCGAAGGAGGTTTCACCTTCTCCAGGCACAGCAGCGCTAATGACAAGTGAAGGATGCTGCCACACCTGCACAAAACCATTTTTGGAAGGACACCTGGGGAAGAAATGTTTCCCATGTCGCTGCTCTGTAATTAGCATTAATTACCAGGGCTTGTGAAACCTCTTCCCCATTTACTCCAGGCAGCATCTGACGGAAACTGTGGGAATCCCGCACGGCTGAGTCAGCCAGGAGCAGGGGAGGGGTCGATGAGACCCCAAAGGGTGCAGGGATGAGGCCCCAGGGTCCCTCCCTCGGACCCCAGCCCATGGGGACACAGTTTTGGCCAGGGGGCTGCAGGCCTGGTTAAAACACCAAAACCCATCATATCTTCATTCATCTCAGCCTTCCCCACAAGGTGCCACTGTCCTTGCCCAGCCAGGGGACAGCCTGGGACATGCCAGCTCAGGGGGGCTTGCATGTTCTGCCCTGTGAGGCACGGCAGAGTGGGAGGATCCCCAGCAGCACATATCCTCGGGTGTTTGCCTCAGCTCACTGCTGTCAGCAACACCCCAAGGTGTTATTACAGACTGGGGGAAAATCCACCCCAAAAACCTAACCCCAAGCAGCCACTTTGTCACCACCCAATGGCAGAGTACTGAGTAATTCCTTCTTCTTTTTTTTTTTTTTTTTTTTTTTTTATAATATAATGATTGGAATGAGTCAGGATGTTTCGTCATCTGGAGTGGCTTTGGAGTCATCTCACCCTGCCCCAGTGACTCCTCAGAGCCTGGGGCTAGGGACACATCCTCCAGCCACCCCAGGGTGGGGTGCAGCTGCTGCAGCCTCACCCCCAAACTGGCACTTTTTGGCTTCAAAATAAAATGATAAAACAAGAGGAAAAAACACCAAAACCCCTCCCCAGCTGCAGGGCCTGTTTTCTGCTTGCAGCAGCTCAGGGTGCTCCAGCATCTTGGGGTGACCCCAACCACCATCCTGGCTGGGGGTCCCAGTGGCACTGGGCACCACCATGGGGATGCCAGGGCAGTGCCCAGGTGACCCTGGACGTTCCACACATCATTGTTCCGTGACCTCCAGGGGTGCCCACAGCTCCCAGCACCACGTGGGACCCCGTCCCTCCCCAGGGACCCGCTGTCCCCTCACCCTCCCACTTGACCTACCCTCCTGTCCATAAATGGAGAGGTTTGAGAGCTGTCCCCGGGGTGGAAGAGGAGGAGAAAAAAGGAGAATAATGCCAAGAATGCAGGACACAGCTGAGGAGCCCAGTCCCAGCCCCTCGACACGGGCTGGGGGCTGTGGGACAGCCAGCCTGGCCACAGCCAGTCCTGTCCCTGCACACACCCCACTGCAGTCACTGCAAAGGTGCTATTTTTGTTTCTCTCTGCTTTTCTCACCAGCTGGGGACTTTCCAAGGCTGGGCTGCCCCGTTTCCATCCCAGCACCATGGAGCAGCCCTGGGGTGCAGAGCTGTGCCCCCACACCCCAGGAGTGTCCCTTTGCAGCCATGTCCCCACCCCTGCAGCAGTGTCCCCTTCCAGCGAGGTGTCCCCCTGCAGGGACACATCCCATTTCACCTCTCT
This sequence comes from Ammospiza caudacuta, assembly GCF_027887145.1. NCBI lineage: Eukaryota > Metazoa > Chordata > Aves > Passeriformes > Passerellidae > Ammospiza > Ammospiza caudacuta. Next base: position 14,323,419 of record NC_080609.1, read on the forward strand.
CCTCACCCCATCACCTGTGGGAAAGCCACACTGGGAGGGATGTGAGGTGCAGGGTGGCCCCAGAGCGGGTGGCACGGAGGGTGGCATGGAGGGTGGGAGCAGCCACGCGCCCCGGCTGGCACCGCTCGGAGCCAGAGCCCAACGCCTTAAAATAGAAAGTGAAAACATTCGGGTGCCCCGTCCGGATGGGCGAGGGGGGCCCATCCCCGCCTCTACCAGCCGAGCGCCGCCCCAAACGCGCCACGACCCACCCTGCTCGCCAGCCGCCCTTGCCCAGCCCGGCAGTGCCCATCCCCAAGGTCAGGGTGGATCCCTTCGGCTCCTCTCGCAGAATTGCTCCAGCGGCTCGCTCAAATCCTCCATAAAAGGAAAAACAGCCAGCAGGTAGCACTGCCAAACTTAGTCATCCCCAGTCCGGCAGCCTCGCAGCTCCGTCAGCAGCAATTTCCTCTGTGCGCGGGGGGGACGGGGAGGAGCGGCCCTGCCTCGGCCCGGACCGTGCCCGGAGCTCCGCGGCTGCTGCCGGACACGGCAGATGCTGCCTGATCCCGGCCAGGAGCCGGGGGAGATGCACGCTCTGGGAAAAAGAAAATTTGGCACCCGGTGCAAGTGGTGCCACTGTTGGTCAGGCAGCAAAATCTCATTTTATGCAAAGAATTTGTTCCCGAGCACAGATGTGTGGATGTACCTGGGAGCGCCTTGAAGTACCTGGAATTGGGTGGGCAAAGCCTGTTTGCTGCCCATGGGACAGGGATCACAGGGCCCATGGGACAGGGATCACAGGGCCCACGGGCCAGGTACCACACCTCCCACCACTGATCTAAAGGACCTCCAGCCCCTCCAGAACACAGGCTCTGGGTGCTGGTCCCATCCTTGATGGCTCCAAGGGTGACCCATGAGCAGGACATGGGACATCCCTGAGTTCCCTCCATGCCACCTCCTCCAGCCCTGGCTCTGCCTCAGTTTCCCCACAGAGGAAGCAATGCTGACTGCCTGCTCTGCCCTGGGGTGCTTTACTGAGCCTGAGAGGAGTGACCAGGGCTCCTCACCCCTGCAGGAGTGCCCACAGCATGGCACACTCACCCGGGATGGTGTCACAGGCACAAACACCCTGGGGCGTGAGGAAGTGACATCTTCTGCTATTGCCCCAGGAGACAGCCTGGGTGTTGCTCCAGGTGGCTGTGTCACCCTGTCACCTCACCATGGGGACACAGCGGCACTGCGAGGTTTGGAGCCTTCTCTGGAGCAAGGAGGGGAATCAGACTGGCGGCACCCCCACTGTAAACTCCTCAAAACACTCTTGGGAGGCTGTGCTCAGCTGGCACCAGCTGGCACCGGGGCTTTGCAGACAGGCTGGCTGCCCCAGTAAATGATTCACCCCAGCAATAAAAGACTGGAAATGTTGTGGTGACATCTCACAGCACCAAAGGCGTGTGCAGGGCCTGGGGAGTGCAGTGTCCCCGGGGCTGAAGGGAGTGCCCGGTCTGTGTGGGGCCAGGTACCCTCCAAGTCACAAAGGAAGGTTGAGGGGGGTGATGCTGAGAGGCTCATGTGGGGTCTCTTGTCCCTGTGCTGGGCACCACGGTGCGGGTCAGGCTGTGATGGAGGGACTGGTTACAGCATCACTTTGCCAGCTCAGTGCAAGGTGAACCAGCCTGAGGGGACAAGTGGAGTCTGCTGTGACCAGCACCGAGCCTGTGGCTTCCCCAGCAGGGATCTGGTGGCACCGGGGCATCCATTTCCCCGTGCTGTGATGCCCACTCCCACCCTAAGCTCAAATCCCACAGCTTCCGCTGCCAGGCAGTGCTCTGGCTCGTGTTCCAAGCAATGCCCGAAAAGAAGCGACAGACAGAACACCCAGGAGGGGCTCAGCCGCACTCGGGGGCTGCCGGAGCCGCTCAAGCCCCCACCCCGCTCCCTGAGCGCTTTGTTCCTCTCCGCGCTGTCCGTCCCTGCTCGCATCGCCGGCGCCGCCCGTCCCGCCACAGCTGGGTGGTGCTGTTGGGATGCGCACTGCCGGCCGGGAGCGCGCACCGGGACACGGAGGAGGCGCCGAGACCGCGCACAGGGCAACGGAGCGCGCACCGGGACCGCGCATGGCACAAGGGATCGTTCGCGCTGCAGGCAGGACCGTGCACACCGAGATGCAGGTTGCACATGGAGTCATCCATGCCGGGATGCACAGAGCACACGGGATCACGCACTACACACAGGAGCACGCACACCAATGCATGTGCTGCGCACAGGATCGTTCACACCGAGATGCATGTTGCACATGGAGTCATGCATGCCAGGATGCGCAGAGCGCGCAGGATCGTAAATGCCAGGATGCACAGAGCACACGGGATCATGCACACCACGCACAGGAGAATGCACACCGAGATGCACCCTGCACTTGGGATTGTGCACACAATTGCATGTGCTGCACACAAGATCATGCACACCAATGCATATGATGCACACAGGATCGTTCACACCGAGATGCATGTTGCACATGGAGTCATGCATGCCAGGATGCACAGAGTGCATGGGATCATGAGCACTACACACAGGAGCATGCACACCAAGATGCACCCTACACTTGGGATCTTGCACACTAATGCATGTGCTGCACACGGGATTGTGCACACCAACATGCATGTTGCACGTGGAGTCATGCATGCCAGGATGCACAGAGTACACAGGATCACACACACCACACACAGGAGCGTGCACACCAAAATGCACCCTGCACTTGGGATCTCACACACCAATGCATGTGCTGCACACAGGATTGTGCATGCTGCACATGAGAACACGCACATTGAGGTGCACATTGAGGCATGTGGGATCACCGTGCCAAGATCCCCACGCTGCACACAGGATCGTGCTCGTGGCACACAAGGCCACACACGGTGAGGTGCGCAGGCTGCACATGGGGACACAGATGAGCCACACACTGGCATCACACGCACTGCTGCATGCAGGTTCATGCACACCAAGATCCGTGCTGGGTGTGGGATTGTGCATGCTGAGATGCACGTACTTCACATGTAATCACACACACTGAGGGTGCAGACTGCACACAGGCACTCCAGGGTGATCCCAACACACCTGGAATCACAGCCCAGCACACACACTGCATGGGATTGCACACAGCAGCACGAGGAATTGCATGAACGACACACGGATTGCACACCACCAACACACACACAGGGCCTGTGGGACTGCACATACGTGCACACCCCACGTGGGACAGGGCACACCTGGGTGACCCTGCCCACGGCACTGAACATGGCAAAATGCAGCTGTGCATGGCCTGGTACAGCAATGTGTGTGTCACACAGGGAATTGCAGACATGTGGGGCTGCACACACCAACATGCACATTGCACACAGCCTGCACACGGATTGCTCCTGCCAACACACACAGCACAAGCAGTCACAGGGTGCAGTGGATTGTCCACTGACCAAAGCTCCCCGCCGAAGGCCTTCTCTCACACTGCAGAGCCACAGCCCCCCCCGTGTCCCTCCCAGGGACCCTCAGGTGGCTCTGCACAGTGCCTGCCCAGTGTCCAGCCCATTTTGTGCACACACCCAGGCCCAGGGGCTGCTCTGCTCCCCAGGACCCCAGCCCCACATCAGCGGGGTGTTCTCCTTCCCTCCATTTCCAGCTGGGAATGGCTGTGTGTAACTCCATCCAGGGATGGCAGGAGGGGCTGGGAAGGGGGTACCAGCACCTTCACTGCAGGGAGGGCTGCAGAGCCCCCAGCCCAGCTGCCCACAGCTCGGGGCCCCTGCAGGATGCCCGGGGCAGGGCCCTGTGCCGAGGTTTTGGGTTTCAGGGCCGCCCCCCGCCTGCATTCCTGCCTTCCTGGGGCCTCTCACAGCCAGCCTGGCCAGAGCCCCCAGCCTGAGCCCTCCTTGTGGCCGTTTGCCCAGGACAAAGCCAGCCTGTCAGCACTGGGGAGCCGAGGGAGCTGTGGGACAGTGGGGATGGTGGGGATAAAAGCCCCCCAAACTCTCACTGGTGCTGCTTTCACACCAGCAGGAACCAGGTTTCCTGAGCTGGGGTCAGATCCAGCCCCTCTTTGCAGAGGACACAGGGAATCATGGAATTCATGCCCAATGGAATTACTCTCAATTCATTAAGAGGTTCCTGATTTTGGGACTCCTCCCCCCTCCTCAGCCTCCCCTCCTTGCAGATGCCACAGGAAGAACGTGTTCAGCTCTCAGCCCAGATGTGGTTTCCCACAAACCAGATGGGAAGCACAGCTGGACTCCCACTGCCTCAGTTTCCCCATGTGCAGAACCCCACCAGCCCCCTACAAATATGCACAGGAAGCCAAACACTGAGGAGAGATGGGGTTCTGTTAACCCCTTCCATCCAAGGGGCTCTGCTCCTGGGAGAGTTTGCAATTCCACGAGAAAATGCACTGGGGACCAGGATATCCCATCACCTGGGGACTGCTCAATTCCTTTCACTGATTTCCACATCTCTCAGCCCAGTGAATCGGTCACAGTCCCATCCCCTTCTGCAGCCAAAAAACCCAAAGGGACTCCAGTGCCACAGGAATCAAGGAGGGCCAGGTGGGAGATGCAGGGCTAATCCCCAAAGGCCCCGTTCCTAATCCTGACTAATGGACTCTTTTCACCATTGACAAAGGAGTTATCCATCTGGAAGGGGATCCCTGGGCCCAGGAAGGCACAGCTGGTGGGGCCAGGGAGCTCTGAGCCCTCCCCCAGCCCCAAACCTCTGCTTCCAGCCCTTCCCTGGCCAAAATCCCTCCTTCCCCTGCAGGTAAGGGCACAGCTCTGCTGCCCCCTGCATCCCACCCCACACAGCCCCAACACCACCCCCAAGGAGTCAAACAGCCCCCTCACCTCCCCTCCAAGGCACAGGCTGTAAAAGGCCCCTGCCCCTCTCAGCCCTTTATAGGGCTCCCCTGGGACATCCCAGCTGGCTCCCATTACTGCTCCTATTACCAATACCTCATCCTTGAAGAGATGCCCCCCCTGACCTGGGGGTGTTGGGGGGATTCCCTGGTCCCTCTGTTTCTCTCCAGGCTGAGCTTCAGCCCCCTGACCCCTCCAGGGGGGATTGTGCTCCTGTGGGTGCTGCACCAGCACCTGCCATGTCCCTGTCCCCCTGCATTGCTGGGAGATGGCAAACACAAAACCAGGAGCTGTCACCTCCTCCTCGCCCCCACCCACAGTGGCTTGGTCAGAGCCTGCTCATCCCCGTTCCTGACGTCCCCTGCTGCTCTCTGACTCCTTTCCAAGCCCTCCCATCCCTCTTTGGGATGCACCCTGCTCCATCTCAGCGTGAGGATGGGACAGCTGTTGGGTCCTGCAGAGGAGGGGATCTCCATCCCAGCCTTGCCCTGAGACGCTTTTGGGATGCTGCAGGTCCAGAGAGCAGCTGTGCCCTGGGAATGCGGGCAGTGAATGCCTGAACCTGCCCTGGTGTCCCTTGCTGTGCCCTGATGTCCCTTCATTGCCCTGATGTCCCTTCATTGCCCTGATGTCCCTTCCTGTGCCCACCAAACCCTTCAGCATCCCTGGGCACCGAGGCCCTGAGCAGAGGCAGCATCGGACACAGAGCAGTGGGAAATGGGGATGAGGCACGGCCGGGTGAGGAGCTCCGAGCAGAGAGGAGGAAAACAGAGCAGAGAGGAGCTGCTGTCGCCGCTGTCGCCGCTGTCGCCGCTGTCGCTGTGTCGCTGCTGAGTCACCCGCTCCGCCCTGCGCTGCCAGAGCCCGGGCTGGGTTATTTCGGAGCTGCGTGGGAGCCGCTGTAACACACTTTGCTCTTCCCTGCAAACTCCTCTCTGCTGACTCTGCGCTGCAGCAGGGAATTAAAGTGGGGACAGGCAACGGGGCTGGCACCGAGATCTTCCTCTGGGCCTCCTGCTTGGGGTCTCATTGCTACAACACCCCAGGGCTCTCCCTTGCTCCTCTTGCAAACTGGGAAAATTTTCCTTTTTCCTATCTTTTCTTTCTTTCTTTTTTTTTTTTTTAAGGCTGGAAAGCTTCCCCTGGCAATGGATTATTTTGTCCCACAGAACGCCCTGTGTCTCTCGTGCCCTGCTCCTGGGCACTTGCACAGGATTACAAGAGCCCTGGTGTCCCTCAGAGCCCCGGGGACCAGGCAGGGCACTGGCTGCAGCACAAAGAGCATCGTCCCCACACAGGGGTTAATCACTGCTGCACAAAAGGTCCTTTAAGCTTTCCTGGTAAAATTCCTTCTCCTGCTGGACGAACCAGCCCCAGCCTCTACCCCACCTCCGCAGGGTCCTTGGGGGAGATGGGGGAAGGAGCAGGTTTTCACTTTAGTTCCTGGTAATGGAAAAACCACACCAGAAAACACCAGAAAATGAGCTGGGGCGGGAAGAGAGGGACGAATTCCCAGTGCAGAGTGTCCGTGTGCACTCATCCACTTCCTTCCTCCATTTGCCAGTGTCCAACATCCAAACTGCTTGGAACAAGGCACTTCAAGCACTTCCACCCTTTTTGCTCTCTGGATGCAATTAAATTAAGCTAAGGGGATAAATCCAGCTAATAGAGCTGAGCAAGCCACATGACCAGTGCTGTGCCTGATCCTGATGTCCAGGAAACACAGGAGCATAGCTGAGCCCCCATCACACCCCACCACTGTCCCTTCCTGCCTGAGCAGGCTCCTTTGGGGCAGCATCCCATGGGAAAACATCCCTGGAGCTCGATCTGCCTCCCTGAGCCCCTCTCTGAGGGCTGCTCTTTGTTCCCCCTGGTGCTGCTGCTTTTTTTTTTTTTTTTTTTTTAATACAGCCTAATACAATTTTAATGAGGCTGGGGCGCCTGCCAACTGTCAGGAGGGCCACCAGAGAACCTCTGCTGGGCTGGCTGGTGGCATATGGCACTGAGGCTGGGCACCCTGGGGTGGCCCTGTGGCCCCCAGCAGCAGCAGCAGCAGCAGCAGCAGCAGGGGACAATCGGGGACCTGGGGAAATGCAGCCTCCAGCCAGGATTTGTCTGCACCTGGGACTTGCCCTTGATCCCACTGGGGGACAGCTTGGTGGCTGCACAAGGTCACCTCATCCTGCCTGGCATGGGGGTAGTGGAGAGGTGGTGACCCGAGCACTGCATCCCCAATCTCTGCTGAGCCCCTCCAGGGGTGAGGGGGGGATCTGCATTGTGGGGGGACTGCCCAGGCCAGCCTTGGCCATGTCACAGCCACTGCCACCCCCATTGGGACAGCAGCACCCCCAGATGGGTTTGTGTGTGCCACGGACACTGAACAGTGTGTGGGTGTGCCAGGGAAAGCTCCTGGCATGCGTGCACTGTGCTGGGGTGAAAACCGACCAGCAGCACCCTCATAGTGAGAGTGAGCACCCAAAATTGCTCCCTCAGAGAGGAGCAGGGAGGGCTCAGGCCAGGCTGGAATCCTTGAATCCAGAGGAGAGATGTGCAGCAAGGGAGGGACATGGTGACAGCAGCTTTGGACACTGTGACACAGCTGTGCCCGAGGGTCTGTGTGCTCTGCAGGGCAGGAGGGGGCTGGACACAGCTCAAACCATCCCTGGGGCTAGAGCTGCTGCTTCCCCACTGTCCCTTGGCCTGAGGACATCCCTCTGTGCCCTGGGATGTCCCCACTGCCCTCCTGGGGACACAGCGCTGGAACAACCCCTGCTCCTCATCAGCCACTGCTGTGCTCTGCATTTGCTGTCTCTGTCCCCTCTGTGTCCCTGGCTCCGTGCATCCCACCCTCCTGCAGAGCCCAGCTCTGCCCTCCCAACATCACAAACTCCAATGAAAATCCCGGGATTGCTCCAAACCAAGCCGGGCTGCCACAGGAACTGTCCAGGCAAGCAAGAAATGGAAATCCGGGGGCGTTCCTGGGCTCGAGGCGGGCGGGACAGGGGTCACTCCACCACCGGGGCTCCTTTTCTCCTGGCTTTTCTCTTTTGGGATCTCTTTGAGGTCCCACAGCCCCTCGGGGGGGACTCACTCCGGAGAGCCCTTGTCAAAGTGTGCAGGGTTGGTGTCCTGCAGGGACAGGGAGGGCTGGGGGATGAGCTCAGTTTGGTGCCTGCAAAGATGACGGGAAATGCAAAGCACAGAGGGAAACCCAGCGCCTTTCCTGCCGCTCCTGGATGCCCTCGGGACGGGGCTGTGGCTGCTGCACCCCCAGGTCAGGGGCACTGGGCACCCTTTGGCACCACAGCCACATGTGGGGGGGTTGCAGACCGTGTTTAGGGCTGTGCCAGCCCCAGGAGCAGAGGGTGCAGGCAGGGTGGGACAGGCAGGGTGGGACAGGCAGGGTGGGACAGGCAGGGTGGGTGCTGCTCTGGAGGGACTCAATCTGCTGAGCCAGGCAGTGCCATCCATCCACACAGTGCCACCACCCACCAGTGTCACCCATCCGTGCCACAGTGCTGGGCGGTGGGGAGAAAACAGAGAAAACAGGGTGGGTTTTTCTTTCTCTGCATAATTGCCTTTTTTTTTTTCTTTCTTTTTTTTTTTTTTTTTTTTGAGGAGGAGGAGGAGAAAAGCTGTTTCTTCCCTGGCCCCATCACCATCTGCCCGTGGTGGCCGGGGAAGGCAGAGCCCAGCAGCTGTGGGTCTGGGCAGCTGCTCAGCCTCACGGCCAGCTCTTAATGCAGGGGGCTGGGAGCCAGAGCAGCAAAAGGGATTTGCTGGGCAAACACAGATCTGCAGCTCGGGGGGAACCTGTTTCCAGCCCAGACAAGAGGCTCTGGGCCTGGCTCTGCTTGGCAATGGTCTGTCTGGGCTTGCAGGGCTGGGCAGCAGGGATGAGCACAGAGCAGGTCTGGCCAAGGCTTCCAGGAAAACAAAACAAACCCCATCCCATCCCATCCCATCCCATCCCATCCCATCCCATCCCATCCCATCCCATCCCATCCCAGCCCGGCAGGTTTGCCCTGGAGGGGTTGTGCCAGTGAGCCCCGGGCGAGGCTGGAGCAGTGGCTCCAACCAGTACAGCCAGTGCAGAACCAGTGCAGCCTGCAGGGCCCTGGCAGGTGGGGTGGGATGGATGCCATCCTGCCTGGGTTGGATGAGCCTGGGGCAATTCTTTGTGCCAGCCCTGAGCTGGCAGTGTTGTGCCCTCTCACTCATGGCCACACTCAGCCCTTCACTTGTCCTTCTTCGTCTTGGACAGGCAGTTCAGCTCCCTGATGCAGCTGAAAAACACTCCATCTGTCCTTCCCACCTTCCCTCTTTCTCCAATTTTCTGGTTCTGCACATTTTCCAGCCAGCTCCCCCCTATAAGTGCAGGGCTGTGCCTCAGCCAGCTTCAAACCTCACACTTATTGGTTTGTGTCCCTGTTAGAGACACAAGAAATGTCCCCCAGGTGCAGTGGGCAGCACAGAAAACCCTCCCCAGGCTGGATTCTTCCCATCTCCAGGTCAGCCCTGCTGGAAGCGCCACCAGACCATGACATGCACAGCAACACTGCCCACCCACCCCCTGAAAAACGGCCTCTAAATGCTCCCCTGTGCAGGAGTGCCCCTGGTTTTATTCTGGATTTGCTGTGGCAGTTCAGCTCCCCAGGGCCAGGGTGCTCCAGCCTCGGTGGTGCCTGGCACAGGGTGCTGGGATGGCTCAGAGATGGCAGGAGGCCACAGCATCTGTCACCCTGCTCCCCATCCCAGCCTTGTGACACGGCCAGCAGCCCAGGGACTGAGGGGAGCAGGGGGGTCTCAGTGGGATGGGGATGTGCAATCAGAAGGATTCGTGCAGCGCGGGACGGAGAATTGCAGTTTGAGTTGGTGTTGAGCAGTGCAAAGGGCGTTCTCATTATGGGGAGGGTCCTGCAATGCTTAGGGGGCCCTGCAATGTGTGGGACCCTGCAATGTGTGGGACCCTGCAGTTCAAGGAGGGGTCTCTTGTTTTACAGTGGGGGTCTTGCTATGTGTGTTTGGGAGCCCTTCAATTCAAGGGGCCCCTTCCTGGAGGGGCCTTTCCATGCTGAACTTGTGCTGGAGGAGGAGATCCTGCGATTCATGGATGCTCCTGAAATGCAGAGAAAGGTCTTGGGGTTTTCCAGTGTAAAACCAGGGGAGGTTTTACACTTCAAGGGGGCTCCTGCCGTGCTTGGGGCAGTCCTGCCATGAGGTGCGGACTGGCATTGTGAGGGGCTCCGGGAATGCAGGGAGGGCTCCTGCCATGCCCTGGCGGCTGTCCCCCAGCTCAGGGAGGCTCCTGAACCGCACGGAAGAAGCACTGGGGGTCCTGCAGCGTGGGAGGACCCCGCGATCCGCGGGGGCTTTGTCACTCGGGGCAGGGGGAGCGGGGGCGGTGTCCGGGGCTCCGGGGGCTCCTGGCGGGCTCGGGCCGTGCCGGGGGCTCCGGGCGGTGCGGGGGCGGGCGGGGTTCGCGGCGGGGCGGCCCCGGCGGCGGGCGGGGGGTGCGGGAGGCGGCGCCGAGCCCGCGCTATAAAGGCGGCGTTGGCGGGGCGGGCGCGGCGGCGGCTCTCGGTGTCGTTCGCTCGGTGTCGGTCGCTCGGTGTCGGTCGGCGGCGGGAGCAGGATGACGGCGAACGGGACGGCGGAGCCGGTGCAGATCCAGTTCGGGCTGATCAACTGCAGCAACCGGTACCTGACGGCGGAGGCGTTCGGCTTCAAGGTGAACGCCTCGGCCGCCAGCATGAAGAAGAAGCAGATCTGGACGCTGGAGCAGGACGGGGAGGACTCCAGCGCCGTGCTGCTCAAGAGCCACCTGGGCCGGTACCTGGCGGCCGACAAGGACGGGCGGGTGAGCTGCGACAGCGAGGAGCCGGGCCCCGACTGCCGGTTCCTGGTGCTGGCCCACGGCGACGGGCGGTGGTCGCTGCAGTCCGAGCCCCACCGCCGCTTCTTCGGCGGCACCGAGGACCGCCTGTCCTGCTTCGCCCCCGCCGTGTCCGCCGCCGAGAAATGGAGCGTGCACCTGGCCATGCACCCCCAGGCCAACCTGTACAGCCTGGCCCGCAAGCGCTACGCGCACCTGGGGCCCCGGCGCGACGAGCTGGCCGTGGACCGCGACGTGCCCTGGGGCGTGGACGCGCTCATCACCCTCCTGTTCGTGGATCAGCGCTACAGCCTGCAGAGCTGCGACCACCGCCTGCTCCGCAGCGACGGCCGCCTGGTGCCCGCCGCCGAGCCCGGCACCGCCTTCACGCTGGAGTTCCGCTGCGGAAAGGTGGCCTTCCGAGACGGGGAGGGCCGCTACCTGGCCCCCTCGGGGCCCAGCGGCACCCTCAAGGCGGGCAAGAGCGCCAAGGTGGGCAAAGACGAGCTCTTCGCCCTGGAGCAGAGCTGCCCGCAGGTCGTGCTGAGGGCCGGCAACGATAGGAATGTCTCCACCCGGCAAGGTACGAGGGGATGGGGGCTGCGGATGGGGGGAACGGGACACCTCGGCTGTGTCAGGGCTGTGGCCGCCTCGGGGAGCGCTCCTGCATCCCTCGGGAATGGGAGCAGCGAGCAGCCCCTGGATCCCTCCGGCATCGGCGTCCTTCGGGAATAGCCCGCCCCGAGCAGCCCCTTGCATCCCTCCGGCATCGCTTCCCCTGCATCCCCTCAGAATCGGCACCTCGGAGTGCTCCCCCCGCAGCACGGCCCCCCCGAACCCCCACATCCGCTGCCTTCCTCGGCTGCCACCCCACAGGCCGCCCCCCGCATCCCCCTGCCATCGCCTCCCTGGTGGCGCCTTCCCCCTGCTCAGACTCCTTCTCACTCCCCTCCCCTGCAGCCGCCATCTCCCCCTGCACCCCCTGCACCCCTCAGCATGGCTGCCCGCGGTCCCTCCCCCAAACCCCATCGCGATCCCCCCGCATCCCTCCCACATCCCTTCCCCTTCCCCCTCCCGCATCCCTCCGGCATCGCCTTCCCGGGGCCCGCATCCCTGCGGGAACCCCCATCCGTGCGGCTCCCCCATCCCCTCCGCACCCCCATCCCCTCCGCACCCCCATCCGTGCGGCTCCCCCATCCCCTCTGCACCCCCATCCCTCTGCACCCCCATCCCCTCCGCACCCCCATCCCCGCAGCATCGCCCCCGCAGGGCCCGGGGGGGCAGGGGCCTGCATGGGGTGCAGGGATGGACGGGGAGGGGGCTGGCAGGGTGTGGATGGAGCCTTCCCTCGCCGCGAAGGAGGCAGGGCTGCATCCTTCGCCTTCCTTCGGAGCTCATTGTTCGCCCAACAAAGCCTCCGCCATCCCCCTCCCCGAGCACGGCTGTGCCCTGTGCCCAGCGGAGCAGGGAGGCTGCGGCTCCTCTGGGGGGCTCTGGTTGTCCCAAGGGGGGCTGGAGATCCCATGGGTGGGGGGCTGGGAAGCAGCGTTACATAAAGGGCTTTGCCAAAACTCCCGCATGCCGCATCCCCCCGCACGAAGGCCGCCGTCCCTCCGGAGCCCCCATCCCCTCGGAGGGGCCACGGTGCCACCCGCCCGCCTCGGGTGCCCGGTCACAACCGGAGCTGCCCGGGCCGCCCTTGAGTGCCCACCGGGCATCGCAGCCCCGAGCCTGGAAAATGGGGGATCCCTGCTCTGCTCTGCCCGGGGGTCCCGGTGTGTGCCCCTGGGTGCCCCGGTGTGTGCCCTGGGTGCCCCGGTGTGTGCCCTGGGTGCCCCGGGGCTCATCGGGCCGCGCCAGGTCAGGCCGGCGCACGCCGGGCGTGGGATGGGTGCGAGCATGCAGCAAAGCCTGGAGGAACAGCGGGGAATTTTTTTTGGTGTGTATATGTTGTATTTCAAGGTTGCTGCTTAACCCCGATCCGTGCCTGGGCGGCTCCGTGCGGGGAGCAAATCCCGCAAAGCAACCTATTAAAAATGAACAATAAATTCTGCCAGGATGGGCAGTGGGGGTTGTTTGGCCAGGCACGGGGATTTGGGGAAGGGCAGGAGAGGATGGCGGCGGCGGGAGGATGAGGATGAGGATGGCGGGAGGATGAGGATGGCGGCGGGAGGATGAGGATGGCGGGAGCTGCCGCAGCGCGGGGGGGAAGGGCTGCTGCAGCCCTTTGTCACCAGAGATGGGGAAAGCAGAGGTGGGGGGAGATGAGGGACGGAGCGGTGGCGGCGGAGACCCCATGGAGCGGCGGGAATGGTGGGAATGGTGGGAATGCTGCTGGCCGAGCCTCCGGCTTTGTCTGCCTCGGAAGGGATGGGGAGCGGGAAGGGGGGGAACAAATCTCCCCAGCAACAGAGGGCCCTGGGCTGTGCCCGGCCCCTTTCCAAGCAAAATACAGCGCGAAGGGCCGCGCTGGGGCTGCACATCCTCGCTCCAGTCCGCTTTGGCCGGAGCAGCCCTTTCCACCCGGTTTATCCTTCCCGGTGGCGGTGAAAGGCGGGGAGCCGCCGCTTTGTGGGGCTCACCCTCCTCCCATTGTGTCCCAAGGGATGCCGAGGAGGCGGCAGAAACAGCGGTCGGAGGAAGCGCTTTCCAGACAGCCTTTCCCTTTTCTGATAAGCGCCGTGCTGCTGGCAGAGGCTCCCAGGGCCACGGGGATGGGGGATGCGGGATGCTGGCTGGCAGTGACCGCAGCTCGGCACGGCCTGGCGGGAACAGGGAGCTTATTCCTGTGTGGAGCCAAGGAGGGAACGGGGATGGCGGTGGCTGCCCTCCTTGTGCCCCATGGCAGGAGCAGGGATGGGTCCGTGGGGTTCCTCTGCGGTTCCCTTGGCCGGGATGCAGCTTTGGAACGGCGCTGTCCCACCCGTGCCAAGTCAGCTCCTGGCCTGGCGTCTCCTCCCTGTCCCGGGGTTGCCAGCATCCCCTGCATGACACGAACACCCCGGGCATTGCCAGCACGTCCTGTATCCCCGGACCACCCCACCAACACCCCGGGGCAGCAGGGGATGGGTGCCAGCCCTGTCTCTGCCCCGGGGCAGCTCTGGGGGTGTCCCTGGTCCCCCTCTCCTGCCTCCAGCCCCAGCAGGGTCCCGGGGCTCCCTGAGCGTTCCCATCTCCCGTTTGCACCCCAAAGCGAGGAGGGCGAGCGGCTCCTCCCGCTCAATGGCTCCTTTCTCGCCCGGCTGCGGCAACAAAGGCGCTTTGTGGGCGCGGGGTCCCGGGGGCAGAGCGGGCTCTGCTCCTTCCCTCGGTGGCCCTGCCCGGCCCAGGGGTGCCCCTGGCCCCCACACCCATGGGGGAGAGGGTGGGAGTGAGGAATTGCAGGAAATGGGATCTGGGGAGGAGGGCGAGCCAGCCTGGACGTGCAGAGCTGTGCCCCGGGGCCCGGAGCCCTCCCGGCATGGGCTGAGCCGGATTTTCTCCCTCCAGTTCATCTCCGTGCCACGGCAAGGCGGGAAGATGCGGCTCCAGGGCAGGGGGCACGCAGGCTTGGATGGGGATTTTCATCCGGAGATGATGCCAAGTGGCCTGTTGACACTTGGGGGATACCACAAAGCCACAGGAAATCCACGGGGAAGGAGGAGTGGGTTTTTCAGGAAATTCATGTTTCACCCCTGTCCGTGACCCCTCAGCAGAGCTGCACCCTCAGCAGAGGAGCTGCAGGGTGCTGGATTTAGACAAAAGCCTGTTGGATTTCTGCAGTGTGAGCCCGGCTGAAGGGCAGGGAGGGGCAGGAGCAGGCTCTGAGCACGGTGTGGGTGCAGCCCTGGGTGCAGGTGCCAGAGCCCGCAGGGAGCCCAGCCCCGACCTGTGCTGGGCACAGCATCCCAGCCCCATCCTGAAATGCTGAAACCCTGAAATCCTGCCCTGGGGGCTCTGCAGGGCGCTGAGCCCTGGTTGTGGAGCAATCCAGGCAACCTGGGCTCGGTGTTTTCTGCTAGGGTTTTGGGGTTTTTGAAAGGAGAGTTGGAGGATGGGAAAGGCTCCTCTCCATGGAGCTCATCCCCTGGCTCTCAGCAGCATCCCAGCATGGCCCACAGGAGATACTCTGTGTGAATTGAGTGCACAGGGAAACTTTTCTGCCTGCCCTGAATTGTCCCATGCTGGGTCTGCAGTTCCCCATGGTGTAGAGGTCGAGCTACATCAAGCTCTGTTCCTCCAGAGAGAGAATCCCAGGTCTGCAGGAAGGACAGGGAGGTTTGTGCCTGCCCTGGGATGGCCACGGGGCTCCTGCTCCATGCACAGCCCTGGCTCAGAGCAGCGAGGGCTCCACATCGGCCCTGCAAACCCCCCGGCCTGGAGGGCTTGGGGAGCCCTTTGCTGCTCTCTGAGCACCCCAGACCTGGGGACTCAGCATTGGGAAGCCCTGGGGTGAGAACATTCCTGAGCCTTCCCAACATTCCCCCCAAGATCCCTGCTCACACAGAGCCCGAGGCCGTCCCACACCGGGGATTTTGGGGTGTGCAGGCGTAGCTGCCCCCCTCCCACACAGCCCCCGTGTGCTCACCCCCCCTCCTGCCTCCAGCTGTAATTAGCAGCTTCCTCAAGGTCAGGAAGAGCCGCGCCAGCTCCAGACTGTGAATTTACCAGGAGCGTTAATTAATCCGTGATTGCAGAGGGAGCGGCCACAGCAGGGGGGTGGATGGCTGTGGGGACAGCCTGTCCTCCCCACGGGGACACGGGGACATCACCCCACGGTGCTGCAGCTTCACACACAGCCCGTGCCTCCTGCAGCCCCCCCAGCTCAGCTCCAGCCCTCTGAGCCTCCTCCTGCCCCAGCCCAGCGCATTCCTTTGTGCTGAGTCGCTGTAACCCAACCCCAGCTGCTGCTTTTGGGGAGGGGGCTGTGCGAGACCCTCCTGCTCCTCCTGCTGCTGCTGCTTCCAGGCAGTGGGGAAAGCCAGAGCTCCCAAAGCTCCGTGCACAGAGTGTGGAAAATGGGCAGGCAGGGGTTGGGGATGGAGGCTGGTGTGTGCCCTGTGCTCCATGCTGGGGGGCTCTGGGGACAGGGAGCAGCGTTTGGGGGCTCCTGGCGCTCCCTGTCCTGTCTGTGGCACTCAGCATCCCCTGGCCCTGCCCAGCCTGCTCCCTGCAGGTCAGTGAGTCCTTCCCAGAAAAGTCATGGAGGGGAAGCACCGCTGTCCCTGCTCCCCACAAACCACAGCTCTCACAGGCTGGGGGGCCCAGGGGTGCTGCCAGCCTTGAGGCACGGGCTGTGTCCCCCAGGGTCACCTCCCCGCAGCCCAGGCTCTCTGTGAGCCCCTGCAGAGCCCCTCTCTCTCCGTTTTACAGCTCTGGGTTGGGGCTGGAGCCGGGGATGCAAAATCAAAACCAAATGTTCCTTCCCAGAGCCGCCGGCTCAGCCCCCGGCAGTGCTGGGAGGAGGCGGCTCTGGGACGGCTCTGGGAGCTGAGGACGTGGCCATGGGGCTGGGCTGGTGGCCCTCAGCACCCCCTGCCTTGCCCAAACACCCTGGGGAGCAAAGCACACAAAGGGTGGTTGTGTGTCCATCAGGAGAACCCTGGAATCACAGAATGGCTGGGTTGGGATCATGGGCAGGGACACCCCCACTAAACTGGGCTGTTCCACACCCCACCCACCCTGAACACCGAGCACCTCCTGGGATGGGAGCTGCAAAAGGTGCTGGGGGGTGCCTGGTGAGAGGGGGGTGCTGTGAGCCGGTGGGAGCTGTGGGCCCGTTCGGGTGTGGGAGATAAAATTCTGGCCAACAAAGTGGAGCCTTCAAAGCCTGATCCCCTTGGGAACAAAGCCTGATCCCTCTGGGAACAAAGCCTGATCCTTTTGGGAAAGGTGGGTGATGGATATGCAAGACAGAGGCTGCTCCTGGTGTTGGGATGGGAGATTGGAGACACAGAGACAGGGATAGGTGATGTGGAGCTGCAGGGAGCTGAGCCTTCAGCACAGCTGGGTGCAGCTGTGGGACCCCAGAGCAGTGGGGCCACCAAGACTGCCTGGAGCCCTTGCAGTGGCTGCACAGCACCAGAAATCCCAGCATCCCAGAGGCTGGGATGCATTGTGGCGGTGTGAGGGGCTGAACAGGAGCCCCCAGCTCCCTCATCAGTCTTGTGCTCTTTCCCCAGCTCCATTTCCCTTCTCTGGACCTGCTCCAGCAACTCCAAGTCTACTTTAGTCATAGGACCAGAACTAGACAGAATGTGCACTCCAGCCCTGTGCCCCCCTTTGCAGCAGGGAGGGATGCAGGTGTGTTTGGCCCTGGAAAATTCATCCAGCTCCACTGAACTCTCGTTTCACTGAGCTCAGTAGTGGGGCTGAGCTCTGCACCCCAGCAGAGAGCTCGGCCATTGGCTTTGGCCACAGCTTGTGGCTCTCATCCCCAAAGTGTTTTTAGGCTGAAATCCACCAAGCTGGAGAGCTCTGGAGCAGTTTTGGCCCTGCTAGCCCTGACTAAGCAGGTTTGCTGGGGCTCAGAGGATGCACACGTGGCTGGCGGTGGCCCAGGGCTGTGGCTGGTGGCCCCAGGAGCAGCTGCATCCTCATCTGCGTGGAAATGCTGCCTCTGGTCCCTTGGGCACAGGGAAGGGCCATCCTGGCTGCAGAGCTGGCTGGTGCTGATGATTCTGGGGAGTCAGGGAAAGGCTTGGCTGCCCTGGGGCTTTCCTGAGCCTCCTGTCCCTGCACACCTCAGTGCCCAGTGGGATGTGACAGCTGTGGATGAAAAACCTTGTCGTGGTCCTTAAACATGCCAGGAGCTGGGATTCATGGGTGCTGCAGTGGCCTCTGCTAATGGGCTGAGAAACCTGGATGTCACCTTTGGGAAAAACTGCAGCCCTTTCCTTATAAAACATCCACACTGGACTTTGCTTCATTGTGATGGAGCTGCTGGGTCAGGAGGGGAAGCTCACGGCTGCCCACCAAATAACCAAATGAAAACCTGGATTTGAACCTCAAATGCCAGAGGGGAGGTCATGGGAGGGATTTGGGAGCCACCAAAGCTCACCCAGGGAGCAGGAGCCCCTCAGTTGGGTTTCCTGGGCTGCCCTCCCCCTGGACCTGCTGCAGGGGGGTTCTGGTCCCACCCCCAACTCCCTCTGTCTCTGGTGTCTGTAGGGATGGACCTTTCAGCCAACCAGGACGAGGAGGGTGACCAGGAGACCTACCAGCTGGAGATCAACAAGGACACCAAGAAATGCGCCTTCCGCACCTACACCGGGAAGTACTGGACCCTCACCTCCAACGGGGGCATCCAGTCCACAGCCTCCACCAAGTGAGTCCTCAGGGCCCTGCCTGGCCTTCAGAGCACCCTCTGCACCTCCCAGGGGAATTCAAGGGATTTTCCAGCTTGGGTGCTCCCAAACGCTTCCCAGCAGAGGCAGAGCATTTTGGGAAAGCCAGGGATGGGTCGGGGCTTGCCGCCCACGATGCTCTGGAGGTCCCTGGGGCCACATAATCCTTCCTGGCCGGCTGGGGCTGTCGAAATGTTTGCCCTGCAGTTCAACCCTGAGAGCCAGGCGGAAAGCCCAGAAGTGCCTTTGGCTGCCTGCCTGCCTCCTGCCCCCGGGGCGAGGGCTCCCAGCGGGATGGCCACCACAACACGGCTCATCCTGCACAAACAGATCGAAGCAGGCCCTCCTGGTCCAGCCTGGCCCTTCCCGAGCCAGCAGGGGGGCGGTGGCAGGGTCCCCCTCCATGCCACCCCCCTGAGTGTCCTCTCTGCCCCACAGGAACGCGAGCTGCTACTTCGACATCGAGTGGTGCGACAAGCGCATCACCCTGAAAGCTGCCAACGGCAAATACGTGACAGCAAAGAAGAACGGGCAGCTGGCAGCCTCCATGGAGACAGCGGGTAAGGGACCCTCGGGGACCCCACACCGGGGCAGCAGGGGGTGAAAAATGCCCCCCCAGAGCTGGGCTCTTCTTCCAAGTGATGCTCAGGCAATAAGTTCTCTTAGTGATATGCTGTGAGACGGGAACAGACGGTGTGGGTGAGAAATGGGTGAGGGCACAGCCCTTGCTCCTCCCCGCTGCCTGCCAGCTTTGGGGTGTGTCTCTGTGCCCCCCTGGCTGCTCTCACAGCCCCTCGGTGTCCCCTCGGTGTCCCCTCGGCGCAGGAGAGACGGAGCATTTCGTGATGAAGCTGATCAACAGGCCCATCATCGTGCTGCGCGGCGAGCACGGCTTCATCGGCTGCCGCAAGGTCACCGGCACGCTGGACTCCAACCGCTCCTCCTACGACGTCTTCCAGCTGGAGTTCAACGATGGTGCCTACAACATCAAGGGTGAGTGCCCAGGGTGCCCCAGGGCTGGGCCTGGTGGCCCTTGGGGTCCCCGTGGTGGCTCATCAAGGGTGAGTGCCCAGGGTAGTTGTGGCCTTTGGCGTGGCTCATGAGGCCACCGTGTCCCCTCTCCTGCAGATACCACTGGCAAGTACTGGATGGTGGGGAACGAGTCGTCCGTCACCAGCAGCAGCGACACCCCCGTGGACTTCTTTTTTGAGTTCTGCGACTATAACAAAGTGGCCATCAAGATCAACGGCAAATACCTGAAGGGTGACCACGCTGGGGTGCTCAAGGCATCGGCCGACACCATCGACGCCTCCACCCTCTGGGAGTATTAATGCACTTTAGGGTACCTCCCGTTGCCAACTTCTCTTTCCCTTCCTGTCCTCTTTTCCTTTGGGTTCTGTTTCTCCTCTCTGTAACAGGATTTTCAGACTGGCTTGCCCTTCCCTCCTGCCATAGAGTTGGTGCGTTATGTGGGAGGTGGGTCTCCCTGAATCCCTGTAAGAACTGGAAAAGTGGTGGGGCTGCCTGCCTATAGCTTTGTAGAGGAGTCTGTCTCTATCCCCCCTTCCCTGCCTCCCTCCAGGTTTGCTGGGCTTGGAAATGGCCGTATCCCCCTCCTGGCCCTGAGCATCACCTTAGGTAGTTGATTTTCCTCTCCTCAATTAAAAAAAGGGAATAAGATCACCTCTGTGCTCACTTCTGCCATATCAGCACTGGCACAGCCTCAGCCTGTGCTGCCAGTGTCCCCTGGAGCATCCATCCTGTCCTGCCCTGCTCCAGTCAAGGTGGAGAGATGGTGCTGGGCTCAGCTGGCTCAGCTGGCTGGTCCCAGCAGCTTCTCTCCCCTCCTGGATTGTGGGGCAGGTTCATCCCCAGCTGAGCTGTAAGAGGTGACCTTACATATCACAGCATCCCTGGGATGGGGCTGGCACGTGCCTGCACGTCCCTGTGGAAGGGCCAGCAAGCTGCCCCTCCCCAAACACCTGGAAATGATTCTTCAGGGCGATCCTGTCTGGAAAGCCTCAGCCTTTCATCTCATGGAGCCCCATGCTCCCGTCCCTCCACCCCTCCTTGTGCTCCTGGCTCTGGAGGAGCATCCCAGACCCTGATGGTGGGTCCAGCCTGCCCTGAGGCTGGTCCTGCTGCTGTGCCTGGAGGGAGGGCGTGGGGGACACAGAGCCAGCCCGTGCCAGGGTGGGGGCTTCATCCAGCCCATCCCCAGTGGGCTTTGGTCCTGGGAGAAACCGGGCTGGCCAACATCATCTCCCCGGGGCAGTGGCTGGAAGCATAAACTGCAGATTTTGGTTTACAGAATAGAAAAGTTCCTTAGCAAACTTTGCACAGTGATATTTGCTCAGTACCTTCGATGTTGTTTTTTTCTCTCTCATAAAATACTGGAACAGTGAAGCGAATCACTGAACACCTAATGCTGAATTAGGAAGCGCCCGCTCCTGCGGGCACCCCGAGGGGGCAGCTCCTGGTCCCACCACCCCCAGGGCACCTGGGCTGGGCTCTCATGAATTGCAACCCTACTGGAAAAGGAAAAAAGAAAAAAAAAAGACCAAAACAGTATTTTTGTTAGTCTCTATTTATATATGCTCTCCATGGCACTGTGTGACCAGCTGTTGTCTGTACTAGGTCTGCATTAGAGTTTAACGCTGTCTGTAAGGGTGATGCTGCGTGTTCCTTAGGGTGGTGAAAGGCACTTTATCCTTTGGGGCCTTCCCAGGGCCGGTTTCTGCTCCCTACAAACACACCAAGGAGCCTTTTCCCGCGTGGGCCCCCTCTGCAGAGGGGGAGTGCTGGTCCCACCCCACACCAAGGGTGCTCTCGGCATCCCTGCCGTGCCAAACCAGGGCTGGTCCCTACTCCCAGGCAGGGGCTCGTCAGCCTTAAAGCCACGAGGAGGGATCCCCTCCACAGGAGCTTGGTGCTAAATTCAGCTGGGAGAGCGAGTGGCTGTGCCCACGCAGGGCACAGCTCCGGGCTGGGGTTCCTGGCGGGCGCAGGGGATCCTGGCTGGGACTCTACCTCGGCTCTGCGCTCACACCGGGGGCTGCCCGCGCCCCCCGGCCCCAGGGACGCGCTGCCCCGCCAAGGACCGAGTGTCTTGAAGCCCTGTGTGACCCTGTGACGTGACACACACCCTCGCTGGCCTTCACCCCTCCCTGTGTCACCACCTCCCCACCCGTGTCATCCCTGCTCCGGCCTCCCCCGTGTGACATTAGGTCAAACATCTCTCCTGTCTCCTCTTATCGGGTGTTGTGACTCTCTGAAAACATCTCACTCTGAAAATTTAAGTTTTGGGTTTGTTTGTTTTTTATTATTATTATTTTTTTGTAAGTGCCATTTGTATAACTTAAAAAAAAATAGCTTCAAATGGAGAAAGATGAATTAAAAAATAAAACCTGCATTCGGATTCAACCTGGTGTGTGGTCTGTTGGGGCTGGCAAGAGCCTGAACGTGGAGATTTGGGGTGGTGGAGCCTTTGTCTGATGGGCTGAGCTGGTTCTAGACAGTTCTAGAGATGGTGGGAAGGGAATGGTGATTAAGAGGCTCCAAAGAGGTGCAAAGCCAAAGCCAGAGCCTGAAGCCACTGAGCCCAGGGGCAGCCGGGGATGGGTGACCCATGGATGGGTCAGGATCAGGAGCAAAGCTGTGCCCCCTCTTGATTCAGGTGTTTCACCTCCTGGGATGGGGGTTTGGGTGTGTGGTTGGGTAGGGATCAGCAATCTGCCTCTGCTCAGGGATGTGAAAAAGGACAAGCTAAAGGACTAAAGAGGGAAGGGGAGCCCAGCCCAACTCACATCCTGGAGCCAAGATGTGCCCCCAGCCCTCCCAGGACAACTGAAAGCAGCCCTGAAACTCAACCAACACCTCCAGACCTGCACTGAGAGCAGCCAGAGCTTCCCTGCCCCTCACCACAGCCTGGCTGGGCACCCACGGGCTCCTGTCTGCCTTGGGAAATGTGAAACTGATTGGAAAAAGCAAACTTTGGGATAGGGGGGCTGTTCAGCACCCCCCAGGTACACACCCCAGGGGGATGGCATTGCCCAGAGGGACCTTCACCATCAGATTGGGGGGGTGAGCCCTGCAAGGGTCAAAGGAAGGAAGGAAGGAAGGAAGGAAGGATGTGCAGTCCTGACCATAAACAGGGAGAAACCAGGGCAGTGCAGGAAATGCTGAGCAGCTCTGATGGCCTCACTGTGACATCTGTGACACCAGGCTGTGACCCCCAGCCAGGGCAGCAGCTCTGCCAGGGGGTGCCCACCCAGGGCAGGGCTCTGGAGCTGCAGGAGGACTCTCCCCCTTCCCCTCTCCCCAGCTGCCAGCACACATTTCCTTTTTTTCCCCTCCAGGCTGGATTCTGCATTTACCATCATTCACCAGACTCCAGCAAGAGGGGAAATCCCCTCAGCCTTCCCCCCATCCTGGTTTCCATTTAAAGGAGTGACTGGAAACCATTTTCTATCCCATCCAGTTTTTCCTTGGGAGCACAGGGAGCACGTTCAGCTGTTCCAGGAGGATCAGTTGGGGTTTTGCCTTAGACCTGGGCAGTTTCCACAGCACAGGCAGGATGGGAGAACAAGGTCATGGCTGTAAGGAAAGCACAGAGGTGAAAAGCCAGAGTGCACAAATTTATTTACAAAAATTCAAATTACAATATAATACAGGAACTTTTTACACACAGAATATTAGAACTGTTTACTACCAGAATGTAAAGAAAAATATTTTTTGGTTTTTTTCTCCTTTTTTTTTTTTAATAAACCACCTATTTATTTTCAGCTATTGTTATGCAAAGTTGCAGAACATGCACATCTTTACAGGTCTTTTTTTTCTTTTAATACAACATTTTGCTAAGTGCAAATACTAAGTTTCTCTCTCCACCTTTAAGGCAAGTAAATGGGACACTGCAATTAGCTGTAAGAAGTACCTGTTATGGGATCAGCCTGGGCACAGCAACCTCCTCATTGCCTTCAAAACCTTTAAACAATTCCAAAGACTGGGACAAGAGGGAAAGTGGGATGCAGGAGTTAGAAACCAGCTCAAGGCTGGATTGGGTGGCTCATTAAGTTTTGGGCTTTTTATATATATTTTTTTTTTAATAAATCAACACAGATTCAGAAACAACTTGAGATCTCCTGGGTTAGAGGGGAGAAGCAGCCGCGTGCTTGGGCTGCAAGGTTTTGGGTGTTTCTCTGGGGAGAGGGGCAGTGCTGGGTGTGGTGGGCATGGTGTACCTGCACACCACAGCCCAGGCACTGATTGATCCCCTCTTGGACACAAATAACCCCTTGGCTCTGGCAGGGAACCCTCCCTTCCCTTCCCTCTGTATCCTCCAGGCTCCTCCAGGACCATGGCAGCAGTGACCCTGATGGATCACAGCCACCAACCTCCCCGTGCCACCTCTGTGCCACCTCTGCAGCCCCTCTGCTCCACACCCACCCTTCCCTCTGCCAAGGCTCAGCTCTCCATACCCACACATCCCTGCAACTCCATTTTTTGCTGGATGACCAGCCTATGTCCTTCTTAGTTTGGGCCACTGCCTGATCCCTCCTGCACCCACCAGGAAGGGAAAATGCCTTGGAGAGCCTGGAGGGCTCATCCAAACCAGCCCCTGAGCCCACAAACCTCAGCTAATGAGCAAACAGGATTCCCTTTGCACGAGGGAAGGCACCACTCTGCCCTGGGTGTGTTTTCCAGCAGCTGCTGTGACAAAGCTCTCCCTCTCCAAGCCCTACAGGATTCCTGCTCCTGTCTGCTGCAGGAATCAGTGGTGCAAGGCAGGATTTAAACCTGGTCAGAGTCAGAGCCCAGCTGAGCAGCAAGTGACAGAGCTCCTGCAGCCCCCACACCCCTGCCAGGAATAAACCAATTCAAAATAGAAAATTCCAGCAGCAAGGGAAGAACAGTTGGTTATTAATGCTGGAGAGGCCACGGCACAGAGGAGCCAGAGAGCTCCACAGGGAATGTCTGACCCACAGGCAATGGGAAAAGCACTCAGCTCCAAAAGGCAGGGAAATCCTCCAGCCTGGGAGAGCAGTCCCCAAATGCTGTGCCAGGCCCTGTCAGGAGCATCCCACTGACACCCTGTGCCCCCTGCACACCCCAGGGCTCCCTGTGCTGCACTGGGGCTTTGGCAGAAGCTGCGAGGTGGAGACAGGGAATTTCACCTGAAAAACACAAAGAAACCCACAAAACACCTGGATGCTGCAATACAGGGGGGAATGACAGGAGGGGAGATGCACCCAGAGAGCTCCCAGAAGGACAGAACAGGATGAAGGCCAGAACAAAACATGTGGAGAACAACAGCACAAATGGGCTGCTAGAAGCCAGCCCAACATTCCTGGGAAGAGGGTTTTTTTCCACTCCAACCATTTTCTTTTCTAGATGGGGCCTGTACCAGGCAGCACAGCCAAAGGATGTGGAGAAAGGGCTTCGTGCCACCCTCCTCCCACAGCCCAGCACTGCACCCCCACCTCTCACAAGGAAGTTTTGCTTTTCCCTCACTTTCCAAGCCCAGCAATACTCAGGTTTAACTTTTAACACACTTTTCCAAAGCCAATTAAGCTGACACACACATTTCCAGGAGTTATTTGGTGCTGTGGAAGCAGCCAGCTTCCTGCAGCATGAGGCCCCAGCTGCCCATTGGGTGTGAGGGTTTGGGTACAGGGGCTCCCAGCTCGTGGCAGCTCCAGGGAACATTCCCAATTTTCCTTCCACAGGACACATCACTGCCTGCACGTCTGTCTGGGTGTCTCCCAGGCAGTTTTTGCAGTAAGGGCACAGCTTTGGCTCCAGGTGGTTCCACAGCTGCCTGAGCACTGCTGCCAGAATCTGGGGGAGGTTTGGGATGCCAGATGAGAACAGCAAAGCAAAGGCCACGTTTGAGGGGCACACACCTTTAGGGGGGAAAACTGAGCCCTTCAAAGGGGGCAAGTTCAATCCAGCCAAAGATTTGGGTGCCCAAATCTCCTGCCATTTCCTAACACCCCCAAACAGAACATGGCTGTGGGCTTCCTACCAAGCCCTGAGCAGTGGGACAGCTGCTGCAGCCCCTGGCTCTGCTTGGAGAGTGAGGCACACTAAAAATGCTACATGGACTTGCTTTTGAACAATTTATTTCTGCTGGGAGGTGCCAACAGGATACAGGGATGCTGGAGAACACAGGAACCCCAGCCCTGAGCCTCAGCACAGGCAGCAGGCTGGGGCAGCTGCCTCCTGTTACCTCACTCCTGAAGGTTTTATGCTCACTCAGATGCCAAGTGTCTCCTCCCTTCCTCCAAGGCTCACTTTGCTGCTCTGGCCAGCAGGAAGGCAGGATTTCTGGGAATTCCCCAAGGAACAGCTGTATCCCTGTGTCCTACAAAGCCTCTCTTTTCCTCCCAACAGCTGCCTGAACAGGCTTTGTCAAAACAAAACATCTGGGGGGGAACTCCACCCCTGGGAAATGTAGCACCAAACCCTGTCGCAGCACAGGTTGAAATGTTGGATTGCAGAGATTTGGAGAAGCCCTAGAGAGGGGGCAGCACAGGGACACTGAGTCCCCTGGCTGCTGGCTAGACCCCAGAGGGGCTGGAGTGGGGAGGGGGTGACATGAAGGGGTGGCTTTGCCCTGTGCTGTGGGGCAGGTCAGAAGCGGTGCCGGGGCTGAGGCCCAAAGTGCATAGGCAGGTTGTGCTCCAGCTGCACGTTGATCTGGGGGAAATCAAAGTTCACCCTCATGTTGGGCAGGGGGGGCACGTAGGGGGCAGGGATGGGGCCGATGTTGAGGGGGATGTTGTTGTACAGGGGCCGCACGGGGGGCAGGGGGAACGGGGGGTGCACGAAGGGGTACGGGGGCATCCGGGGCTGGTGGAAGTTCTGGGGCACCGGCCTGGGGATGGCCTCCATCCTCTGGATCTTCTCCATGGGCTTCTCCACGGGAGGGCCGATGCGCTTGAAGCTGTTCTCTGCACAGGGGGAGAGCAAAGAGCAGTGACCCCACAGACACAGAGCGGCCCAACGCCCCACAGAGCGGCTCATTGTCCCACTCACAAGCTCATTGCCCTACAGAGTGGCCTGGCGCCCCACAGAGCGGCCCAACGCCCCACCCATGAGCTCAGCACCCCACAGAGCACTCAGCACCCCACAGAGCAGCCCATCCATGAGCTCAGCACCCCACAGAGCAGCCCAACGCCCCACAGAGCAGCTCACTGTCCCACTCACAAGCTCATTGCCCTACAGAGCGGCCTGGCGCCCCACAGAGCAGCCCACCCATGAGCTCAGCACCCCACAGAGCAGCTCAGCGCCCCACAGAGCACTCAGCACCCCACAGAGCAGCCCATCCATGAGCTCAGCACCCCACAGAGCAGCTCCTCACCCCACAGAGCAGCCTGGTGCCCCACCCATGATCTTGTCACCCCACAGAACGGCTCCTCACCCCACCCATGAGCTCAGCGCCCCACAGAGTGGCCCAGTGCTCCACCACCACCATCAGTCCCATTCCAAGCACAGCGCACAGCATCACTGCCTGATGAGCCCCATGAGCTCTCCAGCCTGGCTGCTTTCACCACCACCACCCCACAAAAAGGAGCATTTCCTGCTGTGGGATGTGGGGCAGCCCCTGTGCCCCCCAACACCACAGCTTAGAGGTTTTGATGCTCCTCAGCTACTTTGCCAAGCAGAGACAGCCACAACGCTGGTGCCACATGAGAGCTGGACACAAATCTTGTGCTTGCTCACAATCCCAGCAAAAATTTGTGCAACAGCACTTTAAAAACAGAGCAGCTCCCAGGAGAACAGAGCCCAGTGCAGGTCCAGAGATCCATCAGCAGCTGGGAGCCCTGTGCTGCCCCATCATCCATCCTCAGTGTGATCCCAACAGTGACTTACCCCCATTCTTCTTCCTTTGCTCCTCTTCGGCCTCCTTCTGAATCTCATGAATTATCTTCTCATCATCTTCCTAGAAATCAAGGAATACCAACAATCAGTGGGAGAGTTCCTGCTGCAGCAGCTCTCTGTTCTCTCAATGCTGCTTTTCTTTTCAGCACATTTTCACCAAAACAGATTAGTTTGGCTGAATTGTCCTCATTTGGGGCTGGCCTAGATTTACCCAAAAGCAAAGCTGTGATGGGAACTGCAGCAGTACAAATAACCTGCACTCTATGGAGTATGACCAAGATGCCTGGATCAGCTTTCCAGGGAGATCAGCACTAAAATTCATTGACTTGATGGAAACCAGAGAACAGCGACCCAGCTCCACCCCTCTGAAGAGCTGTTAATCTTTTTAATGGCAATAGTCTATTAAATATTTACATTATCCTAGCACTTGTAGAGTTTTTGGCCCAACAGCTGGAATTAACACAACTTAAATCCTGGCTCTAGTAGCTAAATGGTGCCATTTAGATCTTATCTGTAACTCTAAGAAGGGCATAAATCGAAATATGTTTCTTTAATGTCTGTCTAGAGGTTATAGCAAGAATATTCAGGGCTGCTGCTCACTGAGAAGGCAAGAACAAGCCAGAAATTCAATTTGTCCTGCTGCCTCTCATCACCTTAAGCTCTCTTAACTCAAAGGAGCCTCAGTGAGATCCAACGATGCAATGAAGCCTCAGGTGAGTTTCTGCATGTCTGTGGGGATGAAACCAAACCTGGGGATTTCAGGGAGAGCAGCCAAACCTCCAGGACAGTGTTTGGAACCCTGAGCCCCAAGGACTCCACAAAGCACAAGACTCTGCTTGTTTTAGTCACCCTAATTTCAGTACTGCCAAAACACATAAATTTCTTCCTGAACACTCTTAACGTGAAAAATCTCTTATTTTGAAGAGTGCTCTGGAACTAAATCCAAAATGTGCATTGTGCATGCAGCTACACTGAGATGATTTTAAGCTCCCCAGTCCCCAGCTGACAGTGCTGCACATGCACAGCCTGGGAAGCTTGTGGAGAAATCCCCTCCTCCACCAGCAGATAAGGTTTCCCTGGGAGACTGAAGTTATCTTAATGTGCAGAAAGCCAAAAACTCAATACTTCCCTCCCTTTTATTATTCTCTGAGTAGATGGTTAAAAATTAAGACTTTCCAGGACATGCTTTTTTTTGTTTTTTTCTTTCCCTAGCAGGCTGCTTGCATGGGCTGTTAATTACAGCCTATCTATCTCTTCTGAGCCTACATGGAATGCCTAACTACCCCCCAAATATCAGTATTCCTGGCTGGAAAACCACCTGGGCATGCTCCACAGGCAGCCAAACACCCCCTGCTCTTTAGCTGCCCCAGCAGCACTCTCAAAGCTTGGTTTCAAGCTTTAAGACTTGATTTTTTTTTTTTTTTTCCTTCTCAGACTATATTTTGCAATGCTGTTGAAAATGGGTAGAGCCACCACTCCCATTTCATTTTATTACTGGAGATGCACCTGAAGGTTTATGTGACAAGAAATATATTTTAAGCTCAGCTGAGCAAGATCACTCAGTATCTCCTTTCCTCACACAAAGAATAAACCTTAAAGCCTAGAAATGTGTCCTTCAACTTAACAAAATGCTTTTACTTTAGTCTAAATCTGTGATTACAGAGTAAACTCTTCCCTGGGAGGCCCTGGCACAGCTGCCCAGAGAAGCTGTGGCTGCCCCATCCCTGGCAGTGCCCAAGGCCAGGTTGGACAGGGTTTGGAGCAATCTGGGGTAGTGGAAGGAGTTCCTGCCCATGGCAGGAGGTGGAACAAGATGAGCTTTGAAGTCCTTTCCAACAAAAATCTATGGTTAATCCTGTCAAGTGGTGCTTCCCCTTCCTGTCACCACCCCTGATGCTGCAGCTCTGGTCAGTCCTGCACAAAACTGGACACACAAAAGCTTTCCCAGACCCTTCTGCAGCCTCTCAGATTAAACTGCAGCTGACCTCCCTGTGATGGGCTGGACACATCCATCTGCCCTGGGGCTGCAGGCAGCTGCACTGGCCCAAGGTGCTGCTGGATTGATTAGTGCAGCTCCCAGAGCTCCTGGGAGCAGCAAACCCATCTGCCAGAGCTCCAAACCGACCCCAGAGCCCCAGCACAGCATAAAACACATCCCCAAAGTGCAGCAACCACAGACCCCACTCAGCTCCATCTCCTCAGGGGTTTCAAGAGCTCACAGCACACCCTGGGTGCAAAAACCTGCCAGGAGCAGACCTGGGTCAGGATGAGGAGTTCCTGACAAGCTCTGAAACCACAAATCACAGAAGAGCCACAACAAACCCATCTCCAAGAACAGAACTTATCAGCCCTGTTGCTTCTCTGCTGATAAAAGTGTATTTTCCCACTGGAAGGTTAAGAAGTGCTTACACTTAATCTCACATACCAAGACTTAGCTTGGATTTTTTTTTTTTTTTACCAGTATTTCTGCAAGACTGGTATCCATTAATATCACAAGAACAAAAAAAAACCACCGCACATTAAGAGGCTGACATTAAATTTGGCAACTGATGAATACACAGCACAGTTCAATACCTGCAGTAATTAGGAAAGATCCACATCCCAGATGGAACAAAAGAATTGATGATATGTAAACAGCAAGATAATTTTAGGATGTTCTTAAAGAAAGCTGATGCCACAAGTTCTGCCTAATACATATTGTGTAGGTCAGAATTAAAAAAAAACAACCAACAAACAAGTCCTGGTGCTATTTTAGTGAATCTTACAAAACACTTCTAATTCTTTGGAAGCAAAGGCTGTTTTTTCATACCACAGTAATTAGAAAGATGACAGATTCATCGAGGGGTAAAGCACCCACACCGAAAATTAAGATTTCATTAGCACACTTATGGCTGGTTTTGTGGTGAGAAACCTTTTAACATCACATGGGGTGGAGGCAGAAGGATTTCAAAAGCTTCTTGTGTCCATTTCCCTGAGCGGATTCAAGTCCCCTAAAAAAGGATTAGATTATAATTTTAATGGCCTGTTCACAGGCTGTGTGGATTGAAGGCATTTATCTTGTCAAGTTAACAGTCATCTTCCTGTCAGCTGCCTTGCCTACAGCAAGACAAAAAAAATCAAAGAAATAAAGAAGAAAAAAGGAAAAAATTCAACCTCCCAACCCTGGGGGGGGTTCCTCAGCACTGGGCAGCTTTTGTGAGCAAAGATGTAATTTGGCTTTTCTGCCAGAGAGGAAATGCAGGGCAATGCTACAACGTGGCCCTTCCCCACACTCTGCTGCATCACGGGAGAAGGGAGGTGGCCAAGAGGAAAATGCAAAGGATTTCTGAGATGCATTCACCCTTTTTATCTGCAGAAAGCAGACGTGGTCATTAGCAGGAGCTGTGCTTTCAAGGCACAAAACAGCACCAAGCTTTGCCCCACACCCAGCAGTGGGATGCTCTGTGCATCCCATGCTGTAGCCAAGGAAAACAAATCTGATCCCTGGCCAGTGTGGGAGCCTGCCCTTGCCATCCCCCACCTGGGAAAGGCTCTCAGCATGGCATGGAGAGGAAGCTTTTCCTTTCAGCGCTCTGCCATTGAATCCACGGAATGCAGCGAGCACGGAGCCAATCACAGCAGCACAGAGGGCTTGGTCTGGGGATGGATTAGCGAGGAGCAGGGCTGGGTTGCTAAGAGAGGCACCTTTTCATGGCAGGGAGGCCTGATCCAACAATGCTGCTGCACAGACACCTCACCCACATCCACACAGGGCCCTGCCACAGGCAGAAAGAGCTGCTGGAGAAACAAACTGCCCTTGGGAATGAGAAAATACAGCAGCAAAGGAGATAAAAGCTCAGCAAGTCACACAGAGACAACCTCCCCCCAAATAAAACCTCCTCTGCCCAGAACAAAAGTGCCAGCCAGGGAGCTTTTGAAAGCTCTGTTTTTATCTCCTGCGCTTCTCGTTATCTTTAATTATTAAGTGTCACCGGGAAGCGGCTGCCGCCTCCTGAAAAGAGGGAAAACAAGAGTCCTGGTGCCTATTTCTGGGCTCTGCAACTCCTCCCCTACTTCACAAAGTGCTTCAGCACCACTGCCTCCCCTTTCTGCCTCTTTACTGCTTTCTTTTTTCCACGTACGTGTGGCCGCAGCCGTTCCTAATAAACTCGAAATGATTTTTCACGACGGAGGCTTCCAAAGGACTGAGGGGTTTTGTTTCAAATCATTCCCAGATCAGCTGCAGAGAGGCTGAGCAAGAACAGGCCTGGGCTGTCTCTGGGTGCTGCTCCATGCAGCAGGAAGCAGGGATAAAAGCAGCCTGTGCTCTAACTGGAACAGGGCATCCGCAGCGCTGCAGGAAAAGGGGGGCCAGCACGGGGACCAAGCACACGCTGGAGTTCAAGAAATGCAGAGTTATTTTAGCAACAGGCATTCCATATCTTTGTGTGAATTCCCCTGGATGAACCATATGCTTATGATTGAGGCATTTTATAGCAGTTAAAAAAACCCCAAGCCCACCACAAACTCCACATCCTAAATTTAGGGGAGCTTCCCCCACCCCTCCCCTTCCAAATCCTAAAGGCAGCACTGTGCACTTCATGCATTTCCTTCATGCATTTGAAGTTTTACAGAGTCTTCTCTCAACATCATCTTTTTATGACACCAGAAGGGGGGATAATTGCAAACACCTCATGATGATTAGTTTTCTGCTTTGAACTTTAACTATGGGCCTTTGGGAGGGTTTTAAGAGTTTACTGAAAACATCTTAAAACTTTAAAGCCAAAAAAAGCCTCTGTGCAATATTACTGAGAGCCCAAAGATGAGTATTAAATTCAAAATAATACATTTGAGAGCAGAACCTGGTTTACCAGAATGCATTAATCCCATTGCATCCCAGGATTTGTAAAACTGGATGAAATGCACACAAGCAGCCTTAGGTTTGCTACAGATGTTTAGAAATCAGGGCAAACACAGCCCCTGCATCCCAGAGCCAATTTGTAGAACCATAAAGTGTCCTGAGCTGGGAGGGATCCACAAAGATCATCAAGTCCAACATGTGGCTCTACACAGACCCAACAATCCCTCCCTGTGCCTGGTGATGTCCAAACGCTCCTGGAGCTGTGGCAGCCTTGGGGCTGTGCCCATTCCCTGGGGAGCCTCTCCAGTGCCCCAGCACCCTCTGGGGAAAGAACCTTCTCTTGATATCCAACCTAACCCTCCCTGGCACAGCTCCAGATGTTCCCTTGGGTCCTGTCCCTGCTCACAGGGAGCAGAGATTGGAGCTGCAGCCCCCAGTCAATCTCCCCTCAGCTGAACAAACCAAATAGCCTCAGCCACTCCTCAGACAGCTTCCCCTCAAGGCCCTGCACCATCTCTCTGGATGCTTTCTAACAGCTTTATTCCCACTGCTCCCTCCTGAGCTTTGTCTCTGGCAATGTTGCATCAGCCTCTCCTGCAGAGCAGAGCCCACATGGATGGGGGGACATGAGGACTTTTGGCCAAGCAGCTCCCCGGGAAGGGCTCCTGGCACCTCCTGCAGGGGTGCAGGGCACCAGTTAGCTCCAGAGGAAATGCAGGGATTAAACAATTCCTGCCTGGCCCCCCTGGAAGCTGCTCACCACAGCAGGACTGCAGCTTGTCTCAGAACCAGCAAATATTGCACTGATACTTTTAAATCAGACTCCAGCCTGATTACAGCTTAGGGGCAAAATCTTAACTAACCTTTAATTATGGGAAATTTTGAAGCCTCTGCTTTACTCTCTCAAGATCATTTGAGACAAAGACTAACAGATGCTGCCATTCCTAGAGGACTGCTTTTAATTTGTTTTTAACCCAAGCTAATGAATAGGTTTACTTATACTTTCACAAGAACTGTTTCAGACTGGGAAAACATTAAACATTTGGAAAAGAACAAAGGTTCCTTATTATAAAGAAACCTGAATTTTGCTGTAAATAATAGGGATTTAGACTCAAACCAGATCTTTCAAAGCCATGCCTTTGATGGACCTTATCCCTGGCAAAGGACAGAACACTACTGATGCAACGGTCTTTTGCTCTTTCAAATCTCCATGCCAAGACTCAAATTCCATTTTCCTCTTTACATCTACCAGGCTAACTCTTGTCTCCACATCCCATATGAGAGCAGAGATCACCCTGGAGGGGTTGGGTTGGTGTCCCCAGCCCCTTATGAGGGAGGACCATCCACACAGGTAGCATCATTGCAGCTTCAAGCCAGCAGTTGAGTTCTGCGTTACTCTTAGCACTGCAGCAAGGACAGCCACCCAGCTTCACCTCCCCAGCCCACCAGCACTCCATCATCCCAAAAAGAATTAAATAATAAAAGAGCAGGCAGTGCCAGCTCTGTGCTGACAGTGGGAAATTTTTCTTTGCCACAACATTGGTTAATTAGAGAGGTGGAAAGGGCCTGGTGACAGTGGCCTCTTTGTGCTGCTTATTTATTTATTTATTTGGAAGTACAGTACGAGCTTTTTTGAGAGGCCTCATGTTTTCTCTGGCTCTGAACAAATGCCATCCCCCAGCACAATCAGCAGCCTGGCAGGAACAACGGATGCCAGCACTGCTGAGCCCCAAATCACATCCTGCTGGAAAAGGAGTGGGACAGCAATCCCAGAAACTCAGAACCAGGTGTCAGAAATGCTCCAGGGGTGCCTGCAAGGAGGAGGCTGTGTGTAGTTTAACAGCTCACACTGACAGGATAATTCAGGGAATAAAAGCAGGCAAGCAAAAGACTTGGAAGCTTATGCTGGTTGTGACATTGCTGGGAGATCCCCAAGAGCCTGGAGGTAGAAAGGAGAGATTTAGAGTGGATTTTCCCTGACTCTGTGCAGATGCAGGATTGTGCACATTCCCTGCAGACAGGGGGGCTGGGAACAGCCTGGAAAGCTGCAGAAACCCAAGACAAAAAACCATTAGGAAAAAGGAAGTTCAGGCTAGCCCTGGGAAGGCAGATCCACGTTCATGTTTCTCTACGGCTTTGCTAAAATCAGGAAATTCAACTCCAGCTCCTTCCAACACTCCTGGATTTACAGTACTGAAGACCTCTATCTACAGAGACTTACTTGCTGCAGCAAGTTTTCCCAAGCCTGTCACAGATAGGAGCTGTATTAAATTACTACAGCTCACTCCACACTTCAGCTCTCCCTCTGCAGCTGTTGACAACAGCCCTGACAATGGACCCAACTACAACTCTGGGCTTGCAGGCACTTTTCTGATGGGTCCATCTCTGTGACAGGATTGACAGCCCGCAGTCAGATCATCTGGGCACCAAAACCACAATTCTCCTTGCCTCCAAATGCCAAGCCATGCCAATACTATCTCAGCTGCAAAAGTAGGAGTGAGTCCCAATAATCCCAAAGCTGGCTGCTGTGCCTGGTGCCAGCATTGCTCCCCACCAGCCTCACTCTCCAGAACAGCACTCGGAGCACTCCCAGCTAAAGCCCTCATGTGAAAGGAGCTGATTTTCCCTAAAGCAACACCAGCTCCTCCCAAGCTGTGGTCAGATGTGACTCTGTGCTGTTGCAGGATCCCAGTGTGGTGTTTTAGCTGCCTTGGGAAAGGTGAAAGTTGAGCTGACTAACCATTTCCCCCAGTGGAATGTGCGTATTGCAAAGCGCGGTGTGGGTGCTGATTGAAACTGGGGTGAGAATCATTGACAAAACTCCTTTGTTACTTACTGTGGGGTCTGTCCAGAGGGAGCACTTGGCACAGTCCTGGCAGGGTGCCCCAGGGGAGCGGGGGTGCTGGCAGAAGTGGTCGTAGCCGTTGATGGCAGCCCGGCAGAGGTAGCACATCTGGGCGCCGCAGCGGCACGACATGCGGTTACAGCCCTCCGACTTGATCAGGCCTGTCCCACACTTGTGGCACTTCCTAATCCGGGCAGCTGTCATCTTCTCCTCTCTGCAAGACCAGGGACAATTAGCAAAGGGGTGTTTGCACTCACCAGCCTGTGATAAAATGACTTTTACACCTCCCCAGCAAGGCTTTAACCCCCTCCTCTCTGCTCCGATTCCATCCCCAAGCCCGCTGCTGTTCCAAGAAGGTCTGGGCTCAGCTCCACTTGGAGCCAGCCCATGACAACTCAAGAACAAAATCAGTGAAAAAAAGTCAATCACTGGCTGCATGCTGCAGCCCTGATCCTGGTTTCCACGAGAGCCAAAGCACCAGCCTCTGGCTTGGGAGGAATTTGAGATGCAAGTTCAAGAGCCAAAGGGTACATGGATGCTTGAGCTGGCTGAAGGAAAATACAGCCAAGGAGATAAAGTTCAGGAAAAGCAAACATTTGGCTGTCACCTCTAGCTTTTATGTTTGCCTGTTGCTCTGGCTACAAAGTTGCCATGACCATGTATTTATCTTCCAAGCCTGGCTGCTATGCTCCAGATTCACTTAGTGTTTGTTAAATTTAAATCAGTAACTGAAAAATAATCACATTTCCCCACAAAGGTGTTATCTTTTCTCTAAGATTCCCTACATACATTTTGCAGAGGTTATTGCTTTAGGTTTAAGAAAAGGGTTTTCATCTACCAGAGCACAAGTGGGAATCCAGGACAAAGCTCAATCCCTGTTCCCAAGGGACACCCTGGCAGTGACACATACTCCAGCAAGGCTCAGCTCACAGCAAGACTATTTTGGCACAGAAATGAAGAAAGGCTCGGTCATTTAATTAAAAGACTTCAGAATATAAATTATCATCCTGAGGGCCCATTTTCTGACCGCTGGAGATCATGTTACACTTTAATTCACAACCTAGAAGTGAAATTTGATGACAGCAGAGCAAAGCCAGCGTGTTTGCATGGAGGGAAGCACAATTCTTCTGGCACTGGGGAAGGATCATCCTTAGCCAGGCATCTCCACCCAGCTGCTTCAGCATCTGCAAAGCTAACAAATGTCTGGGAGATGGCAGGGAAGTATTTTTGAGGACTACAGCAGAGCGCCACAAACTGCTCCATCAGCACAACCAGAGGAGCAGGGAATGGTGAGGTGGGAACTTCCCAGCCTTGCAGACACCCAAGGTTCCCACAGAGTTACAGCCAGCATGACCTGCACCCAGGCATGTGGAGATGTGCTAAGAATAGGCACAAAAACCCAACTTGAGAGTGACTCTCCTTGGAGCTGCAGCTGCTCTTCCCTCTGCCACTCAACAGGATGCTGTCAATGCAGATTTTTTTTTGGAAACTTTGAGCAAGGCAGGAAGTTTAGCCTGAACTCCAGCTGGGCTTCCCTTTCCTTATGCAGGGCTTCAAAAGGAAGTTTTTATTGTATCAGGCAGTTAGACTCATCTATCCACAGACACAATCTGCTGAAGGTTTTGAAACTGCTATTTTTTCCTTATTAGGGACATGACAACTCATTCCTCCTCTCTCTCATCCCTTTTTCCTACAGGGAAAGGATCAGCAGAGAAAAAAAAGTAATATAAAATCTGTAAAGATTTTTTTCTGAATTAAGGACTGTGGGATGAGCAAGCAAGAATCATTCAAATCCCAGTGGTGGAGCTTTACAACCTCTACTCAAGCCAGACAGACTAAACCAGAGAGGAAGGGATGGGGCAATGTGGGCAAGTCCCACTTGACTGCACCAGACATTTAGCTCCATGGATGAAAATTCCCTCGTTTCCTGAAGGCAAAAGATTTTGTCATTTACTGTAGATAGGAGGGAAATCAAACTGCAAAAGATTTTAGGGTAACAGTCAAGATTTACATCTGCATATTTCAAAATGTGACTGCACTTTGTAACAATTCCTACAAACTGGTTAGAAACAGGCAAAAGCTTCTGGAGGAAAACACATCCTCTCCCACAAAGCAGCAGCTGAGCAAACAGTGCAGTCTCCACTGCAGATTTTCAAAGGCCAGTAATGACCTACTGTGACTCAATCCACTCCTCTGCCTCCACCTCCCTTCTCCCCCCAGCGATGCTAATGGGGGTTTCTCACCTCGGAGAAGGACCAGGTGCCAGCCTGCAGACACTGGGCCAGCCAGAGGAGCAGGCTGGGCTGGTGACAGCTTTCCCATGTTCTCAAATTACCAGCTGGAGCTGCTGCCAAGTGTCTTTCACAGACAGAAATCCCATCCTGGGAGCTGTCTGACCCCTCAGCTCTGCCATCCCCAGGACTGAGGGACAGTGTGCTGTGAGTGCCAGCTCATCCACCTCCCTGTTTTCCCCTCTCACTTACATGGATGTCCTGTATTTGATGTCATCCTTCTCAGCCAGCTGCTCACAGGTGAGATTCATGTGCTCCTTCCACAGCCCCTGGCACTTCCGACACGTCTCCTGAGGAGGATAACAAACATTAAAGGAAGGAAAAAAACCCACCCAGCACACCACTAACAGCTTTAAGAACTGTAAAAAATTCCCCATCAAGCTGCAGGTTCTCAGGTGAGGGTGGGGCTGGCAGGATGGTACAGTGGTCTGCAGGTCTGTCCTCCATAAGAGACCAAAGACCACAGATAATGGGAGCCAAAGGTCTTCCCAAGGCACAAGAAAAAAAATAAAATAAACCCATAAATCCTAATCACCTAAAACTCATGGGACAGCTACCAGGCTCACCAGTCACAACCCAGAGGAGGCTGCAAAGGTAAAAATGTGGTGGCAAAGGACATCAAGTTCATCTGTTTCCTAACCAAAATCCTTCATTTTCACATAAAGGGCTTCTAATTCCACCATTGATGGAAACTTCGCAGTTACATCAAAACCTCAGCTTCACCAGGCACACAAGCAAACATATATATATTGTTTTGGAAAATGTCACAAAAGAAATGATTAAACAGCTGAAAAATAGAATCTGGACAAACGTCCATAAAACCGAGGTAGGATATGAACAAATATTTACAAACTTAACCAGAAGAGTTGGACTAAACTTAGAGCAAGTAGCTGAACACTCTTGTTCCTGCAAATTCTTTAGCAACAAGGCTCTAATCCAGGACTGGTAAAGTTGCATGGAGCAGGATTGCTGTGGAGGCACAATCAGGAAAGGAGCTTGGACCGACACTGGGGACAGAGCTGATTTTTTAGTTGGCTGGCCAAAGAAAACAATTTTGTTTTGGGTCAAACAAGAGATTTTCCTTTAATTTGAGGAAGATTAAAAAACATCCAGATCAGACTTGAAAAAAATACATGTTTTATGATCCAACTGTTTCATCTTCAGGATGGCTGGGACTTGGACTCTTAGATCCAACCTTCCCCCTGGCAGGAAAACCCATCTGGCTATGCAGCATCCTTTTCCCCTGCACACCAGAAAAGGTCCCAAAAGAGCTTTGCCCAGCCCTGGTCTCACTATCAGCAAAATACAACCACTGCAGAGACAGATCTTACTTGATTTCATTTACCTCCATTTCATTTTAATGAAGAAACTGGCCATTTATGTGAGATATGAAAGAAGAAAATGCTTCAAGACACACGTAGGCAGCAACACTCTTTTGATCGTGAATCAGACAAACAGGATGGAGGCCAAAGCTTCCAAGGAAGCCACCCTAGGAGGGGGGGATGCAAAATGGGGCCTTGTTTGTATCTGTGCTCGCTGGGAGATGCCCAACTGCTCCTGCTTTCA
The DNA here is from genome assembly GCF_027887145.1 of Ammospiza caudacuta. Taxonomy (NCBI): domain Eukaryota; kingdom Metazoa; phylum Chordata; class Aves; order Passeriformes; family Passerellidae; genus Ammospiza; species Ammospiza caudacuta. The sequence continues at coordinate 14,361,918 of NC_080609.1, forward strand.
TCTGGGGAATGAAAGGCTCCTGGGCCTGGCTGCAGACAGGGGGTGAGGGCTGCAGCGAGCTGTGACTGCATCCCAAAAGCCAGCAGAGCATTCTGTGATCACTCACCTTGCAAATGCACCCCTTGGCGGGCAGGCACTGGTTTTAGGGGCAGTAAATGCCTCGGGTTCTATTGATTCTCATGAATCATTCATCACACCCTGTGTTTTCCTGCTAAAGCTGTTAAAACAGGCACCATTTTGTGTGCATTTTTGGCAGGCCACATCTGGCTGTTGGCAGCACAGGAGGATCAGACTGGGAGCTGTTCACATACCTCCATGAGGACCCACCTTCCCCTTTATTCCCAACACCTGGCCACATGCCATTCCAAGATCAAAAGTGCCTCAGGTTGCCTTTTTTTTTTAATGTACACCAAGGGTTAAAAAGAGCCTTTGGAGCCCTGTTACACAGAACTGCTTCCACGTGCCAGCAAGAGAGATTTAACAGCTTTTTGCCAGGAGGGCTGGCACATTTTCCAGCCAGGAGCCTGCTATTCCCAATTACTTAACTCCAGGAGCCTCCTCTGCTGCCCAAACGATGCCCTTCAGAAGCAGATGGTGCCACTTAGACCCTCATCCCAAGTCATTCCCTTCTGCTCCTGCCTCCAGCCCGGTGGCTATTGGAAACAATGCTCTCCCTGGAGCCCAGGCTGCTGTTATTTGCCAAACAGTTGTCTCCTGCACTCAGGAAAAGGGATTTCTGTGCAGGCAAGGAGAAAGGGAAGAAGCATGGCCTGTGCATTCCTGGGATGGCACCACAGGAGGGATCCGGTTCCCTGTGTGGCTCAGCAGGTCCCACTGCAGCTGTGCACATTTCTGGGATCCCTCCCAAGCTGTGCTGTCCTCAAGGAGCTGCAAACCCACAGGCAGCTGGGCCTGTGCCAATGCACCCCATGAAGGGACAGTGCTGTGGCTTCCCAGCTCCCGAGTGTCACCTGGTGCTGCCTCTGGCTGAGCAACGTCCTCTCCATGGGAGGCTTGGCAACTGCACCACACACGTGTCATTGGCAGAACCTGTTGGGATTTTCCCCCTTATTCTACCCCAAAACAATGGCACATTGTTTGATCCCTTCACACAGCCCATGGTTCAGACAGCAGCTACTGCCCCAGTACCACAACTGAGCTCACAGCCCTTGCCCAGGAAAAGTGACCTTTTTAAACTTCTACTGAGTCAAACCCAACCCACTTGGCTGATGAGGGTTTTGCACATCTCACACAATGACAATTCTGAACTCTACAATTTCCACAAAGTGTTCTTTTCCTTCAGAACCATTCCTTTGTTTGTTAATGGAAGATACTGTCCCATTACCACATTAATTAACCTAAACATGCAGTGGAACAGCTGATTTTTGCAACCAACCTGGATTATTTCCACGGGAAGAGCAGCACAAGGCACCAAGACTGGCTACAGCAATATAAGGCACCACCTAAACCCAGAAAGAGGGAGCAAGTCCTTCCCTGCCCTGAAATCATCTACTCTAAAAGCACAGTAGCCAAAAAGCACCTCAGTCCACCAAAATAAAGATCCTTCCCAACTTCTTCAGCACTTGGTCCCTTAGCAAACCCTGCTGTACTCAGGTAGGGGCACTTGTGTTTTAGCTATAACAGCACTTCAGCTGAATGCATCATTTGTGGATGCTGTGAATTCCATGTTTTCTCCTGCCTTCTCCCACCCAGCCCACTCCTCCTCATATGCAGGTACAGCTAAGGCAGCTTCAGGTGCTGAACAAGTCCTGGCATCAGGAAACGGCTCCAAACCAGGCATGGAGACAGGAGATGCAGAATCTACTGCCTGTTACATCTGCCCCAGCTTGGCAGGCAGCCTGGGACAGTCCATTACTGCTGCGCTGGCCGAGGGAGGATGTGATGGAGAGGGTGTTTAATCTCACTCTGTAATCTCCTCACTGTACATCTGTTGGAGGCAGTGGCTCCACTTCCTCCCGCTGCCCGCCAGGAAGCAGCCGGGATTAACACAAACATGTTTGGGTTCAGGAGGATCCTTTGTTCCCAGGGTCAGTGCTGCATGTGCAGCTTTCTGTGCTCAGGGCCAGCCTGGCCAAGGGTGGACACTTTGGACAACCCTTCAACACCATTGTTAATTGTCCCAGCACCTAATGAAGGTGACAGAGAATGTTTTATACAAATTTACCACGTTCCTCAGCACTTCTGCTGGTACTTCCAATGGATGCTACAGTTTTAAACACAGCCTAGACTTTTTTCCCCTCACCCTATCATCAACCAAAAATAACTCTCCAAAGTCCATCCCACTCATCACGGGGGGCAAAAATCCCAAGTAATCAACTTTTCCTTGCCAGTCTCCACATTCTCTTGGCCAGTCAGTAACAGAAGTCACTTTTCCCAATTGCAACCTAAACAAATGCCACATGGACAAAAACATCAGATGATCCACCCAGATCCCAGCCTGGCTGCCCACGGCATTCCCGCCTGTCCGCTTGTGCCGGAGGAGTTTACACAGAGCCATTTACTGATCGAGCAAAACGCAGAGAGGGTGGGGGAAACTCCACTTAAACAACAACAGGCAACAGCCCCGGCTGTCAGCACCGCCCCCTGAGCTCCCCTCAGCCCTCCATATGCTGGGTAATGAAACCCTTGTGTGGTTCCCTGCATCCCCCAGGAAGGGCGAGGTGCACGCTCCAGCCTGTGGCACACGGGGATGCTGGCAGCAGGGAGGGGAGGCAGCCCGGGACAGAGCCCAGTGATTGATTTGCTGCTTCCTCCTGCTCTCGGACATGCAACAGCACAGGCTGACCCCAAACAGGCTGAGCTTTACCCAAAGCAGATGTGAATGCAAGTGCCTCAGAACAGCACCTCGGGGCCAGTCCATACCGTGCTGCTTTAATTAAAGAGCTGCAATGCCCAACCACATGAGTTAATGGGAAAACAAAGAAGCACAGAATCTTCCTCCCCACAAAACTGCACTGAACTTGACTAAAAATTGGTGCAGAAGTGGCTAAATTAATGAATACAACCTTTAAGCATGAATAAGCTCTCATGAACACACTCCTTCAGGGCTGTTCCTGGGATTTCCTAGATGTTAAGCTGGGATAAAGAGGCTATAATCCAGCCCAAGACAATCCATTTGGGTAAGAGACCCCTCTTTAGAGATGTACAAACACCCAGCACAGGGAGGAGGGGTGATAACTTCACAGATCAGTGCAGGGAAAGCTCCTTCCAGCATGAATTGCAGTGGCAATATCTTGTCCTGGAGCTGCACACAGTGGGCACGATAGTCAGCAGGTACCCAAACACAGAATCCAGGCAGGGTGCAGAAAGGAATGCCATGCCTGGATGGTGATGGAGCCAGGCTCAAGGAGCAGGGAGGACAGGACACGGTGGGTTTGGAGCTCCCCCGGGAGCACGGCTGTTCCCCAGGCAGCGCTGCCCCTCAGTGGCGGCTGCTCACACAGCAGGGACAGAGAGCAGGAAGGGAAACTGGGAAAACAAACCGAGTTCTTCTCTGCTGAGCACGGCCAGGAGCCCTTCTGTGAGGGGAGAGGTCACAGGGAGAAATAAAGCAAAGGCACAAGCTTGGAATAGACTGTAAGAATGTTCTGTGGCATAAAAATAGAGACCTAAAAAAGAGTGACTGGGAATTAAAAGCTGGATAAAGAAAACACGCATTTATATCCAAAACCCACCAAGAATCATAGAACAGAATAATAGAATTAAGATTGGAAAAGATCTCCATCCAGTCCAATCTTTAAGAAGGGTGGTTAAAGCTTTTATATAGCCATATATCAAACCCCATTGCAAAAAATGATGACCCAAACCAGTATCTTCTGTTTTGCCTGTTCTTGTTAAATTGAGCCTATTTTTGGTCCCACCCCATCTCTAAGACACTGGAGATACTCAATGCCCTTTTCCTTCCAGGCTAGTTCCCATGAAAGTTTGGGTTGTCTGTGTCAGAATCCCAGAACCAGAAATGTGTGGTAACTCCCACCTCTTGCCTAAGTCAGTAGGACAATCCCATATCTGTAAATCAGAAGTTTCTGAAACACACAGACCAAACCAAAATAAGCTTTTCCCTCCTCAGAGTTTGACTTTAAAAGGCCAGAACAGCTGCTGCTGTGGGTGAAGTGGTTTAGAGAGCTATGAAGCAAAAATATCTGCAGCTTCACACAAGAAGTGCTGCTCAGCATCACTGACCCTGTGGCTGGCCAGAGGTGGAAACAGCACCAGCACAAGAAATTGCTCCTTGATCTCACACTCAGGGTAACTTGAGTACGAGAAACAGCTGTTTCATGGAGAAAGGTCATATTTAATTTGAACTTGAACAAAACTATTTTTTTTTTCATTCTCTGGAATGTTTATAAAGAAGTAGGACTGTTTCAAAGCTACTTTCTCTCAAGCTCCAGGGCTCTGAGAAACACATCAAAAGGTGCAGGCAGCAGGCTGGCTGCAGAAGAGAGCACTGGAGTATTTGCATCACACATCCATCACACCAGGATGCCTTCCCCTGAGCTGAGGAACAAGTGTTTCTCACAAGGATAAGCTCTCCTCACCAAAATGATGTGGTTTATTTTTTTCAAAAGCTAGTTCCCAGCCCTGAGCAAGTTGGTATCACACAGAGCCCCTCTCCAGATATCAGCACATGGAGAATTCTGGGTACAGGGTGGACTGTGACATACCCAGAGGTGGTCACCCACCAACCTGAGTCCACCTGCAGTGCAGGCAGAGGAGAACACTGCTTGGCCACTTTAGAAAGGCAGGTCAAATACATCCTGGGACCTCACACCAACTGTGTTGGCTACATCACTGTACCTGAGGTCATATCGCTCCTTCCCAGGGAAAAAAGTTGAGAGAAACTCAGCACAAGCTACTGGAAACACATCTGTAGCTGTCAAGCACAGCTTTGAGATCTGTTGGACTGATTGCAGATAACAGCTCCTGCCTTCCCAGCCAAGGTAAATAATTAAATACCAGCAGAGGAGTTCAAAGGCTCGGCAGCTGCCCCTCCTGCCCTCCCCCAGTGAATTCCTGCACTCAATCCAGCAGGTTATCCATGTAATCCTCTGCACAATCTCACAGAAAAAGGGATGCTGCTTCCAATAGCTGCAACACCAAGTGATGAAATCTGAATGTGGAGCTAGTGGAAACAATGGAGACCCTGGGAGAGGCACAGATTTACAGTTCAAGACAAGCAACTTGATTTTTAGAGGACAATTCCGGAAGGTCACGCCAGGGGCTGCACCCAAGGATGCCAAGAAGGCAAAGGCTGACAAAAGGAAGATATCTTATTTACAGAGATACCTGCTAACAATGCATTGTGAGACTGAGAGGAGGAACAATTACTGGAGTTAATTTTGAAACTTCTCTCTTACACCACCACATGATAAACAAATTAATTCCCCCACCACAGGCCTCAGACACAAACCCCTACCCTTTGGGTGGCAGAACCTGGAGACAGCCTCCTCCAGACCCTTTTTCTCCTTGGTTTTCTCTCCCCAGATATATTTTATATATATCCATATATATATATTATTTTATTATAACACAAAACGATCAGCAAGAGAAACTCTGTTAGAGATGTCCTCTCCTCCATCAAAAATTGCATGGAGACCCAGGTTTATGTAACACACCTACACCCCTTTTTAAGGAGTCTCTGCAATATAGCAATTTTGATGGTAATTTAGCAGCATTAACACACCTTGTTTTCAATTTAGAACATTTTTAACTGCAATCTCTACCTACAACAGAAGTTCACACTCCAGATCATCACAACACCAGCCAGGGATGGGGGAAGGTGAACTGATGCTGGTAAACAGCTTTGCTCTGGGTACAAATCCACCCTCAGAAAATGGGCAACCACAGGCTTGTGTTGTCTGGGAAATGAAACCCAAATGAGAGGAAACCCCCAAAGTAAGATGTTCCTAGCTTTAAACAGGCCAGACTAAACAAAAAAATAAACAAAAAGAATGTTGGGGAATGAGCAAGGATTGACAAAATAGAAAGCAAAGGGATAACTGGCCTTATGGAAAACTAAGAAATTCAGAGGATTTACTGCTTTAATGCCTGTGTGCTTCAGTTACTTCTTACCTGCTGCTCCCCACAGGAGCACTGTGCAGACAGGACACATTTGCACCCCTGAACTGAACCACAGGGCAGCCAGCTCTCTAACTGTAATATTTATAGCAACAATATTTACCACAGAGGTATGAAAATGGCCCTGTGAACCGCTAACCTTACCTTGCACCTTCACCACTGTGACACTGAGTCACCTGCAGCTCATTCTCTGGGTTTAAAAAAGGCAGTGGAGAAACCAGAACCCACGGCCCTGCTGGAACTGCTAAAAAACCCAAAATGACTGAGAAGTGCCATGTGGTGAAAGAATTCACACCTGAGCTGCAGTGCAGAAATGCACTGGATTTCCTCCTGCAACATAAATTCTATTATTTTGTATCGGTATATGGATAACAATAACAAAATATATCAAGCAGACAAGTATAAAACAAAGCAGAATACTAATCAGGGAAATAGATGTGCTGGCAACTTACCGATTCCTCTTCCAGAGCCCCTGGGTGATGTTCCCATTCCCTCCTGTACTTAAAGCACCCATCAGCTGACTTGGGTTTCTGCTTGCTGCAGAAGCGGTGAAAAAACCCTCAAACCCACAATTTGTGGGTGTTTTTTAAAGTTCTGCTAAGGTTATTTGGCCCTGCACGATGCAATGTGCCTTTCCAAAGCTGCAGGGAGCACAGGGACACTGGGAAGGACCCAGCAGCCCCACAAGGAGCAGGGCAGAGAGGACAGAGCCACCTGAGGCCACGGAGCCCAGTGGCTGCTGACCCCCAGACCAGCCTAATCTCGACCAAAGCCGATCAAGCCTCCTTAACTCCCATGGGGGACCGGGCAGGTTAACGGAGCAGGGCTGCAATGTCCTGCCAAACGAGGGTAATTCAGGACACATTCTGTCTTCTAAGAAGAAAAATTGTTTAACCTGTAATTTAATTTTCAGCTAAGTCATATAATCCCTTTCAATTCACCTTTTTATTAGTCACGGAAAAAACGCAGGGCTTGGGAATGCTTTGGAGTAAAAGGAAAAGCACCTCAGATATGCAGACATTGAAGCTAAGCTGAGTTAGCAACTCCAAAGGGAGCCTCTGCACCTGCAGCAGCTCTCCACAGCAGCTGCTAATGCAGCAAGACAAGCTGAGTTCCGCACAGCCACGTGAGAGAGGGGAAAAAGGGGCCAGGAACAACAACTGGAACCCCTGCAAGGTTTGTGGGGTCCCAGAGCTGTGTGGGACACAGCCCTACACAATGGAACAGCACCCTGCAACACTGGGGTTGTGAAATGCCAAGTGAAGAGTTCCCTTTCTGCCACGCTCACAAACACCCATCGGAGAGACCGGTTCCCCTCTTGCCCTGCATGAGCACACGAGTTTAATTAAGCACGCTGTTCAGTCATTTGCATGGCATGGCTTGTCTACAAACCAGAGATGTTGCAAGCCTGTTCTCTGAAAAAGCAGAAAAACCCTCAACCCCCCCCCAAAAAGCACAATTCACCCCATCTCCAGGGATCCACTTGAGACCCAGCTCATTCCCAAGCAGCAGCAGTAATTCCTGCCATGACCCAACTACAACAGCAAAACAAACTGGAATATTTCATGTTGTACTGCTTATGATAATTTGGTTTCAAGGGGAGAAGCCTGGCTGGTTCAGGAGAAGGAAAGCCATCCTAACACCCACAGAGGAATGATGCTCCTGGTGCAGGATGGAGGTTCACTGGTCACCTTTACCACACACAAACCATCTCCCTCCTCCTACACCCATAGAGAAGGAAAAAACACAAGAACTGCAAGTGCAGAGAGCTTTGGCATGGCTGGATGTAAGTAAGGATCAAAACTGGTGTTGTGGGGTTACATTATCCAGAGGGTGGATTATTGAACTATGCTGTACATGCAGTTCCTCTGAAAGGATTAAGTCCAACACCCTCACAGGGGTACGAGCCACACACAAGAACGCAGAGGGTGGGATACCCACAGATTAAATCAACCATTTTGGCAGCACAAGTGAGGTATTTACACACAGACAGGTCTCAGCCATTTCCCCAGCCCCAGAGCAACTTGCAGATCCTGTTCTCATTTTCCCAGGATGTCTATTGTGAAGACAAGGAGAGGAAGGAAAAAAGGAAAAAGCACAATCACAAACACACCGCCATTAAAACAGAGTTGAAGAATATGCGGATGCTACTGCAAACCACTTCCAAAGTGGTTCCCCAGCACGTGGGGAAGTGTTTAGCTCCTGCTGACCAGTCAGTGACCCTGGGGAAGAGGTTTTCCATGGCAGCAAACCCCACTGTCACCCACCAAGGAATGGAAACACCTTTCTCCAAGAGAAGTCCCAACAGTACCTCTGCAATCGGACACCGTGACCTAGTGAGGGGTGGCTGGAATGAAACATTCCCAGGAGCATCATGAGAGACTCTCCTAACTAGCTACTGTCTTTTTTTCATCCTCATTTCAGAGCTCAAGTGCCACATAAGAGCCAAAAATAAAGTGTCAGCCAATAGGTTTTGCATGGAAGAAACATGAGCTGTACCACTTAAAAAAGCAGCAGTTTAACCCAGTGCCAAATGAGCCATTTGCATTAACCTCGTGAAACAGGATATGAAGCACTTTTAGAAAGTAACAGGAGATTGACTTTATTAGAAAAATACTTTTAAGGTTCAAATTCATCAAACCATTTGTAGCCAGGGATGATTTGTAAAAGATATTATTGGCTGACAAAGCTGGCTTTTGGCTGTCCAAGCCAGCAGCAATTACCACCCAGAGGGACATTACCTGTTCTCAGCTAATGAGTGACACCAGTGCCAAACATCAGGCACAGATATTAACTGGGGTAGAAAATGGCTCTTCAGGGTTCAGGAAGAAAACTATTCTGAGACATCCATAAGAAGCCCAAGACATTTCACTCGGTGTAAAGGAGATTGTAGAGAAGAAGTGTGTATTGTTCTCCTGTGCTTATCTAGACTCAATCAAAATTATCTAAACTCAATCAGACATGAAAACCATCGTGGGTTTGGACCAGATCAACCCCTCCCCATGAAATTAAGGAGTCACAACTCCTAATTGCTGTCTTAAGCAATAAGACTGAAAATCTATGGCATCCTTCAAACAAACAAACCCATCACCTCAGGGTCGATGTTGTAACTTGGTTTATTTTAGTCTAGAAATTTACTATGTTGCAAATTCCATCCCCACCCATTGGGCTCTGGTAAGACCAGCCCCCTTCCTCCTGCCCGACTTCTCACTTCCACTTCTGACCCAGGATTTTATTGCAAAGGGAAACCAGGGTTATTGGCCATAAAAGGAAAAGACCCATCTATCACATTTCTGCAGAGGGGAGTCAACCAAGAGGAACCTGAGTGACTTCCTAAAAACTGCGGAAGCAGCAGAGGCCACCGCGTGGCCCCTTATAAGGATTAAAGGGCTTTTCTCCCATTTCCACCAGGGATGCACGTGGGCACCAGCACCAGACAGAGCAGCAGCACAGATGTCTCATTCTGAAGGAAGACAAAGGGGAAGGGAAAGAAAAAAAGCAGCAGCAAGCAGGCTAGATTAGGGAGCTCTGCCCCAGGCTCCCCAGGGCACTGCAGATGCAGCCTTTCCCTTGGTGACCAAACGTGCTCCTTTCCATGCAATCCCACTGATGGATCTGCTGGAATTAACAAGCTGAAAATTCCATTTACATCAAGAATGCTTTTGGCCTTTTAGTTGTGGCATGTTTATGTTTGCCTAACAAACCTCTATGTTTCTTCCATCAGATATTATTCTGAATTCCTAGCCTCTCAACTATGGGCGTGCTCAATCCAAAAATAAGGGGAGTCAGAAGTTATTTCATTCACAAACATTAACTTTGCTTTTTTTTTAAATGAAAAAGCACTCTTTTACATTTATACCACTAACCACAGCCACACTTAAACTCCCTTAACACACAGATGAAGGTGAGATGCCCCTGCACTGAAAATCATTCACCGGCAGCCCACTGAACCTTGTATTTCAGATATATCTACAAGAAAAGCTGACAGGACAATTTCATTTTTGTTTCACTTTCAGAATCACATGAAACAATGCAGCAGTATTGGGTGGAAACCACAAAACTGATTATGAGCCCAGAAGTAAAAGTTAACCTGAGCTTGTTTGTCGGGTCTTAACAGCACAATGGTGCATGGGGAGAAAAGTCAGTGTGATGCTCACAGGGCATCTTAAAAACCCAAAACATCTCTTATTGCAGGTTATTTTTGGGGAGAGTTTTTTTATTTCAGAGTTGGAGCTTCATAATTTTAGGGTAAGCCAAGGAATCTCTGCTTTGTAGCTGCAGTGGCTCCAAGTCTCTTGCTTACAGAGGTGCCCACATGTATGAACTGTGCCTCCCCCAGCCCCAGCACCAACCTCTCAAACATAAAGAGTTCCAGTAAGAAAGGAAGCAAGCAACACAAGATGTCCTCTTCCCCTTTACACAGAATAAAATACTGCTCTGTCCCACACCAGACCTTAGAACAAACAGCTTCACTCTGGGCAAAGTCTCTCACTGATCTCCAGGAAGTCCCACTAATAGAGCATATTCCAATATTTATTTTCAATTTCATTTATCCATATTCAGGTACATAAACTGAACCTTTTTCTACAACCCAGTACCTTTGTGAAAGGGTTTGGTGTGCCAGGTTAATGCTGCCCAGCAGCCAGAGACAGACCCCCAAGCCTCTCCCCCTTTTTAATACACAAACACTATTGCTTGACTTCTCAGGAGCACAAAGAGGATCTATTAACACAAAGCACAAAAACTTCACTTCTTGGTTTCTGACCACTAACCTAGAACCTCTCCCTTGGAAGAGCAGCTTTTCAGGAGTAGCTTGAAAAACACCCTGGCCTACAGCAGTCTCATTACAGGACAGGAGAATGTTCCCCCTCCCCAAGTCACAATAAATCACCAAAATAAATTCAGGTCAGCAAGGCCTCAGCCAGCTCCAGGCTGCAAGCTTTGTTTGGGTGAATTGTTTAAAACAGTCTTATAAAATCTGATCTTCACTACCTACTGTTGGGCCACTGCTAAACCTGAGGCTGATGTTCCTTTGCTAGCAAATCAGTGGCCTGTGTTACTTATCCCAACAACTTCCAGTGCCAATTTATTTTATAAAGCAAGACCCTCAGCAGAGATCTTACTCAGAGGAAAAAAAAAGAAATAATAAAAAAAAAGCCCTAAGCAGGTATAACATCTGACTGGTAACACCTGACTTTACTGTTCTTGAAGGCAAAACCCCACAAGCCCTTTTTGACACGAGGCTCCTAAAAATAACTCATCCTTAAAAAAGTCCAGTTATTTTTATACAGTCACAAGAATCACTGGATTGCTTCTAATTATCCCATCCTTCCTTGGAATGTCTATTTGTGCTCAACACAACTGGCTGCGACACCAGTGGAATCATAACACATCCTGAATTACAGGCAGCTGGCTAAGTTTAGTTTCACCTTGTGAACAGCTTTGAGAGAGTGACAGTTTAAAAAAGCCCATTTTACTGTGATCTTTGGAGCCTGTGTTAAAAAGGTGCCAGTTCAAAGTAGAAACAGATCTTACACTGGCCATGACTAAAAACAAAGCCTGTCTGTAACAAGGATTCACAGCAGGATTAGAAATGTTCCACCTAAACAGGATCAGCAGGCAGATTCCTAAAAAGCCCCTAGAGCAGGACTTGTCTACTGGACTTCAGGCCATCACTGACAGCCCCAGAGTCTCCCATGGTGCAGGCAGCACTCAGCTCTCACTGCAACTCATTACTGCACATCCAAATGTTTGCATGGAAAACTTGCTAGATGCTTATTCATTCATAGGAGGCCTGGCTCCTGCCTCATTTTCTTAATGCTCCTGCACACCCTGAGGGGAAGAACATTTCCAGAATTAGTATCCACAGCCCCATCTTCCTCTGCCAAGCTGCATCTCAAAGCTACAACTCGCACCATATCTTTCTGCTATTATTTAACACAATTTTTTCCCTTCCTGCTATTGTTTCACACTATTTTTTTTTTCTCCTTTAAAAACGTGATGCTTTTATCTGAAGAGTCATCCATAGCAATTTGTATTGTCATGGCAACAGGACTCCCTCCCCTGCCCAGAGCCCATCCCCAGGCTCATTGTGCTCATTACCAGCCTGGCAGGCAGCACCCTGCATACAGATGAACCTCTCACCGTGGGCAGCTCTCCCTGCAGCTGGACTGACACAGCTCCTGCTATGGGGCTATGGTTGCACCACAAGAAGGGAAAGAGCATTCCTAAGTCAAATTTCCTCTATTCAAAGAAATAAGCTTTGCTAAAGGCATTTCTGTAGTAGAAACATTTTTGTTTTGCTGGTTAAAATGAAGAGACCCAGGTTCATAGCCTGTCTGAGCAGTGCAATAGAAAAGAATATTTAGAGCAGGTGTAAGAGGGCTTTGCTAAGGCAGCTTGGACATACTGATAAAGGGGAAGATCACTCCACAAAGGAACACAGCCAAGAACAGAGCTCTGGAGCCCTCTTATGGCAGCTCACTCTCAGCTCCTCAGAGCACAATTCCACACACAGCTCGCAGTGTCTGTAAGGACAAGGATGCAATGCCATCAAGACAGGGTGGAAAGAACAACTTCTGGCTTTGAGCACACAAATGTTTTTTAAAATCCCCCATTTCCAGCTCCTTCAGTGGTCCTGCTAAGTACACAAAGACTGGACAAGCCCCACATTCAAAGTGGGACAGAAGACACTGAGACCAATCTCCTCCACAGCTAAAATGCTGCTTCAGCAACAGAAACGCGTAAGGAAAAAATCAAATTCAGTGCTCCAGTGCTAACATCTGCTCCATGGGGATGTCAGGCTGACTAACACCATACAGGAAGGCCAGACTGGTTTCAGACTAACACTTTCCTCACTTCTCCAAGCCAGTAAGTTCTGACAGAGCCACAGAGCTCAGCTCCAAAATCCCTGCCCAGCAGCCACAGCACATGGAGAGGAGGGGGCTCACCTCAAGCTGGGAAGAGCACAGCTGCTGGGCTCTGAAGGGGTTACTGAGATTCAACAGCAGGGAAATATTTATGGAGAAAAGATGCTGAGCTGTGCATGTTTTCCAGGCTGGAGATGGTTTTAATTTACCTCTTGCAAAGGCTGTGATTATTTGCTGCTGGTTTTTGTTGAAAGCAGCTATTCGAGGCTCACCTACTCCCTCTGGTGTCACAGCTCTGCAGCTGAGCCAGAACAAAACACCCCCTAAACTCACACAAACTACAAGGAATCCTGCTTTTTTTCTTCCCCCTCTGGAAAAGAGGAAGCCATATTTATAAGCATTAGTGACCACCCTTCCCAGGCACAAAGCAGTCTTTGATTATGGCACACTAAGGACAGTACAGACATCTCCTAGAGCTTAGAGATACAGCCAGGAATAGATCTCTTTTTTACCCAGTTCTTCCTTCAGAGACTGATCTCTGCCTGACTTTAGCTTAAGTGCAGCTCCTCACCAGATTTTCCTATAGTTCTGGTCAGCACTGACACGCCTGTGTTAAAGTATTAGCTTAGATATTTTTATGAGATGTTTTAAAATGGGGAAGTATCCTCACCCTTACAAGACTGGAGTCAGGCACCCAATCCTCCTGGAACTGGCTGTACACTGCAGGAGGCAGCTGCATCTCACCAGCCCTCTCGTATCACTCTGTGAACTCCAGGAACCTGCACAGCCCCATAGACAAAAGGGATCCAGGTTTCACCATGGTTAAAATCTGCCACCTCCCAACCAGTGCTGCTTCCCCAGGCTTTTCCCAGATGGCCCCCTGCTGCGTGGTTCTTCTGCTTCTTTCTTCTCAACCTGCTCCTCCTCTTCTTTGTCTTTATGTTGTGCTTTCTCTCACTGCTGAGCTGCCACACAATGCTGCTATAGCACAGAGGAGAACAAACACAGCTCCTTATCCTCCCTTTTTCAATTGTAGCTGCTTCTCTCCCCATTCCACCAAGGAATCTTGCATCCTTTCCTGCATTGTCTGCCCCATGCCTCTTCCCAAGTTGGCAGCAGCTTACCCAGCCTGGCAGAATCCCTCCTCAGCCCACGTGAACAAGGTTTCCAAGCTTTCCTCATAAAGCATCTGCTCCACATTCTCTGATTAATACATACCTTGAAGGGAACCATAAATATTTGCCTGGATTTTCTGTTAATCTTGCTCTGACATAGCTATTAGGATTACTGGAGTGTGGGTTGATAAGCAATGGGGTGAGTGCTGGAGTGTTTCAGGAGATGACAGCAACATCTTGCTGTATTTCACTGATGTGGATGCCTTGGTGACCTGCACTAATCCACTTGGAAAATTACTATGAGAGAACAAAGAGTCTTAAAATATGAAGCTGAGGGAGGTGGAGTGCTGCAAAGAGAAGTTTATTTCCAGACCAGCCTTTTCTAAATATATGCATAAACATCTGTATTCAGTGCTAAGTGGAGAATCACAAACAGAAATGAGCAGAGAAAAGCCCAGAGCAGGACCTCCCCACACATCCACATCCATTAGTCTAGCAGGAAAAATCCAGGAGCCCTAATTTACAGCAGAACCTCTCTCTCAGTGCACACACACAAGAACAGCCATTTAACAAAGCACCACACAAAAACAAAGGCTGTTTTGCAGAGTTCAAAAGCAGAATTTTGGATGCAATGATGACCAACAGCCCTTTTCACACAGACCTCTTAATCCTGAATATTAAAATGCTGCTAAGTTCCTTCACCAGCATAATTAGCATGACCCAGTGTGGGGTCAGTAGAAGCCCATCTAGACCTGTGCTGTTTGGAGGGCAAGGAGGAAGCTCCTTATGGACAGGGCAGGAATGCTGCTCCTCACACTGCTCCCCACGGGCCAGGGACAATCTGCACTTTATCTAACAGCTCTCTCTAAATTCTTCTTTGAATTTCTCTTTGAATCACATGTGTTCTGAGGTTGTCTCTCTCCTGGCAGCACTAATTAACACACCCCAGGATTCCCAGAGGTGTTACCTACTGAATCCAGGCTCCCATTCCCTGCGGTCCCTCAGCTCCATGGCCCTCAGTCAGCCACGTGTTCACACCTAGGCTGGCTCAGCCTGGCCAATCTTGCTGGATCACAGCTGGAAATGGTGGGGCTGCAGACTAATGATGTTACAGCAATAGATTTCAACTCAGAATGAGCCAAAAGTGACCTTTAAATTGGGTGTGCTATAAAAGCATCTATTCCTTTTATTCCAGTTACAACTAAGTCTAAAGTCTTCCCCTTCCTCCTTCTCAGTCAGGATCTCCATCTTGATCCAAAAGCTCCAAGATGACTCAAAGCACGGGTTTTCAGCCAGCTCTGCCTTTTAGACATTTAATACTAACTTTTAATACTATCTTCTCATTATCTGTTACATTTAAAATGTTACACACATCTCTGGAGGTATACCCTGACAGACTTATCAAGTGATCTCAACATTTCTCCTCAGAGACTTAGCTTTAACATCTTACTGTCTGTAAGGCAGATTTCTAGACTGCAGAGAATAATTTTAAACTTCTTCTAAGGGTCTTCTACCTTCCTGTCATTCCTGACTAAGAACCAGAACAAAACTCTTGGTGTCACTGATGTCATAATATAAAGAAAATCTGATCTGACTCCATGTGCCCAACATGTAAGCCCAAGGACTGCAACAGCCTTCCTGGTAATTGGCACTGCTTGCTTTCACTTTTCCATAGTGATGAGGTACTTCAGAAAAATGATCCAGTCCAAATTTTTGGGCTAGCATGTCATCAAACCCACAGGGAGCAGCAAGAAGGTTCACTGATACTGCAAAGAAAGGCACTCTGAGCAGCAAGCAATCTGGAGTAACACATGCCAGCAGATCACGGGGATTTTGCATATTCCTGACAAGCAGCTGTAATGATTCCATGTGGGAGACAAGTCAGAGGACTGTCAGAGGAGCTCAGGCTGCTCTGCTATGGCTGTACAGTTGCACAACTCATTACACACAAGAACAATCCACCCAATGCACTGAGTAAATGCCTTTTAGCTTTACATAACCAAATCAGCCAGGCCAGCCTTTCCCCCACACCCTGGAGCTCCCCAGGGCCTCTGGGCTGTTTATCCAGTCTCACAGGCAAGGGAAAAATGAGAGAATGGGTGTCCAGGAACAGCAGCAGAGTGTGTATGTGCAGGCACACACAGCACCCACGCTAATACCAACACTCACTTCTGCAGATACTTCCTGGGCACTGAAGATGGCAGAGATCCCATTTCTCTAGGAAAGAAAGCTGAAGAATAACCCCAGATTTCAGAGCAACAATTGATCAGTGTCTCAGCCATGGCAACTTGCCACCTATAAACGGATGCAGGCGAGGGATAACATGTCTCTTATTCAGCAGCTCCTTCATTCCCATTTAACTTTCAGAGCTCACAGGAGGGAACAGAAAAACCAACAGCTACAGCTAATGCACAGCAGCTCTTGCCTCATCAGGGCATCTCATTCCTGCTCACAGCTGGACCTTGAGGCTGCCCCTGCAGCGACAGAGATTGGAGCCAAGTGCAGTGAGAGAGCACTGCTGCACACACAGCTCTTCCCAAGCATCTCCCCCTGGATGAGCCACCCTAGCTGGGATGGAGATATCTCATTTATACCAAGGGTTTTAATTTATCTCCTTATGGAGGTAAGGCACAGGGAAAGTCATTGCAAACGTCACAGCAATACCTGAGAGTTCAAGTGTCAGAAAAGGGAGCTGATCCATGTGTTTGGTGAGGAACCAGGAATTCTACCTGGTCCTTAGGGGATTCTCTGCATTTTCCATTGTTTTTACTCATTTGCACTCCTTGAGTTCACCACAGTGCTTGGATCAGGAAAAGGAAAGGAGATACATCAGAGAATGGTTTGGGTTGGAAAGGACCTTCAAGCTCCTCTTGTTCCACCCCTGCATGGGCAGGGACACCTGGGCAGGGACACCTTCCACTGTCCCAGGCTGCTCCAAGCCCTGTCCAGCCTGGATTTGTAGGGGTGGAGAATCCACAACTTCTCTGGGCAAATATACCCAGGACACTGCAGTGCTTGATTTGTTATATCAGGGGTGAGCCTGGACTAGGTAAAGGATGCTTTGCTTTCAGACCAGCTCAAACCAGCTGTGTTAAGTCTCCTGTGCAGAACACAGTTTAGTCTGGCAGATGGAGATGCTAAGTGAGACTCATTAATCTGTTAGCACTTTCACCCACCCACCGAAATCCCAGTGGTCTGAAGTCATGGTTTTCTGACAAATCCAGAAACCTATAGCTTGTACAACAGCTGCAACCAGACTAAAGTTCCAAGAAGAAAAAAAAAAAAAGTTTTATTAAACTACATGGGTAGGTAGGTTAAAATTATTCAAAGGGTCTTATAAGAGTATAAGAAATTTGTGTCTGAAGGTATCTGCATACTAGTTTGTGGTACAAAACTGGAAAAGGCAACTAATTACTCCTGCAAAGCACCTGTTCTTCACTCTGCACACCTGAAGCACCACAAAGGGTTAAAGCTTCAGGACAACAAAACTCTTTAAAAGAGAAGTTTTTCTTAAAGAACACCCCAGTTGTTAGCTGCAGACAGAACAGCTACAAAACCAACTCTTGCTCACACAACCTCATCTCATTGTCCTCTACCCCAGACACAGAACAGTGAAGACCAAGGCTCTAAACAACAAAGCCCAGAAGTTGGCAAGCCATGCTCAGGGCTGCCTGGTGCTGTGCCTATCTCCATATCTAGAAAGGTTCAATGCCCTCATTCCAGGAGGCCAAGAAAAACTAAATATAGTAGCAAGCTACCAACCTGGCACAGCTTCCAGCTACCTGAACAATCCATCCCTCTCTCCACAGGCCACTCCAATAGCTGCAATCCTTTCCCTTCTTTGGGGACAACGTGCTGCAAGGAGGCACTTTCAGGTTTTAGTTACGTGGATAATTGCACAAACAAACGAAGGGATGGAGGTAATGCAGTAACAGCACTGATACCTCTCACTCAGGGGGATCACCTGGCCCTTTCAGATTGGGGATTTTTATTAAGCCTGACATCCACTCACAAATGTGAGGGAGCATCCTCCCCTCACGTGTCAGGAGCCAAATCCTCATACAGCAATTGCCTCTAAGAGCATCCACCAAGAGCATCTGTTTTGTTTCAACCTCTGCCCTTAAAGGAGGACCCAGAAAGGAAAAAACCCAAACCCTTTAAGCTGCAGACTGGCTTTGTTGGTGTGTATGAGGTTTTCAATCAGAAAAAGCCTGAGGGAGAGCTGCTCACCTCTTGGCTTCTGAATGGCATCATGGATGTTGTGTTTCAAGCTGCAGCCCTAAAGACAGACCCCAGTTTTGACCAGGCTTTGAGATTTAGCTTAAAGGCATGCATGCTCCCTACACAAAAAAATGAGGTCAAAGAAGCTTCCTTTGAAAAAATAAATAGAGCAATAAAGCATTCTTTCAGATTGGCTTCACAGGGGATAAATCACTGAACAAATACAGCCATCTTATCTTGTTGGCAAATGGCACATTACAGCATCCAGCCTCACGGGAAACGCGCTGCTTGGTCAGAGAGCAAACTGATTTCTCATTGTCTTGAAAAATGCTGCTCTTTACTTTTTACAAGACTCGTTTGTTTTTAAAAAAACCACATGATCTCTAAGCAGTGCCAAGCCTGCTTTGCCTCCTGATGCCTCAGGACTTCCTAGCAACCTCACAGCAGAAACACGATCCATCTCTGACCACGAGGACAACTTGTTTAAAATGGTATCCCAACAATATCCTGGCTGCCCTCCTGGCATTCCCCACGTGGATGGGATGCAGCAGCCACAGGATTCCATGAACAGAGTGAAGCAGGTGAGGCATAGAGGTAAAGCTTTCCCCAAACCTTCCATTTTTAGCCTCTCTGTCCCTTCTAAAATCAAACACAGACACTAAGGACACCCAGTGAGGAACAAGAGCTCATGGGTGGTTACAGAACCACCCCTGGCTGTGGCATCCAGCAACAGCAATGCCTGTTCAGCATTTTGGCACTGATTTATGACAAGTGTACTTGCCTTTCCATTAGCCACAGCTCTCTCAGTTGACCCCTGGGCTTGCAGAGGCAGCCTCGACATTAAACTCCCATCGGCTTTCAGCGCCGCTGACCTCATCCCCAAAACTCGCTGCCATGTTTTACATCAGCCAGGGCCCAGGCATTCCATTAATGCTCCCCTGGCTCAGGAAACATCTGCTCTGTTTACCCTGCTAGCAGCAGAGACCACTTAAAGCATCACCTTTGCTGCCCCAGCACACGGCGGGAGGAGCGGCCGCGCACGGGGCTGGCCCTGGAGCTCCCGAGCCCAGCACTCCAACCTGGCCATTCCTCACTCAGCAGGGCAGAGGGCACTCACACCATCAGGGCACAGGCACGGGAGAGGTGCTGGGTAGCAGCAAAGGTGGTGGATTCCTCCGGGGCAGAAGTGTGATTCTGAGAGGGGAATTCGTGCTGACCCTAGCTGAAGATGAGCAGGCTGACTGGAAATAAGGATGGGTGAAAGAATGTCAGGAAATGATTAAATTTTTAAAATCCAAATGGTTTTACAGACTGAGGTAGAGACTCCATGGATATGGATGGTTAATGGTCCATCTCAATCAAATGTGCACCTCCAGGGCCAGCCTCACATCCTTCCAGCTCCATGACCAGGGCAGGGTGGTTTGTCCCACAGCATGAGGGAGGGACAGGATATCTTCCTGAAAGCAAAGCACATTTCATCCAAAACAACCCCCAAAAAGCACTGCAGGAACCACCACGAACACACAGCTTTGCTGCAGCCACCTGGGAGAGCCCAACAGCTCTGAAATACCTGTTCAGGCAGGGGGTGCTTATCTATCACTGCTACGTGCTGCAGGCTCAGGGCAAGTCTCCACCAGACCAAGGGGGATGTTACTACATATTTTCTCAAGGATTTCTGACAGCTAAGACCTCCAAAAGGCAAACCCCAAACACTTGCTGCTGCTGTTGTTGCAGTGCTAGGTGTGCATTAAATTAACCCCTGATGTCCTCTGCTGCTGCTAGAAGCATCCTTTACTATTAACCACCCAGTCAAGGCTATAGCTGCTAACAAGCCCATTAGGACACAAAAATGTACAGCAGCCTTGGAATATCCAACAGCAACTGCCACAACAGAGGCCTAGCACACAACATACAGGGCATTCAGCAAGGGACATCAGCCTTTGTTATAATGAAGTCAGGAACAGATTTTTCCCATCACTGATTATCTCAACAGTCCATGAATCTGATGCATTTTAGATTTTTGCCTTGCCCTTGGACTATGAACTCACACAAAGAGACCCTGACACTCACAGAAGGCTTAGACCACTATTCCAATACCCCTATAAACAAGCAACAAACCCCCAGCCACCCTTGTAAAATTTTTAAATTTTGACACTGCCCACTAACAAAGGCTGGTTTGACTGGGGCTGTGCCATCCAATTCTGTTGACTTAACCCCACCAATCCTGAATGAGATGACAGGTATCGGGGAGGGAAAAGAATAAAAACTGTATTTGCTCGTGATCTGCAGTACATAATGGAAGAGTAACACAATCTGCACAAACACTCCCTGTTTTTCAGCTCAGCCTCAGTGTCCAAAGTATCAGCAGGTCACAGCTTTGCCAATTCTACCACAAAGCTGAAACACTGACTTGAGGATTTTTACTAGTCCCCTTTCAACCAAAAAGATGAAAATTCAGTCAAAGGGGAAGAAGTTGGCACTGAATGAGACAAATCAAATTGTCCCTTTCTGGTTCCTTAATTCACATGTTAGGGGACAACCACGGCTGGGAATTTCAATCTCTGGAGCAATTAAAGAAAATTAAATTCAGGGAATGAGGCCTTATGCACTCAAAGCTTCATTAACCCTCTTGGCTTTTAATTAAATACGTGCACATGAAATTTTGGACAGAGTACTTGCCTCACTGACAATGCTCAATTTTAGTGGCAAGTCAGTACTTGCCTTTTTTTAAAAAAAGAGTACACTGGGATTGTAAACTCTAGACCTCCCTAGCTTCACAATGGCTTTATTAAATACAGTAGAAATTACTGCCTACCACCAGCTCCCACTTCATGGGAATGTCTGC
The DNA here is from genome assembly GCF_027887145.1 of Ammospiza caudacuta. Classification (NCBI taxonomy): domain Eukaryota; kingdom Metazoa; phylum Chordata; class Aves; order Passeriformes; family Passerellidae; genus Ammospiza; species Ammospiza caudacuta. Next base: position 14,383,067 of record NC_080609.1, read on the forward strand.
TCTCCCTCAAATGCACCAGCAAAGCTCTGCTCTGGGCTTGCTTCAAGATAACAGAGCCCCACCAACACCAGGGATAAAACATGAGCCAGGATTTAAGAGCCCTACACTTATTACCATCAGTAAGAGAAATAAAGTTGGCGAGCTACAGCAGGATGGGTTTTACAGCCCACAGAGCAGAGATTAGAGCAGGCAGCCACTCTTTTAAATACTGCTCATCCTTACAAAAGGCTCAGGCAGGCGCCAAAGGCGGTGTGTGACGAGGACAGTTTAAGGGATAATCTTTGAAAGGGGATATTGTCAAGTCTGCCCAGCCTAAATATCGAGCTGGCTTTGTGTGAGTTAGCATCTGACTTGGGAGGGAGTCACGCTGCTCCTGCGCTGGCCTCCCGCCTCCCTGGGAATGTCAGTGAAGCAGACTGGAGCTCATGGAGATGCCTGGCAGGGACCGAGCCCTGATTGCTTTGGTGCTTCCCCACATCCATCCAGAGCAGGGCCCCCACCCGATGCACGGGCAGGCAGTCACATTCTGGGACCAGCAGCACACAGAGGGAAGACACACACGGTCCCTTTGCTGTCTCCAAGACACTTCTGGGGAATCTGCCACCTCGAGCCAGACATGTCACCCAGAGATGTGCTCTCATCACTAGCAACCCAAGTTATGCCTCTGGGAGGGAGCAGCCTTCAGTTTGTCCATTTTCTTTGTAAGCATGTTTTTGGGAGAGGGACTTGTCATTTGCCAGCACACTCTGATCACCGCTGGGTTTGTAGTTTACTGCTGACAAATGCATTTTAGCTGTTGTGACTGTTCAAAGACGTGCTGTGTGTTTAGAGATGACCTTCTCTGACTGTCACTTACCATGAGAGTCGACACATTTTACACTCAATGACACTGCCATCTTCACACGTGCCCCCCTCTCAAGGGGAAAGCTAACACAACAGACAACTGTTCACACCAGGCCTCCAAGGGATGCCAGATTCCCAAGAGGATGCTTTGCCCAATTGAGTGAAGAGACACAGCTCCATTAACCAGAAGCAAGCAATTCCTCATGCCCAATATTCACAGGTTAATTGCTGCATCCCTAAAACAATGTTCTGGTTTAATAGCAGCTGTATTCTCTCACATGGAGCAGAGTGAGCTGTTTGCTGCTGTGGGATGCCCTTGGTGCTACCAAGGACAATCTGAACACACCAAGCATGACAGGCTCTCGCTGAATGCAAAAATAAACGCAGCCACTTTGCTTCCTCAGCCTTTGACACCAGCAGGGGAAGGGGCTTCCTGCTACAGCAACGAGGCACACGTGAGTTTTGTGATGCTTGAAGTGCTGCCAGGCAGAACACAACCCATCACTCCAATTCTCTGCTGCTGGAAATTCCAGGTCCATTAACCCTTCTCTGTGCATGAGATGCTTCTCCCAACTGCCTACAGCAAATAAGCAAAGAGGATGTGCATGGTAAGTGTGCCCAGGTGTGCTCCAGGGTGAAGGAGGCATTTCCAATGCAAACCTGCCCATACACACAGTCCTGCTCTCCAGTTCTGATGCTATCATTTTATGATGACAACATTTCCTGACCCAGTTTCTATCTTGCTCCCCATTCCTCTGGTACAAGTAGTAATTAGTAATGTCAGTGTTCTGGCTGAGTTGCTACAGTCCATTAATAATGCAAGAGTAGTAACAGAGAGAGAGCAGAAGAAAAGAGGCTTGAAGGTTAAAAGCAATAAGAGAATGCATTTTGGGGGACATTGGAAGGGGAGAGGAGAAGAGGAGGAGAATTGCTGGCCTACAGAGATTATAAACCATACACTTCAAAACACATAATTCCTTTCAGGTGGAAGTGGTGGGTGAGTCAGTCATGGCTAATTAGAGGATAATATGCAAATAGGAATGACACACAGAGATGATTTTTACTAAATTAGAAGTAAACTTGTGCTTCACCTTCCCTTTGCCCCTCCAGACCTGCTGCCTCACCACTCAGTGTTCCCATTTCCCCGTTACTCATGTTTCAGAGGTCAGTGCTAACCTGGGATCTCACAAATGACACACACTGAAGTTTCCTCTCTGCAGAGAATTTCTGTTGAGACCAGCCTGTACCTGCCCATCTACAGCCAAACCTTTAATGCCACTAATCCATCTGCTCTGGCCACACCTTAACCGCAGGCTCTGCTGGAGCTGTTGATGACATGTCCTGCGAACCCAAAATAGAGCTGGGTTTGAACAGGTAACCCAGAATTTCCCCAGGCTTCCAAGGCTTGGGAATCTCCTCTGACTGACAGCAGCTCCCTAGAGAGCAACAGCTTCACCCCCCAAGGCACACAATCCTCCCCATGGCACTGAATAAAGCTGCTGGAGCTGCATCCTCACTGCATCAGCTGGGAACCTGGTTTTTACCTTTTATGTTCTCCTTTTCCTGCTATGCCCAGCATAGAACCAAAGCAATAAAGGAGCCTACAGGTTTGGTGACGATTCCTTGGCTGTTCCTATTGCTGAATGAGAACTCACATGAAGAGTGGAAGGGCTGAAGTGTCTCTGCATGCCAGGAAGGTGGCTGGTTTGGGGCTGACTGCTCCAACACTGAAAAGCAGGGAGCTTCTACAGGAAGATCTGTAAGACAACTGAACTCACTCTGAAAGGTCTTTTCTCCTGGTTGGCACTTACAGCTTCCTACATGGTACCAGGCCTCTTGTGAGGGATGATGTACAAAGCAACACATGTGCTCTTCTTTCCACTACTGAAATCACACATGTCACTCCCTCTTGAAATATAGATTTCAAATAAATCAATCTAATCAATGTTATAATTTAACAGCAGCACAGCTCATTCTGACACTTAAACTACTCCAAAGTCCTCCAGCACAAAGGGCTTGAATGACTACCCAGAAAGCATAAACACCCAGCATTGAGATTAACTCATAGAAGAATGGCAAAGGAAGGGGAAAAAAAAAAAGGAAAGATCAGAACTGCATGGTGGTTTGGGCCTTTCAAGTATCACTTCCTCTGTGGAAAGGAAGTGAGAGAAGCTGGAGGTTCTCAGATACAAACAGCTTCCCCTCCACAACAATGAGAGAAAAGGATGGGTGTTTAAAAAAAAAAAAAAAGAAAAAAGAAAAAAGGAAAGCAGGCCAGCCCTGAACACACTGTGACCAAATTAGGAAACAAACTCCACTGACAGCCTCCAGAATGGCCATCATCTGCAGCAGCCTTGTGTTAGCTCAGGAAGTCTGATGACTGTGTCATCTGCTGAAATCTGTTTATGTGCAAACAGAAAGGAGAAGCAAAACACCTCCCCACACTCCCTGCACCAGGTTAGGCCATCCCAAGGAGTCCTCAGTGCCCTGCCTCAATGCTATTCCAAACCTCTGCTGCTGACTCACACCCCTTCCAAGATGACTCTGTCCTGGAAGCACTAAGGTACAGCAAAATGAGGTGTATGGGGGTTTTTTAAGTGCATTTTTTAAGTGGTTAGCTGTGGCAGATGAAGCTGAGGTTAGAGATCAGTGATTACTATGACAGGAATGTGAGGGGGAGGAAAGAGAAGGAAGATACAGCTTCTTGAGTAAGGTCAGAACAATGTTTTTAATTTGCCTTGGGAACAGCCTTTTTCCATCCCCTCCAACATCCATTTCCACTGCAGCAGCAAAATGATAACCCTGATCCAACATACTGAAATACACCAGGCAGGGTTTTAACCTCAAACTGCTGTGAAAGGACCTGCACAGAGCTCACAGCAGGCCCAGAACACTCGGTGGCACTGCTACCCTGCTGTGGGGACACACAAGTGACTGAGCAAAGTTGCTTCACTGTTTAAAAAAATCAAACAAGTGAAGGAATCTGAGCACTTTGGTCCATACAGAGATTTAGGGTTCCTCCCTGTTGTTAGGGTGACTATGTTACATTACTCCCACTCTTGTCTGCATGAGACAGAAGAAAACCCTCTTCTCCCTTTCATTTTCAAAGGGACTGAGGAGGAAATGGCAAAGCTGCCAGCTCATCTCAGCCTCAGCACAACTACAGCTTTCAGGGTCCTTCCAGCCTCAGGAGTTTGGCTATGAGGCCACTCCACCAAACTCTCTACATTCAAGGGAGCCAACAGTCCTTCCCAACCCACTCAGGGTGTTCTTATCCAATTCCTCATGGAATCCATCACCTATCTCCAAAGACAGTCATCATAAATCAGAACTGACCACCACAGGTGCTGCCTCTCTCAGTGTTCCCTTTGCCAAAACAGTTGCAGGCTCCCTGTGCCCAGGGACAAAAGGCTAAACAAGATGCTGAAGCTTAAATTTCCATCTCCACATGAAGCTGTACTCAGTTTATTACTTCTGAACCTTTCCCCAGCAAAGGACAAAGTTATGAATGGAAGGCAGCACTGCTACCTCGTATGGTCCTGACACAGAGGCACTCACTGGTCAGTGAACAGCCTTTTCAATTGGCTTTTCACTGACTGGATATTGCTGTACAAGGCAGAAAGCAAGCTATTTTTACAAGGAGTAAGCTTTGTTGCTCAAAATTGCACTGACTTACACAGTCCATTTTTAAAGGGACTAGTCTGAGTTCCTGCTTTCAGCAGTTTTTTTTTTTTTTTCTCTGCAAGAGACAGATACCCCATTTAAACTGACCTCTTTCCTCAGGTCCATTTCCAGGCTGGGCCTCACCCTCTCCTCCTGTCAGATTCATTTATCAAGTGAAGCATTTCCACATACCACTGCATAAATACACTTGACCTCGTTAAAGCAGCAGCACCTGAGCTCCCACTGATGGAGCCTCTCCACCCCACTACAACAATCAACCCAGCCCACTCCTACCCTCTTTCCAGGTGGGGTATTCTCAAAGCTTCTACAGTGCGTCTCAAAGGGTGACAAGTTGGCAAGCAGTGATTTGGGCTGATCATTGTGCCTCCTTCTCTGGAAAGGGGAATTTAGGACCAACTTACTGCTTACAACTCAATTCTTGCAACTGCTCCTGCCCATTCTGAGCACACAGCAAAAATAAAGGCGTAAGACAGTACCCCCAGCATGTTGCCTTTCCTCGTTCCCCTTGCAGTTTCCTCCGAGGATAAGCAGCTTGCCCAGCATAAATCTGGGGATGAGAAGATCTCCCAACTCTCAGCACTCCCCAGGCAATTCTGACTCTCCCCACCTCGATGGCACAGCCCACATGGCTCAGCGCACGTGCCCGCCCTCCACAGGACTGTACTTTTAAGGTTTGCTCTACCACAAACTCTCTCCTGTTATCTACCTCCCTTTAGAACCTGGCAATAAAACCTACTGGGGTGTTATCTGCTGCCTAGAATCACCTCAACCCCACCTTGGACCTTGGTCCCTCCCTCGGGCCCATCCCTGTGTGGAGATAGGGAAGGAGGCTCCGACAGCATCGCGCTCGCCCTGCCCGCGGCTCAGCCCCGGCCCCGCGGCTGCAGCTGAGCCTCAATGTCCTTTTATGGAAGAAAAATGAAAATCGCCTGCCCAGCCGTGGAGAGCCTGAGCCGGGCTGAGCCGAGCTGACAGACGGAAACTCGCCATTTGTTGTGGTTTTGGCACTGAGAGCACCCAGAGAGTTCCCATGCGCGCTGCAAGTTTAAAAAGGGCGCAGCGGAGAGATCCAGAGCAGGAGGTGTCAGGGATGCAGAGCCATGAGGAGATGGCTTAGAGAATTCTGCTGATATGGACACATGGGAGACAGGTCTCTAGATCAAGCAGACACAGGCATGAGTGCTCCATTCCCAAGCCCTATCCCTGGAAGTGTTCAAGGCCAAGACAGAGCCCTAAGCAATCTGGTCTAGTGGAAAATGTCCCTGCCATGGTGGGGGGAGTGAAAATGAATGGTCTTTAAGGGTTCTTTCAATCCAAACCATTCTGTCACAAGGTCATCCTCACCACACTTCCTTCTCTTCCTTATCCCAACAAATTTTCTTAGGAGACACAGGAGCATGGGAATTTAAACAGGAGCTGGGACTTGAGGTCATTGCCACCAAGAATAAATTAGAGAGGGGTGTGCCACAGCAAATGCCACCTTCAGCTCTGCTCTGTACTAAAGCTGTGGGGCTAAGCTCCAAGTAACAATCAAACCCAAAGAAACAGGCTCAAGGAAAAACATACGGATAATAGCAATAAGAATGTCTGAACAGAGAATGAGATGGGCCACGGGACTTTCAAAATGTTTGTGCTGCTGTCAGGAAGCTGAATGAGACAGCAGACTTCAACAGCTGGGAAAACATGTTGCAAAACAAGGAGAATTAAGTAATTCTCCATATGTATATCCTACTCTGAGGCATTCTGGACAAGTTCAATCAATTTCTCCAACCAGGACAATCTTTTTTTCCATGTTGCACATGCACCCTGCCAGCTACAAATCCTGATACAGTTTAAGCCTAAATCCACAGCACATCTGGAGTTGGGCAGGGCAGCTCTGGGCAGCATGGCCCAGCCTTTAGCACAGAAGTAATGGGCCCTGTGGTATGTGTTGGATGACATCCTTGGACAGCTGTGTCATCCTGAACACATCCCCTGCTGCTGGGTGCTGGATTACACAAACAGTTCCCCCTGCACTCCATAAAACACTCCTAAGCAGTGTTACCCAGCTCTGAACCACAAGCAGCTGCATGTGCCTTGCTGTACCAGGTACAGAGATCACAGTGTCACAGGATCCCCCTCACCTCCCTCTGCAAATTTAGGTCTTGTTGATCAAGCAGTAATTTATTTCAGCAAGACCCCTTCTCTCAGAGCCATGCAAACCCCACAGCACGACTCAACGCTCATTATGGGTGCTGGTGGTGCCCTGCTAAGAGTGGCTGTGCTCAGGCACAGCTCAGTGCAAGTTTAAACCTGCCCCACTTCCAGCAGAAAATGAAGGCTAAAAGCAGCTGGGTGCATCTGTTCCTAGGCAGCACCTCCAAATCAATCCCGAGACACGGAACGGCTTAATAAGGCATGCCCTAAAACACAAAGCCTCAGTGCTGCTAATTAAAACAACATGAGGATTGCTGGTGGCCAGAGAGCCTAAGCTGAAGATGAAAGAGCAGAAATTTTATCCATCTGAGATAGGCACATCAATGCTCAAGGCAGTCCCCAAACCCACTGTGGATGCACAGGAATGGCAGCTGCCCAAGCCAAGGACAATGCCATCCCACACCATGCAGCCACATGCCATCATCTCAGCACTGACCCAGACAACTGGGTACCACAAAGCAATAAAAATTCCATGCTGTGAAAAGGAGTTTTAAGGAAAACTCTTGGAAATGCAAGTCCCTGCAATGTGGCCTGGCTCTGAAAGGAGTGCTGGGGGTTTCAAGCTCTCTGCTGCTCCGTGCATGCATTATTTCCATGGCAACGGCAGCTTTCAGCTCCCCATCTCTTGCTGGCTGAAAGCCCTGCAGTGCTTTGTGCTGAGACTGCAAAGAAGGGAAACCATCTCCCTCTCCCACAACACGGCGCCAGGGCCGGCAGCAGCAGCAGCTGGGAACAAAAGCCTTGTCTTCAGCAGTGTGGGGTCTTGGGAGGAGGGAGGCTGAGCACAGAGGATGGACTTCCTTTTCTGGGGCAAAACAGCACTTCCCCCACCATGCAGAAGTGCACCCTCACCTCCCAGTGCTGCACAACTCAGCCAGCAACATGTGCCTTTCCTTGTTCTACCACAGTTGCCAGTTTTGGGTTGCTCTGTAGTGCTGGGAGGAGGAATGTGCATCCTCAGAGATGAGGAATTTGAGCGCTTCTTCCATGCAGGGATCCCTCCAAGATGGAGGCCTGGAAAACCCTGCTGTCACCAGGAAGCCTGGCTCCATGTGCAGTCAGCAAAACCTCAATACTCAGCCAAATCTGAGTGAAAGCTGCCTCTGCCCCAGCACCAGCTCAGACTGCACACACACAGAACACATTGTAGGGTGGCTCAGAGAGAACTGATCTTTTTCCTTGGCTAACTAAGTTTTTCCTCCACCCTGCTGTTTGTCATATAAAGATTCAAGCCCTGGTCACTAACCAGGAGCCAAACTTGGTGCCACACAGCTGGAGCCACAGTGGCCCTGGCAGATGGTGCCAGCTCATCTGCATGCTCCCTGTGCAGCTGGGCACTCACAGGGGCAGGGCAGCTCTGCCCATTGCTCAAGTTAGCATTAGCCACATTTTGGCCCCTGCAAGGTGCACTTGGAACTCCAGGTGAGATGCACAGGCAGTGACCTGGGTATGTGTAGAGCTCTTACTGCTGAGCCCAGCACACAGACACAGAGGCAAAGTGAAGGCTTGCAGCTGGTTCACATCATTTGCTTTACAGCATATCCATAGCTGGCCCAAATATGAATGAACCTCCCTGCAAGATTTAATGGAGACCCCAAGGGTATCAACACAAACTCCCAAAGCCACAGAAAGGATCCAGGTGATGGAGCACAGGGATACAACAGGTCCACCATCTGGTCCTCCTCTCCCCACCCTCGAAGCACTCTGAGATTTTGGGAGAGACACATTTTGACCTTCCCCTTGCTTTAGGTTCAGCTATGTGAGTGCAGTCCTTCCAACCAGAGAGGGACTCCTTCCAGGATCAGTCATCACCAGAGGCACTAGCAAAGCCAGTGCATCCTCTCCAAGCTCTGTGGAGCTCCCTAGATTAGCCCTTTCCTCCCTTAGGGCAACCATTTCCTGCAAGCAAGAGCATTAACTGAAATTCTTCATTCTGGAGAGAGAGGAGACAGCAGGAATATGAAGAACCACTGCAGCTGATGCTGAGACACCACATCCTGCTACCCAAATTCCTCACCCTCGACTTCAAATCCTGAAGTCGTTAAAGACTTCTAAGAAGAGCACAAAGCTACTCAGCAGATTTTCAGCTAATGAATCAACACAAGCTGTCCAGGAAACCAGAAATCCAGCCCACTGGAATGCTGTAACCCCAGGGAGGGGGGGAACAGGCAGTACACTAGGAAGGAAATGAAACAGTGAAGCAGTAGGAAAGGAACATTTCAGCACTGATCCCTCTTACATGATCACTCTGCTGCATTACACATTTTAGGGAAAAAGCAACTTCAATTCATTTTGCCCATTGAAGGGTTCATGTTTTTCAAGCCTAAATTCTGTTATTTAGTGCTGACATTTGTACATTTTGAAAACAGCTCAGCTTTTGCAAAAACGGTTAGAAAAAACCTGAGATTTAAACATGAATCAACATTGCCACCTAGTGCCTAGCAAACCTCCTTGCCTCAACACCAGGACATTCCTTTCCCCATTGTGAAGGGTAAACGTTAACAAAACCTATCTGGAGATCAGGATGTAAAATGGAATTGAGCATAATTCATAAACAGCTTTCTCCCCCAAAGTAAGTTCTATTTTCACATGAGAATTCAGTGCTGGCAACTTCAACTTCTCCAAACAACAGAATTTAACTATTAGGCTTCTTTAGCCAATACCTTCAAAGAAAAGACAGGACTCCTCCTCTATCAACAGTGCCCTGGAATTCACCTGTCCAGGCACCCAATTTTATAGAAGATCAGTAGGATCCAGCAAATACTTTGCTGCCCTATGCAGTCACATGAGATACTTGCACTAGGAAGGGTGGGCTGTCCTCCCAGCTCTCCTGTCCAACACTCCACAAGAGACCAAATGTGAAGCAAGCCCCAATTACCTTTCTGCAGCGGGGATTGGGGCAGCTGAACCGCTTCACATCGCTGTCCAGTAGAGCTGGGAAGTTACAGAAGGGACACCTGTAGCCCAAAACAAGATGCCATTAATGCAGAGTGCCAAACATAGCTTTGCTGAAAGCTGATTTAGTCAAATAGCTGCATGGAAGTTGCTAAGGCTGCCAACCCATTGCCTGTTGCCAGGATGTGCTGACTATTGCCTTTTTGCTCATATTTCTTCAATCACTTCCCCATTTGCAATCAAAATATTATATGCTCAGCACTGCTTTTGACCATGTAATTTAGTGGATCAGCACAGAGCTGGCAAGCAAGTCTTGGGGGAGACAAGTCTATTGAATTTTAATCTGCTCCTAGTCAAAGGCAGAATAAAAACAGACCTGGGAAGGCAGAAGACTGAATTTATAATCAGCTCTTTAAAAGCTACCTATCTCAGAGTCAGCACAAAAGTAGAGTTCCAGGGAACAATTTTGCACAGCAGTAAGTGCAGCACTCTCTGTGGGACACTCACCTGACAAGCTCATCTGCACAGGCAGCAGTCACCTCCTCCTCGGCCTTGCGCTCGTAGTATTTGCAGAGGATGTTCTCTGGGAGCACCTTCTCCAGCTCACTGGTGGGGAAGGAACACGTGCAGCTGCCTTCCATGCAGCTCAGCTCTGACTGGGGTTGGAAAGAGGGCTCAGGTTCAGCATGACATTAGCAAAGAGCAACTCAGGATCCAGAACATTTCCAAGCAAATCACAGAGCCTTGCTCAGACAGAGCAAGGGCTGAAGTCAGCAGATCTCAGAATGACTTGGGTTTTGGGATTTTAAAAATCATCCAGTTCTAAATCCCTGTCATGGGCAGGGACAGCTTCCACTATCCCAGCTTGCTCCAAGCCCTGTCCAGCTTGGCCTTGAACACTTCCAGGGATGGAGCATCTGCAACTTCTCTGGGTAACCTGTGCCAGTGCCCCATAACAAAAATTTTTTCTCAATATCTCATCTAAATCCACCTAAGATGACTGCCAGAGAATGGCCTCACCACGGAAAGAACAAGCCTAATTAAACAAATCAGGCCTCAAACAAGCACTGGGCAGGAAGATGCTGTTGCCAGCTAGGATCACAATTCACTCCAAGTTCACTGTGACCATTTATCAGTCTGTTATTATTGTTCAGTCTCTGCTGAGAACCAGGACTCACACACTACATTCTTTTTAATAAAGTCATATGAAATATAGCTGCCAGTTTATACATTTACATGAAATGGATCCCAGAGTACAACAGCATCCCACAGTTTGAGCATCATACCCTGAGGCAAAGGAGCAGACACACTTCAGAGCAGGTTAATGACTTGTTTATAACTCAGCTAAGTACCAGGATAATTGCTAGCTAAATCAGAGACCAAGGAGGTTAGTAGTACCATAGAGGAACTAACCCCCCAATTAAGTTTGGATCACAGTGATATTATGAAGGAGAAACACTTAGGTAGAAGGAGACAGGCCAAGTCAGAGATAATTGTTCTCTGTACAGATACCACTGGTTTATTTCGTACAAAATAAAAGCCAAACAAGTTATTGTTTTACTATGAGCGTTGTATAAAGTTTTTCTAACAATCAAATTGTTAAGCATAGAGCAAAAAAAAAAAAAAAAGGAGGTTAGTAACCCTGAAATCCTGTGCAAAGATCACATTGTGAAGTTGTTGGCTTCACTTGATGGCAAGACTGACTTGGATCTCAGAACACCATTCCATTCAAGTATTTCCTGGGAAGTGCAGTTACATCTGTTTTAAGTAACAACACTACACAAACAGCAATGTCATCTCCCAACAGCAATTACCCATTTCCCCCTTGTCCAGTTGTGAAATCCTTACCTTCCCAGAGCCAAAAACTGCCTCCTGAGCATATTTAATTAGGCACTCCTTGCAGAACAAGTGACCATCTGCACACTGAGTCAGCTCCTCGAAGGCAAACTCCCCGTAGCAGCAGCGGCACTCGATCATCTGCCCGTCCTGCAGCCACCAGAGGAACAGCACCAAAACATCAACAGCTATAGCAACACACACACAACTGCAAGGCAGAAAAAGCTGCCAGCATTAATGCTAAAAAAAGCTGCAGATATACACTACTCCATTAGATATCTTATTTGGTGGTCCAGATTCCCTAAGTGCAACCAGAAACTCAGTTTTAAGTCATTTTGTGGTTACATGTCCTACTTGACAGGTTCCAAAGAGCTAAAGAACATGCAGTGATTAATAATTCTTAGCTCACAGGCAGAGCAGCATTTTGGGTTTGGGAAGCTGCAGTCACAGGGAAGCAGCCTGAGTGTGCACACCACTCTCATGGGGAAAACCAAGATTCAGATCTGTTACTCTCTAAAGGAACATTTACCATCTGCCTGGGCAGACCCTGCCTTGGCCTCTTAGCTGTGGGGGTGAAGAAGTTTGCCACTGCTAGAAAGTATAAGTATAGCCCACTTTTCCAAAGTTTGAAAGGAAAATGAACATTGAAACCAAAATGCAATGCACAGCTGCTGAACTGTTCTCTACATTTTCTCTGAAGCAGAAGAGCTGATTTTCAGGTTTTTAAATAATTCCTTCTGCAAACAAGGAAGGTCTTTTCACTGGCCAAGCTCCAACAACAATGGATCTGTTTGAAACAGCCATAATGGCAAGAATGAGAGCAAACCTGATGCTATTCTGTTGCAATGTTTGTTCTGAGCAGTGAAGATACAAGCTGAATTACTACAGATCATTACATGCATCAATACTGTCTTGCTGGCCTCAGCTCCTGTCTACCTTTCCTAAAAACCAGCCAACAAACACTACACAGGTTTTGCCAGCTCAGCAAAAGCAGCACAGTGAAATGCAGCTTCAGAAAAGCTCCATTCCAGAGCTAAAAGTATCTGTGAAGGAGGAACTGCACTGTCTGTTCACAAGCTGAATTAATTCAACTTATAACATTATGGATACTGACCTTCTGATACTGCTCCTCATTCATCTGCAGAGCCAGGAGGAAGTCTGCATGCTGCAAGAAACATGTGCATCTGTATTTACAGACTAGATAAAGCAATTTTCCAAACTCTCCATTCATTTACATTATGTCAGGACTCACAAACCACCATAAAAGGCTCGCTGTCTGCTTGTAACATCACTGAGCCCATCCCTCCAGTCCATTAAGCTATTTATGATTCAGCTAAAACAGATGGAAGAAGCAAAGGCAGCAAGAACAAAGAACCAAATTCTGTCTTGTGGGGTTCAGGTTTCCATGGGCAGAGATGATCTCACCCAATGGGCCTCTCCAGAGAACATGAGCTTTTTGTTTCAAAGGAGACCTTATCCATCTGCCTAAGAGACAAGGATCTTTAAGGAGCTACTTTAGAAAGGACTGTGGGTGCAGAGCCGAGAGTTCACTCCTTCCTCAGCCTAGGAGAGGAAGACAACACAGGTTCTGCTTCAAAACACCCAGTTCTCAGCACAGGAGAAACCCTTCTGGAGCCACAGGACTGCCAGCCTGGGGAGGGCACAGTGAGTGGACACTGCCTTGGGCCTGGCACCAACACTAGGCTGCAATTACAAGCCCTAAAGCAGCAGAGAAGCCTGCTAACAATTAGAGGAAAGAGTTAATTAGTAGAGTTTACACCACTTCATAGCAAACTCTCCCCTCCAGAATGGTGTTTGCACAAGCAGCAGCTGCATATTTAAGTAAATATGAAATTCTGTGCTTAGCTTCTTTCCTTTATAATGGAGTTTCTTGCAAAGAGACATGCGTAACAGGTAGGGAAGGAAAGGGGAAAACATAGTTAGTTATTCAATACTTGGTTCAGTGTTTGAGTTTCTGTAAGAGACAGATTTTTCATGTTTAGGGCCAAAACTTCAGCAGTTGTTGAAGATTTGCACATGATCAAAGCAGCTCCTGTCACTCACCTCTGCCATCTCTTTGACTTTCTGCTCGTAGAACTCCTGCTCCAGCAGCACTGGGGGGAGAAGGGACAGCCTGTCATAGCTCCTCCAGTGCCTTCTCTTGTTCTCCAGGAAGAACATGCGCTTCTCAATCTTCACATCCCCTGAAGCAGAGTTAAAGGCTCAATAAGAAGGGATAAAGCAGCCAGAACAAAGCTTAAATCCTTCTTCCTGCATACACCACCAGCTGCAGACTTTCAGCAGCTCACACAGCACTTTACCAAGCAGAGGTGCTAATGAGGAGCATCTCCAAAACAGATACCACTGACAGAAACTCAGCTCTTTTGGGACCACATCCCCTTTCAAGAGTTGCTTTCAGCTGCAAGCCAGTTCTGCTTACAATAATGATGCAGAGAGCACAATACACAGAGCTTGGTATTTACCTTGCTCAAATTTGAAGTCTATATAGGAATATTGATTCATTTCTTTCCTCCTTTTTCGTTTCCCGCTGGTTTCAGGAGACAGCTCCTGCCACTTTTTGATAGCATCTGAAAAGGCCTAGAAAACAACACACAGCCTTAAATCTTGTGCCTGGAAAAAAGCAGGAGCACTTAATTCAAGCTGAAGCACAGTACAAACATGGGCATAGGACTGATCCAAAACTAGGAAACTCCAAAGAGGCAAATATACATCTTTCATCTGCTCACCTTGTTGCTTTATATACTCAAAGTAATTATTCCATAAAAAACAAAGCAGGTTAATGATATTTCATAACAGCTCAACTGTTAATATCAAAGTGAGTACCAGCTGTATTAAACAGCTGGTTTGGCTTCTTTTTTTGTTGCTGGGTTTGGCTTCTTGTTTAAAAAGGTGAGGTTCAAATACTCAGTGCTCAATCAATCAAGAGAACATACAAGTTTTGTTTTAGTTAAGTCCTGGAACAGTAAGCAAACAAGCTCAAGCAAGGGCATATCAGAGGAGCAGATCTAAGTAAAAACTTGAACCCACACTGACATTCAGTTCGCTGATGCTTCAAACAAATGTCTTTGCATCTCCAAGACAGTGATATTCTTTTATAAAGGAATACAGGACTCATGTCACAAGACAAAACAGGACAGTGATACTCAGGCTGCTTCTTAATTCCATGCAGCCAGTTAACCAGCAGCTAAATGTTTTACATTTAACTAAATGCCAGGGTTTTATTGGCAATTATACTGCACTTCAGTGGTGACACACAGGAACACCTCCCAGTTTAATGCATCACCCACCATGAGCCAGCTCATGTTCCCCCAGCTCTCCTATTAGGGAAAGTAAAAACTTCCTGCAGCATTCTGTCTGGCCAATAAATTTTGAAAATCTCTACTAAATGGATTAAAACTTCTTAAAAGGAAAGGAAGATTATTATAAAACCCATAACCACACAGCAGCAGATGGTACAGTAAGGCCAAAGCCATCACAGTGCTCTCTGCAGACATGGGAGATAAGCCCAGGGAAGAAAACAGACTTGAACTGGAGCACCTTTCGTGTGATTGCATAGTGCCCCTTGAGCTCATGCAGGGCCCACTTGATGTCCTGGCTGCTCAGCATTTTGAAGTCTGCCATGAGGAGATCAGCTGCCTGGATAAAGCACCGCTGGTCAAGGGGGGCGAGTTTGGAAAAGTCAAAGTAGTCCACTTTAGGCACCTAGGGAGAAAATGAAAAAGATGGAAAGGTTGCTGTAAATACACACAGGAATGTCACAAATGGCTCTCAGTGATCAGGGCATTCTGCAAGACCAGCCAAAATTCAGGCACCCAACTCTGAGCACCTTAGCACAATGTGGGTGCAAAGCCTACTGGCCCAGGCACCTCTGCAGGTGACCTGCACAAGGTAAAATGTTGTTTAAAACCATGGTGAGTGGCTGCCTGAGACAGCAAGAAGTATTTAGAAAATTGCTCACGATGAAGAGTGAACAACTTTATCAGCTCAAGGTAGAGAGATGCTTTCAAGAGTAGAAAGAGGTATTCAACATCTCTCCCAGGCCACACAACACCCTCAGAGTGGAGCTCAGAGAGAATTTTTTATTAAATGGATGTTTTAAAGCACAAAATCAAGCATCTGTAGGGAGATTTGCAGTTAGGAGGCTGCAAGGCAATGCCTAAAGGCCTCACAAGAGAGACCCAAGGGCCAAGGCTACTTCATGATGAATGACAGAATGATTGTGGAATTCTTGTCTCAGTTATCAAAATGAACACTTGAGATGGGGCAGTGACAGGCAGGCAGGGCAGAGGGGCTTGCTGGAGGCAAAGGAGCAAACACTGTGCAGCTCTGGCACAGCCAAACGGCAAAGGCTGGGAAGTCATCTTGCAAGCAACTAATTATTGCTATTTAACGCTGCCTTACACATACCCAGAGGCCTCCTGTGAGAGCCAGGCTCAGTCAAGCACTCTGCAAACACACACTAATCAAAGCAGACATCCCAAGGTCCACTCAGGCTGAACAGACTGCCCAGAGGCAGCAGGAGATGTGGATACTCTCACTTGCCTTTGTCTCATCTTGGCTGGCAAGCAGGCTGCTGCTGGGGTTTAAAACCACTCTGCCTTCCTTCTTTGGGTAATCTGGGTTTTCCAGAAGAAAGTTACAAAGTCTGAAAAGATAAATATAGTTATTTCAGGGCTGGGGAGCTCAGGTTCATTTCTCATTTGTCCAGTTTTTAGTATTGGATAATTATGAGGTCACAGTCAAAGCCTGCTATGTAAGGACCAAGGGTGGTCCTGGACTAGAGAAAACTGCAAGAAAATGACTGAGAATTAAATGAAAAATAATCAGCGGTGTGGCTGCAGAAGGAAAAGCAAAAAGGTTTGTCTTTCAATAATTAAGTTTACATACATAAAGCTTGTATGGATGAGCTACTAATCATATATGGAAAAAAATACAAAAATCACATATGGAAAAAAACCACAAAAATCCATACAAAACCCATAAAAGGGTCATGTCTTCCTCAACAAACTGTTACAGATTCAAACTTGAATCAAAGCCTCCATTCTCAGTCTGCCTTCACATTAAAGCAGCCAGAGCAACCTGGTTCAGTGGAAAGTGTCCCTGATCACAGCAGAGAGGATGGAACTAGGTGATCTTAATGGCCTTTCCAACCCAAACTATTGTGTGATTCCATGATTAAAGCAGAGACAAAATCATGTTTAAGATGCATATCTCCATGGAGTACAAACTCTGAATGCAGGTTTCATTGTAACAAAGCCTGCAATCACACCAGCATTACCCAAATTCCACTAGAAACTGGTCTGGTGAGAACAGTACTTAGAAAATAACCACTAAAATTGCTGAAAATTTGCCTAATAGTCTGTAAATGCAGCATATCTGAGGTCCTAGCACAAACAGTCATAACTGCCAGGTAAGTGCAGTTTAACTGAGTATTTTAGCTTAGAAAAGACTCAGCAAGCGGTTTTAAAATGCCCCATAGGTGGAGAACCACAAATACTCCAGAAACCCTTCTGAAAGTGCAGCCTGATTCAGGCTCCCACAGCTTTTTCTCAGCCCTCACCAAGCAGCTGTGCTGGCTGGGGCCAGTAACACCAGCTGTTCCTCAGTTTCCCCAGCTGCAGAATAAGATCCTTCTGAAAAGAGCGAGGACAAACAATTAACATTTGTAGAACTATTGGAATGAGAAGGTGCTAGGCTGCAGCAAAGACATAATTGCAGCTAATTTATATTCCTGATGTCAGAAATCAGTCCCTAATTAAAAAATCTGAACTGGCTTGAAGCATTAACCCACTATCAAGGCACGATTACTTTAGCTCTGCTTTCACATTCAAAGCAGGGGCATTTCTTTTGGTTTAATCAGGTATTGACATATTGAGCCAGAAGCTTTTGACTGAGTGTGAATGCTCCTGCACACAAAAGCTGAATAGATGACACCCTGCTAAGAGGGGCTCCCACATCTTATCTTTCACATCAGCTGAAAGTTTCAAGAAGATCATTTCAGGGAAAAACAACAAATATCTTAGCACTGAGCATTTAATAGCTTCCAGCTCCCACCTCCTGCCATCCCTTTGGTAAAATATAACTGTTTTAATCCAACAAAACAGAAGCTTCAAGGAGCTCAGATCGTGGCTCTAAGGAAAGGGTTTCAGCTGGGGCACGGCCAGGGTACCTCTGAATCTCCTGCATGCTGCCATTTCAACGCTGAGGATTTTGGGGGATGTTGACCTCCAGTGTGTGACAATTAGTTAAGTGGGTCCTGCTGCACAGCACACCCACACTCATGGCACTGTTCATTAATATCTGCACCACAGGACACAGAGCTGGTTAAAAGCCTCACCCCTGCCCAAAACCACTCACCCTTAGTTATTATATTTCAAGCCTGATTCAGCTTGACACACCATGGAGATCAAAAAGACCCTGCCAGCAAGGCTGACCAGTGCTTTGACCCATTTGTTCTCACACAAAAGCTGCAGTGACAACTCAAAAGATGGTTTGGTTAAAGGAATAAAAATATGGAGAAGAAATCTTTATCATCCAGTAAGTGGGTAATGCACCACTGAGCAGGCACTGTAGCTGGCCTACAGGGAAGCCTGGAAGCACCTTTTCATCTCCCTGGCTCTGTGGCACACAAAGGGAGAGAAGAGATTTCGGGAGCAGAAAGGGAAGGAGCACATTAAGACTGACAGAAGCCAATAGTGGGATTTAATTCCATCAGGCTTTGTTAAATCCCCCCCAGGACACAAACCCGAGGTTTTTCCACACAATCTGGGAAGGTCCTGCAGCCAGATGCACACCTTCCACAGCCCAACTGCCCCAAGGAATGGCTCTGCTTGCCTTCTACACTCCCACCACAACCATCCAGCCTGAGGTGCATCCAGTCCATGGTGTGGGCACCCCAAAGCTGCTCCACCACTGCAGGGAAAGCACTTCTGAAGGACCAGAAAGAATTTTTAGTCTGTTGACTTTCTAACCAAGAAGCTTTACGTGGGAGACACAACTTCACAGCACAGGCAGCACAGCAGAAGAGGAAATCTGTGCCCAATGGATGGGATCATCCTTAGTTCCTCACCAGTTAACTCACTTATGGCCCAGTGACTCATTCTAAGCCTCACGCACTCAAATGCTGCTTAATTTGTGCCCCAGTTAGCTGGAAAGGGCATTGGGTTTACACAAATGAACACTCTGGCAACCAACACCTATTCCTCATTCTTGGATCACACAGTAACCAGTCTGGACATGCTGGAGATAGCAGAGACAGTTGCAGAGGGGAGAAAGAGAGGCCACCAAGCATCAGACACCAGTCACAAGTGATTTACTTCAAAGCATCTCCCCTCAGTGCTGCTGGTGCCAGCACACGCAATCCTTCACTCCCCAGCTCTGCCCAGCAGGGCAGGGAGATGATGCAACTCAGCAGGAAGGGGTAATCACTTTTTTTTTTAACTTTTGACTCTAACTTGACTCCTAGAAACGTCCAGCATGATTAACATTAAGATATTCCTGAGCTGTTAATGCCATTTGGAAAGCAAGTCCTCACATTTTCTTTCCTCTCCTTTTATTTAATTTTCTTGCCCATGTTTCTGCTTAGTTTGACCAAAATCAGTCCCTCATCAGATCTCTAGAACCAATCCTGCCAGCCCTTCAATATATTTGCTCTGTTCTATCCCCAAAAAGCAATGTGAGAGAATTCAAACAGCACCACTGCTACCTGAGCAAGTAAATGGGATAAAAGCCAAAATCATGACACCAACTAATGGACTCCAAGCCAGTGTCAGGTTTACCTGGAAAAGCCCAAAAACCAGTGAAATGAAGGAGGGAATGATTTCCTCCAACTCAAAACTCACCAACCCATCTCCATACTATGTTTTATAGCAGTCTTCTGAACACCTTAATCCTGACACTCACTCTTTTTAAGAGCTCTAGTAATAGGTAAGACAAAATTATATGCAGTATATTTAAATAAGTAAATTATCTTAAAAGCAGAGAAGCTACAGCACAACAGAACTAGAAAGGACTTAAAACCAGCTCAATTAGAAGAACAAAAAAAAAAGGAATCTGTGGTACTACCAAGGCAGTGCTGAAGGCCCAGCCTGGATGTGCTCTAAAGCAGCATCCCTGTCAGGAAGGAAGTGCTGCAGTTGTATGACACACTCTGGTTCTTGCCTCTATACTTACACATTTAAGTCATAGCAGTTCTTGATGAGAATTAATTCTTCAATATATTCCTTCTTCACATCTGGGAATCTTGCTTCCTACAGTAGGAAAAGGTAAAGGTTATGTAGGTTTTAGAGAAGCTGTGAAACAGACATAGCACCCAGGACAGGGATTTATATGTAATTAATCAACAAAATCCTGAGACTCAGAGCAAAATGGTCAAGAGATCATTTACAGCCATCCAGCCTTGCTCCACAGGATGGCTGCTAATAGCCCTTTCTCAAAGGAAGACTGAGGGCAGGGATGTGAAAAGCCAAGAGCATCTGGCCTAAGGAGAGATTCAGGCTCCATAGGAATGAACTTCAACCCAAGACAAGGGAATATTTCCCTTCAGCATGAGCAGCAAGGAGCTCCAGATTATGTGCTGAAATACAACATTCCAAAGCAAAAGGAAATAAACCAACAACATGTACACCCACCCAATGAGCCCAGACACACCAGCAATGAGACCAGAACAGAAAACAAACCTTTGGTGGCCTTTCTGTGAAGGCTCTCCCAGTGTTTGCTGCTCTCTCTGGGGTTTCTGTACAGCTACTGCTACCATGTGGTATTTTGCTTTGCAAGACTGGACTGACACTGCAAGAATAGCCTCTTACCCAGCTCAAAGGCATTGAGCAATGAGGTCTTGGAAAGAACTGAATTTTATTAGACTGCTACTTAAAAAAATCTATTCCTCAACTGCAGTTTTCCCAAGTAGAATTAGCCATGGGACGTGGAGGGGAAGACTTGGAGGGGATAGGGTGGTGGTAGAAGATACAAACACATAAGAATATGCCTGTTTGCAAGAAAAAAATATTCAACAAGTCCTCCCTAGCAATCAAGGGGAGAGGTGTGCAAACATCACACACATGAATCACCACATTTTTATTTAGATTTATCATATATTAACCATACTGCTGCTGTCACAGCCAGTGTCCCTCATGCTAAGCTTCACACATGGAACATATGCAGTTTACATGCACAAGTCTTATGGTGCTTATCCAGTTACTCCTTGGTGCTGCTGCTTGAAAATCCAAACTGCAAGGGCAGCCCTTACCCCTGGCCACCGTGGTGGCATTAACATGGGCATGGACCACACTCCTGTAGGAGAGGCAGCTGAAAGCAGTCCTGGCTCTCAGCCATGTGTCCCTAAAACTTCTCTACTCCACCCTGTATCCCTCTGCCACTGTTTAGTGTCCCAGGTTTACTCATTTAGTTTTATATCCAATCCTAAACCGGTTCTACAGTATTGGGTTAGGAAAGAACCAGATAAAACCAGACCAGATCCAAGAGGGTCTTTAAGGGAACAGACACAGATTATTTCATGTTAAGCAAAAGTTTTCCAGGACAGCTCATCACATGCTCCTCACCTGGTGTGTGGCTGAATCTCAGCCAAAGCAAAGAGGATTTGCAGCTGTGCATTCCGAGCATGGGAGATTCCACACCCCTTGAAAAACCCGTCTGAAAACATCACACACACAGGAGGCAGAGGAGCCCTGGGAATACTTACTGTCTCTCTGATGAGCAGTGCAGTCAGGTCCTGCTCCTGCCCAGCAGCTCCCTGCTCTGGCACGTCCCCCGAGCCCTGGGCGGGGAAGGCGGGCCCGGGCTGCTCGTTGTGGTCTGTCCCCGCCGGCTGAGCCGATTCCTCGGGGGGATGTGCCGGCTGCGGGGAGGCAGGGCCGGGAATGCCGTCCTGGGGCGGCTCGGGCCGGGGGAAGGCGGGCCCTGGAGCCTTCCCTCCGTACGCCTGCAGGGATGCCGGGTTTGCCTCTGGCTGCCCTCGCTGAGGAGCGCGGCCGTTCGCCACGGCGCGGGGCTCATCTTCCTGCGGGGGAAAGTGCCGGGGCTCCGGCTGGCCCTGCTCCTGCATCCCCCCCTGCTCCGGGGTAGTTTTAGCAGCTATTCCTTCAAGTTTCTGCTCTGGCTCCAAGTTCTTTCCTCGCCGTTCCCGAGCTTCCCTCCTTTCCTCCTGTTGAGGTGGAAGGTTTGCATTCTCCAGACTAATGATTTGTGTGTTATCAGCAGGCTGTGGATGCACCTTGATCAGTGGCAGCAAACTTGGGCCAGGCTCCTGGCTACCTGTAAGTTCAGATCTGGGGCCATTCAGCTCAGATGGTCCCGGCTGCTGCAAGGCAACATCCACACTCTCCCCCCTGCTTGGTCCAGCATTGCTCTCCACCACGAGGTTGTTCCCATCTCCCTCACAGGGCAGAGCTGAATGCTGCAGGTCTGTGCTCAATGGCTCCACAGCACTTTTGGATCCTCCTTCCCCCACAGTGTCTGCACCCTGCCATGGAGCAGCAGGTCTGATGACATTGGGACGCAGAGGCTGCTGATGCTTTGGGGTCTGAAAAGGACATCAACAAGAGAAAGGAGGAATTCCTGTCTGTGTGTCAGAATCCTTGCTCCACATACTTCTGCATCTAAGAAACTTCTGATGGGAAACTGATAAACAGTCTGTTCAGCAAGATGCTTAATAAAGCACAGAACTGCAACCCACACGTCTGTGTCACCAGCCTGTCCCCAGGTGCTACAAGAACCTTCAGCAGAACTGGGGATGCACAGGACTTTGAAATTGGAATAATTGCCTAAGCTCACCTCAGTACTCACTTCCCTTTCAGTAAAATAGTCTGGGAAGGAAGAACTAACTGATGACATATTTGTGTTCTCACCAATCTATTTAAACAGGCAGGAACCAAAGCTCCAATATTAATCTCTGGCCTTGTTCTTGCCTCTGGCAGGCAGACTGCTGTATGACAACAGAGCCTGAGTGCTCTCTGCTGCTGTTTTCAACTAAAAAGCAGAAAGGTCAGCTTTGCAACCTATTTTCTCAGTGCTTCTGGTTAATTTAACAGGAAAGTGGAATATATTCTTAATATTAGATATGAAATGCTGTAAAAATATCAGTGCCTGCAACAGCCCAACATGAATGCAAATAGCATAGAGGAATATAAAGTATACAGAGCACATTTATAAATCAAAGCAAGGTTTGAAAACACTTTATGGAAGATCTCTTTGCAAGTCCTCTTGCAAAACACTCCACCTTGCTGGATTCAAACAGACAACTTTATGGGAGCTACAACCTTCAAAAAGTAGGAACTTATACTACACAATGCAGTTCCACAGTCTGCTTCTCCCCTCCTGTGCCCAAAATACAACTAAATTAGGCCAGTAAAATGCCATCACTTCACTGTTATTTCAGACATCCTAAGCAGATTGCTATAGCCAGGCAGGACTCAGAGGAATGCATCAGGTATTGGCACAAGACTGGGCAATACAGGCCATGAATACAGCACAGCAGCTACAACAATGAAAAGTTACCTCTGCTAAGATGACTATGTCATCATCATCATCTTCCTCAGTCTGCTGCTTTTCTGGCATCTCCAGCAACAAAGGCAAATCTTCATCTGAGGAATCTGATATTGTGATAAGATTTTCATCTCTGTGGTTTATCCAGTCTGCAGAACAGTAAGTAAAGTTGAAGTCAGCTGTTGGCTCAAGGTAAATAAATGGAATTACAAGGTGCATGTAGCACTGAAACGTCTGAGAAAGCAATTTTCCCACTTGCACTGCAGGAAGAAGCATTCAGAGGTCACCAATTCCTCTGCAAGACATTCTAACAGCCACTCCTGTATCCCTCAGCCTCCAGCAAAACACCTGCACAGCTTCAGCTCATCACAGCAGCACTGCAGGGACAGCCACTGACACTCACAAAGAATCTTCTACCCTGAACTCCAGCACGAGTCAAGCTGCTGCAAAAGTTATTACAAACAAGGCATGTAGGGAATACTTCTGCAGAGAAATCCTGAACTTTCAGTATCTCAGAGACATTTTGTTTGTTAAAATGCAGTGCAATCTAGCAGAGAGATAAGGGTCTTTGTGCAACTCAGTCTCTTCTGAAAGAGAGGCTTTGCAGGAGCACCTTATGCAGGACCAAGATAAGGCCTGTGGCTGTGGGTGCCAAAGATACCCTGCTAGTAATGACAACCTTGTGCCTCAAGGTTTGTCAAGAATGGAATATAGATGCTACTCAACAGCTGCTGGAACACAGCAGAAAGATTCAAGGCAGAAATAGAGGGTTTCTGTACTGCACAGAGAACATGCAACTATGCCTACCCTAAAATCTCACATGTTTTGGCTTATTTTTCAGCATGAGTGTTCATTTATCACCGTTCAGGCACACAGAGAAAGCCTCGCTTTAAATTCCACCCATGAGGGAATGGGTGCCAACGCACACAGCCCTGTGAGAGCATAAATTTAGGGTCAGCCTGTCTCCTGTGGGGTTCTCAGAAGGATGGATCCTCCTTGGTTCTGCTGAAACACCTCTACACAGTGTTCCCAAGAAGTCAGCAATATCCCTTGAGGCAGTACAACATGAGAAAAACAAGAGCCAAATATTTTGCATGCCTGCATAATATGAAAGAGTTTCTGTAGGTGGCTAAGTCAGTGTAACAGAATAGTGTGTGATGTGACAGAACAGACCTCCAGCAGCTCCCTGCAAGTTCAGTGTCTGTGAATCCTGCTGCTCAGCAGAGTTTCACAAAGTGTTTTGGAAACAGGCACAAATCAGTACTCACCTTTCCCTCTGTGATTGCTGAAGCTGTTCAGGTTAATCACTTCTTCATTCCCACCTCTCTCTGCCATTTTAAACAGCTGCACCCCAGAGTGTCAATGCCCCAGCATGGCAGTCAGGCTCACATGAGGAACTGGAAGATAAAATAAAACCACAAGGGAGTCAGGCAAACTCAGATTCACCCTAAGGGGTTTTTCCAAGATTTAGCTGCTAGGGGTTCTCCTGGCTCTCCCAGCAGTCTCTCCACATGAGTATTTTTCTGTGACCCCCTCTCAGGACCTGGAAGGAGATATGTTTGTTATTTTGTGTTCCAACAGTTAAGACAGTGAACTGAAGAGTGCAATTAGGCCAGAGAAGTCTCTCTGGAGGAGCCATGCAATCACAGAAAAGGAGGAGAGATGTAGTTCTACCCAAGCAGGACTCAAACCCTCCCAGTACGTGGACTTTCTCTTGTTTCCAACCAAAATCCAATGCACCAACCCACACAGTGCTGTTCCTGCCCCCATCAACAGGTGAGAGGGGCAAAATCCCCTTGCCTGAGCTGTCCCAGGGCACCCCCACATCCACCTGCATCTCACACCCCCAGATGGTGTCACTCCAACCATCCCTGTCACCCTTACTGCCAGGGAAGTCACACACAGCCTGGAGGGGAACAGCACCATCCCAGCCTGAATTCCCCCAGTGCTGCCAAGTGAGGCACAACTTCAGAGCCACCAGAGATGCTCCAAGCTCATTTCCACACCCCCCTCATTCCTGGTGTGTCAGAAGGAAGCTGCACCCTGGGCAGAGCAGTGTCAGTGTGTGGTTTGTGCCTGCACTGTGAAACAGCACAGGCACATTCCAGAGAACACTTCCTTACCACCATCTGCTATTTTATAGAAGAGATTTCCCTGATTTACAGCAAGGGTTTGGTACAAATTCCAGGAAACACCATCTGCTCTCACACCAAAAGGAGAGCATGACAGGAATCAGGTTCCCTCACAGGACTTGGCTTTTTGAAGCTGAGCTTTGCTACCCCCACCTGTTCTCAGAGAGGCACAATGAATTGGCCAGAGGCTCCCAAACAGGATTAGGGGGCCAGAGGAATCACTGCAAACTAAACAGGAGGTTTCCATTTTATGCTCTGTCAGCTTAGAGCTCTCCATTCCCACTGTCACAGAGAGGCTGAACACACACAGGAACTCCAAGCAAAATTTGATCACTGAAAGGAGAAAGGAGGTTTTTTTCTTTTATTGGAAAGTATTCATCTCCTCATTGCAGCACAGAGGAATCTGTACTATTAAATATTTACTGATGCATAAGCTGGAAGAAAATGGTGGATCTGCTATAAAATCCTTTTTGCTAGTACACATGAGCAAAATAAATTCCCCCTCAGTAATTCTACTTAACTTCCTCTGCAGGGAACAGGATTTGCAGCTAGGACAGTAAAATGAAGAAATGAATTCAGACGCACAAGATACAATAATAAAAATTAGAATGTATAATTTAGCACTTATAAAAGCCCAGCAGCACAGGCTTAGTGCCTGAGGGAACCATCTTCAGAGGAAACCTCCAGCATAAAGATTTCAAGGTTTGCCTACAAACATCCACATTTACCTGATCCTTGATCTGCTGCTGGTCCAATTTTGAGTGGGAAATTGGATGAGGGAACAGCAAGAGGCCTCTTCTAACCAGCATTACCACAAATGTGCAACTGAGTCCTGATACCTCAGTAGCACATCCTAATTCCAGTAGGCAGCTCCAAGGTTATCACGGGCACGTGGTGCTTTGAATACACCTAAAAAGCAAAATTCTGGGGCCGTTTCCACTAGATTCTTCATTTTCTGTCTTATAAGGAGAAATAAATCTTTATTTGCCAGAGTGGCATGAAAGTGCTGTTCCACCATCCCAGGTAGGTGCTGGAGCTGCAGCTCAGGGGCTAGGGCACTCAAAGTGCAAATTCTGGCCTTTGTAAAAGGTCACATCCACATTATCACAGCTGTATTTTCCCTGGTATTTGTGCACAGCAATCACCCAGCCCTGCATAGCACTTTTCCATCCTTAGCTGCCTGACTCCTTTAGCAAACAAAATCAATTCATTTCTTGTCATTTAAAAGGTGGAGAAATGGAAGCAGGGCAGGCCCAGTGTGGCCAAGGTCACCAAGCAAACACAGCAAAGGATCACTGTGAGACTGCCTGGGAGGAACAAGGACATTTGTGAGAGCCACAAACCAGCCCTTGCAGCACCAAGTGCTGCAGACAGGGGCTGGACAGCTGTGTGCTCAGATCTGCTCCAAGCAAAGCTGAGGGGTTGGATATTTCTCCCCTCCAGGGACTCATGGTGCATTAGCAGGGCTGGCTGCTTCACAGGGGGGTGACACTGCAAATGCTCAGCACAGCCACCAAAAAAGCAAAAAAAATCTTCTCTCAAATAGCTCAAATGGTGCTTTGTCCAGTGCTGGCTAAGCCCCAGCTGTTCAGATCCATGAATGATGGATAAGACACAAAACTAAGGTCATATTTTCTATGGGTCACTGTGGCTCCTGTAGAGAGGAACTTGCACACTTCCACCTTCAGCAGTGAGAAGAGGTACAGGAAATATTCTGAAATTAAATTTGGGATAAAAAACTACCTGCACTTCCATAGAAGAAAGTGTGCACACCACCAAAATGGTTTAAAAGCAGGAATATAATAAATAGCATGAACTGTAATACACAGTCAAGGCAACAACAAAAAAAAGCCAAGGCTGGAAAGAACTGGCAATTCTTCCTACTTCAAAATAGACTGAATAAAACCCCAAGCATCTTAATAAAGCCCTGCTTTGAGAGTGAAAGCCAAGCTTCCACCAAGAGCTAGCAATTCATTTTGTCAATACTCAATACAGAGCTGAAGTTTAAACAAATATCCATAAGCATGGGCCAGTTCCATCTAGTGGCATGAATAAGAAGTTTATTCATGTTTATAGCACCAGCCCGCCAAGAATGTGAAGTAACAAGATCAAAGCCACCCTGGGGTCTTGCCCTACATAAACAATAATAAAGCAAGGAAGACAGATGGAAAGAAGCTATTCCACACTACCTCAGTGATTTCAGAGCCTATTTATAGGCAAAGAATAAGGCTACCTGTAAGCAGGCTCTAACATGCCCATCAGCTTTCCTGCAATGCAGTCAAGGACAGGAAACTCGAGTTGTTTTAACAGCAAAGCAGTCAGGTAAACACTTTCCAAACATTCTCATTTTTCTTCTTTTAATAAAAGGCTCCCATCTGCATCACAGCACATCAAGCTGGATTTGGGACTTGAATCCCTATAGCAGTATCCAGGTGACACAAAATTCTCATCATGACTTCTAAGACACCCACTGACTGCAGGGAGGAACCACCACACTGAAAACATGGTCCCACCCAATTTCACCTCTGTATTACTCCATAACTCAGTCACAGAATATCCTGAGTTGAAGGGACCCACAAGGATCAGAGCCCAGCTCCTGGCCCTGCACAGACACCCCAACAATCCCACCTGTGCTTGAGAGCATTGTCCAAACCCTCCTGGAGCTGTGGCAGCCTTGGGGCTGGGACCACTCCCTGGGGAGCCTGGGCAGTGCCCAGCACCCTCTGACCCAGCACACCCCAGCTGTCTCACTGTGCAGACAATAAAATCCTCCCCATGATGGTTCTTCCTACAGTGAATTCAGAGAAGAACACATTACCAGAACAGCTATTGGGAAAAGCAGAGCCCACCAGGGACTTGGGTTGAGCAGTTCTCTGAAGTGACAAGACCTCAGACTGACAGCTGAGGTCACAGGGACTTCCTGGACAAGCTCCTCAAACATGCAAAAATATCATCCACCAAACCACTGCTTCCAACCACCACTGTGAGGTAAGGGATCAGCTGCTACGAGGTGAAGCAGGTCTCAGGAGCACACAGAATGCTTACACAAGGATTTCCAAAACCCATTCAAAATCCTTTTAAACACCACATGACATATTTTTAGCTTAACCTAAAATTAGCCACCATTGGTGCTGTGCATATATTTAATCTCCTGATAGATGAAGGCATTTCTGGACTGCAGTAACTGGAGCAGAACTCAAATCTGCTCCCTCCACCCCACATTTGTGCTGTGATGAGCATCTTCAGATGGTGCTGGAATTCAAACTGACAGTCAAGGGGAGAGCCCCCCTTCTCAACACAGTGTAATGTATTTTTCCCCCCCCATTTACAGCATTTGAGATCTTGAACTCCCACATACCCAAGATGGGACTGGGCTCAAAGTGCTCTTGTCTGGCTGCAGCTCAAGGCAACAGGACTAGACAGAAAGCAGGGGAGGTAGGAACTGAGATCCCAAATGAACAGGGGGGAGGGAAAAAAAAAGAGCAACTTGAAAGAGATGTCAGCAACATCAAATCACTGTGTTTTAGCCTCTCCCCCTCACAGAACACCACTGTGGCTCACCTACACTGACAGAGGAGCATCAACTCCTACTTTGTGCCTGGGGGCAGCAAACGTGTCTGCTGGTAGCCTGCGAGCAAGGTGAATTTCTGGCTTATTTCAAGCTGCTAAAACAAGCTACTTAAATAATGCAGGGCTTGTGACAACCACCAAAATGAAAAGCTAAAAATTCAGTCTTTAAAAATAAAAAAAAAATAAAAGAAAGCACAACAGAAGGGAAATAAACCAGCCTGACTTACTGTCAAACATTTCACCAAAACATTTCAAAGGGTTCACCATTTGCTGGGGGCTGCTCCTTGTAACAGGCACTGAGCAAAAGCAGGGAGAGTTTAACAGTGGTTGATCGTGTTAAGCAGCATCATCCCAACTGAAAATGAGAAATCCCCTGATCACAAGCCCAACAAGAACTGCTGGGCACAAACAAATCCTATTTGCTATGCACAGGGCAGCTACTGCCACTGCCTCACACCCTGCAAAGGGACAGAGCCAGAGGGCAACACGTGGGGCTGCAGCAGGGCCTCTGCCAGCAGGTCTGCTCAGTTCCAAGCCTGGGAAAAGTGGAAAAAGCATTGATTCCAGCCCAAAAGCCTTACCCTGGCCTCTGAAGGCAGGAGGGTGTGGGCAGAGGCTCACAGGAAACACCCCCTGGTTTCCAGCAGCACAATCTGCTACAGGTGTTGGCCAAAGGCTCCTCTCAGGAGCCACACCAGGGGTAGACACAGGACAAGAGCATCCACACAGCTCTGCCACCAATTTTTGGACCCATAGCATGTGCTGAAGAGAAACAACAAACCTGAAATCATTTAATAACAGAAGTGGCTGGTGAGTTATGAAGTATTCCCCAAGTGTTTCCCACATTAGCAGCTGGCTTGGTTTGCCACAGGATTTGAAACACATACACTCTGAGAAGGGGAAGACAAGATTCCTGAGGTGTGAGAAAAATCAAGGAACAGAAACTGAAATGAACAATAAAAAGAGCCAGGTAAAATTTCTAGGGCAGAAAGCCACAGAACTTGTTTAACCACACCAAAATATATTATATAACACAAGAAGTATTTTGTGGCAAGTAAATGAAACCTGAATGCTCACCTCCTCCTGACAGACAAGACACCCAACACACACAGCTCAGTATCCCAGCAGAGCAGCCACTGTTTCCAAAACCACACCAGCCTGGACCTGGCTCCAGCACCTCCAGGACAGGTCATGAATGAAGATGGAAATGAGGAATGACTCTGGCAGCAATCACAGCTTCCAGTTACTCCCCAAAAGCTCCCTGCTCCTCACCCTCTCCTACCCAAGGAGGAAAGCACTGAAGGGAGTGATGCCCTCTCCTCCCAGGCTCACCACGGGGAACTGCAGGGTCAGGAGTGGGACCAAGAGCACACCAGGAGAGGCTGCAGATGAACACAGGACAGGCTACACCTGTGCCACTGCTCCAGGCTAATGGAAATTGCTTACTCAGGGGCAATCAAGAGAGCAGATATTTAGGGATTACTTGGTTTCAAATCCCCAACTAGATTTTTTTCCCCCATTTTCTAAGCCCGCTCAGGACTTACAGGAAATATCTTGGCTGTTTGTACATCACAAGACTTCTCATCAACCTTACTTGCAGTTCACTTCATCAAGGTCACAGTATCATAATTATTAATCATAATTGTTTGAAGTACCAATCCATAATTGTTTGAAGTACCAATCACCATTTTTATCTGAAACAAGAGGAAGGAAATGTACCCAGTTTTACCTAATTCACTAACAGCTGGCCACATACATTGGCACCAGTTTTCCTCCCCAAACCTGCAAAATATTTACATTTCCCTAGCAAAATATCTGCTCTGTGAGCTACTCTCTAAAATGTAGGACTGTTTTGAAACTGCTGCATTCATTTTCCAAAACTGGGCAACACAAATGAAAGTTTCCCATTCCTCTGAGCTACTCCCTGGTGACTGGCATCAAGGTCAACTTGTGGACACTTCAGTGCCTTCCCAGGACTCCCATCAGTTCCTCTGACAAATAACAGAGCTCCATCATCCCATCTCCCTGAGCAGCTCCTTGTTCTGATGCATGCAAAAACCCACTCTCTGCACAACAGGTAGAAACCTTTCTGTCATTCTCCCTCCCCTCAAAAGAATCCTGAAAAAAAAAAATTAAATCTACAAATTCTGATTGTAAAGGAGAGTTAATGCCTTTACCTTGAGCAGCTCATTTTGAGAGTGAAGTGAAAAATCAAGGTTCTGAGGGAGAAGGAAGTGTTCCTGGAGTAAGTTCCTGTAAAGGGCTGTAGTCTGCCTGCCTCAGACTTCTGGCATGTGCAAGATCATCCAGGGTAATCCCTAAATCCAAAACCTCCCTCCCACATCACAAACACAGGTGCCAGCCTGGCATTTCACGTTGATGCAACAATTCAGACACAGCAGCCCAGCACTTGGCTACAGACCTGCACACAAACCCAGCCTTGCTCTGCTCACAGCCTGGCTCCCAAACCAGCATTCAGAAGAACTCACTTGTTCTCATTTTGTGCTGTAAGGGTGGGGATGAATGGAAGAGCATGTGAAACCATGTGATTTGCAGTTCTGCTGTTTCCAGAGTGAGTTCTACTTCCAATTTCCTTTCCCCAAACTCCCAGCCAGGGGCTGCTTTGATCAGCACCAAGATTCAGTCACCTGTGGGTTTAAAGAGCTGGAGCCACAAAGCCCCAGGTGCTGCACACACCTGCCACAGCTCCACACAGCATTAATTGCAGCTGCCTTCTCTTCTCCATAAACCCAGCAGCCACGAGGAAAAGAGCAGCAGAAATGCCCTGTGAGCCCCAGGATATACAGCAGAGTGCTCCTCTCTTACTTGTACTTCACAGATCCCTCCAGGAGAAAGGACAGAGCATTTCCTCTCCAAATCCTCAGTAGTTTTCCTACCTTTTTTCTTTTCTTTTTTAAGGCATCCTGAATGCCACTTTAAAGAGCTTAACAGAACAAAGAAATCCAAGTGCAACCTTTTAAGTAGTTATTTAACAAGCTGGATGAATGTCTTCAGGAGCATTTAGGTTCCCATCCTAGCTCTGTTTTCACTGCAGAGGAAACAGAAATAAAGGATTTAAGATTGCTGGGACAGGCAGTAGCACTGACATTCTCACTGATGAGCAACCAGGAGCCTGCTCAGCTCACAGCCCTGTGTGCAGGGGCACTGAGAGCAGGGAGAACCAGGCTGCACACAACCAGCAAACTGCTGTCAAAAGCAGCAGAGAGGGACAAGTAGACCAAAACCAAAAGGGCTGGAAAGCACAGAGTTAGGTTCAGCTCCAGAGGCCTTGAAAACCACAAGGAACTGACAGGCTCTGATGGCATCCTGGATCCCACTCAGGAAACCACCCAAGTTGCACTGGGAAGCCATGCTCCAGAAAAAATTACAAGCATAATGCACCACCAATAAAAAAATGTGGAAGGGGGTATTTTTGTATTTTATTTTATTTTAAATGTGACCTGAACTTATCAGAAAAAAACTTTGCTTTCAAGCACAGCACACCTCACCTCGTTCTCAAAGCTGCTGACAACACAAAAGCTGAGACTTGACCTTGAGGTGGCACACAGGGAAAAAAATCTGAGTTACTGCAGCAGCCCACCTGGGCAAAAAGAAGGTCCCTGTCAATCTGCACAGCATTTTCAGAACTATTGACTTAAAAGCCTGCCACCAACCCTTCCAGGTGTCAAACATCCAGAGTGAGGGACTTCCACAAAGAATGATTCACAGGTCACATATTCTGGTTACAACAGCTATGCCCTTTTTTAGGGCCACATTAAGCACCTGCACTTGCCACAGCTCCAAAGGTCAGCAGCCAGAAGCTGTGGCTTCATGCTCAGAAGGGTTTCACCTCAATACCTGTTAAGGATACTCATGTTCCCACACCACAGCTTGTTTCCTCCCCTCACACCGTGCTCCTCCAGCACTTCTTACAGCTTTGAGAGGAAATGCCCTGGAAAACATTTTTGTAGGATTCAGATCAGACATCCTCCACACATGGTGGAATTGGGAGAACAGAATTAAGGTGGTAAAATAAAATGCAAGAAGGAGGAAGATCTCAAACTACAGCTTAAGCTGATACAGCCACAGCCTATCCCTACCACTCAAATTACATGTGCTCCTCCTGCAAGGTCAGGCACTTTCAAAGATGCTTTTACACAATCAATTAAGGGTTTAAATATACACAGAAGCCAGTTTAGAGCCAGACTGGGCCAACAGGCCAAGTTCACAGTGATAAGTCTTAAATGGCCTTACCTACTCAGAGTAAAATACCAACAGAAACCCTGTAAGACAGGTGCCAACACCTGAGCAACAAATCCTCTGCACCAATTTCTGCTGGAAAGAGTAAAAAATAAGCTGCCTCTTGCACCTAACAACTGTTGCAGGAGGAGCATTGTCACAGAATAACTGAACTACCTCCTTACTGCTCCAGCACCACAGATGACCACTTGTCAAAAGATTTGAGACAGGCAGCACAGCCTTTGTAAAAGTGGGTTTAGTTTTGTTTACAGCCACGTGTAGCCTTGCAGCCAATTCCAGCCCAGCTCCCAGCAGTGAAAAGCCAGGGCAGCCTTCCAGGCTCATGACAGTTGTCCAGCCTGACTTCACCCACGTCACGTGGCAGTGGCCACTGTGGAGTTAAAATAGCAGAAAAGCAAAGAGGCTGCATTTGAGGTAAATATCACTGTATCAGAACAGAAAACAGTGAAATTAGATGGTGGCTGGATTTAGAGATGCTCCACATCCAGCATGAATCTCTTCTGAGACTACTAAAGTTCACAAAGGAATGAATGATGAGCTAAAAGGGGAGAAAAGAGGAGCTGCATGTTAACTCTCCAGGTCCACAGTCCTGTAGATTAATGAGACTGTACCACCCATTAATGCCAAGGCAAACCAACATTTCACAGACACAGGACTACAAAACCAGGGGGTTACAGGCTGCCCTCAGAGCACTTCAGGACAGACTGAATCTGTGCCCACCCTTGGTCAACACACCCGTGTCCAACACTGGGTGAGTCCTCACAGCAGAACAGAAATTCCCTTCCTGGGTTTGCACTATCAGACAGATTATTTAACTAGCTGGGCTGGAGTGACAGTAAAAAAGCCACAAATTACTAAATAAACACAACACATTGAGCTGAAAGCACTCTCCAGACACTGTGTCCAAGGCAGAGGTGCTTCCAGCCTGTGAGCTGCTCTGTGCTAGTCCTGGCAGATCCAAGGGCACCTCCCAGTTGATACACAATGAAGCTCCAGTACAAAAGGATTCTGCTTTAACAATCTACAAGGAACTATTTACATTAGCCAAGTTACTGCTCCCAGCTCTTGCTCATCTGTAGCTGGAAATCCCAGCAGCACAGGAGGCATTAAATGCCCTACCCTGCTGCTTTCCTGAAAGGAAAGAAAGAGCTGCTTTTCCTGCCTCCCCATTATGCTGCTGCTGTCATCTCCCTCAACTGCATTTCAGCACATGACAGCAGAGCAGGGAGAGGAGGAAAGTCCTCAGCAGCAGCGTGGCTGTGCTGCAGGCAGCTTGTCAGCACTGCTGTCCCTTCCCTCTGCCAACCCCCTGAAATGTGTTTGTCCAACAGAGCTTGTACTTGCCAGGGGTACAGGGGCCAGTGCTCCTTCCAAGACTGGCCTTCAAGCAGAAATGATCTGCAAGAAGCATCAGGGAGAGGTTTTCCTTCCCCATCCATCACACAAAAACACATCATATCTCTGGGATGGGATTTGGAAGTAGAAGTGTAAATCTGTTCCTCACTCTGGTTTTGCAAGGGCTGCAAAAAGCCAGATGCTGCCTGCTTTCCTCCAAAGAATAACAGGAGCAGTGCCCACAGCTTGGTAAGAGCATGTCAGTCTGGATAAAGCAGTACAGAGGCCTTGTGCAAGGAGTGCTTTGGACAAAACATATTACTTGAGGCCATTTTTCATTCTTATATTCACCCACAAAGAGATTCCAGCCAGTGCAGATCCCAACCACCTTGTGCTGCAGAGCAGCATCACGTGGTGCCTCTACAGATCCCATCCAAATGTTCCTCTGAATAATGCAAACAGCAGCTTGGCCTCCTTGCAGGGGAGAGCAGGCTGAGGGAGCAACACCACTGAAAACATTTCAGGCCACCCTGCCACCCACAAGCACTCCCAGTTTTATTTCAGCTCATCAACTTCGCTTCTCATTACAAGGGGCAACCACAGCCTCCAAAACTCATCCTGGGAGCAGCTGGGCACCACCAGCACAGGAGTGGGGCACCCTAAAGCCAGAGAGGAATCCACATGTTTAATTTAAATTCCTCTGACCTGGGTCAGGAACACTGCGAGGTGACAGCGTGGCTCGGGGTAGCAGCTGCCCCACAGTGAAATCCTCCCCTAAAGCCCAATGGTTTTTCCACTTAATCAGGCACTGACAGTTCCCCCTATGAACACAGGCAGGGAACCACAGCAGGGCTGGTAATTAGGAGAGAGGTGTCATTCAGAAGGAATATCACTTTCCATTCTCAGGAGTTAAGCTTTCTCAAGGATTGTTATGAATTTAGAGCCATTGCAAGGCCTTAAGCACTGACCCAGAGGAAAAACATCACTCCCGAGATAGTCCAAAATAAACTTAAAATTCTATAAAAGTGACACAAAGGCTGGTGAGAATGAGATTATCCCAGCTCAGTGAGACACTCCTTATTATCTCTCATCTTAGTCCTTTGACAAACATAACTTACTCAAGCCACCAGGACACTGCTAAGTGGCTTTTTTTCTCCCCTCTTTTCCTGCTTCCTCTGCCTACCCCTCCCCAATCTCCCCCATCTCCCACTTCCAGTAACCTCCTTAAAAACAAAACTACTCTGGAATAATGTTGGCCAGGCAATTATTCAGCTCCATTTCAAACACAGGAACTCCCAGGCTGTACACAAATGACCTTACCTCCTGGGAGACAGCTGTCCCAGGCAGCTGTGTGTTTCACACCTTCTGCTGTATTTAAAAAGGCACCTGTCCCACTGGGACTGCTCCTGCTGGGAGTAATCCCAGTTACAAGAAGCAGCTCTAAACCCCACCATCACTTCAGTGCACACACAGGCTTTGGAGACTATTAATGTCTCATCTTTAAGCAGTTACAATGATGTCCAAATTCAATAATTTAAAGGGAGTCTTAAAATATCTCCAGATCAAATCCATCTGCAAAAAACAAAAGGAAAACAACTCCAAACTTTCAATGACTGGTGCAGTTCTGACTGTCCCAGAAAGAATGCAGCCAGTGGCAAGCCCCAACACCCAGCACTGCTGGCACTCACACACAGCAAACCACTCACAATGGCTTTAGAAAGATATAAATAAAAATAAGACACCCATTCCAAATTAATGAATGGGAGCTTCTTCCAGCAGGCACTAAACAACACCCGAAGGGCTCCACGTCTCTTGCACTTGGGTTTGTGCTACTCCAGGTTGCTAATCAGCTCGTGGCCCCTGGGAAATGCTTCCTGCCTCTCTCCAGCTGCGCAGGAATTGTGTGTTTGCCCCACCTATCCTTGCCACAGGACTTTGCAGTGATTTGTGTCCAATTTCAAAGCACAAGCCTCGGCAGCAGCAGGAACGCCCATTGCATTCTCAGGCAGACAAAGCACTGGTCTGCCCCGGAATTTGGATTTCCGAGGCAGCTCCTGAACTCCAGGCCAGCAACAGGCTGCCAGCACCCTGCTGGCATCCAGAATCCTGGAATCCTGCACCTTATCACCAAGAACACCTGCCCCAAGTGCCCTTCTAGGAACTGCTGCTCCTGCCCTCACCGCCTGCAGCCAGTGCAACCAGAAGGAAAACATCCTAGGGAGCAAGAAAAAGAGATGGAAGCAAACCTGTCACCACAGTGCAGCACCTCCAAGCAGGCTGAATGTCTACAGAGCTTCAGGAAATCTGTCTGAGTCCCTTCCCAAGTCTTGGTGTTCCAGGCACAAACTCCTGTCAAGATGATTGTTTATTAGCACGCAGTCACAGCACCAAGACACCCAGCACACGAAATCTATTAACGTGTTTACAATTGCAGAAAGCCTGATGTAAGGCAGTGGAATTTTTGCACAGCATTCATCCTAAAAATTAAAAGCACATATTAAAGCTGTAAATCCCACAGTTCTGGAATTAAAAGCTGTGCCTGGAATCCTCCCAGTCCTAAACAAAGTGGGTGCTACCCCATGGTCTGAGCAGCACAGGCCCTGTACCTGTTCAGGGATGTACCAGAGGCTGCTCAAGGTTTGGATCTGCAGAGTGATGGGTCTCAGATTTCCTGCCTCACCTTCCAAACAGGTTGCTGGAGGAAAAACCCTCATGCCATCCTCTCTGAAAGCAGGAGAGGCCATGTTAGCTGAGCCTGCAAAGGCCAGTCTGAATGCCTGACGGGGGACACCTGCCTTTCCCTCCACTGCTACACTGGAAACCTGCAAGAGCTCCAAAGTGCATCAGGTGGGAGAGCAGAAATTGTTAAAAAAGAGGAATCAACCTCCACAGAGACAGAACAGAGAAGCAGAGATCTGCCCACAGGTCTTTGGCTGTGCCTCTCAGCCACCAAGGCACCTTCCAGAACTGCTGCCTGTTCCACAGGGAAAGAAAGACAAGTGGGAATACTCTGAAAAGCTCATGGACATCAAGTTTTAGTCCCTCAGCACCATGCCTGGATTATGGAAATAAAAGAGCCCAGCAGCAATATCAGCTCCTCTCTTTCAAAGCGTCAGAGGTCGCAGGACAGTGACCAAACTGAAGGAAACTGAACAGAAACATCAACAGCTAAACTTATTTATATGAAAACTGTTACAGGCATCTGTCAGTAAGAGTCTAAAGTAAAGTGTTGGAGGACAGTCAAAGACAACACTCCAGGTCATAAAGCACAGGTGAGATGAAAGGAAAAGCTCCCCGGGCTGGGCTGGCAGGTGCAAGCAGCCATTACCCACCCAGGGTTCCAGCCAGCACAGCTGCAAAGCCGGGGATCCATGGGATGACTCTTTAAGCCAATTTACATTTTGCCCACCCCAAAGCACTGCCCGGGCCAGCTCACACTCCTCTCTTCACACACACATGCCTGAGTTCCCCACAGCTCAGACTTGGGTGGGATCCCAACCTGCCTACAGCCATCTGAGGGAACAAGGTCAGCTCCAGGGGCAGAAAAGCTCATTCCATAAACGCAGTGTATATTAACACTCCCAGGCTGTGCTCCACCACGGCTGGCTGACACTTGGATCAATAGAGAAGGGAAAGAAGAGGAGGAAGAGGAGTATCTCTTACACTGATCCCTCAGTTCCGAGGACAGCTGTGTTTGGGGTTTCTTTCCTGCAGCAGCTCCCACAGCAGATACCTGAAATGTCGAGACGTCCCAACAGCACCGAGTGCTCCCACACTGAACAGGGGTCAGAAGAGAAAAATCTTTTACCTTCCTCTGCCCACCAGCTCCGGCTTATCCCCAACACCAAACCCCGGGCCCGGGGTACCGGCACAGCCGTGAGGAGCCCCGGGAGCAGCGCCTGTCCCGGGTGTCCCTCGGGGCTGCGTGGGACACGGGGGCGGTGAAGGGACCCCCTGACCCTGGGAAGGGGGAGAAGGGAGCGGCCCAGGGGGGATGGAGGACGGAGGGAAAGGACCCAGCCCTGAGGGGAGCTGGAGGGGGCGGCGGTGTCCCCGATCCTGAGGGACAGCGAGGAAGGACTCGGCCCTAAATGAACGTGGAGGGGAACGGGAGGACGGACACGGGGACGGCGACGCGGGGGATCCGTCCCTGAAGGGAAGCGCTATGCGGGAACGACCCGTCCCTGACGGGAAGAGAGGGGAAGGACCGGCCCTGAAGGGACGCGGCGGAAGAGGAACGGACAGAACGGACACCGGGCCCTGAGGGGACGCGGGGAGAGGGGGGAGAACGACCCGTCCCTGAGGACAGGCCCAGCCGGGAGCAGCGCCCGACCCCGCGGCGAGGGGTCCGGCGAGGCCCAGGGACGCCCCGTGGGGCGGCAGGTCTGTCCCGGCACTCACCGGCTCCGCGGGACAGAGGGGTCACCCCGGCACTCAGCGGCCCCACCGCCCCTCCGGCCCCGCTTCATTTAACCGCCGCTCCCGCCGCTTCCGCCCGGCCCGCGCCACGTGACCGCGCCGCCCCGCACCATAGAGACACGGCCAGGGAGGGACAGAGCGGCGCGCGGGGACGGGCGGCGCGAGCGGGCCCGGCCAACCTACCATAGAGACACGGGGGGCGGGCGGGCAGCGGCGCGGGACGCCCCCTGCCGGGCGGGCGGTGCTCCCGGGGGAGGGGGCGGGACCAGGGGGCGTGGCCAGGGCCGCACGTGCGTGAGGGGCGGGGCCGGGGGGACAACACGGAACTTTTTGGGGGGCTCGGGGTCGCGGGGGGAGAACTGAACTTTTGTGGGGGATCAGCAATGGGTAGGGGGGCCGGGGTGCACAATGGAACTTTTGGGGGGCTCAGCAATGGGGGGGGCAGGACTGAACTTTTTGGGGGCTCAGCAATGGGGAGGGAGGTCCAGGACCCCTGCACAGGATCCCCCTGGAGCAGGCTACAAGGATCCTCCTCTCTCTTAGCACCAAAAGCAAAGCAGAAATCAGGAAAATTTCACAGAAAGTAGTTATTAAAGAAAACAGCAGTGTCAGTGTGTGACAGAGCACTGAAGAAGTGACACGATTTCCTGCTCCAGGTAATGAAATCGTTCAGTCCCTGCTGCTGGCTGACACGAGGGGTGGGCTGCAGCATTTGTTCATACTGTGAAATTACTGAAAGAATAAAAAGCATTTTATTTGTACTCCCTTCTTTTTTATTTATTTATTGAACAAAATTCTGGCCAGAAGAAACCTCAGCTTTCAGCATCAGGGAGGGAAGGCACAGTTGCAGCACACACCAACACTGAGCACCCTCCTTGGACTTGCTCCTGTCCTTCCCCACTTGCAAAGCAGCAGTAATTAGGAGAAAAAACCCAAACAAACAGGAGAGCAAGGATTAATCAACATTAGAGAATCTTTCTCCAGCTTTCATTAAGGGGGAGATTATAATTTCTTTCTGCAAACTGAGGTTTTGGAAAAGTATTCTCCCTGCAGAGGACTTTCATCTGGGCAGTCCTTATAGAGCTTTTAAAATCAGCTGTGTTTTGATACTTTGTCCACTCTTTTCCTCTGATTCCCACAAATATTTTAACAAACAAAACAGTAGCTACCAAGAGTTTAAAGTTGTGAGTTTATTGCATATGTAACAAAAATGAACATGACCTCCTGGGTCCAGCCTACTATACAATCACTGTTTATTCCAGCTGGTTCCATAACCACATTAAATAGAACTAGTATTTCCTTAAATACTTTGATTTAGACATAAAATGAAACATTAGTGTACAACTTCCACAAAATAAATCTGCAATAAAAACAGTGGGAAGAATAACAAGGATAGCAGCAATACTTAAACATGACATTACAAAATAATAAATTAAAAAAATACATTATAAAGTGGTTGAGGAACAACAACAACGATAACAACAAAAAAAAAAATTAACAGATTAAAACCAGATCCATACTGTGTTTCTGGGAATTTGCTGTGCCACACAGCCCTGAACCTGGCCTGGTGGCTGGATCAGTAATTTACAAAACCTGTTGGATTTTACAACCACCTCCACTTGAACTGAGGACACACTGCTGAGCTGATGGCACCGCCTGGAGCTTGGAGCAGCCTTTTTGGAGCAGGGTCTTGTCTAACATAATGCCCAAGAGAACACTCACACCCATCCACCCAACAGTCTGCCTTGTTCCTGCTGGAGCACACGAGCAGAGTGGTGGTTTCCTACATCCCTGAGCGTAGAGTAGAGGCTGAGGAGCAGCACCAGGGCAGGGCTGCTGCAGCAGAGGGGTTTGTGTGGCACAGCAGGGACACCCACTGTGCTGTGCCTGTCTTCCCTTCGGGACACACCCAAGAGTTTCGGCGCTGGAACGTGGAATGGCAACACCAACACGGGACTCCATGGTTTTCTTTGGGCAAGTTTGAGAATAACAACTGAGTTCAAGTGCTGGCAGAGTGAGTGGGGATGGACACACAAATTCGGACAGCTGAGGTTATCCCAGACCTCTGAGAGCCACTGGCTCAAGCCAAGCTAACTCCTGCTGGCATTTTGTCCTTCCCTGGCCTTGCAAGAACAGCCCATGGCTCCAAAGCCATTCTGCCTCACTTCTTGCTGTTCCTCCATCCACCCAACCAGCTTTAAGGCCTGCCTCAAATGCACGTACAGAACAAGACAAAAAATGTCTCTGTCGTCACTGAAGTGGCACAAAATTGCAAAGACAACACGACGGGAGAGTGGTGAAGCTGTTGAAAAGAGAACTGAAATCATTTAAAAGACAGTGCCCTATTCTTGTTACTGTCAGCACGGAGGAGGTACCTTGACAAGGGCTTTTAAATACAGCAAAAAACAGAGACTTTCCAAACAACAATCCTTGCCTATTCTTATTTTGTGCATTCAATAAAACACTGACTTAGCAAAGACATTAGGAACTATCTTATGTCAACTGGGTCGTTGACATAAAGCTACTTGACCTACAGATCTCCAAATCAGGGGCCTTTCCCTTCACCTCACTTGGTTTGTACTGAGCCAGTTGTGCTGCAGGTGTGACAGGATTTCTATTAGGGGTGGGCTTTAGTATTGGGTTTTTGGGGTTTTTTTACACTTCTTTTAGTGAAAAATCCACATAAGATTGCATGCAAAGCTTTTGGGCAATAATCCATTTTGCATTTTTCCTATCTGACTGGTTTATTGCACATTCAAACGTACTGAAAGGATTAAATACACTCTATGAACAGGTTTGACTTCAAAGCAATTTGGAAAATCCAGGGTTCTGGGGACTCTGCTACTCAGCCTGGGACTGCCGGGATGCTGTCTGCCAACTGCTGCACATCCCAACAACCAGAACTGCAGAAACTGGGCTCCAAGTGCCAAAAGATCCCCACAGAACAGGGGGCTGAACATCCTCTCCTGTACAGTCCTGCAGGATGAGCATCTTTAGCCACCCTGTGCAAATCTCACAATATGGTACAACTTTACACCTCCGATGCGACTCCCGACAACAAATCACAAGAATTATGGTCAATGGCAAAAAGAAAACCACAAACAAACAAAACAGAGAAAGATGCCAGGTTTTGACAAATCTCTACTTTCTGTCCTATCACAGTTTAAAGCTATTACCAAATGCAATTAAATAAAAAAACAAAATAGAAGTATTCCAGTAGACATCTCCTAAGGACAGTCTCTTACCCACAGCTGAATTTCAATGCACTATTCCATTATTCCATTAATGTAACATCTGTTAAGTGGTTCAGTCATCAATCTCCCTAAAAATCAGGCTTGCCAAAGAAAAAAAAATCCTACACAAGCAAGTCTGCTTAAGTTTAGACATGTTTGATAGATAACTGGGTCTCTCTGAAGCCATGTTAATTGTTAAAATACTGTCTCATCTTGGTGTGCCAACTGGAAAAATGTTAGTGATTCAGTGTCTTAGGTTACAATGTAAGATGTAACCAAAAGCATGTACTCTATCACAATCTGTTAAAACCAAGTGGGGCAGTGCTCTTTATCTCTTCCATGACACATCCCTGATAACTCCCTCTGGAGGAATTATCTTATTTAATTGGGCCATTGAGCCTCAATGCATGACTGACAAAATCACATCGCCCATGGTGAGATGCTCCACCCAGGGGGAGGAACCAAGCATTCCTACCTGGATATAATCTGAGATTGGGAACAGCACAGCCTTTACCTACTGCATTCCCAGAGGACAAGAGCAACATAACCACCACTGGAGACCTTCAGAGAAGGACCAGACCCTTCTACAGGATCCCTGCTTCAACAGAACCACATCTATCCCTTCAACAGGACTGCAGCCACCACTAACTTGGGCTGCCACCACCACCCTGACCAACAGGGTGTCAGCTCCTAGCCTGACTCTGTCACTTTAAGCCAGTGTTTCTGTATTATTGCCTTGTTATATATATATATATACTAGTAAAGAGCCATTATTCCTATTTCTCATATCTTTGCCTGAAAGCCCCTTAATTTCAAAATTGTAATAATTTGGAGGAAAGGGGTTTACATTTTCCATTACAAGGGAGGCTCCTGCCTTC
This sequence comes from Ammospiza caudacuta, assembly GCF_027887145.1. NCBI lineage: Eukaryota > Metazoa > Chordata > Aves > Passeriformes > Passerellidae > Ammospiza > Ammospiza caudacuta. The sequence continues at coordinate 14,425,871 of NC_080609.1, forward strand.
CTTAGCAGACACCTGTGTTTCAAATCAAGACATTCAGGTATTGGATTTGCTTTTGTTTCCCCTGTGTTAGAGAACAAACCTTTTAATATTAGTTTCAGATATTGGAAAAAATAGCCTTATGGCTCTCTGGAGAAATTTTCATCCCTACATAACTGAAGTCATAAATTGTTCCAATAGCTTTCTGTAACATTTAGAATGTATTCACTATGCAGTTCCCCTTTCACCTCAATCTCCAAATAAATCTTTCCCAAGGCCAAAAAATTTGAAGCAGGAGTTTGTTCTGTTAACTTGACTTTTAGTGATTTCCATGTGAGTCTTAGAATTTAAAGTCACACAAACACATCTTGGGTAAAACAGTGGCACAGAAATCACAGCTTTGGGATTGAATGGATCTTCATCCTCTGTCTCCTCCTCACAAGGCTTCTCTGCAAGGTACTCACATCTGAACAAACGATGGAAAGTAATTCTGCTGGAGAAAAGAATTGTTTTCACGTGCAAAACAATTAGATTTCAGCCAGGACAACCAAAAAGAAATCATACAATACCGTTTAAGCTGTCCCAGCTCCTTCACTTTTCTTAAGGTGAGCCACAGCTTCCACTGGGAGCTTCCTGCTAAGGCAGAACTTGGATTTCTTTACCTTTCAGTTAAGTGTTCATATGGAGGTATTTTCTGCTAGAAGTTTACTTTTTAAACAGATGTTTAAAATGTGCAATGCAAATTCTGGTGCCAGTCAGACACTCTGCACCTGCTGGATTCTACAAAGGCTCAACCTTGATTTAAGACAGACTAACCAGGTGCATACCAGTTTCAAGTCCTCAGCAAATCAAGCTCATTCTCAAATACACTTTGATTCTCCTATTAAAAAAGCCCCACAGGTCGCTGACCCTATCACAATATGTGTTACAAATCTAGCAGAATATCCTGTGTAACCAAAGCCAAATGCTGAATTTGGCTGCATTTCAGGGGGGATAGAAGAAGAGGGAAGGGGTTATTGTAACAAAGGGGAGAAAATAGAGTTGGGAACCACCAAGAAAAGCCCCGACCCCCCCCCCCCCAATCCACCAGCGACCTAAGGGAAACAGCCTCATCTAAGTTGTCAGAGTTCAGATGTTTCAGACAGCTTAGCAGGAAGTTCACAGCAAGCTTCTTCTAGCTTTTGATTTGGTGGTCCATGAGCTAGCATCTGTTTCCTTTGGTTGCTTTTTCATTCCACAGCAAACCCACACGTCTCTTCCACAGCTGTCAACAGCTTCTCATAAAGCTTCTCGTATGACTCATAAGGCGGAATGTCGATCCGGTTAAAGCTGCAGGGAAAGGAACAAAACACTGATGGATCTGAAGGGCTTCTTGGGGAGAAATGTAAAGAGGTTACACACAGATAGAAATTGTAAAAACTCTCAGCTGTCTCAGTGGCCAAAGGAGACAAGATGAAAACCAGCTATTTCTACAGCAGGAATGCACAGCTTAATAGGGCAGCATTTGGGATGAGGAGGAGGAAGAGGAAGATGCAGGAGACTCGCAAAGAAAAAGCAACACATCAGGCAAGCCCACTCCCTGCCCTGCCTGCAGACAGTCTGCTGCTGCTGACACCATTTCCTGCCTCTGATGGAGTGAGATTTCCGTGCAAGGGCTCAGGCTATGCCTATACTGCAGCAACAGCATGAGCTTGCAACATTCGACATCTGACAACACTTCTTTATAATGAAGAAATAAAGAAATAAACTTACAAATGTCTCACTACCCAGAATAATCACCTCTGGAATAAATGAAAACCACAGGTAGTATAGAAGACAAGCTTTAAGAAAGGCAAATTATTTTGCTGGCTGCAGAGTACAGATATATCCAAGCTAACAGAGCACTCTTGGAGTCATCCATGTGTATCACATGCCTCACCCCTGCCCACGACAGAGATGACTCCTTTAAATCAAGACAAAGGGAGAGGAAGCAGAGTGTTTCCATCTTACCAAGTGTGAGCTTTTGGAAGGTTGTCTGTGTTTGCATCTATTAAATGGATGGTAAACAGTCTGGGTCCTGCAGCGCCTGTAGAACCTTAGACAGACATTCTAGTTAATGCACTTCAACAAAGCATCATTCACACACACACATTTTGCTGTGTATAAAAAGGCAAGAGAGGAAATTACAGCTCCAGCTGCAAGTATAAGTATGTCCCAGGCTAAATCTGTAGACATATTTGCAGCTGATGAAGGGATGGCAGAAGAGATAGGGCTGTTTGTGACAATCATTTTACAGACTGGTATTTTGGAAAGCTGCTAAATTTGATATTAATGAAGCTGCACCATCAAAAATGAAAATACTTAAGTGCATGAAGGTTTTCCTTGTAAAATAGAACTATTATTTTAATTTTGAACATCAATTTACTGTCAGCCAACAAATGGAAGGTGATCAGGAGATCAGAACAGCCAAGGACAGTGCCACATTTTTGATAAAAACCTGCAATTTTCAGAAATTTGCTTTAAAGCCTAATGGTTTGTTGCTGAACACTGAGGGGAATACAATTCTCACATGAAAAAGTTCTTTAGTCAGCCATATATCCCTCTGCACATTTGCATGGAATTATTTGAACCTCAGAGCACAGAGCTGCAGGAGACTGACGAGCCAAAACTGACAGCAGTCAAAGCACTGCACAGTAACAGATCCACCAGCTTCCATCACTATCAGCAACAGCCAAAGTGTTCAGCAGCAGCTGAGCTGCTGACAAATGCAAAACAGCTCTCAAGCTCTGAAGTCTGCAAGTGCTTGACTTATCCAGTCATATGCTGATATTTTACAAGGGGCCTGTAAGTGCCACACCACTTTTATCCCTTTCCCCAACCACAGATTAACTCAGCCTCCACATCAGTCACCTTGTAAAGCCTTGAAACCTTGAAGTGGGACACGCGTCGAGCCTGTCACGAACTGCAGCAGCCTCGCCCTTCTTTCCTCATCAAACGTTTCCACTGCTTGCCAGAACCACTTGACAATGTTGCTGTCAGCCATGCAGTGCTTTAGGCGTGTGTTGGACTTCCAGTCATTCAGGTCTATCTTATCCAGGCCTCCTATGATCAGCTGTTCAAAGATTAGGAAGGGCTTTAAAGTCCAGAGTAATTTCAGGTTTGCAGTTATAAAACACATCCAACCACGTCACCAAGCCTGGCATTGTTTAGGTGCTTCACTCACCTTTTTGGTGCAAGGTAACCTTCCAAATCTCTCCAGTTTGACTGCAGAGAAACTGACCCCAAGCAGTGCTTTACCAGCATTGGAACTTCCACAAGCAACTAAGAGTCAGAAGCCCATGCAAAATCTGCTTTATTAAATCCGTGTTCCCTGGAAGGTACAGCCTGTCTTTATGAGGTCACAGGACTGATTTGGAATAAGGCTGTGGCACAGCATCATTGTCCTGCTGCAGGATTGTCCTAGAGGTGCCAATGGAATCCTGCTCAGCTTGTGGGAACATCTGAGTTGCTTTGTTGCTCCACACCAAACTACAGAAACTTTTCATCTGCTTTTTGACACCATTTGTGAGAATCTGATATAGATCAGACATATCACTTCAATCTCTTTTCCACATGACACCAGGTTGCAAAAAGGAAGCTGCTGCTGGCCATGCATTTAACCACCTCCTCTGGCAACAACAAATAAACAGCACAGAGCAAACTTCACCCCTCAAAACAAAACATTTTAACATCTATTTTAACATATATTTAACATGTATTTTAAATTTCCCATAATATTCCACAGTAAGGATCCCATTGCCGAGAGCTGCCCTTGAGCAGCTGCCTTGTGCCACCCAGACAGCACCCACTTACACCTGCTCACATCATTAGGGGAGTTGTGACTGTTCTGACATGGAGAGTATTGAAATATTTAATGGATTTTTAATCTACCTTTTTAAGCAAATGGAATGCAAGAACTTTGTGGGATTAACCAAAATGCATGACTGACTAGCACAAAATGCTTTCTAAACCACAAATGATGAATATTCCACAGGTTATCCTATTTTTTCTAGGAAGCAAAACCAGAGGAAAAATTGCTATAACAGGAACTATTTTAAGAAGTAGCTTTCTGCACCTCAGGATTTGATATAAGAAGACAAATTAATTTCTTTTCTATATGCTCAACTCTTCTACTTCTGCAAACCAATTCCTGTGTGCAAACAGAAACAGCCATGCATGAAAAGTTACTGGACAAAACACGTTCTGGGGTAAATAACATGTCTGGTCTTGCCAACAATTCCTCAAACTTGCAGTGTTTCCTCCTTCTCAGACCACCTGCCTCGAGCATTAGTCCTTGGATAGAAACCACAGTGTATTTGTCTTTCCCTGTTTAAGTAGACCTCTCAATAATATCAACCCAAAGAATGTTTAGAATAAACCTAAGAAGGTTTGGTTAAACAAATACTCAGCTTTCTGGTATATAGAATGGAATAAGTTTTGTGGTTTGTTTGTTTTATGTTTGTTTTTTAAATCAGTGCTTGATTGTGGATCAAACAAATTACAGAACAATAATCCATGTGGATAAAACATACCTCAAGTTCTTTCTGGTCAAAAGGCTTAAGGAGATGTTGAGGAATAAGTTCATTAAAACCTTTCTGCAGAGCCAGGAACTGTGCCTCTATTCCTCTCATGAACCGCCAGTTCACATACAGCCTGAGGGGGAGGAAGGAAGGAGTCAGGGGTGATGAGCTGGACAGCACTGGGGTTTCACAGCAGACTCGCAAAATGCTCATTTTACAGAGGACCTTGTTTTAATACACACACGTTGTATTATGAAAGAAGTGCTTATCCATTCATTTTCCCATCAACAATTATTGCACCATCAATGGAAAAACCAAAATACATTCGGAACTTCATCTCCCCAGGTCTTCCAGTGAAAACATTCGTGTCATTTAAGACTCAGGAGTTCCCACCCAAAATCCTTACTTCCCTAGTTTCATTATATACAAAAATTCTGTTTACTATCCTCTTCCCACTCCATTTGCAGGACATATTTCTGTTGGCAATACCTGACATATTCCTTCTTGTTCTCTTCTGTCACTGGAATATTCCTGCCATTTGGTTTGAGTTCATGCTGTAAAATCCTCCCGAAGGCGTTGTGCTCCACACAGAACGTGTGGTCCAGGACTGGTGTGATATCGTTCTCTCTGCCAATGCACAGAGGGGAAACTCAGCATTTCTGGCATTTTGCTAACTCTCAGTGGTGATGGTGACAGTTATTTGAGCACCTAGGTAGTCCTCAGGCTAAATCTCAGTTACCACCTGCATTTCACACACCAGAGGAATATTGCCACCATCACCAATTGCTGTATGGTTTAGGGCATGTTGAAGAGCCTGATCAGATATAGGATATTCATCTGATTCTAACAGAACTCAGGATACTGGATAAAACCCTGTATACAGAAATACACACACACACACACATATATACACCCAGCAAGAATCTGTTCTGCTGTCACAAATCTGAAGCACAGAAGAGATCATACATAAAGAACTTCAGCATCAGTAACTTCTTTAAATACAAAATTCAAAACAGCTTTTAGGAAAAGAAATTAAGATAACGCAAAGCAGTTCTGAAGAGTCCCAAAGCTACACTGAATGCTGGATCTTATTCTGCAAGCCCAAATTACTTCCATTTATTTTCACTTTAATCAGAGTTGGCTTTCTTTTGAAGAAGGCTGTACTTCCTCTCAGACCTCTATCCTGAGTTTGGATTTTGATAATGATATTCTACCATACCCATGCCCCCTTTAATGATTTAGTATCTATTTTATTGCAAGGAGAGTTTGCAATGAGAACTTTCCCTCAAGTACCTTTGATATATTAAGAATAGTTTAATGACTTTGTACAGACAGCCACCATAAAAAGATTTTTGCAAACTGTTTGTCTGAAGCATCTCACTATTGCCAACAAACTCTATCCCATTTTCTCTACAGTGAGACATTGCTAAATTCAGTACTTACAAGATCCAGACTAAACTTTTGTGTAATTCTGGGTCAACAGATTCCAGGTCTGAGAGCTGGATGGGCTTCCCCAGCAGCTGCTTGTAAAAGGGAACTGTGAACCCCCCGTTGATATAGTGTCCATGGAACACAGCCAAACCCATTATCCGACCAACAAAATGGAAATAAGACAAATGGTCCTGCAGGGAGAGAGGAGAATCAGCCTTGGGAAGACACTGACATCTTGTGGCACCCTCAGTGGCTTGTTCTGTGTGAGTTACCTGCAGCCCTCTGGGCAAGAGCAGCCACCACTTTTCCTCACAACATAACCAAAACCAAAACATTAATGATTAAAAACCTTGAACAAGTCTCTGTGCATTACCTGATTAATAAATTGGATTCAAATCTTTAGACCTCTCAAAGGGAAAAACGTGGAAAAAAAAAATCCCTATGAAACCTCCAAAATCCAAGAAGATGAGGATTCCAAACAAATGAGTTTATTCTTTATTTAGCCATCCAAATGTATCTAGTCCTGAGGAAGCAGTGTGCTTGTTTCCCTCATTTCTTTCATGTTCCTTTGAAACTAACTTTTGAAAGCTGAGGTGTAAAACCTATGGTTAACATTCCTCCAATCCACCTCCCTCATCTTCCAGTGCAAATGTCAGGAAATGTCATGTCAGGAAGAATTCCCTCTACTAATACAGAACTGCTGCTCCTTTTAGGGTCTGCATCAATACAAATCCTCCAGTAAGAGAAAAAGCAAGCACAGGAGAGTAGTGAGAAAGGGCAAGCAAGGGATACATCCCTAAAAGTCATGAGGTGGCACTGCTGGGAATGCAACCAGCTGTGCTCACAGTGAAAATGAATTTCATCTGTTTTGTCTTCTCAGAGTCACTGTGCAAACCAATCAGTACTGAGGAGTCTCACAGAAATCAGATATTTATCAAAGGCTGTCATGTTTTTAATTTCTGAACAAAACCCCTCTGCTTCTTACTGTGTAAATATGACATTAACACCTTCTTATTCCCATTTACCCTGCAGTTTAGACACTTCTTGTGAAAGAACAGCTGTAAGAAACTGCAGAGGACATCTCTTGAAGTAGGAATTTTGTTGAGAAATTAGTACTTACAGGATTGATAGAAGAGTCTGGATTGATTTGCAGCATGTAAATATTATCTGTGGAGTACTGGAAGAGTCCATAGTAGGGATTCAACATTTCATGGCACAGTAAATACAACCACTCTCTGCCAAGAAAAAAAAACAACCAACAACAAATTTAGAAGAATGCAACTTGCACCTAAGTTTTAGACAACACAATTATTGTGACTGATCAGTCATGGAATGCTTATTTCAAAATCAGATCCTCTTTTGCTGCCCTCCATTTGTAGACCAAAAGGGTGTGATTAAAACCCCACCATGTCCTACTCCACTCAGGGCAGACTGGGTTTAGTTTAGAAGCACTGAAGGGATTAACATCAATTAAAGAAGCTACAGCAAGCTGTTAGACAATGCCATCAACTAATTGAGTCTGAACAGGCCACACTTCCAAAAAAATCCTTCCTTTGTACAGAGTTCAGTTATGAGATCAGCCTATGAGATCTGCTTCTCTGCAACCTGTACAGTATAAGGAAATATTTTAAAAAATTGTGGATTAGAATCAGCTCAATTGCTGGGGATCTTTAAAAAAGCTGTTTTTCTGCCAGCTTGGTGACTGCTTTCAGCAGAGGCCAGAAGGGACAGAGACCAAGTGCCTTAAAAGCAGGGGTTGGGTAAATTCTCTCACCTCAGTAACACACAAGGACAGGAGCAGAACTAAAGCTATTTCTGACCTCCCAAGCCACCATGACAAATACCCCTTTGTTGTTAAATTTGGATATCATTCCCAGATCCAAAATATTCAGAGAGAACTATCAATTGTAATGCTTAGAAGTGGAGCTGTACTGATCTGGAACAGTCAGTTGCAACTAATGGGCAATTATGAAAGGCATCAGGGTAACAGGATGTCAACAGTGGAGACACCCAAGGTTGCCTGGGGTAAGGCAGCTCAGAATGTTCCAGCTTCTTTCCTTTGTCCAGGGATTGATCACTGAAAGACACCTAAGTGGGCAGCTTTTGTGAGAAATTTCTCTGTGAATTTACACAACTCTGAGCCACAAGGTGAGCGTTTTTTCAGTGATGCTAAATCAGCTCCTGAATTTCAGATCTGATGTGACCTGCAGGGAGTTATTGTCATTTTTAAGCGGGAGGCAAGTCCTCGCTGAAATTTTAGCTTTTGTTTAGGATTAGTTCATCTCCACTCCTGCTCCAACAGATCAAAGAACTCTCCTGAATGCAGCTGAGAAATAACAAAAAGGAACTCTCCTGCAATCCATTTGTGAGAAATCAGAGAGGTGTGTTTAACAAAACCATGCCTGTGATCTGGGTCTCACTTCAGGGTCTATACACTCCCTGAGAGACCTCACAATCTGAGCTGATCACACTTTCATAACTTGCAGTGGGACAACTGTTAAATCACAAGCTTCCACTTTCCAGTGTACCATACAAAGAGTGAAGCTACAGCCACTGTCTATAAACTAGACCACAAATAATTACCATATGACATTAACAGGTAACAGAAAACCCCCAAAATCTCACCTTGCTACTCCTCCATAGTCCAGGCCCTCCTCTCCTCGGAATTTCACCATAAGCCTCTTTTTCAAGTCCTTTGGCCTCATCTTCATTATCTGACGATAGGATTCCTGTATGTGCATTTGTACAATTAGCTCTTTTACTTCCTATAATTAAGTCTATTAAGATTTCTCTAATACCATAATTAAGATCTCTGCATTTCTGTAATACATAGATTGTTACTGAATTACAGAAAACATGACTCTGAGCGCTAACCTGAAGCAAACTTCAATGACAACTGTGTCATGTGGTGGGTGCTTGTGAAGCAAAGTTGTTATAATCAGTGATCAGTTTTACTTAACTCTTCAATGACAAAAGCTGCTGTTAGCAGTAAAAAAAAATCAATCAAATACCTCAAATATTTCCTCTCTGGATACTTCAATGCGACAGTGACCAGCCTGAGGCTGCTGAAGAGAGAGCTCATGTCTGAGAACTTTCAACTTTTGTACCAAGTCTCTTTCATATCTCTGTGCAGGCAACTCCTCACCCTCTTCCAGTGATCCCTCATTTGGAGCTGGTAGAGGTTGCTGGCTGGGCTCTTTTAGCTGGCATTGATGGCTTGGAGAAAAAAAGGACAATATTTAGTCTGGACACACAACAATAAAGAATATGTAAAACAATGATGGAAGAAATGATTAAGCTTCTCTAAAAGGAACATGGAGTGAAATACGTATTCAGCTGGATACTTCTGTACTATCTTTACATTAAATTCAGGGATGTAAGGAACACAGACACTTAAAGAGTTTCAGCATTTTTGAACTGGTTTTATATGGCAAAGCACTGTGGAAGGCTCTGGAGCATGATCACTGATTGCTGACTGAGCAGTAATTAAAGTTTGTGTGGGTTTCTCACACATAGAGAGAACTTTCAGGAGTGCAACAGGGAAAGAGATCTCTAATGGAACAAACAACACCTTTATAAAGGGAACTGTTTAACAACTGCAACTGATTTTATTCCAGCTTCAAGCAGAATGGGGCTGGGGATTCCTGAAACAGTGAAAATACTGCATCTGTGGTTTTTCAGAGAGAAAGATAATACTTGACTCAAACAGTTGCAGCTTCATACACTCAACTATCCTTATCCATCAGTGCTTTATTTGGGCTGTAGAGCAATTATTTTTTAGATGCAGAGATTCCCTGGCTGGCTTCAAGCACAGGAAAAGTCTGGCCTTGGGCACAAGCAGCACTGCCAGGCTGCTTCCAGGGTCAGTTCCACAACAGTTCAGCTGCCTTTCCATGATGCAGAACCTGAGTTACCAAATCCTGCTAAACCCCAACTGGCTGTGCACAGCACCCACTGACCAGACTCCAGCTGGCTTTATACTCCCATTGTCTGGAGCTCAAGGGAGCATGAAGTTAGACCAGATCCAGAACAGACAGCACAGAGCTAGAACTGCTCATCCAGACAGACATGAGCTGCTGGGAACCCCTGGCAGACTCGCTACCCCACACCCAGCAACTCCAGAACTGTGCCCAGCAGAGTAAAACCCTTCTGAATAGTCTCAGCAAAAAATTTAGATGAAACCAGCACTGAGAATCAGTGCTTGGTCCCTGACTACAGCACTGGCTGCATCTGTTCCTCAATTATCATTCAGGGTTTCAGCCCCTCATGACTCCCAGACCTGACAGGAATTATTTATCTTACTTCATGATGTGATGTAGTCGTGGATCTGTGAATTGTGTGGTTCTGTTGTTATGATCTACAAAATATATTCTTCCTGAAACTGTACTTCTGACTTCCCAGCCTGGAGGCAAAGGTCCCAGTTCATCACAATTCACACTGTTAAGGTCTCTAAAGTGAAAAACAAACAAAATATTAATGCAGATGTGAAGTGAAGCAACCAAATACCAAGATCACTTAAAAATTTAAATCACCTCTTTAATCAGGTTAAGGTTAGAATCCTGACTATTTGACTGAAAAACCACTGAGAGTAAGCCTTTTAACACATTCACTCACTCCTTTCTTCCTGGATAAATTTCAGGTATCACTCTAAGTGCTGCTAAAGGCAGTCACTCACTTCCAGGCAGTGTCTGAATTCGACACATGAAATGTATTTATACCTAAAAAGATTGAAAATACCTAAAGCTCCAGCCAACTAACTGAGGAAAACACCAAGAGTGGCAAGAAAAGGAAGGAAGGAAACATGAAGATTATTTTTAGGCAGAAAACCTATTGTTAAGTAAAGTATTCTTCAGACAGCTGGCAGGGATCCAGGGTTGAAGACACCACTTTGCAACTCCTCACCTAAATCTAACCACGCAATATTTGTATAAATGAGTTGAGAGGGTTTAGAAAGGTAGAAATGCTTTGCACACTGAAGGTGCCTTAGTGTCACAGTGAATATAAGCCAAGGGGACACACAGGCAGACAGACAAGCTCTTGTTAGGCTCCTTAAAGGAGATTATGGCTGGGACCATTTGCTGAGATCAGCTGTGCACCTCAAAGTCCTGCAGGGATCTGATTACTGCAAGTTTTAACCTGCAGCTCTGCCCCATGCCAAGGTTAGGTTTTTGCACCACGAGCTGGTAGCACAAAAGTCACCTTTAACCAGAAGAGGTGTGACCTGTGACTCACAAGACACTGCTGTGTCCACTTCCACTGCTGCCCCTGAAACCCTGGCTCAAGGAATTGGGGAGAGGAGCAGCAGCACCTTCCATGAGAGTGACCAGCATCACTTGAAGAAGACACACAGCTTTGGGCACACAAGCCTGACATGACTGACACAAATGAACAACCACTGTCATTTCTTCTTGTAACAATACCAGCTAATCTAAAATCAGCTATTTTCTTTCTCTTTCAGCTTAGTTTTTCATTTCCTTCCATACACTGAGCTTTTATCACCACTTTTGCCTGCACTACTTTGTATCATTTTTCTAATATCCTGTACCACATTCCTCTATTATCCAGGCAGTGCAGCAGCTGAGAGTTACAAACTCCACTCTGGAATCTGGTGTGCAGGTGGCCCATGAAACAGCCCAGATTCAGAGCTACTCAGGAAGAGCACCAGACCTCACTCACAAAGACCTGGATTAACTGCAGGTTAAGGTTTAAAGAGGCTTTACTAAATTAATCATGTGAAGGATTCAAATTTTCTAGCTGCAAATTACTGGCCTAAAGCATAAAAACCTCAAACCATTTCAAGTTTAAAGATAACAAGTAATCTCTTATTCAGTTATACACAAGTGAGTACTAATAAAACAAAAATTACAAGCTGAATATTCAAGAAACAATTATTTAAAAAAATAAGTTAGTTTTTTCTTCAATTTGCAGTCCAAACTGTTTTCATACAGAAAAAAATTGTAAGTAAGATTCAGAAATTTGAAGCTTCACCAAAAACAGCCACATCAACATTTTAGGAAGAATTTGTCAAACAGGAATTCCTGAAGGGCTACACATTTTTTTTTCCTTTTTTTCCCCCACACGATTCACAAGTAAATAATTCTTTCTTTCAAAAAGAGTAATCAATGTTTGGTGAAAAGGTAACTAGAAACATCCCAAACAATTCCTCTGCTGGGAGCTCTCCCTTTAAATTCAGACAGGCCATTTAATAGATTTTTGCCCTTATAAATCCAGCATCCTGCCACACAAATACACACCAACCCCCCTGACTTTTAACTACAAATCCATACCTTGGTATCCTTGGGTCGTGCCACGTGCTCACTCCAGTCTGCGTGTGCAAAAAATAAACCTGTCCCTGTACCGTTGTTCTTTGCTCTATAAAAATAGAAGGAAGATTATTCTAAATTACAAATCTTAAAAAAAAAAAAAAAATTAAACAGTTAAAAGACATTAGGATATTTTCCTCCTAAGATAAAGTACTGGAGCCATCACACTGATCTCTTGAAGCATGGACTGTTTTGTCCTTGACAAATTTACTCTGACTACACATTTCAACATTCTTTTGAAATGCACAGATCCATGCACCAGCATGTTTTAGTTTGTACTTTTAGTATTAGATTTTGAGATAATCCAAACCCCCAAACTAGATTTCTATACTCCTAGATTTGGTGTGCTCTTTTCTGAGGTTTAAATTCTCCTTAATCCCATCCTCACTAATCTTCTGTACTATTGGTTTCTTTGTTGCTTTTATATATTTTCCCAGTCTTTTCTCAAATGTGGGCTCAAACCTACACAACATGCCAAGGGGGAAGGAAAAAATAGCATTACTGCTCTAGTTTAAAGAGCTCTTTCCATTCGTTCTCCCTAGATACACAGCCAAGATTAGCAGTGAATTTTCTGTAACAGCATCATACCACAACCTCATGTTTAATTTACCATCAACCCCTCAGTGTATCCTGGCGTAGCCAACTGCTAATTAGCCAATCTCAAACTCCCATCTGCACTTAGTTCCTTTTCCAAAAGGCAGAATGAGACACACGTGGACGCTGCTTGTTCCAACAGGCAAAACCCCTCGATGCATCCAAAGGGAAGAAAATTTTTCTAACTTTTTGGATAAAGGTGTTGGGGAAGATGAAACAGGAAAACCTTATAAATATGATTGCCTTGCAAAAGATTTTGAGAATATGGAAACTATAAGCAAGATTGAAATGAAAGCAAGCTTTGAGATCCCTCAGTTACTGAACAACTGGAAAACAATGGTGTGGCTGGACTGAAGGTAAACCCCTTTTGATGAAACAACACCCTCTGCTTGCAGACAGGTCCAATGATCAGAGCAGACCCTACAGCTTGGCAGACCCTACAAAGAGGAGTTTTTAGGGAAACACTTTTGTGGAGTTGTATGTAAATGCTATAGGATGTAAATGCTACTGGATTTGTATAGTGTACTAGATTGGTTAGTGAGAATTAGAAATATTCAACACAGAAGAAGATTTATTGTATTGTAACAGGAACCTCTCTCTCTTATCCTTTTACGCTCTTACTTTTTCTACTCCTTTTCTCTCTTACCCTCTCATCCTCTCTCCCCCTCTCTTTTCTCAGGTCTGGTCCAACTTGTAGCTGGCAGCTCGAAGCAGGGCCCTGCACCCAGGCCCTTTGCAATAATAAACCTTTATTTTATTTCTGTAAAATAAACCACAAGTTCTATGACCTGGCTTCAGAGATCTCTTGTCTCTGTCCATCCCAACTGTCCTACCCCGCAACGCTCCTACATAAAGGAAACCCTTTTGTGAGCTTGTATGTAAATGCTACAGGATGTAAATGCTACAGGATTTGTATATTGTACTAGATTGGTTAGTGAGAATTAGAATATTCCACACAGAAGAAGATTTATTGTATTGGAACAGGAAACTCTCTCTCTCTCTTACCCTTTTACTCTCTTAACTTTTTTACTCCCATACCCTCTCACCCTCTCATCCTCTCTCCCCCTCTCTTCTCTCAGGCCTGCTCTGAGCTGTGGCTGGAAGCTCCCAGCAGGTCCCTGCACCCAGGCCCTTTGCAATAAACCCCAAATTCCACCACCTGGCTTCAGAGATTTCTCATCTCCATCCATCCTGACCATCCTACCCCCTGATGCTCCTCCATAAGGGAAACCCTTCTGTGGGGCACTCACAAGGAAACCCTTCTGCGGGGCACTCACCGTAGCCCTCAGGCAGCTCAGGGGACTGGTGCCCGTGGGGCCGGTTCTGAGGGGTCTGGACGTGGGCTCTGAGCTCGGGGGTGCGCAGGCGCTGCGCCTGCAGCCGCTGCTCCTGGCTGGGGGACTCGAGGAAGCGGCAGCCGCCCCCTCCGGCCGCTCCCGTCGTGTCCGTGTACGGCGCCGGCTCCTCCATGAAGCAGCTCAGCGGCCTCCCCGGCCCGGAGTCTTCATAAACCGTTCTGAAAATGGGGAAACTTCACGAGTTTCCATCACAACAGAAGTGAATGCAGAAATAACTGGTTCTCTCTCCCCACAACTAAAGTACTTTTAACTCAAGAGGCGCCTTTATCTTAATGTTTTTATACCTAAATTTCTCTGCACTGGTAACAAATAAAATCAAGCCTTACCAAGTTCAGCCTAATAATCCTACTGACAGACACACACTCCCAGAAAATGCAGAAGTCACATTGTTACTTAAGTTTCTAATGTTAGTTACAGTCTTTCCACACATAGACCACTGTTCTAATTAAGTGTAAAGAAAACAATCCTTACCCTTCATTCTCCAAAAGCCCTCTGCAGTCTACTACAGAACCTCCTGTGCCTATTCTGTCCCGTGTTTGTAAACTGACTGAAAGAAGAAAACACAAGCTCAGGTCAATAAAAGAAAAACTGCATTCTTAAAAACAGCGAAAAGAAAAAAAAAAAATCCACATTTATACAGGGAAAAATATTAAGGAAAGCTCTACCCTATGCACAAGAACACATCACTTACCAAAATTCCCTCCATTCTCTTAAAAAAAGCATTACTAATTTTTAAAAATGCTTTTTTAAAGCATTACTAATTTTTAAAAAGCAGAAGAGAAACCAGAGCGTCATCCCCTCAAAACTTGAGTTTGTTTCTGTAAATATCAAACATGTCAAGTTCTACATCTGGGTTTCATGAGGACCTAGAAAGGGAAGCTGGAAAAAAACTGCTCACCACTAGATGTCATCTTAGGGTGAGAATTTGAGTTTGCCAAATATATATCACTGAAAAGCTGGGGTTGGTTGGGGGCAGTAAAACTTGGGGTAAATTTGCTGTAAAATGAGCACGGCCTTGTTGAAATTTGGAAATGGTTTGCATGAGTCAAAGGTATCAAACCAGCAACTTATAAAATGTCTTATAACTCCTCCAGATCCTTTTTTGACACCCAAGATTCCCTCTGCCTGTCACCTTGCCCAAATGCATCATTTCCCAGTGACATTCACCCTTCCAGAGATGCAGCAGAAGCCTTTCCAGATGCATTCCCTGATTTTAATGCTGTTTCCCATCATCAACTGAGAGGAAACAAACTCCTGCATAGGAGTGTGATGAAAATTTTTAGGTTATGTAATTTAATCCCAGTAAAATACGAAAAAGCAGCACAGAAGCAGTGACTAGAGGAGTTTTTCCCTATGGATATTTACCAAGCAGATGGAATTTAGCTGGGATCATTCTTACCCACTATTTGGCCTCGGACAGCATCGGTGTCTGTGGGGTTGAGTTTGCATAGATCCAAACGCTGGTCTGCAAAGGAGAATTGGAAAAATCAACCCTGGCAAGGGCTGGGTGGGAACATTCACTACTCAGCACAAGGTATGGAGGGTTCTTGGCCACACCAGGGAGGAATTGCTCTTACATCCAGTATCTTTTAGCCTGCTGATGGCATTGGAGAGGAGTCGGACACACCCCAGGAAGCCAGCTCCCTGTTTCTTATGGATTTTTTTATGGTTCCATACACTGATGGTTATGGAATCTGTTTTCCCAACGTATCTAGAAAGATACATATTAAAAGAGTAATTTTAGAAATAATAACCTCTTTTTACTCCACAGAGCTGATGCTGTAATTGGTACAAATTCTGACACATTTTAGTACATTGGTCATGCCTCTTTATTAGAAGTACACAAGTGCTTATGCCCAAAATGCTGTTATTAATGAATTACTGCACAGTGATTTCACACAGCATGGGAAATTGATATTGCTGCAGCATGAATTTAACTACAGCCAGCCTCATTAAAAGCTAAACAACAAGTCGATTAACGTACAAAACTGCAGAATTTATGGTTCTAATAATTTGAAGAAAATAAATCATTCCAACAAGGACAATTTTCTGTAAAAACTGGATGGCACTGCTCCAGGAGAGCTCACTAAGCCTTTGTGGTGTGTACCTGCCACACAAATAATTCCTAATTCAAACGCCTAAAAGCAAAGTACCACTCCTTTTTATTAATAAGGATTTTCTTCTTGGAAAAAAAATCAGGGTTAGAGGGGATATTGGGAAGAAATTCTTCCCTGTGAGGGTGGGGAGGCCCTGGCACAGGTTGCCCAGAGAAGCTGTGGCTGCCCCATCCCTGGAAGAGCCCAAGGCCAGGCTGGGAGCAACCTGGGATAGTGGAAGGTGTCCCTGCCCATGGCAGGGGGTGGAATCTTTAGGGTCCCTTCCAACCAAATTGCTTTGAGATTCTATGAAATGTGACTCTTCTTCCTAACACAAAATGAAGTTGCAGTGCCAACCCTGCACTATTTATTCAGTAGACAAATCTCTGGGGTACTGTTTATTTATGAGCTTAGAAGCAACTCACAGATCATAATGCTGGTTCCACTTGGGGTCCAACGTGTTCTTCACAGTGTCAGTGGAATGGCACTGACCTGACCCATCCACAACTATTTTAGCAAACGGGTCAGGAAGTCCTGTGGAAAGGAAAAGGTGCTGTTAAACACAGTCCTTTGTTTTGCTGCTGCCAAGACAACGCCATTAGAAGCTCTCCCCTCAAGAAAGGACAGTTGCCATTATCCTGAAAATATTTTAGTAAATCCTGTGTTTGAGGATGCTCCTGGTACCCCCCAGCACAGAGCTGTGAGCTCTGCCTGTGCTTCCATCAGTCAGACTTCCAGCTGGAATCTGTGAGCCCTGAGTGTTTCCAGCCCTGAAGTGCACACAATCTACACCCCAGAGTAAGGTGTACTCCTGTAGTAAAGCAGTGCATTGACACACACAGATGAGCCTCCACAGTAATGCACCATCTCCAAATAAATCTGATTAATCCAGAGCAGAAAGTCACACAACTGGGACATACTTACTGAAGAAATCTTTCTTTGCGAGATTCTTGGCACATAATACTGCAAAACAAAAAAGCAGATAAAGAAATCTTAAAACCATAAAAAAAAAGCTTTCTGGTAATCACATCAGCTCAAATAATACCTGATAATAATTCATAAAAAACCACCTAAATATTAAATGTGAGCATTGTTTTCTTTATCTGGGATTGGAATTTTTACATATAAATTTGGCTTTATATTTGCTGCTTTAATTCTATTGTTACAACACACAGAAGGTTTAATGAACATCCCTTTGCATTAAAACCTCATAATTTTCTTTACTGCATGTTTACACAAATACTAAATCAGATTTTTGTTGTTGTTTGAGAATCCTTCCATTTTAGAACAAAGGCTAAACATTTTCTGAACAAAGAACAGTTCTGGGATTCCTGGAAGAGACCTCTTCACTAAGTGCCATCAAATGCAGGGCAACCTCCTGCTCCTTGCACACACAGTGTGGGTACATGGTGAAACAAAGCATGGCAGGCAACAGCAGAAGCAATCTGTAAAGACACAAAGGTTTGGGGAGAAGTATGGCAGGCCTCAATCAGGAGAAAAATAAATATACTGGAAAAAAAAATCTGCATCAAGATGTTTTCCTTTGAAAGGGCCACACATGAGACATCGTTTCCCTCTCTCCAATTCTGCTCACCAGCACAGCAGTGTAAGAAAAAAATTACATCAGGAAATTCACATCAATCTCCATTTCTACCAGGTCTATTACCAGTTACAAGTCTAATTTTGCTTTTCCATAAGGACTGCTCAGTAGGATCTCAGCAATCCAAGTTGTTTAGTATCCATTAAACTCCTCTTACAGGCCAGGAAAAACAACTCCAGAGCCAAAGAGGAAAATATTGGAGCTCAACTTATCTCAAACCAAGATCCAAGAAAGGAAGGTAACTATAAAAGACCTAATTACTGCTGAGGGAGTCTCTTTCCCCAGTGGGAAAAAAAATCTTTCAGCATGAGAATGAAGGCTCAGAAGATAATCAATGGGCAATTCCCCAGGCATGGACCATTTCCCCTTCTCATCTCCATCTCCCCTTCTTCCTGAATTACCCTCAGTCTCACTGTAATTCTACACTGGGGAAAGGAAAGGTGCAAAGGAACAAATACTTTATTTATTTATTTTTATATACTTCTACTAGAATTCCACCTCTCAGCTCCAGAGAGACATTCCCTACGTAACACAGGCAGCAGAGAAAAAAACTGCCTCACCTCCCATGTCAAGCAAACAGACCAAAGAAATCCACTATTTAACCCAGAAGCTCATGGAAAAAAATACACAAATCCTCCTTCTTAGTAATAATTAAAGCAGCCACACCAGGAAAGTATTTTTAGAAGGGATTAAAAATTACTTATTTCTTACACTGGTAAACTATAATCAAAGAAAGCTTCTCTTGCATTTTTTTAAACAACTGACCAAAAAGAGAAGTGTGCCAGACTCTGGCAATTCAATTTGAAACAACACAGGGTTAGAGAATCACCATCCGCTGCCTGTGGAAGGACAGAGCAACCTTTAATTTCCTTTTCCTGTTGAGAGTGTTTCAGAGGAAAAACTACTCAAGAAAGAGAGACTAAGTACAATTAAAACAAGAACTTTAGCATGCTAGTACCAGCCCAAAAGAATTCAGTGAGATTTTTAAAATCAACTCTACTTTGCCATCCCCAGTTTTAAGAATTATTTATTGAGCTGGAGAAGGATGACATCTGTAACTTTCTGCATATGGTTTGTCCATATAATTTTTGCCTTTATTCCATATTTCAGGTGTGCTTTCAAAACAGCAGCATGAATTTCTAAAGCTATTATTGAAGAATTATAATTTTCATGTAACTCTTTTCCCTCTGCCCCAGCCTTTCAGTCTACAGTAGATGAGCACAGCTGCCAATTTTCCACTCACAGCCTGTGAAACCCTCAATTTTCGGTTGCAAAAATTATTACTCTTTCTTGTAAGAAAAATATTGGCACAAAAGCTAATAGCTGAAATAAACCTTTATGGGGCAATCTCCAGAATCAGGCTGCCCGAGATGGATCATTGGCTCTGCTCCACTATTTGCATGTTAAACCCAATAGAGCAAAAAATATTTGCAAGAGCTGTATCACTTAAAAGCCACAGATTTCTAAATTCCAGTAAAAAAACAGGTGGCAAAGGTCAGCAATGGGAGCCTTGGATGTGAAACCACGCCAGGAGCAGAGCAGACAGCCCCTCCCTGCTCTGCAAAGCTGGGACTGGGCCACATTTCCTTCTCAAACACATCAGCTCCAACCTGATGGCTGCTACTTCAAGCCCCAAATGCATGGACTTGGGGAGGTTTAGCTACAAAGGCTTAAAAAGTTATTAATTTTATCCCTGGTTCAGAGAGGGTTTAGGAGAATGAGACAAACCCTGAGCCCTTTGCCCAGATCCCCTCTTTGCCCATTTTCCAAATTGTTTTTTCTTTCTTTTAAACAAGAAAAGTCCTGGGCTTGTCAGCAGGAGTGATCTCCCTGCATTTGTTGCAACACTACAAAAGGTACTAATTCTCCTGACTTGGGTATTTACATTCTGCCTGCTCAAAGTCAACCAACTTGTTTCAGCCTGACACAGGATTTGTTTATGCTCAGCTCAGGATTGTTGCACAGCTCTGAAAAACTTCTTTTTTTAATACAACAGATCCCAAACAACACCGAAACAATGTCTCTACATCTAGATTATAATATTTATAAAGGGATGGGAATGTTTTTTTAAGTACCTGACATTATTGAGATAATTTCAAAGGCCAAATTAGCCAGCTGGGTGAAGTGCTAGTGTGAAAGCATATTTGGCAGGAGGTGAAGAAAGGATGAGCCTTAGACAAAGTCAGTATTCACCCTGGGGATGTAACTTGAGTGAGCTGAGAGGTTCCTCTGCCAGGCCCTGGTTGTCCACCCTGCCTCCAAACAGAAATGAATCATCTGCTGTGGTTCAGGAGGTGCTGCAGGAGCAGGACTGGTACAGTGAGGAGAGCACAGAGTGGCACCAGTGTGAGAATTGCATCAGAAAGCTGCTAATTCACCCTGAGACACATCCTGCAGCAAGAGCAGCACTTGCAGGGAGGCACAGAAAAACAGTCTGGGAGAGGAATCATTTCAAACATTCCCAAGTAAACAGAGCCTGACTCTGCATCAGCACCAGATTTATTCCCATACACCCAGAATGTCTCAGCTTGGAAGGGACCCATAATGATCACAGAGTCCAACTCCCAACACACCCCATCCCACTGCACACTGCTAAGATGTTACAAGTGTTTCCAGCTGCACAGTGTACAAAGGACACAGTTTCCTGGGGGGAAAAGTAAAGTAAATAAGGCAAGGGATGAAAATATTGCATAGGCCCAGCCTGTACCAATGCAAAGCAGCAGGCAAATGTGCACCTGGGACTGCATTCATTCACACTTTGCAAGTTAAAGGCAGGAGCCTCCATGCTCAAATGAAGGACCTTTACATGTGGATATGATCTGAGCTAACCACGGCCTTCAACTCAGTACCCAAGTTAATTCTGGAGCCAAGACAAACCAGCAGCACATCCACATCTTCCTTAGGAAAGGTGGGGAGAGGTCACAGTGAGCCATGCTGGCAAACACCACTTTCAGCCATCTCTGGCCTTCCCTTGGATATTTCAGGTTAATTATTTATGCTTGTACAAACAGGCAGCCAGATTCCAGGATATATTCGTTTTACTTTGTGACAGAAGATAAACACAGGCCAGCAGGCTGGTGGCGTAGAAAGGACTTCACTCAATATTTCTTTCTGTACAGACCATCTTTAATCATAGAGATATGCAGCAGAATCATTACAAGCACCACAGGCTGCTTGGTTTGTTCTAAGATAGAAGCAAAGAAGAACAATGAGGCTTTGGAATAGAAAGCAATAAAGGACTTGACATAAAATGAAACTAAAGTTACTGCACACAATTGGAAAATGAAAAAGGTTGCAAAGCAGGTCAAATTTGAGACATCTAAGTAATGGAAATATCTCTGCTAATGCAAAGTCTGTGTAGGTTTTGACTTGTGAATTTGGTAGCCTGTGTTGGAGGTGCCCCAGCAGGACAGTCCCCTGTGTGTGCCAGCTCACAGCCTGGTTTCCACAGCAGAAATCCCAGTCTGAAAAACAGTTTTGGGAAGGCTGCATGGCAAAAATAATGCACATGAAGTGGGAAAAAGCCTCCCCCAAAAAAGGAGAAAAAAGCAAACATCAGCTATTCACCACATGCTGCTCCAACACCCTAAAACTCAAGGCGCACAATTAAAATCTTTGCTGAATTTCTTATGTGAAATCACGTCTCATCCAAACAGTTCAGTGGATTTTGTGGAAAATACTCTGAATACCACAAGCCACCCCTTCTGAAGTGCCCTGAGGAATGACTCTGCTTCCAGTTGTGTTCTCTGCACATAACCTTAAATGAGACTTCACTGCAGATAAGGTCTGCTATTATTTCTACTACCAGACAACCCGTGAAGGTTTCACATGTCTGGTTTTTTTAAGGATGACAATCATTTATATATGGTGGGGTACAAAAAATTATTTTATGGGAAAGATGACTGAAGTGTGTAAAAATGCAGTTCTCTACAGCCAGCCACATCACTGAACTGAAATACACCACTTTACTCACAAATTGCACTTTAAATTGTCACCACAAAGGCCAAGGTTTCTATTCTAGTAATTTTTTTGTTTGCTTTAGGAATACTTTTGGTCTTTTTCTTTGTCTGCTGAAGACTGAAATGCACAAATCCAGACTGCTTTAACTTCTCAGTAACCGAACCTGAACCGCCGAGCACAAAGAGATAAACAAAGCCACAGCCTTCCTTACATTGCCAAATAAGCCAATTAGCTGTATGGAACTAATTTCATCCTGACATGCACCCTGAGTGGCCTTCACTAACCATCTCAGCATTGTGGTGCCAATGAGATTTGCAATCTGAGACACAAACCAACCAGAAACCCCTGAGACCCTCTGACTTCAGGCCCTGCATTCATGCCCTGACACTGGAAGGCTCTGCCTGAACTCATGCTAAACTAGACCTTGACTACCAGATTAAAGCAAGGCTTCATTATAAAACCCTCAATTCTCAAAGAGTCGCTAGAGTTGATACATGAACTCTTTTTGTGGCCCTTTTGTGTAGGCTGCAGTAAAAATCAAAGCCTCTTTTCAAGGCATGATCTCCTCGTGGGCTGGAACTTGGCTTCGTGTAGCCAGTTGCAAACACTAGACAACTTTGAAGAGATCTTCAAAAAACCACACACCCAGAAAAAGCCATTTTTATTAGTCCATTAACATGTCATTAAAGTATCTACTTAGTCAGGAATCAGAATTCCATCCTACCTAAGCAGAAAGCAGTCACAAATGAGAGGCAGTTCTCCTACTGCAAAAATAAACCAAGTTTACAAAACACAAGAGCTTCATCTCTACTCCTAAGAATTCCTCAAACTGAAAAATTCTCCAACAATAAGTCTTCACACACAACCAGCAAGGGCTGACTTAACCCTCAATAATATAAATCACTGAAAAACCCAGCACAGGGCTATTGGAAGAACAAGACTCATTAAATTCCCTTTTAACTGACACTGTGTGCAGTACAAGACCAGTAAAGCAAGTTTAAAAATTAACTGACTGAGATGTAAAACTGGAGAAACACTGAAGAGTTATGGAATCAGCTGAAGAACTTTGCAGGGATAGAAAGGGAGATCAATAGGAAGCTGAATTAATGTTGATGTACAGAATCTGAGAAAGGCACACATATCAGAAGTGGGAATAAGCTTATCAATTACTTCTCACACCAACTTTTCTCTCTGTTCTTCCCCCTTACTCACCCCTAACAAATACCTAAGATAAAGGTTACCTCTCAGATTAAATCTTTCATTAAATCCCAGCTATTGCCTCAGTTTTCTGATGACATTGCAATGCCTCCCTCTAATCCAGGCCAAGAGCATTGTCACACTCAGAGTTGCCCATTTCCTAGACAGACACAAACCCCAAATATCCCTGAATGCATGAGTCCTACAGGCACACTCTCAGCTCTGAAAGCAGAACCTGCCCATGGGGCTTTGTCACCCATGTGCCACTCAAATTGTACTACCATGGATGCTTTTTCTTCTAAATTTTATTTTTTAGGGAAAACCTTTTGTAGACTGCTGTTTCATCAGCTAATTATTCTTCTTGGCCCTGCAGTGGTTGCTCCGATGTGGGAAATACAGCCAGAGATGCTGGGGCAAGAGTGAGACCCTGAGTGATGACACCTCCTCTGTCACCAAGATGTCCTTGAAGCTCTGTCTGCCCTCACATCCCTTCCCCTTCATCTTTGCTGTCTCCAAACATGTCCAAAGCACAACCAGTTTCTGTGAGAACTGGAATTTAAGAGCTCAGTCAGTTATTACCATCACCATTTTACAGCCATTCCCAAGAACAGCCCATCATTTACACAGCTTTACCAGGAAATATGTTAACAGAACATAATGTAATTTGTACCCACTGTATGGTTTCTAAAACTCACTCATCCACCCCCACCAGTAATTCTGCCAGGACCACAGCCAAGTGGGACAATAATTTTGTAAGGAGAGATTTCCCAAATTCAGTCAAGATTCCACAAAGTCTCCTGATTCCCTGAAACCAAAGGATACACTCAGGCTTCAGCTACAGCATCAGCTTCTGTATACACTAGTAAGATACAGGAAAATCTGTAAAAGCCTCAAAATTGCTGTTAAAACCACACATATGCTGTTCTCAGGGCAAATACAACTTCTTAGCTGAGAGCTAAACAAAACAATTTCAATGGAAAAAAATCCTGCTGGAAATACAAAATGGACTTTTCATTTACTCCACACTTCACTGTGCAGGTTACAGTTATTGTAATACAGTTATTATTATATACAGGGATCAACACAGCTCTGGAATTCTTCCCTTATTCAATCTTTTGCATCTCTAACCACGTGCACTTGCATTGAATAATTCATATTTCCAAGCAAGTGGTGTCTATCCAGACAGACTTATCTGCACGCCCTGCACATTCTTCTTGTGCTCACACTTTGGATCAGACACAACGTGAGCTGTGCAACATCATCACCAAAATGAAGCTAAAAACACACCAGGAAACTATGTGGCTCAATTCCCTTAAATTGCATTAGAGCTAAGGAATACATCCATGCTGAAATCTCAATACTTTGCTGTTACAGTTACCCAAGCACTGCAAAAGCATCTGGAAAAAAATTCCTAAAGCATGAAAAACATGTTCCTCCACCCACATGCACTCATAACTCAGATTCCAAACAGAATTTTACTAAGATGGCCAAAAATATTTTTGTACTTTCAACACCAAGGAGGTTTCAAAGCATCTTTTTCAAATCCCTAAAAATGTCAGCACCTAAAGGGACCCTCTTCTCATCCCAACATTGCTCACAACAGGTCCCAGGCAGAGCTGGGGACTGAACTCAGCTCAAACCCAGCCCTAATCCCAGAGTCCCAGTAACAAAAGGTCCTTTCTAGAAATCCTAGCCAAATGTTCAGATATCTGTTTCTCTGGAAAATGTGAGGTGAACAACATTAAATTTAAAATCAAATACAGAACAGAAACCCTGAATGCTTCAGATATTGCTGAGCATAAATGAGGTATGAAATAGCTGACACTCCTGCAGCAGAGAGCAGTGCCTGTGCTCAGTCAGCATTTCAGGGAGGTGTGTTTCATTTAAGGTGTCTCTGATCTTCACTTTCAGAAGTTCAAGGTATAAAGCCTTGAACACCTTATTTTCATTACCAAAAAGAACCCTAGAAGGACTCTCCTATACAGCTGATCATTTGCTTACTAATTCAGTACATAAAAGGCTGTTCCAATAAATATTATGTTCACTGTAAAACACAGAAATTTAGATTCTCCTTCTTCCCTGATATTCTCTCTGGGGCTACCCAGACCACTGCTACCCCTGCATGTTTTATAAGCCGTTTGTGAGATTCAAGTTACAGGTATGTTTCTGTACTAACAGCAGCTTTTTTTCCCCCACAAAACACCATCCAATTAATGGACTCCGAGCTTTTACAAGGCATTCATTTCCTAATTCCGTGAGGAAAACCTGCACAACTGCTCTCTGCTGCTTTATAAAGGGGAGAAAGTGCAGAGCAAGAGACCAAAACCAGAAGCAACACATTTGCGGGTACTTAACTGAGCACCACGATCAGCAGAATTCACAAGCACTCCCAGAAATTAAACCAGACCCAGCCTTGGGGTCCTGACCACGGAGTAAAACACCTGAAATGTCAGGAACACAACACACAACTTTTGTACCTTCTGAGCCAGTACTATCTCCAGCTCAATATATAAATATTGCCTTGCCTCAGAGTAGCTGCTTGTTATGCAGAAAGGAGTCTGACCTGCTGCTGCAGAACAGTGAAACCTGTGAAAGAAGAAACCTTGGTACAGAAAATCTTGGCAAAGTTGGAGTAGATACAGCCAAGCAACAGTTCAATAGAAACACTGAATTTTTGTCAAACAGCAAAAGGTCTACAACTTCCAAGTTAAAACGAAGCAGATTTCTCAGTTTAAAACTAAAACATATGTTTTGTATCTCCAAAGAGTGGCTGGTATTTACATTCCATCACATACAGGTAGTGTCAGTATTTCAACATAGCAATTTGAATGTTAAGCACTATTTTAAAGGAGGAAAAAAATGTAATTTAACACATTCTCAATCTCAATTTAAAACTGAGATTTGTTTTTTCCAGACAAAACCAGTATTTGACTTCTTTGATATCTTACTGCAATTATATAAGGTATAAAATCAACTTTACAGGAACAAAAGTTTCCAATTGGGGTATATAATAAACAGTACAAAATTAATGTCTGGTTTTCATCAAGTGCTAAGTAGATTGCTCAAAAGCAAGAACATTGTTATTCAAAAAATTGATGGTGTTCTGTGTAAGTTGTAAACTATGTAAACTATTAGTCCATCCCATGGGGCTTAAATGTATCAGTAAAAGAGCTGTAGTTAAACAATCCACATGGAACATTGCCTTAGTGCTCAATATGCAGCTTTGGCTCCGGACTGCTCAACTCAGAGCTGAACTGAAGCTTCCTTGTGAACCACGAGCAGGAAGCTGGCAAGAGAATCACTTCAGTGCCCCAGGAAGCTGCTGATGTTGAGATTAACTTCCAGCAAAATGAAGGGGGGAAAAAATCCCTGTTTTAAAAACATTGAAAATACAAACCAACAAATTTTGCCAGAGTAGTTTTTAGAAGTTCATAAATAAAAGTATAAAAACACTGATGACCACTGTGGTCACAATGTTCAAGAATCCACATTTCTTCATTCATATAGAAACAGTGAATGAAGAATTTTCAATACAGAAATTCCACAGGAAAATTTGGCTTACAGGCTACTATGTACATAGAAGAAACCTCAGAACAATGCAGGGGACCTAACTTATTTCAGTGTAACCAAGACTCATTTTGAATTTCTTTAATAACTGGAAATCTTGTAACAAGCAGTTGTGCAAAATCTATTGCAAAGAATAACACTTACCAAGCACCTCTTCTGGCACTACTAACTTCAGTAACTGCTACCAGGAGAAATTCCAGCAGGTACTGGATGACTTTTCAAGAGGCACAGTCAATATCCCAATTTTTTTTTTTAAGTAAATGAAAAGCATTCTTTCTTTCAAGTAAGGCATCAGCACCATATCACTGCTTTACCACCACATGCCTCAGGTTAGCAAATGCCTCAGAAACTTTCCCTGATTCCCAGCACATCTTGCTGTTTTCCATGCTTGGATTTTAACTGAGGTATGCCGAGTGCTTTTTGGCATGTTTGGATAGAAACATAAAAAGCCTCAAGTCTTGTCATGTAAAGCTTTTCAAAGCCATGGGCCTTGCTGCCAAAGAAACTTTTTCATGCTCTTACAGTTTTTGCCTTCCTTATTCTCAGACCTGCTGTTTGCTTTGCAGTCAGGATGGTAACAAACACATGAGCTGGAGCAGCCCCTTCTGACCTGACCCTGAGTGAGCTCTGACTCCAAAATCAGGGCAGTCAAAGTCCATATTCAGGGAAGAGTTAAGGGAGCACAAAAGCCCGGAGCCACGAGTTCATTTCGTTCTAGGCTACTCAGAGTGGCCAGCCAAAAACTGAACCAGCTGGAATTCATTCCCAAGTACTTCTTTCTTCCCAGAGCTCCCTGGGCTGTCGTTATCAACCTGAGGATAACAAACATATGGATCATCAAGATGGAGTTGGTGCTGGAAAGAAGTGGCAGAGCCTAATGGCCCATAATAAATGAAGTCTTGATCCTAACTTGGATCTTAGTACTGAGGTATAAATGCTTTTAATGTCTTAGGGGGAAAACTGCCCACACTAGATGGAATTAAACATTCCACTGACTTCTCTTCTTGATGGTTTCCCTGTTACCAGCTCTTGCACACATCTATTTTTGTCTTCATTACCATTCCATATTCAAATTATATCTGTCAGATTCCAGGCGATTCAAGAGGCATGTGCAAAAAAAGGGAAAAATGACACCCTGACCATCTAGGTAAAAATTTAAAAAATCATTCAGGCTGATTAAGTGCTGAGCTACAGAATGGAACAATTGCTTTAATTTCCTATACAAAAGCTAAAATAAAGGTAGCAAGTTTAAAAACAGGAAGAGAGAAGAAAAATTGTGTTCACCCAAATTAAATTCTTGGCATCCTTTCTCATTTGGAATCAGGTTTATTAGCTGTTTTACAATATTGTTTTTAACTCCTGGAAATTTTTTCAATCTCCAGTAGCTTGTTTTGTGATTATTCTGCCCGTTATAATCCCTTCCAACATCCGCCCAAGAGGCTACAAATTGCTCTCCACTGTCTTTGTGTCTATTTTTTCACTTGTTCAGAGAACTCAGCTCCAACTCTCTTTGTTTACAAATGAGAAACCCAAGGCAGCCCCAAACACTCATGTTTGTGGAGGGCACTGATGCTAAAAGGTGAGCAGCCACCTGGACACCTGCCAGGGAATCAGCTTGTCTGAGCTTATTAGCCTGGGCCTTATGCCAGCCCTGCTGAGCCTGGGGAGGGACGTGGGGAGGTGACAGCGGTGGCACTGGGGAAGGAGGGGACTGCAAGTGGATGTGCAGGAATAAGGAAGCTGTGGCAGAGGCAAAGGAGAATGGGACAGAAATGAGCCTTGTTCCAAAAAAAGACTGCAATTACAGAGGTATTAATAGCTTTGTGAAGCCAAATTTTTATCATTCATTCACCTACTTTTGTTCTTTTATTAACCCCAGGACTGAATTATTGTTTTCCTCTACAGGACAATTGTCCAGCTGTCACAGGGAAAACATCCCCAAGCAACAAACTTTCCAAGGAATTAGTATGAAAGCTTTTACGCAGAGGAAGAAAATCTCATTTAATAACCAGTTCCATTTAAAAACTACAATGAGAGAATGATGTGTAAGACACTTTTTTTGGTGCTGCCATTATTACAGGATAAGTCTTGTCTACATGAAGCACGTAGACACACTCCTTCCAATCTACCTAATCACCTATTAGTCACACAAGTGGTAAATCCCTGAAAGCACTTTGGCCCAGGCTGTGCAAACGTTGGATGAACTGAATTACATCAGTTCTCATCTGATTTCCTGGCAGAGAGCTGCACGTGACTGCTGCAGTGCCCCAGGCAATGTGGGTCAATCCGCGTGTGCCCCGTGCTGCTCTCGAGGGACAGACACACAGACACACAGCCCTGTGACTCAGGAGCACCGAGGGACACACAGACACACAGCCCTGTGACTCAGGAGCACCGGGCTGGCAGGAAGGAATTAGTGATGCTCTGTGCTGGGGAGTTCACACAGCACTGCCCATCCTCTGGAATGGGATCTCTGAGCACTCCAGAGCTCCCTCAGCAGAATGCTCCTCCAAGATGCTCCAATGATGGAGAAGGCTGTCAGGCACATGGCACAGCAGCCACTAAAAGGAAGCTCCTTCCTTCAGGAGTGATTCATCACCCGTGGTGTTTGGTGTAAACAGATCTCCCAGCCGTGTGTCTGTCAGCTGAGCAGCAGTGAGATGGACAATCCACCACTGCTGGGGGCTGGAGCAGGATTCCACCCAGGCGTGCCCTGGCTGGATGTGGTTAACCAATAACCCCATGGCAGCACCCCCTTCTTCCAAACCTGATCTCCAAAATTAGTACCAAAGTTCAGTGGATCCCTGTTGTATCTGTTTTATCACTCTCTTACACAAGCAAAGCCACCCTCTTCACTTTAGGTATTTTAAGCAAAATGTCTCATTCTTGCATGACCTAAGGGAGGCACCAAACTGGGAACTGAATGGCACCAAACAGGACTCTGTGAAAAGAAGGCTTTTATTCCAAATAAAGCTGTATCAGCCTGTGTTATTCCCTTGTTCTAACCATATAGGCCAGCATCTATTTAAACTGCCAAGCTAATGACTTCAAATTTGATCAATAGTCTCTGTTTATTCAGCCAAGTGCTACTGACAGTCACCAGGGATGAACAACAAAACAAACACACTGGTCAGAGCCAATCCCTGGTTGAGCAAGACAATCCAATCCGTGGTGGCAAACAGCCTTCGATTGGATGGGGGCTGGGGAGGGAGGCCTTGCCCATGGACACAGACACAACCCCTCTCCTCTGTGCCCACACAACATTTATCCACATTATCCTGCTAACAGCCAGCTCGAGAGCTCAGGGAACTCAAGCAGAACTAACATCAGAGTGGCTCCAACTCTTACCGTGTGCCATCGTAGCTATGCTAAAATGTTTTCATTTGTTGTCAGATTAAACATGGCAGGACATTACAACCCTGCTGTGACTTCCCTCCTTGTCACCTTATCCACTACAGAAGGAAATTTCCTTTGGAGAAGCTTCAAGAAAGACTGGAATCATCTTCTTGAAAGAAGGACAAAAAAGTCCTTGACTGAATCTCCAGCCAAAGGATGCTAGGAATGTTTTAGTTACAGACTGGCTGCAGAGAACAAAATAAAAATAGAGTTTAGAATGAAAACAGATAAGTAGAGCATGCGTAGCATTCTAGCACAGATTTTTCTTTCAAAACAAATAAACATTTTCATTGCAAAATCAGTTTCCCAACAGTGGCTTAACAATATATGTGGACCTTCCTCCCATTGGCAATTTTTATTAACAACTTGCAAGCTCCTCACTAAAGAAACCTCCCTTTCAAATCCCAAGTGACTCTGCAGTCACAAAGACTGGGATCTGGGTGAAAATGTTTTAGTGCATTATTCCAACCAGGATGTTCGGTCACAATTTTTTCAACATTATACATTCATCACTCTGCCTTTCAACAGCACCTGTTTGCCATTTTCCTTGTACAAAATGTCAGTGTCCATTACATCAATAAATTACAATCCCACTACTGCTCTGAGATACTTTGATCAAAGGTATTACATAAAGAAACTGGAGCTTGAAGGAAAAAATATGATGCCTCTTCCTATACAATCTTAATATTCAGATATTCAGACACAGGATTTTATACAAGTGACACCAGGCTGGTTCCAGGACCCTGCAAAAAAAAAAATATGAAGAAAGTTCTCTTGAACAAAAAGTTCTTTATCAAACTACTACTATATTAGCACATTCAAAGCCCAGAACTTAATAACTAAAAAACCCAGTACATGAGGATAGCTGGTTCACTCAAAGCCTAAGACGTTTGCTTTCCAGTTGAAATTGATTAAATAGATTGAATACATTACATTTCGCATGGCTGGTTAACAGTGCTAATATTCCAGACAAAATGAAATGCTGTATGAGGAAAATTCTCACTAGGGCTACCTCCCCCTGGATATATTCCTTGCTCTCACAGTAATT
This sequence comes from Ammospiza caudacuta, assembly GCF_027887145.1. Taxonomy (NCBI): domain Eukaryota; kingdom Metazoa; phylum Chordata; class Aves; order Passeriformes; family Passerellidae; genus Ammospiza; species Ammospiza caudacuta. Next base: position 14,456,955 of record NC_080609.1, read on the forward strand.
TAGTATAACTGAGCCCTAACAATTTCACTGAACAGGATTACAAAAACAGCTCTTCACAGTTCATGGCACAGAAGCTCCCAGAAATATTTATTTCTTCACTACCTTCTCCATACAGGGAAGGCACTTGAAAAACAGGCTGACACTTGCTTTGTGAGAATCATAAAATAATATAGTGTTGGTTGCTTTGTTTTTATGAAGAAGGTGCTTCTTGTTTATCAAATAGTCAAGATATTAAAAGGCAACCTTTTATTTGCATTCATATCACAGAGGACTTGCACACCTCAGAATCAGATATTGTCCAAGCACTGAATGACAAACTGCTGATAAACCCAAAAGAGAGCAAATTTTAATAAAAAATTTCCACGAGAGAAAAACCTTTAAACACCATTTCACTCCTTACTCCAATAAGCTATGTGGCACTAATTTGAAGTGATAGTGCTGTTCTTTTAATTAAAAAAATGCCAGTAGGAGGTTGATGCAGTGGCTGCTGCTGGAAGCGACGTGCTCGCAGGGCGCAGCTGAGGCTTTGTGTGAGGAATTAAGGCACAGTTTCAGCTGGGTGAAAAGGCAAAACAAAACCCCTAAATCCAAACAAACATATAGGGAGTATTATTACAGGTGCTTGATCAAGTCATCTGGGTGCTTGTCTCAGAGAGTGTTAAATTCTGGGGGGGGAAAAACCCAGCAAAACCCCCAAACTCTCAGCATAGTTCATAAATATTGGTTTACCTATAGGTGTGTGGGACTTAATTCAAGGATGTCCCTCCCCTTCCTACCTCAGAGCTCCTCTCACTTTCCCAGGTTGCTCCTTCCACAGGGCTGGGACCAGGACCACTCTGCCAGACCATGGGAGGGTGGATTTGCTCTCCCAAGCTCCTCATCTCCATGAATCTTGAGCCCTGGTCTGCTTAACGGCTCTGCCTTTATCAAATTTGACTGAAGCCAGATGAAAAACCAAAAATTAGTTAGAGGAGAATGACAGGTGAGATCCCTTTTCAGCCTGGTAATTTTTCAGTCTGGAAAAAAAGATTAAGCTTGTCCTGTAAGTTTATCCATCAGCCTGATGGTCAAATAAGGCAGCACTTTGTCCTGAAAAGTGTAGACAGCTTCCACATTCCAGATCTCACTGCTGATTTGTGAAACACCAAAAGGCTAAAAAACTGAATAATCTACAAGAAATCCTCACAGAAATATTTGCTGGATATTTTCCCCCTCGCTCTTGCAACATCTTAATTCCAACAGCCCAGAGGAGGCCAGCAACCACATCCAGGGCATGAAAGAAGAGCTCTACACTGGCATCTGAGAGTGATGACAATCCTGAAAACCAGTGGCTGCTCCTCCTGATACAGCCTCCCCGGTGAAGGAACATCCCAGAAACAAGCAGGACATTCTGCCTTTACTTGGCATATGGAGCAGCAGAGAAGTCAGTTTATCCCCAAGCTTCTGGTATATTTACTCACCACTCCTACAATGACTATTTCAATCACGTTTACACTACCAGCATCATCTCAAACATCACAGATAAATCTGTTTTCTTCGGCTGTTTCAAAGTCTGTTCTCTCTCTGCACACTTGCAGGATTTACATCCTAAGGCAATGAGAAAAAAACCTGTTACTACTTTCCAACTGGGCTTTATTTTCTTTCCCCCCCACCCCTTTCTATCAAAAATAGCTCTCATCTACATTCTAGTTCAATTTGGAAGTAGCACATGCAGACTTGATAAGCATCCTGCAAAGGAAATGCCTTGAATTGCAGACTACTTACAACATATTTTCCCAAGCAACTTTTTATAAATCCCATTTGATGGCTGGTTTGCTAATTTCTATTGAAGCTTATCAAAACATTATTTGTAACAAGTCAAATTACTTCTTTGATTGCACAAATAAAAAAAAAAATTACAAAAGAAATGACTGTGACTAGAGGTCCAAGCCAAGCTGCTGGGTTATACTGAAGTGTCATTTATCCTGCTACCAGACAGACCTGGAACTCCAAGGAGGTATTTAATTTTAAACTGAAGAAGATAACACAGAAAAGTACCTATGTACATGTTTCTTCTGTTTGCCAAAGTCTCCTTCTAGAGGTGGTGACAGCACAATTATTTGAGCTGATACCATCACCCTCAGACCAGTGTCAGGCTGCCCGGCTGTCTCACAATAAATGAGCAGACACATTAATTAATAAATCTTGAAAGAAGTCTATTATCATTAAATTCCTTAAAATTCTTGGAAAGAAGGAATAAAAGATATAGGTTCCTATTATGGCATGTTAGCTGTACACATAGCATACTATTTTTAGTTAATTATTGCCTAATATGTAGAAGTCACTCTTATAAAGAGCCAGAGAGTTATTCCTACACCCTGGGCTTTTCCAGAGGTAAATTTAATGTTGGATTATTAAATGAATGATGTGATCTCTGGGAAAAGATGCAGAGATTTAAATCTGAGGGTGGTTACATCACAGAACTTGGTTATATCACACACTTACCAAGTTGTATAAAGTCATTAAAGCCCGAGTTCAGCACTGAAGCCCTTCTCTGACTCCAGAACATTCAGAGGCTGATGGACCATGCTGAGTTTCACAGCTGAACCACTCTCTGGCACCTTCTGGCTTCCCTAACTTCACTTCTGCCTTTTAACCTCATCTCACCTTATTTCACCACTCATCTGTGCAAGGGGGACCTCAGCAGAAGTATTCTCACTGTGGTTAAAAACAATTTCAGGGCTGGGTTAAATGCATCAGCCCACCACAGCACAAAACGTTTTACGTAAGGGATGGCTGGGAGATGAAAAATCAGATACACAGCAATTCCCTGCCAATTCCAAAACCCACAACATTTCAGGCATTTTTTTTTTTCACTAAGCCATTTCTGCTCTCTCTGATCTGCTCAGTAGGGTATTTACAGACACATGAGATATGAACATGCCCACTGCAGCACTTAATGTGGCCATTACCTGTCTGCAGATGTTTTTAAGAAAGAAATATGAGAGACATTGCTCGGAATTCCTTGGAATATAAAGCACTGAAGTAAGTATCACTTCAAGAGCCCAGAAAATTCACCCAATTTCTCTTTCAAAGGCTGACATCAGACCTTTAGCTTATGCTCACCCACTCAACTGCTAACCCAAAGCTTACCAAATGTAATGCACTCTCTTCCCATTAACATTAAAGGAGCAACAAAGAGGTATCTGCTAATTAGACTTACACTTGTAAAATATGATATTTTCATTCTGAATTAAAGTGAAGTTCCCACATGCTTGTAAAAATGTCTGCACATGGGAAAGGAACCGAAACACATCAGCTAAAAGGACAAAGAACACAGATTCCCTGGGAAATGCATCAATCACTGCAAGTGTGAATCAAATTGAAATCCTTCATTTTTCTAAATTCTGCATTTATGTAGCCAAAAAAAAATTTGTTAAAGCAACAGTACAATCCATATACTCAGTTCATCTTCAGTCTGGAGTTTTGGAGTATTTTTTTTCCTTTTGCTCTTCAGGAAAACAGAGCACATGTATTTCTAAAGATATTTCCTTTCCAGTAAACTTTTCAGGTCGCATGCCTCATGTACTAAAGAATGTGCAATCACTGACCACAGGGATTGAATTTTCTGCCACAATGTCCAGGTGGCTTTGTGGGTGCAACACAGCCCAAACCTGGCACATGAAGAGGAAAGGTCAGGGCCATGAAAAAAGAAAGTCCAGACTGATGTGAGGAGTTATTTTCCAGTATAAATAAGAAAGGCAACTATCTTCAGTGTTTTAACCTTTATTTTCAGGAGAAAAATACAAGGGGAGCTTTTAATATTGTCCTGAAAACATCAGGAAGACAAATTGGAAGCCCAGAATTTAACACATGCAAATTTAATTTGCAATGAAAATAAGATATGGAAACTTTAAATTGATAAATACATAATAATTTTATTTTAGTCATTATTAGAGGAAATAGGCAGATATTTAAGGAAGACAAAACTGTAAACATACTCAAAGGTCAACAAAAATGTTTTTTTTTTCCTAATTCACTCATCCAAAATGCCATTTTACTCCAAATAATGAAATGCAGCTACAAAGATCTCAGCAACTTGAGAAAAAAAAGACTGAATCATACCAAAAATATTTCTTTTCCTGCTACTGGTTACCTATGAAAGCAAAACCTCCTGCCAGAGAAGGATAATAGCAGGTTAGCTATGAAAGCAAAAGAAATTTTATTTTCTTCAGCAGACCTCCATAATGAGTTGGGAAAGAAACATCCACCATTCAAAAAACCAACCACGGGTAAATTGCCCATTGGTGAGGACATCCAGGGACAGCCAGCACTCCTGGAGTACAAGAGGCAGTGCAGGGCCAACAACCCTTGGAGTCAATGGCTGGTTTAACACTGCCCCTGCTCCTAAACTGCTGCGGGGGCTCAGCAGCCAGGACCCCAAGTGTAACACGGGAAGCTGGCACAAAGTCCAACCCCACAGGATTTCCCATCATTTCTTACAGTTTAGGATTATGGGCTTAACCCATTTGAGCAGCTCCATCACACAGGGGCCGAGGCAGGGCCAGGCTGCTGTGCCAAGGACAATTCTCTCCAGCTGTGGCGAGGTGAGCACAGCTGGAACAGCTGCCCGCAGCATGGCCAGCTCACTGCAGGGATTGTCCATTATTTTTCCATTACTCCCAAACAATAATGGATTGTTTTACCCACAAACAAACCTTCCATTTAAATACTTTCTGTTAAATTGTATTAGTATGCAGAATAGTGCCCATATCCTCCAAAAAAAAACCCAGGGAAGAGGATTTTTCCGGGGGAGGGGAAGACAGGGAAAGCAGGCTCTGCCAGCTTTATCTGTCTATGCTGGGAATTGGGTAGCCTTGGGGATTTTTGCCTGCTGTGCTTAGTGTCCCTGACAACAAGCCAGTTCGAATTTTGGCCTTTAACTTGACAAAAATGACTTACTGAAGAGGAAGGCATCAAGCTATTACAGCCCTGTGGAGAGATTCTCTCTGAAACAGCATGGATGCTTACTCTGCCAATTCAACTAGAGCATCATCAGATTTATCATCCTACACCCCCAAATATTCACCATGTAGCTGTCAGTTCATAAAAGAGTATGACAAAGAAAAAGTTCCATCATTTCTGCTATGTTCGCCAATTATATTTTATGACTTTCCCAGACATGGAAAACTGTAAAATATCCCCAGGGATCCCCTCTCATAAATTACTGCATTTCCCCTTAAACACGTGTGAAACAAAGTGTAAAAACATGTAGCATCTTAATGCTAATTGACCTACTGCCTCACTTAGCAAACATATATGCAGCTTTCTTCTTTTATTACATTAATACTTACATAAATAATTATAAATTGAGATATACACACTTGCTGCATGGTTTATGAAACCACTAATGTCTCTTCTGATTTTCTCTCCCAAAAACTCCCAACACAAGACTTGCACACACCTGAGCTTTTCAATGTTCAGCAGCTTAGTCTAAACCCTAGAGCTAGACTTACACAGGGAGGCTGAATTTGCACTGCAGCAGCTCAAGTGTGAGCACAGGTTTGTTTCCGCCAGCTCTCTCACGGCAGGTGACAAATTTTTGGCAACGAGGGTCAGCAGACCAGGAAGGAGATAACATCTTGAGTTAGTGCAGCAGAATTGCAGGAACTCACTTGTAAGCACCTGAACCACCACAATGTCAGAGCAGCAGCTTCCTCACCCGCAGCCACAATACAAGTGCTCCATGTCAGCTACCCGCAGGCTTAACTGCAGCCTGCCAACAACGGGAGAGAATGAGAGATGACAGCCAGGTGAAAAAAGCTGCAAGTGGCTCAACTGCAGTGCTGTCCTCACACAAGGATGGTGAAGCATCAAGGGCCACAGTAAAACCTCAGTGAAGACATTGCCTAAAAGCTGAGCAGATCCCAACACAAGGGTTGTCAGCCTCGAGACTTGAGGTCGCATTGACTCCTCTGTCGGTACAGGAAAGAGCAAACCATTTGCAGTAACAGTTTATTTCACTCTGCAGGAATAAATCAGCATCTGCTTCCATGAAAAATATCAAAGCTTTCAGTGATATTCCAGACTTTAGTACTTCTCACTTTGACTATTTCCAGAGGAATAATAATAGAGAAACGTAACAACAACAACAACAAAGATTCCATTCCAAACTTAGGGGAAAAGATGGCAGATGGAACATCTCTTCCAGCCTTTTTTTTTTAAATTTTTTCCTCACTCAAGTCTCACATTAATTGCTGTGCTGGGTACATACCTAAACTTCCCACCCAACTGATTTATCCACATCTCATCCAAACCATTCTGCTCTATCCCGCTGCCTCCACCAAGACAGCCCAAACCAACACGACAGTGAGTAGTCGACTCAAGAACCATAAATAGCAGCAAGTAATCCAACAAGATTAATCCAGCTCTAGGCATGGCAACTGGACTGGCTTCAAGGTGGGCAGTAATCCAGGTAAACCTCCAAAAACCACACACATGGATGGTATTTCCATGATGTGACCTGTCAAGCAAGCCTCCAGCCAGCTCAGGAAAAACTGAGGGGGCTCGCTGATCTTTATTTACAGTGGCAATTTTAGCAGCCTTGGAGCTGCTGGCAGTAAAGTTCCTCTACCCAGCACACAGAAAATCGTGGTATAAGAGCAACCTCCTCACTGAGAAATTCAGCACTGCTTGTATTTCCCTGGAACCGATGATTAATTTTGAAACACAAACAGAAAGGATGATGCTACAAAATCTTAGAAATGTGATAAAGCTGTTTCAAGAAATGGATGAGAAAACTGTTCTTAGACTGGTGGGCAGTGTGGAATAAAAAAGAAATCATGAACTGCACAACTACATCCCAAATTGCATTTCTTTATATGAAGACATTCAATTTGACAAAAGAAAGTTTCAAGTCAGAAATAAAGTAGTTATTGTTTCTACTTTCCCCGCCTGAGGGGGATATTCAAACAAACTCCTTTTGGTGATTTAACTTCCACCAGGACAATGGTGCTGGCACAGCTTTGACTTACTGGGAGAAGTAAGAAAGGAGACTTGCTCCCCATAGCCTGCCCAGAGCAAAGGGCTGCTCTTTGGATTCCCACTTTGGCAGCCCAAAAATGTCAGCTGGCCAACTGCAAAGGCCATGCTCTCCACTTCCTCCCGCGAAAGCAAAATTTTATTTTCCTTCATGTCCTCAGAGTTACATGGCCCAAGCCTCTCTGCCATTCCTATCCACAGGGCTCTGAACAGCCAGGAATTTACCTTCACAAAAACACTGCTGCTGCTTCCCAAGGCAAATGGGGAAGGGAGGCAGAGGGGGATAAGTGCCTCGCTCAGCACCACACAGGAAACGTGCGGCCGAGCTCCAATGGCAGCCGGGCCCCGCTCCCAGCAGGCTGGGGAACAGAAAATCCTCACCAGAAAAGAATGAAACATGGATTTCTACACACTCCCAGATTGCTACACTCAATAAATTTGGAGCTACCCAACTGCTGCTTCCCACCGTGTCCCCCCTGGCACAAGGCTGGCTCAATATTAAATACCAGCTGCCAGGGAGGCTGGGACGAGCAGCCAGCTCTTGCTGCACTCCTGCCCCAGAGCTCCTCACCTGGAACCAGTGCTCCTGATGCCCAACATAAAACTGCATCCCGCCCATGATGTATTCACCATGTGTGATAGAGATATCCCCACACAGATATTCACTGCTCTGAACACAGGACAAAGTGTGCAGGTCACCAATATCAGTGCTGCTATTGATCAGTCAGTTAAGTCTGTGCACTGCTCGATACATTAGCCATGAAAGGGAAGTAAAACATCCTGACATTTGGGACACACTTTAGTCTGTGCCTTTGTAACAACCCTAAGTGAACACTGCTCTAATGACAACATAATGTTTTATCTTCTGCTTGAAGTCACTGTATTTTTTTATGGATTCCTGGAATCACAAATGCAGGAAGTCCCAAAGCCACCCATTTACCAGCTACTAGCTGGCCAGACTTGGTGGCTGGGGCTTCCCTGGACGGGCTGACTGCACTGAGCTGGAAGTGTGTGCAGGACACTCATCTGTGTCAGCTCTTCCCCTTTCTGTGCCACTGCCAAGCACAACCACCTTCCCTACAGCAATCAGATTTGTCACCTACAAATCCCCTCTGACTTTCTCACCTCACACCTGCTTCATCATCATCTTCCTCACTCCTCCCTGATGCTTCTGACACTGCACTTTCTTACCCTTCACACTTGGGAGGATTCTCACCTACACCTGCCTTCCACAAGCAGCAAACCTCCCCAGGCCAGGTATTCCAAGGAGGAATTGAGGACTCTGAACCACAGTGAAGGGAGGTGCTTGGAGAAGATTATTTGGATCCTCCAGTTACACCAGCTCTGGTGTCTCTGCTAAAGAAACTGTTTTGCCATCAGTCCTCAGCACAGCTATCTGACTGTGTATGTGAGATCCAGCTAGGAAGTGATCCTTACAGTTTAATTCCCTCAGTTCCACAACGGCCCCAGAAGCCAGCCAGCTTTTAACACCTCAGCTGAGACCCTGCTGAAAAAGCCAGAACCAATGAACCCAGAACCCAACTTGCAGCTTTTTTGGTGAAGTTCCATGTTTAGTCCATTTCTTCATGGCCTTTCCAGTTCCATGTGCAAGCTCTGCCTACAAGGTACCTGGATCAGGGTGTCTGCCATAGCCAGCACCATGAGACTGCAGATTCCACCAGTGCCTGTGGCTGGTACAAGTGTGAGCACGGCGTGTGTGAGCCCTGGAGGTGATGAACCCTTCAGAACCTCCCCAGGGAGCAGCAGCAAACAAAGGTTCCAGGGAAGCACAAGGGTAAAAAAGGGACACGTGCTCCATGAAGGTTCCTGGCCTGTGGATTGTGCTCCTCCTTGACCCAGCAGACCCTGAGCATATTTGGCAAGGACATGCACTCACAGGATCACTTCATTTTCCGTCCTTGTGCTGGCAATTCCCCCACTGCTGCTCTGCCCTGATGACAGCTCAGATAGGGAGAGATCACGGATGTAACAGGAAGTTTTCTCTTACTCTGCCTAGAACTGTTCCAAGGGACAAGAGACAAGGCCAGAGTATCTCTGGCTCTTGCATCACCCACTGGGGTAAAGGCTTCAGTGGAAAGGAGAAACTGAGATATGACAGAAGATTAGCATATTTGAGATCCACAGGCCACAAAGTCATTTTAACCTGTCATGCAACTCAGTGTTACATTGAGGATTTCAGTATTTCTGCACAGGGTGCATTATTTGCCATTTTACTCCATTACAATTTGCATCAGGCTAGGACTGACATTCTGTATAAGCTGAGAGATCACTTCTGCTAATCATCAGCAGATTGAGAACTTTTGCTTAAATTCACATAAATAATCCCAACACTCTGCTACCACAAATACCTTTACAACAGATGAGGAAAAAATTAATTCTTTAGAAAAATCCCAGGAGGTTCAACCACTGCTCCCTTGCCATTCACCCAGTGACACTCCCAGGCACACTAAGTGGTATTTACACTGCTATTTTCAGTACTGCAAAACTTCAATGGTGCCTGATCACAGGAAACACAATGCAGGTAGTAAATCATAACAAACCAGGTCCCCTGTCTTGGTTTAAATGTGCTCAAACCTCCCAAGAGCCAAGGAGATGAGAAAACAACAGCCAGGCTGGCTGCAGCTATGTGAAACAGGTAAGTCAGCACCCAGTCCCAGCCAAGAACTCAGCATTGCCCAACGATTCCAGAGCTAAACCTCCCCCAGAGCAATTTATTTGTTGATTAAATGCAGCAGTTTTTGTCACAGCACCCAGGTTTCCTGCTTGTAAAAACAGAAGATGGGTTTGAGCAAGCAGGAGATTTCTTCAATACAGTTAAAAAATGGGGAGTAATAAAAAATAAATCTACCAAGTTGCTCAATAAACTGAAACTTCAGTCTGCTCCAGGAAACATTCCCAGCTCAGAGAGAAGACTAGTGTATGCTAAAAGTAAAAAAGCATTTTGCTGCAGCATTCAGCCTTTAAAATTAAACCAAACAGCTTCTCTCTGTTATTTAAATGATCTCCTCCAGCTCAGAAGGGCTATGACCATGGCCTAAGTTACTTAACTCACATTTTTATTGACTGACTTGCATAAAAATAAGCCACATTAAGGAGTGAGCTGACATTTGGTATACATCACCACAAAACTCATTTCAGATCAAACATCATTCATACAACCTAAAAATATTTCCAGCCTTCTCCCATCCAAGAAAAGGATTTTCAGATTTACATTATCCTCACAAACTTTGGTCTTCTGAAGCCCAAGCAGTGCAGAATCAAAGGATTAAAAGAACACCAGGACTTTTATTTTTTGATGATCTGCCTCTGAGTGCCAGGAGCAAGTTAACCTGTAACTGCAGCTTCACCAGCACCATTTTCTCATTATTTGCCAATGTTTTGTGCACCCACACAGGGAAGATTCCTCTCCAGGGATCAATTCTGGTCACCCAGAGCTGCATTGAGGCTTCTCCAGCCCAAGCGACCTCCAAGCACCCACTTGTTGCCTTTGAAAGAACGGATTGGACCTTATTTTTTAATAATTCACACAGCAGTCTCCACAAGCAGGAACTGTGTCTCTTCCCATTAAAGAAGCAGGCTCGGCATCGAGCAGAGCAGCTTCCAAAAGGCTTAATCCAAATCTTGCAGGGTCCAACATAAATTGGTTTCTCCACCCATGAACCCTCCAGAGGCCTTGCACAGAGGCAGGACAGACACAGCTCTGGGTGTCACCCCCTGCACAGGGAACGAACTTCCAAAGTTGAATGCCAGGATGTGCCAGGTGAGAACAAGTTGAGAGGAAGGAGGGAAAATTTAAAAAACCACGCTAAAAAAAGCCCAGCTAAAAGCAACTAAATGGGTATTTTCTCATTAGCAACTGAGTTATCCTCCTCGGCACACAGGAGGTTGGGGGGGTTGTTAATTAAAGTGAAGTGAGGAAAATTATGAAAGGCTTTGCTGAAAGCCAGTCTGTGGGAGAGGTGGCCCTGGGAATCCTGCTGGGAAAGGTGCAGAGAGACCCCATGGAGGGGTAGCGGGGTCTGGAGGGGTGGAAGGGAGAGCTCAGGGACACCCCATGGGAGAGGGAACCGGGGAACACCCGGGAAAGGGCTGGGAAGGGGCAAAGTGTCACAAGGATGCCCACAGACAAGGAAGGTGCAGAAGAGACCCCAAAAGGGGCTGGGAGGGGGACAGGGGTGTCACAGGGACCCCCACACTGGGAGGGTGCAGAGAGACTCCACAAACTGGCAGAACACAGGGGAGAGTTATCAACAGGGATCCCATATCGGGAAGAGCGCACAAGGGACCCCGGTCAGGGTCAGGGTGCTGGAGGGGGTGGCGAGTGTCACCTTCCACGGGGACAGTGCAGGAAAGCCCCCAGGAAGGAGAAGCGTGCCCTGACCCGCTGGAGAACGAGGGGGACAAATCAGCGACAAACAGCGACAACCGTGACAAACCCCTTCCCCACCCTCCCCACATTTCTGTCACCCCAAAGGGGCTCAGGCACCCCGCGCCGGAGGGGCGGGAAAAAATATAAATATATAAATACACAAAAGCGCAGAGAGGCTCCGCCGGCCACAGCGGGGGAAGCGGAACAGAAAAACGGCGAATAAAAGTTAAGCGAGGCTGGAGCTCGGCCCGGCCGCCCCTCCCCTCACAGCCAGGCCGGGGAGGGGGCGAAGGCGCCGGGGAGGGGAGGGGACCCCGGGCCCAGCCGGGGATGTGCGGCCACACACACACGGTGCCGCCGCCGCCCCGTTACCTGTGAGGCGGATCTTGATGCTGGATCCGTTCCGGCGGGTACCGGGATTCGACATCGCGCCTGGAGGAGGAGGAGGAGGAGAACGAGGAGGAGGCGGCGGCGGCGCCGAGCTCAACCGGCGGCTCCGCGCGGCCCCGCCATGCGAGCCCGCCCGCTCCTCACGATGCCGGGAATGCCCGGGCCCGCGTTCCGGCGGCCGCCGCAGGCTCGGCGCCCTCAGCCCCTTCCCCAGCCGCCGCCTCAGCCTCAGCCGCCGCCGCCACCGACGCGCCCGCCCGGCCCGGCCGCGGAGAACCGTGGCCACGCCCCCGCCACGCCCCCACGCACGGCGGAGGGCGTTGACGTCAGCGCGCAGGGCGGCGTGGCCGCGTCCGGACGCCATGAGGAGAAGGTCGGAGCGGGGAAGGTCGGGGTGTGGCGCATGCGCAGGAAGGGGTAGGGGAGCGCCCCCTGGCGAGGGGAGGGAGTGGGGGCAATGGGGGAACTGGGGAATGGGAATGGAGAAAAAGGATAAGAGAATGGGATAGGGAAACGGGGTGGGATGGGGGGATAGGAATGGGGGAATAGGGGTAAAGGAATAGGATAGGGGAACAGTAATGGGATAAGGGAAGAGGGTGAATAGGAATGGGGGTAAAGGAATGGGATGGTGGAATAGCAATGGAGGAATAGGAGTGGCATGGGAGCACAGCACCACCTCCCTTCTCTGGTGGCCCTGAATGCCCCATCCCACCCCACAGAGAGGAGGAGATGCCTCCCCTGCCCCAGAGCTGAAATTGCCCTGCTGGCTGTGCCTGGGGCTGGCAGGGACAAGCAGCTGCCTGCAGGTCGCTCACACACCCACACAGAGCCCTGGTGATCCTGCAGGCACCGGGCCCAGCTCTCCAGCTGCCAGGGGAGACAACAGGCACAGCCCAGCACTCTTTTGAAGAGAGACGCATTGTCCTGGCCCCTGCCTTCATATTTTGTTAAGTTACACAAGGATGGAAAGGAGCAGCTCTGGGCCCCTGGCTCTCTGTAACACCACCCACCACAGTTTTATGTCCAGCACATGCACGAAGAAGAATCCAAGAGATCTCCTATTTCTCTTTTTATCAGAGCAGCTGTAAGGGGCAGCCCTGCCTGGCCATGGCAAAAACCAACTGGGATGGCCCCAGCTCTGTGTCCCTGGTGGCAGCTCAGCTCCCTCACATTCCTTTTACCTGTGGCCATTCCCAGGTGCCCCAGCAGCAGTGGGGAGCCCACAGAGCCCCAGCCCTGGTTCAGGTGATGTTCAGGCACTGCTGCATCATGTTTTTAAGTCCATAGTTCTGGATGTAAGAAGCACTTTGCATTTCATCAGATCCCAGTGTTTGAATATGAAATAAGTGATACTCAACCCTGCTACCCCCATAAGTGAGGCTGCCCAGCTCCTCCCAGAGAGCACATTCACCACCAACTCCCTTTTCCCTGGGTGGCCTGCAGGAGAAATGCATAAATCCTCTGATGAGCAGATCCAGGGAAGAGGAAGAGTCTGTTTCCTCCAGAGGAGATTTTCCCCCCAGATTAAGCTGCCTGTCCCATCACCTCCCACTGCACCTGAGGTAGCAGAGCCCTAAGCCCAAGCAGGGTCAGTTTGAAGAGCCAAACTCCCAAAGCAGTGAGGGAAAGCAGGATGAGGGAGCAGCTTCCAGCAAAGCTTCTGGGGTGCTTCAAGCCCTGGGGAGCAAAGACTGGGGCAGGGTCTGCTGGGAACCATCAGGACTGGAGCAGTAGCCAGCAGCTTGCTGAGAACCCACAGCACAAAACCTTTGAGCTCATGGCTCAATTCCATCCTCACCTTCCACTGGGAACCACACTTGGAGGGCTTGGAGAGGAGGAGAACCAGAGCCAGGGACACACCATGGGAACCTGAAATTCAGGTCCTTGGAATGAAAGAGCAGAGGCTGATGGGCTCCAGGCTGATGGGTGGCAGCGGGGAAGCTGCAGCAGAGCTGAACCATTGCCCCTGCACTGCCTCCAGCAGCAAAGGAGCAGCATCTGCTCAGCATCTCCCACATCCACACACAACTCCCGGTGAAATAACACAGCAGGGCCCCTGACCCAGCCTCAGCTCCTTCCCCACAGCAGTGATGGTGCCTGCAGAAGGTGAAACTCCTCTCAAAGAGTTCTCAGAGCTACTTCAGCCGCTCCAAGTCAAGCCTAGGAGTTTCAGCTCAAGGATTTGGTGGCAGCATGCTGCTCTCCTGCAGTTTAATGTACTTAGAAGAAAGATTCCACCCAGAAAATCTGCCCAGGGGCTCCAACACACTCCTGCAAGGCCTTGAGATGCTATTGGGAAAAAAAAAAGTTATGTCATCTGCAACAGCAGCTTAAAAGAGGGGTGGAAATAATTAAAGGCAAAAGGTACAAAGCCAAAAGTGCAATTTATTGACTGGTTTCAGAAGTAAAAAGGCTCAGCATCTCTGCTCCTCATGGTTTGGATGTCTGAGCTCTTCCAAGGTACTTCCACCCACCAGTTTAGAGCTGTGTCATGCTTCATCTTCAGAAGTTGAAGTCTTGCTTCTCTACTGAGAAATCATACAGCCCATCTTGGCCAGTCTGGGGCTCCAGGTTTAAATTCTCCTAGGAGGAAAATGGTAGAAATCACTTACAGGGTCTGCATTTGAATAAACCTAAACTTTTCACAGCAACTCTGTTTTAGTCTCGTTTTTAAAATCCTGTCAAGTTCAGCTTGACTGAAGCAGAACTCCTGGAGACCAGGCCAAGCCCTCCTGCTCCTTGCAGCAGCCTGAAGCTGCAGTGTCCCTGCAGCCCACACACAACAGCAGCCAAACCTTTGGGCTCAGGCTCCAGAGGCAAAAGGAAATAAAAGTGGCTGCAGTGGTAGAGCTCACTGAAATTAAATGGCCTGCTTGGAACAGCAGCAAGCCAGGACTGCTCAGGGAAATGTTCCCTGGCATCCAGCCCCTCCAGCCAGAGCTGCTGTGGAGAATTTCCTGCATATCCTCTCACAGGGACACCCCACAGACCCTGCTCTGGCAAAGCTCTAAGCCAAACCTTTGCCCCCTGCTGCAGCTCTCACCCAAACTGAGCCACACTTCCAAGGCCTGCCAGACCTCTAAGCCTCTTCCCTGATGTTTTCCCATCTGCAAGTCTAAGGCCAGGACTAAACATGGCATCTGTGACAGTCATTGGACCCTTGCAGCTCCTAGCTGGTGTCCTATCCTCTTTTTCCATGGATTCCTTACCATGAGAAGGGTCAAGTAATCCAAATGCAACCTGAGCACTGTTATCAGCTGAGTAGGAGGCTGCCATTCATAGTGACAAGCCAGCTCAGCTCTGAAGGAGGAAACTTCTCCACATTTGGTATTCATATCAGTAACTGCAGTAACTCCAGCTGATGCCAGTTTAGATTCCAGCAGCAAGATGCTATCAAGCCATCCATGTCTGTTGTCCAGCTCATTGGCTGACAACTCAGAGCTTTTACAGAGCTTTAAAAGCAGCTGGAAGAAGCTGCAAGGACTACTCTGGTCATGTGGAGGTCTCCTTTAAAATCCTCTTCCAGTATCCTTACAATCTGTGTTTCATTCCAGTGTGTAATAACTCCACATTTTCAGCAAGGGCTCACATACCTCATCAGAAAAGTATTTCTGTATGATGTCCAGGGCAGCTCTGTAGACCATGTCATTCTCATGGTTCTGCAAATCCTCAATTTTCTCCAGACCATCAAGTTCTTCCACCAGCAGACACAACTTCTCTGTCTTTCCCAGCTTCTCAGCTGCCTGCAGAATTGGAAAGCCAGGCAGGAAAACAGAACATCAGTTACAGGTCTGAGATGGTCTTTTCTGTAATTACAACCCTGATCTACAAGTCAAAGGCTCACTGCCCCTGAATTTATGGTCCCTTCCTGATGCCAGGGATGTGCCTGTGGAATACCAGTCTCTGCTGGGGGCTGCCAGCCAAACCAGAGAGCAGGGGATGAAGAGCAGCACTTAGGGAACTCAATCTTGCCAAGCCCTTTAGACAACCCAAGGGTATCCAAGACAAATTTAGACAACATGAAGTCTCTTACTCCAAAAAACCAACAGTCATTGTTCTAACCACACAAAGTGAGCATTTGGCTCACTCCTTGCTGCTCTTTGGGAGAAGGAAGTCAAGAGATGAGACCATATTAGGAAAAGATTAAAAAATGGCACCCAGGATGAGCAGATCTCACCAGGAAGAGATTTGAAATGGTGTCCAGGATGATCAGGATGGTTTTGCTGTCTTTGACCAAAAGCAGGTTGAGCAGAGGTTTGAGGACCCCGGAACGGACGAGCTCCACCACCTGATGCACTGTTGCTCCAGTTGTGAAGTTGGCCACCACCCACACAGCCTCCTTCTGAGCCTTGAAATCACCCTGGAAGAGCAGCACAGCAAAGGCATTCCCAAGCTTTAGTACCCTCCAGGAGGAGTGTGAGGCCAGGATAACCATTTCCCTCATATGCAGCTTTCCCAGCCCCTTTGGGTGCTGCATGGACACCTGGCACAGGCGCCAAGGGCAGCCCCAGGATGTGTTTCCATGCAGGTGTACTCACAAATTGGGATGCTCAGGCTGTCCCAAGGACCTCTGAAGCAGCCTGCTCAGGTGGCTCTGGGACCAAATGCTTCACAAGGAGCCATCCCAGACCTCCTGAACCCCACATCCCTCCCTCAGCAGCCCTGTGCCCATCTCTCACCCTGTCAAGCAGCTCCACCAAAGGTGGCAATAACCCACAGGTGATGATCTGCTGGATCTGGTGGGAAGGCCCTGCTGCAATGTTGCTGAGGGTCCATGCTGCTTCCTTCTGGATCCCTGACTTGCTGTGCCTCAGCAGCCGGGGCAGGACAGTCAGGACACCAGCATCAATGGCTTCCTGGGTCTGCTGGTCTGTGCCTGTGACCACATTCCCGATGGCACGGAGAGCTGGAGTCTAGACAGAGATTAGAGGAGATGAGGAGAGTCCTTACCTCGAGGGATACATGTCAGAAAGCCCAGCAAGATCCCTCCCTAAATGCTTGATCCTTCACACGAGGAGAGCATTGTGGGTGATGGCTGTTTATTTACAGCCCTGTCGTCCCTTGTTTGCTCTAAGCAGCTTTAGAGCCTCTACCCAGCCTCCAGCCCCAGCCAGCAGAACAAGCAGCGGCTTGACAGGCAGGCAGTCAGTTCCATGAGCTGAGGGGACAGCACACCACAGCTGCCACACAGAACAAGGGCACCTGCCCTCCCTCTCCTCAGACCTTTCTACGTTAAGGGACCACAGGGTGGAGATTTGATTGTTCCCTACCATAATAATCAAATCTGGGCTGTCCATGAGCTGCACAAGCCTTGGGAGAATCCCTGTCTCCAACACAACTTGGATGCGATCGTTGCAGCCATCAGTGAGGTAGGAAACAGCCCAGCAGGAGTCAGCGATGACATGCCTGTCCTCGTGCTGCAGGAGGAGGACAAGGACTGGCAGAACCTTCTGCACAGCATCCAAGGGAGGGCAGGGGTTCTTGTTCCTGCACAGGTTTGACAGTGTCCAGGTGATGTTCCTCAGGAACCCAACCTGAAACACAAGGCAGGTGTGAGATCCTCACCACCCCCAAGGGCCTCTCAGTCTGTGTCAGCCTGTGAGGGTTCTCACACACACCAGAGACAGAACAGTGGGGCAGGAACCATTGCAGAGGGCAGAGACAAACCACAGAGCAGCAGCAGGAAGCTTGCAGGGCAAGTTCAGCCCTTCCACCTGCATATGCAAGCCTGCCTTGCACCAGTTTCATCTTATTCCTTGCCTGAGATAGTCAGAGGTGGATAAGAAAGGCCAGGATGGAAGAGATCACATTGACTTTGAGTGTCTGCTTGGCACCCCCAGCTTTGTGCATTGGCAGGGCCATAAAAGCAGTTTAGAGCAGGGTCTCATTCAATGACACAAAGAGTTTGCTGTGTACAAGGCAGACAGTGGACTCACCCACCACCCAAGGGATTAAGAGCTGTTAAATCAAGAAAATGGAAGGTTATTTACTGGAATTGCAGGTGACACCAGAGCCAGCAAGGGAGGAATCACATCACGAGCAATAAGGACATCCCTGTAGATGGGGCCATCCCCTGGACAGATAAAAAGGGTTGGTCACTGCATCTGCCCAAGCCACAGGACAGTCAACATCAAACAGCAATCAGATCTGCAGGGCCAGGGCTGGGTGATCCACCAGCCACACACCATTAGCCATTTCCAGGTGGGAAGGATTTACTGGGCAGACTGGAGTGCCAGCAGGCCAGCCAGGCATGACCCATTCTGTTCTCCCTATGGTGACATTAATGGGTTAAACCATCCCAGCAGGACAGAGTCTTGCCCTTGGCTTTGGCCAAAATCCTCTTGCAGAGCCAACACAGGATCTCAAAGGCTGCCAGGCAACACCAAGGGGATGAAGGGTTATGGGGTTCAGTAGGGGCAGCAGCTCAGAGACCCAACTGCATGGACGGGAGCTCCAGTGCTTCATCTCCCCAGCAGAACCAGAATATTCCAAGGGCCCCACAAGGGTCATCAAGTCCCTGGCTCAGTCAGGGACCTCCAAATGCCCCTCCAGGTCTCCTCACCTGCAATGTTGCCCAGGGCCCACACTGACTGCTCGCTGATGTGCATGTGTGGGGAGGACAGCAGGGAGATGAAGGCTGGGATGGCTCCTCCCTCCACCACGGCCCTGGTGTGCTCCGAGGTGCCAGAGGCAATGTTGGTCAGTGCCCAGGCTGCCTCAAACTGCAGGGCAGCATTGTCAGCACGGCCCAGGAACTCCACCAGCCTGGGGATGATCCCCAGCTCGATGAACTGATCGATGGGAGGGTCCTTGTGCTTGGACAGAATTCTCCTGCGAGAGAGGACACAGCACAGCCAGCCATGAGGAGCCCTGCATGGTGCCACCTCAGCCATAGCCCTGTGGTCCTTTGTGCCCCCACCCTTGTGGGGACAGCCCTGCTCAGCACTGACCCTTTACAGAGCCAGCTCTCCAGTCCTTGTCCTGCCCAAGCATCTGGCACTCGATTTCTTGTGGGATTCAAGATAATTCCTGGCACAGCACAGGGCAGCACAGCCAACCCCTGGGTTGGGCTCATGCAGAACTGTGAGCCAAGCACAGCACAGAGGCCACAGAACAGGCACCAGCTGAGATTCCCATGGGCAGTTTGGGTTACCAGGCCCCTTCTCCCTTTGCCATCTCTCTAGAGAGCTCCTCAAACAGGAACTTGCAGCCCCCAGGCCCCAGCACAGCTCCAGCAGCTGGGCACATACCTGGTGGCCTGGGTGGCAAGCAGCTGCAGCTGGGTGTCTTCCCCATTGACGGCTTCCAGGATCTCCTCCAAGGAGGGCTGAATAATCTGTGTCACAGGGAATGATTCAGAGCCAGCCAGGGAGCTGGGACTCCCTCTGGTTTAATCTCAGCAGTCAATCAGCTGTCTAGACCCAGCTCAGTCACCACTTCATATCTAAGCAGTGTCTATTCTTTATGCAACACAGTTTGGAGATGAGGCAGAGGAAGACAATCCACAAAAGCCTTCAAGGCAGCTAATGCTTGTAATCAAGCAGTGAAAGAGTCACTGACACCATAATGGGCTGCGAGCTCAGTAATTACCCCTGGCTGTGCAGGGAGCCAGACAGGAGCAGCTCCCAGCAAGCCAGAGCACCAGCCTGTTCTACCTGCCATCAAGGGAGGCCAGCACGACAGCATCACCATGAAAAACTGCACAGACAAAGGCCAGGCAGCCTGAAACACTCCCCAGCACTGGGCATGGAGATCAGGAATGGCACCAGCCACTTAACTCAGGTCACCCCAGCTGGAATTGATAGTGGCCCAAGTAGGGAATGATTGCTGCTGCACTGATCCTACCCAGGTGCAGAGCACCAAGCACTCACCACCTCAGCTGCTCTGTCTTCTCCCAGAGAGGGATTCTCCTCATGGATGGAAATGTTTCTGCGCTTCAGGAGCTGCTCATCCTTCTTGGCCTTCCTCAGCTCAACGCTCACCTCCACCCTCTGCCTCCGCAGGGTCTGGGGGAAGAACAGCATCCCACTCCTACCTGCACTGCCCCATTCCCCAGGGAGTTCATCCCTCTGCCCCACATTTCCCACAGGAGGAGTGGGGAGCCAGCACCTCCTCCCTGTGGCCTGGAGGGTGATGAAGGAGTTGGGACAGAGGAAGGCTCTAGCTCAGTGCCTCCCCAGGATATGGACTGCTGGATACACCAGCAACCAGTGGGTGTTTTTAAAAGTAGATTTTCTGAACCTGAAAGGCAAATCCTCATCTCCTCTACTGGCTTAAATCAAGCTGTCAGATCCTACATCTGACATCCCACACCAGCCCCAACTGCACAGGGATAACTGCTGTGGAGAGCTCAGCTGGCTGGGGCTGAGCCATCTCCCTTCTCCAGCCACACACCCAAAACTCACATCCCACTTGCCTGTACCACCACACTCCTTGCAGCCCAGCCAACCCCATACCACGTCCCAAAAACCACCCAAACATCCCAGCTGAAGGTATCCAGAGCCATTCCCCATTCCCTCCCACGTGTAGACTGGGGGCCATGGACCTTGAGAAGCCCCTCCTTCAGCTCCTGCCAGCAGTGGGGTCTGCTGGGGCCCAAAATGCTGGCACAGGCAGGTGGGTACTCACAGGTTCATCCTTGCCCTTGTTCTTGAACAACTGCTTGTGCTGGCTGTGCTTCCTGACTGGCATCTTGGCAGAGCTGAGAGAGGTGCTGGAACCCTCGCGGGCTCTTGGGGGTCAGCACAGAGCAGGGTCAGGTCACAGCTGCCCACAACCATCCCCTGCCAGCCACTGAGGGGGCTGGGACCCTCCACTCCCACCAGCAGCCCAGGCCACACATTTCCACCCCACACTCCCTGCAAGGGAGACACTGGAGATGCCCTGCCCCAAGCAGAGCTTGGTAGGATCCTCACACGCTGCAGCTGAGCCACTGAACTAAATACAAACACAAACTACCCCTTAATATCAGGCTACAAAAATTACAGCTGCTGCAATTCCAGGAGGAAGCCAGACACACAGCCCATGGTGACAGGAACACCCCCTTCCTCCAGCCCTCATCCTGGGGCTTTCACATTTACTGTGACACACCAGCCTGGCAAAGCCTCTCACCTCCAAAAGGAGCAGCTCAAGGTCTGATGTAAGGACACACAGCCACATCTAAGCCTCTCTCACTCCACCACAGAGCCCAACCTGGCTTCCTCCACCTGCACCCCAGCTAGCAAAGGCCCACAGTCACATGCAGGGACACAAAGGGACCAAGTTCAGCTGATAAAAAAAAAAAGTTCTGGAAGCCCAGCAACTATTACATGAAACAGGGACAGGTCAAAATAATTTCTAAGCACCTCCTAGCAAAAGCCAGAGGTGTACACACAAATAAACTAAGACCTGGCCTTCAGACAGCTTTTGTCAGAAAAACAAGGCTTCAGCCAGCAATAAGGGAGATGTTTTCAGAGCAGACACCATCATGGGACCCCTAAACCCAGGGTGTGCATCAACTCAGGGGCTGATCCCACACAGATGGTGCCTCCTCTCCTCCCCTCCAGGCTTACAGCCAACACCTGCAGCTCAGAGCAGCTTCCAAGGACTCCCTCACACCACCCTTTGAAGTTCAAGGTTTTGGTGTTTTGCTCATTCTGTCTCCCTGTTTCCTGTCCCAGTAACCAAGGCCAAGCACCAGCAGCATCACTCCTTTCCCATGCAGCCAGCTGAGCTCCTCCAGCTTCCAGAAGGGCCAGGCTGAGCCACCCTTTGGCTCAATGCACCATCCCCCATGTCCTAAATCCCAACACCCAAACATCAAGGTCTGCCCCAGCCTCCCCTTCTGTTCCCCCAACAGAGCCAAACATCCCAGAAATCTTCTTCTTTTGGGGGAAGCTTTCTCCACTCCATCCCAGCAGAAGGGCAGCATAGCCTACACACTGACCCCAGCCAAGCCCCAGACAGCCAGGAACCCATAGTGAGGTATGAGAGAATAAACAACAACCCAGCACCCAAAAGGAGAAGGAAAGGGGAAAAACACCCCACTTACTCTGACTGGGCCTCATACCCCACTGCCCTCAGCTGCCTCTTTTATTTCCCCCATGGGGCCACACACCCCCCCCCCAGTGCCCCTCCATGATTGGCTCTCCCCAGGACAACCCCCCATTATCTGCACCTGCTCCCTCACCTGGATGCACCTGATGGATGGATGGATGGATGGATGGATGGATGGATGGATGGATGGATGGATGGATGGATGGATGGATGGATGGATGGATGGAATGAGTCTGTCTTCTCTGGGCCACCACTCAACCCCCAGATCTCCTTCCTACATTTATGCTTTGCCCTTGTTTTTGGCCAAGGCCCTTTGTGGTGATGCCAGCCTGTACCTGGCAGTGTCCTGGGCTCTGGGGGACAGTTTGGGCTCTGCCGCCCCATCACTGTCAGGGCACAGGCAATCTGGGGTGCCCCATTTTTTATCTGGGTGGTTTGGGGGTGGTGCTGGAGGGCAGGAGAGCACCTCCTCCAGTCAGAGGGGACCAGGGAGCCAGGCAGAATCAGCTGCACAGAGGTTGCAAGTGAACCAAGACAGGATTAAGCAACTTGGAGCATCATCAGGCACTGAGCTGCTGGCTGGCACAGCAGGGAGGTGGCAAGCAGAGAAACCCAGCAGGAGCCCATTATCTCCATGAGTCCTTTAGGTTTTGGCCAGGAGCTGCTGGGCAGCTCACAAAGTGCTGTGTTCTGTGCCCATGACAGTGTCCATCAGTCAGGAGACATTTTCATTTATGGAGCCCTTGCCCCAGTCCTGCTCTTGCTGCTCTGGCACACAGGGACAGCAGCTCCCTGACCCCCAGGTAAGCACTGCAGCAGGGCCTGGCTGCAGCACTGTGGGCAATTCTGGGGACACTGAGGCGCTGAAGACATCGTGGCTTGGCACCCCCTCCACACCATCACCCTTTTTAGCAAAGCCTCATAAAACCCTCTTGGTGTGGGCAGGGGTGCCAGCCTGGTCCTGCTGGTGAGGAAGGGAGGAGCAGTGTTTCCAAAATGGGTAGGGAAAACAGCAATTAAAATATTTAATTAAAACCTGACTTTAAATTACTTGACATCTCTTTGTACGAGGGAGATGGGGAACAAAGACACTCAGGGATGAGGAAGGTGATGCTGGGATGCAGATGGGAACTGCACCCTCCACACCATGCACTTCCCACCATGCACACAGAGCCATTCCAATCCAAATTATAGCAATTCAGGGAACAACTACTATTGCCCAGCATGGAAATACCTATGGAGACACACTGTGCAATACCCTGGCTGCTCAAAGCCCTGGATTCAAGTCCTGGGGTCACACCAATTCTGCATTTCAAAGCAAATAAAATGAGCTGTACACAGCTTTATATGGAAGGTGATGGGGAGGTTTGAGGAAAGACCTTCAGATAAATCTGTTGTTTGTAGGCATTAAAAAGCCAGTTGTGCTAATCCTGGCTGCTGTGATTTTAAGCTTCAAGTGCCACTGGTTGCATTATCTTGTTTTTTGGCTGCTTGAGACAGGAAAATTACATTTCAATTGCTTTTTAATTCAACTTAATCTGGTGCAAAAGCTAGCGTGCACCCTCTAATTTTGTTTTCTGAGCGGTTTGTTTCCACTAATTCCTAATCAGCCAACACTAAATCAAAACAGGCCTGGCTCAAGCTGAAATAGATGAGTCCTCGCAACCTTGCCAAGCAATTTAATTAAATTGGCTTAAAATCACACCCCAAGGTAAGTGGGGGCAGCCTCCTGCACAGGCCAGCCCCAGCTTTTGGTGCCCTGCCTGCAGAGCTCTCACCCAAGGTGCTGCAGGATGTGAGTGTGGAACAAGGCTGGGAGAAGTTCGTGGTTATCCCAGGCTGCTCTTTTCTCCCTGCTCCTTCCATTCCCTCTCCACCTGCCAAGCACCATCAGCCCCATCCTGTTCAGCTCCCTGTCACTTCCAGCGCACAGAGGGAGAGGAAAACACGTGTAATGGATGAACATCCCCCTGCTTGTCCTTCACTCCGGTCCCTGATGTCATGAGAGGTGGCACTGCCACGCATTTCACCCCAGGAGCAGGCTGAGGGTGAGGGGGGTGGATTTGAACCTGTGCTGAGGACACAGAGAGATCAATATTTGCCAAATGGGGAAGGGAACAACCACCGGAGGAAAGAAAAGTTTTGGGTTTCAGCATAATAAGAAAATATCACAGCTAATGGAGAGGAAAGGAGATAAAACTCTAAATCTACATGACAGTGTCCCCTGAGCTCAGCTTTGTGTGCTCAAGCTGAAAATCCACATTGTGACAGGTATGAGAAGCTGTGGTTCCAGTGCAGGGTTTTTTTTTTTTGTTCTCCCCCACTCTGCCACCCTTCACCCCACACTGCACCTCAGTGAGGCTCTGACTGGGGCAGATTTGAAAACACTCATTTTTAGTCCTGAGAGAAAAGCCCCGATATCATCTCCTGTGTTTTTCACGTTTCTTGCATGGATTTACCCTCACTGCATGTGGAGAAAGGTACTGGTCAGGGAAGCTGTCAGTGTGTGGCATCTCTGTGGCAGGAACAGCCTGGGGTCCGTCCTGGGGTGCTGCACAGGCACAGCAGCTGGTTGGAGCAATCCCTCTGAGAGAGGGGAGCCTCAGCTGGATGGAGAGGAGCAGAGGGAGGGGTCCCTGCCAGCCCCTGAACGCTGCTCTCACACAGTGTCCTCTCTGTCAGCAACAGTGCAGTTCCATTAAATGAACATCAACAAATTAATTTCACTTATTTGTTACACTAACACCAAGGAAATATCCATGTGGGCTCCTGCAACAGCTGAGGATGTAACTGCTGGTGGTCTATAAAATCATGATGTGTCCTGAACTGGAAGGGACCCACAAGGATCAGAGTTCAACTCCTGGACACCCCAACAATCACACCCTGTGTCTGAGAGCAGCGTCCAAATGCTCCTGGAGCTCTGGCAGCCTTGGGGCTGGGACCGTTCCCTGGGGACCCTGTTCAGTGCCTGAGCACCCTCTGGGGGAAGAACCTTTCACTGATATCCAGCCTAAATCTCCCTGACACAGCCTCATGCCTTCGTGGATGTGCAGCATTCCTAAGTGTGGCATGGATGGAGCCTGGAAATTCCTCCTTGTTCAGCTGGGCTCCATCCCCCTGGCACACAACCTGTGAGGGAGGCAGTGCTAACTCCACAGGTCCCTCCTGGGGTGGCAGGAGTTGGGCAGCTTGTGACCTCCCAGCAGCAGCCACCAGGTTCTTGTCAGAGCTATTGTTGGTGCAGCCCCCTCGGGCAGAGCCGCGCTCGGAGCCGCTTTGTGCCAGGCACGGAACAGGCAGGGAATAATGACAGCCCCCATCTGCTCCAGTCTGCCTAATCAGGACATGCAGAAGGTGGGAGAAGGGATTTATTGTTATCTCTGCCTTGCTGCTGAGCTGGAGGCAAAGCTGAGCACTGCAGCTGGATTTTCTGAGGCTGAAGGTTCAGTTTGTGGTTTCCTTTAATTTAGTGGAGTAGCCCCAAAAACGTGGTCCTGTTTTTCTGCCCCTGTTCCTCTGCAGCCAGGGTGCCATGGGCATGTGTCAGTTCAGAGAATCATGAAATGGTTTGGGTTGGAAAGGACCTTAAAGCTCATGTCATTCCAACCCCCTGCCATGGGCAGGCACACTTTCCACTTTCTCAGGTTGCTCCAAGCCCTGTCCAACCTGGCCTTGGGCAGTTCCAGGGATCCAGGGGCAGCCACAGCTTCTCTGGACAACCTGTGCCAGGGCCTCATTGCCTTCATAGGGAAAAAATCCTTCCCAATTTCCCATCCAACCCTGCCCTCTGGCAGTGGGAAGCCATTCCCTGTGTCCCATCCATCCATCCATCCATCCATCCATCCATCCATCCATCCATCCATCCATCCATCCATCCCTTGTCCCAAGACCCCCTCCAGCTCTCCTGGAGCCCCTTTAGGCACTGGAAGGGTCTCTCAGCTCTCCCTGGAGTCTTATCTTCTCCAGGCTGAACAGCTCTGCCAGCCCATCTCTATGGGAGAGAAAAGAAGGAGGAGGAAAAAGAGGAGGAGGACAGAAGTATGGTTTTCCATCATTTCAGTTGAAACAGCTCCTGCTGTGACTGTGGGATTCTGTGGTGCTTTTCAAGGCAAAATGTTCTTCAAGTCCTCTTCCCAGCCAAGCAATGGGATCACTCTGAAATGTAGGCACTGAAACCCAGAAAGGAAATGAATCACATTGACATTGTACAGAAGAAATCTATATTTGTTGATAAAGAGGCCCGGGAGAGTTGGGAATTCCCTGTGAATCAGGGGAAAGAGGATTTGTGTGCAGGAAGACAGCTTGTGGATAACTCCAACTGATTGTCCCATCAGCTGGGCTGGGAGCTCCTGCTGAGCCATCAGAGCACTGGGAAGGAGAACAGCAGGGCTGAGGGAGTTGTGGGAGCTCATTCCCACTTTCCAAAGGCAGCTGTTTGTGTCCATTTGGCTCCCCTGTAAGTGGATGCCCCAGAAAACCAGGCCAGCCCTGGAGCCTGTAACTCCACACCAGGCTGAACGTGAAGGAACTAATTTTAACTTCTGAGCATCCTCCTTTCTGCCAGCCACGGAGGGATTAGAGTAACAGTTTTTGAAATTATTTAAAAATAATATCAGACTTAATCAGAGTTATTTATTAAATCCATTATCCTCTGTCAGTTATGGGACACTGATTCAGCTACAGAAACTATAATCACCTATGGCCAAAATCTTTTTTTTTTTTCCTTAGCAGGGCCCAGCAATAATTATTCCTTTAGTCCCTGACTCTGTAACTCAAGGATCTGAAACAGAGAAATCTATAGTGCATTTGGGGATGAGGCATAATGGAGTGATGAAGAAACCTTGAGATTAATCAAAATCCCACATAATTTTGCATAAATCATGCATGGCCTTGCTCCACAGCACCAAGGAGGAGAAAGGGTAAGATGCTCTCTAAAGGAGTGGAGTGCCTTGTAAATCATGCAGGAAATAGAAACTCCATGAAAACATCAGGAAATCCATATAAATCATGGGGTCTTGAGCCTCTGGATGCCTCTTTGCTGTCAGGGAGTCCGTGTGCAGCTTAATTAGAGGAGGGGATGAGCTTTCCTGCTGCCAGACGCGCTCACCTTGCTCCAGCGCCTCCAATTATCCCAGCTGAGGACAGCATTTCAACAGAAATTAGTGGCTTTGTTTAAAATGTGTATTTAGGGGCTTTCCTCTGAAAGCCATGCTTAGGAAATGCTAAAAAGAGTATTGGACATGCATATTTCACCTGATCCACGAGCTGCAGGTAATTTTTGCTAAGCCCAGAGGTGATGTTCTTTGTTGCAACTGCTTCACATCTCACACACACTGATTTGTTAATAAGCTTTTGGAGATCCCCCCTAGTAATTCCATCTCCTTGTGTCGTCTCCTTCCTGCCACTCCACTGCTGTCCTGGAAATGTGACAAATTGTATGTAAAAATGTGAACCAAATTCTGCAGGACCCACAAGTGTCCTGGGCTGATCCCACAGAGAGGGGGATTCTGCACCTCAGCTGCATTTTCTGAGACCCCCCTTGGGACAGTACTTCCAGCTCTGGGGTGTCCCTCATCACAAGGATGAGGAGCTGCTGGAATGAGCCCAAGGATGCCACAGAGATGCTCCAAGGGCTGCTCTGGAGCCAGGCTGGGAAAGCTGGGGGTGCTCACCTGGAAAGAAGACTCCAGGGAGAGCTGAGAGCCCCTTCCAGTGCCTAAAGGGGCTCCAAGAGAGCTGGAGAGGGACTGGGGACAAGGGATGGAGGGACAGGACACAGGGAATGTCATCCCACTGCCAGAGGACAAGGTTGGATGCGATATGGGGAATGAATTTTTCCCTGTGAGGGTGGTGAGGCCCTGGCACAGGGTGCCCAGAGAAGCTGGAGGTGTTCAAGACCAGGCTGGATGGGGCTTGGAGCAACCTGGGATAGTGAAAGGTGTCCCTGCCCATGACAGGGGATTGGAATGAGATGAGCTTTAGGTGTCCTTCCAACCAAACCGTTCCATGATTCTCTGATTCTTTAATTCCTTGCATTGAGTGCTACAATTGAAAATGAAACACTGAGAAGTTGGATACCAGGAAGACAGACTTGAACTTTGCTTTCCTGTGTGTACCCTTCCCTGAAGCTTTTGATCACAAGGCACAGACTGTCTCCTGCAGGATCTGTGACTCACTGAGCACCTGGTGGGATTTGAAAGGCTTTGACATTGTCCCCATGAGACCCTCAGTGCCCCACGAGCAGTGATCTGCCCTTGTTTGGTTGGAGCCTGCTCATGTCTCTGTAGAGACAGCATCCCTGCAGCCCTCACAGGAATACACTGATCCTCCCCAAGCAAGCACAGACAACAGCTGAGAATGAGGTTGCAGCTTTCATTATTTTCTAAATGACTAATAAATGCAAAAACTTCTTGCAGTCTCCTGAGGCAGATCTTTATATAACCCTGTGATCCTTCAGCAGGTCTGGATTCCATTCCTCCCCAAACCACCAGAGATCAGTTTGCTCCTGCTGCTGAAATGCAACCCCAAAATGCAGCATCTAAGCTGAGTTCCTTGTTATTCCAAAGCTTATCACAGCAGCACAAAGGCTGAGGCTCTATAACAAGCAGTCATAAATAGTTTTGTACTCCCTGTTCCTCATCTTGCCCTCCTCCACTTACACTCTCCTTCTTTTTAATTGGGAATGTCACTGTGGGCACCTGGGCTGCTGTGTTTAGCCTGGGATCCCTGGCAGCACTGAGGAAGAGACAAGAGCCTTTCCTGTGTGTGATCTGTATTGGACAGGAGGAATGCAGGTAGGGTGCATGCAGGAAATCCTTCCCTGTGAGGGTGGTGAGGCACAGGCACAGGTTGCCCAGAGAAGCTGTGGCTGCCCCATCCCTGGAAGTGTCCAAGGCCGGGTTGGACAGGGTTTGGAGCACCCTGGCATAGTGGAAGGTGTCTCTGCCATAGCAGGGGATGGAAAAAGATGAGCTTTATGGTCCTTACAACCCAAACCATCCTGGGATTCTACATGGGCTGACCTGCCTTTATCTGAAGGCCATTTTCCAACCTGAAAATAGAATTATGCTCCACATCCCTTCAGGCAAGAGGGCTGGACTCTCAGTCTCACTTTAACATGATGAAGGAATCTGTGTCAGGGCAAGAAGCTGAGCCCACACCAAAGGCAAACATCCTGCTCAGCAGACAACTCCCTGCACCAGCCGTGGTCTGCAGGGCTTGCTGCGCGCTGCTATCGGGACACGTCACTCCACAATCTCTCCCGTCCTCTGAGGGAACCTCCAACCCCCTTCCAGATAATGCAATCACCAGGGGACAGGCTGGGGAAGCAGCTGCAGCCCAGCCCAGGCTGTCCCAGCAGGTTTGGAGTGTGGTGAGGTGCTGGAGCAGAGCGTGGCCAGTGAGATACAGGACAGGGCTACAACACATCATTGAACTCAGCAAGAGGCACCCTTGGGAGCACAAAGCAGCTTGGCTGAGTCCTGGTTCTTGCTGATATGTCTGTGAGCTGCTGGGCCAGCAGCTGTTCAGGTTTACCATTCTGCCTTGGATCACTGCATGGAGAGATCCAATAGCTGCCTTTGCAGCTCTCTCCTCCTGTGTGGTTAAAACATTTATTTTTTTGGAGTTACACATGAGCAAACAGGTCAGAACCCATTAGTCATTTGATGCATTTCACATTCTTCTCTAAGATGTTGGGTTGAGAACTGTTTACAATCTCCATTCACAGATTCAAGGTTTGAAATAATTACCTAAAAAAGCCCAGAAAATATTACTTGCTCCAGAGAGATTCCTGAGGAGTTAATCACAGTTCTCAGCATTCAGGACTCTGGCTGGCCATGGTTTCTGTGGTATTATTCTGCTCCTGACGGGACATGCTGAGTTCCTAGAATCAGATTTTCAGGGTGAATAGTCAGTTACAAATTCAAGAGGTGGGTGTAACATGAACTCTCTAATTTTCACCTCAAAGCAGTTGTTTATCTGAATCTTCCTGCTGGGAAACTCAATCCCAAGCGTGTTCACCCACAACACCCACAATGGCAATCCTGGCAGGGTAACCACATCCCAAACGCTCCAGCTGAGGCAAATATAGCAGAGAAATACTTAGGGCTGATACAGGAGCTGTTGTCTTTCATGTCTTTCAGGGCAGCTCATACCCACTGAGTGACTGAAACATGCAGGATGCTCACACAACAACAGCTTTATCCTCCCTGCTTGCAGCAAACACACAGGCTTTATTAATCATAAATATGGGGCACAGAAATGATTTTAAAATGAAACTTCAGTTCCATCACCAGCGTGGCTGCTCCTGCCAAGGGTTCAGCCTGAGCTTTGCCTGTCAAAGATCAGCTCTGATGAAATCTGCTGTTCCACCTTGGCAAGAAAATACAGCCAAGGATGTGACTTTCCACAGAAGTTTATTTAGATGATCTTTCTATTTCAGCCTCTTGTCCCCTACCCCCCAGCAGTGAGTTTATAGAACACCCTACAAGGCAAGACAAGAAGAAATTGCCACAAAACAAAGCATTATTTGATGTCTCCTGAGGGATCAAAGCCTCCCAATCAGACTCCCAGCATTACCACCCCCTGGACTTAGAGATAAGGAATGTGTTGTCTCTTTTAAAATGTAATTTCTGGTTCAGGCCCTTTGGACAGCTCTGAAAGAGCCTGGCCAGCCCTTGCAAACACACACCTTCCAGGACCTTGGGTTTAACCTGCTGTGTGTGTGGCTGGGAAGAGGTGTGAAATGGAGAGCAGGAAGGGCCATGAGGCAGCAATGGGAGGCAGAAAGAAAATAATGGTGTCTGCAGGTATGTGTGGAGCCCATCTGGGTTTATAGTCACTGTTTTATATCAGGTAGACCTGAATTCACAGGTATTTTAGCCATAAGTTTATTAAATTCCACAGATCTTGAGGAAATGAAATCTCAGAGTTTTCACTCACCCCCAGCTGTTGGCATGGCCTTACCCCTTCCTTGACTTTTGGGTCTACATTTACACCTAAGCTTTTAAAAAGTCACTCCTGGCTTCAGACTGAAAGGTCAGAACAAAACAGACTTTTTTAGGTAGATTGTCTGCCAAAAAATGGGCTGGCACTGGGTGGACAGCTCTGAAGGTGTAAGTTGTTGCCATGTCCTGCCTCAGTTTCCCCAGCTGTGAAAGGACAAGGTACAAAGAATTTGAAGTTCCAGAAGAATCTGAGCCATACACCCAAGAAACTCTGTTTGATGGAAGTATGAGCTGTTTTGTGCCATACACTTATTTTCTGTATTATTTGGTCTAACATTTCATTGATCTGTTCCAGGGACCACGTTACTCCCTGCGTTTCAGGGAGGTGATAGATTAAGTGCAGACCTGAGCCAGGGCTCAAATATACATTGCAAATCCAGGCATCTCAGCCCAGCCAGCCTACAGATTTAGCTGTGTAGATTGAGAGGGGAAATGAGTGCTGAGCTGTTACATTCCTTATCTGTGCCTGATCAAAGCGGAAACGGACGGAGGAAATTTCTCCTTCCTGCTTTGCGGCTGAAATCCACCCCAGAGCAGCAGATTGCAGCTGAGGGTGTCACACCAGCACCTTTCAGAGCTGGGAAACTGGTTTCCAAGGGCACAGCCCTGCTGCCTTGGAGTCCTTGCACACGGATATTTTTAGCCCATCAAGGTTTTCAGGAGGATGGTGGGGAAATGAGATCACCAGGACAGCCAGGGCCGCTGCTGCCTCCGACCAGAGCCAAGCTGTCCTGACAGCAGCCCCAGCAGTGCCCTCTGAACCAGCCCCTGGTGGCCAGAATTGCCCTGCCCAGCCCAGGGGCTTCTCCCTCTGTGCCATGCTGGCTCCTGAGCTGGCTGAGTCACCAGGCTGGCGCCCAGCATTGCCCGGGGCTGCAGAGGTGGGACAGGAGCAGCCCTGGGCCTGGGCAGTGTGTCCCTGCTGCCAAGCAAAGCCACAGCACAGCCCCTGCTCCCTTTAATCATGGCACGATGAGATCAGCCTGGCCTCTGCAGGGAGCAGCAGCTGAGCAGGTGGGGCTGGTCCCCAGGGGCTGCTGGACACGGGCACAGAGCTCACCATCAGCTGGAGCAGAGGTGTGGGTGGGGAAGGAAAACTGCCTGGGGTGTGGGACACAGCCTGCTCCCAGCACAGAACACGTCCCAAAAAATGCAAAGCCCTGGGACACGAGTCACGTCCCTGAACTGCCCTGCTCCCTCCCCTGGAATGGCTTTGCCACAGCTCAGGTTGTGACAAGAGTGAAAACCACCAAGGGCCATGGGAAATGGATGTGCTGTGGGCTCTCCTGGGAGTTTCTGGTGGCTGAGGGCAGGAGCTGATGAACCAGGTCCTCCCTTTTGGTTTCCTCTGAACCCCAATACAAAAACTGCCCTCACCAGAATCGGTCTAACAGTTTCCAGGACACAAAAAGATTGGAGAAAAGCTCCTTGTTCTCAGCCATAGGCATGTTCCCAGTGGCCTGGACCTTGTGAGGAAGGCCAAAGAGAAAGTGGGAATATTCTCCCTATTTTTTCCCAGTCAATCTCTTGTTTCTGACCCCTCTTAGGAGCTACCCATCCATATCTGGGATTTTCCTTCTGCTGCAGGTTACCATTGAACTAGAAGGTATCACTGCTGTCCTTCTCTTTTCCTTCTGGTTTTACCTTCTACCCAAAAGAGGAGCCAAAATCACTGATGGTTATGAGGAAGAGGGTGTGAATGACACTGACCCCACGCAGCTCCTGACTCTGCCTGAAAAAGAGAAACCTGAGGCCATGAACAAGCCCTAGGACAGATTTTTCCTCCTGGGTGAAGAGAAAGGCTTTCCTTGTTAAAAGCAAATGGCAAAACACCAGAATATTTGAGTTCTCTGTGTTGCTTTGCCCTCTCTACAAATTAATTCCCTGCACTTCTTTTTGCCCATTCATAAACCAGGGAGGGATCTTGATCTGTGGCTGCAATGAATCCACGCTCACACAGAGCTCTGGGGGCTCCCAGGTGGTCTGAAATGGGAATAAATAGCAGTGGGAGGAATAATCACAGTGTTTGCAGAGAGCATGGAGATTCCTGAGAGAGCAGTGCTGTGGAGCAGCCTCAGGGATCCTCAGCCAGGTGGAATTTCCCAGTGCTGAATTTCCTGCCACCTGCACAACCAAAGCATAGTAAAAAGTGTTTTATCTGGGTAAAATATTGTGAAGAGCAGGTTATTCAAATAAGGAAGGAGATATAAGCATCAATAATCAGGGAGGAAGACCCAGCCTTTTTTGTCATGATAGCAATGAGGAAAATTGCTTGGCATCAACTAGAAATAATTTCACCATACTGATGGCACCTCTCCTCTCCTCTCCTCTCCTCTCCTCTCCTCTCCTCTCCTCTCCTCTCCTCTCCTCTCCTCTCCTCTCCTCTCCTCTCCTCTCCTCTCCTCTCCTCTCCTCTCCTCTCCTCTCCTCTCCTCTCCTCTCCTCTCCTCTCCTCTCCTCTCCTCTCCTCTCCTCTCCTCTCCTCTCCTCTCCTCTCCTCTCCTCTCCTCTCCTCTCCTCTCCTCTCCTCTCCTCTCCTCTCCTCTCCTCTCCTCTCCTCTCCTCTCCTCTCCTCTCCTCTCCTCTCCTCTCCTCTCCTCATTTCCTTTTCCTTCTTTCCTCTTTGTTCCTATTTTCCTTTTTTCCTGTCCCCTCAGACCCTGCTGTGGGGGGGTCAGTAAAACAATTCTGAATTTAAGGACACGAATAGCAGCGACATTTGGCCAAGCAGCAGAAATCCTGTTATTCAAGCCTTGTGGGATTCCTCGGGTGGTTTCCTATTCCTCCTTCCAGCTTCCTCACCGCCAGACCTCAGGATTGTCAAGTCCCAGCTTGTCCCTGTGCCTGTTTCCTCCTCCACAACTTCTCCCCCCAGGCTCTCCCTATCCCACACACATTCCTAGCCTGTCTTATGCTGCCCTCTATCCTTGGAATAACCTTCCTCCTACTCCAAGCACCAAACCTCATTTCTCTTTCCCAGCTTTCTGCCTGCAGATCCCCAGCGCTGCCCCACCATTCCCTGTGGGTGTCTCAGTCCTGGGATAACCCAAACCCTCTTTCCTAGAACTAAACCCCGCAGCTCATTTTGCATTTGGTGCTCATTATTGGATCTGGGATTAGCCAGACTGCCCCAAATCCACACGGCTGGACCCCCATGGAGAGCCTCTGGCAGGGCTGGACCTGAATGGAATTCCTGCTCACAGCGGGAATTCAGCTTTTCGTGGGAGCTGACTGACAGAAAATCCATTGCCCGGGTTGGTTTGGATGGTGAGGGGTCATTGTGCTCAAAGCCCAAAGATTCTGCATCGAGCATCCTGCTGGCTTTTGCAGGAATCCCTGGAAGATCAAGTCATCCACATGAATCCTCTTCTGGAGACCCTTAATAATGCTAAGAATAGGAGGAAGAACAATTCCTTCCATTTGTAAGTAGCAGTCTTTCACTGGCAGGTCACTGTAGATCATAAAAAGATCTTCCCTCAGAAAGAAATAAAACCAAAACTATCTTAAAATGCTTCCTCAAGCATTAATTTATATTTGCTAACACTTCCCACTGAGCATTATTGGTTCCTATTTACTTGAACTGAGTTTGTCACTTTCATTTTGTCTTCTTATTTTTATGTCGAATTAAAAAATAGTTTTTAACAACCCCTCAAATCAATGCCCTTTCAACGGATCACTGCTGCAAAGATTCAAAATGCAGATTATTTTTAATTTTACAGATTTTTTTCAGATTATTTTGCAGATTTTCTGCAGTTTAATTTTGGAGTTCTCAGTGAACATGTAAAACATTGGGAATTTCAACTGAAGCCTCACTCCTGTTTCTGTGTGCTACATACTTCTGCCATATGCTGCAGAGAAAGGAGGATTTCTTTAAGCTCTAATACAGAATCTAAGAAGAAAGACAGATTTTTATAGATCTGATCTTTGAAAAGATTAAATTTCCTCTCACTGACTTTCAAATTTGCCCCTACAGGCAACACTGTCTGTCCCTGATGAACACTCAGAACCTCTCAGCTACTTTCTGTTTTCCTACAGATATTGCAATCTTGATTAACGGACTCATCTTTTATTTTCTCATCCAAGGCAAATTTATCTGAATTGACTGTGGTGGCACAGGGAGGCTGGCTGGGGCTAACACTGGGAGTTGTAAGTAAGCAGATAATTCTCCATATTAACTTTGCTTTGGGTTTTTTCTTGTGTTGAATGGACCCTCTTTTGATTAAATCAGACACGAGCAAATCTGAAATGAATTCTGTGAACTGGAGGGATCTGCACTGCTGTAAATGAAACCAAACTCTGTCTCTTCTTCTACAGCGAAGTTACATGTTTTAGATGATGACAAATTTATTTCCTGTTTCTTTACTTGCCTGTGAGAGTCTATGTACACAAAAAGGACACGATGCCTCCCCCAAAGCTGTACATTTTTCACTCCATGATTATATTGCAACCATCACTAACACTCATCAGCACAAAACTGTAATTGCCTTGCAACCAAGACCCTAAAAATAGCTCTGCAGGGAAGGTGCATTGTTCTGTGCTTGCACACGTGCATCCAACACTAAACTGAGAGCCACAAATCTCAGCTCTCAAGGTGAAAAGACCCCACCACATTTCCTGACCAAAGCCCTTCAACACACAGAAAAAGGAGAGAGGAAACATATGGACCAGCCATTCTTTAATGTGGGATTGTCTGCATCTCTCTGACTTCCAACTCATCCCAGATTTGCATCACTCCCAGAGCCATATGTTGGATTTGCCTCTGTGGACAGTTCAAGGCCAAGGCAAGCTGAGGTTGTTTCCTGCAGCTTTCAGCCTCCTCCTGCCTGCCATGGCCAGACCTTTGCTGGGCAGGTCCAAGGTCCCCCTGCACCTTGGCTGGAGCTCTGTGGGCAGAAGGGGTTGTGAGTTCTCCCCAGAGTTACTTGGACTAAACAAAATTGGTAATAAAGGTGATTTGAGTCAACCTAAACTCTCCTGAAGAACTCACATAATGCACCACAGAGCAGACTTACATGGAGAGAGGGAAGGATGAAAATGCCCAGGCAGGACCTCCTGGTGATTTGGTGTCCCTTTGGGGATTTTGGAGTGAATTGATGCAGTGAGGTTTAGAAACCAAAAGCCAAACTGTGTTAGAGACTGGCAGAAGGCATGGACAGAGTGACTTCAGGGTACAAACCACCTCCTCCAGAGCTCTTCACTGAAACAAAGGGCAGTGCAAGGACACAATGCACAGGACAACCCTACAAACCATGCACTGGCAATTCAGAGGATGCTCAGTAGCAGGATGAGTTATTCTGGACAGCTGCTCCTGAACCCAACAGTGACATAACTGGACAAGCATTGACATTTTCTGCCTCTCTTTCACTTGCTACTAAAATGTCTGTACTAACACTCGTGTCAGTGGGAACATTGTGAAGGTTAAAGGCATATTCTGGGAGCATCACTGAAGAATGCTGTGTTTTTTGCTGCACTCACAAGATTTCCAAAGGATATTGGAATGCTGCTTTCACTGATATCCAAAGCAAAATTGTCACTGACATCCAGAGGGCTGTGACTTTTCAATCTCTGGCTGCTGCATACATCTGGGATACAAACATATATATGCTCCCCTCTGTGTTCCATGTCTGGAGAAGTCATGCATCATTTCTCAGGAATGAGCCAAGAGATACTATAATTTCTTCCTTGAACTTACTGCTACAGCACTTTGTGTGTGTTATTCACTGCCTTTAATGCTCACATCTCTGCTCAATCCTCTGTTTCTAGGATAAAAAGCCTACTCACCAGGACTGAGCTTGGTCAGAGATTGAAATAGGTTCTCTGCAGTGGGGGGTTCTTACTAATTATCCAGGAAAAAGAGGATTGCAAGTGACTTTTCCTTAGGCAGGCCAGAGTGAGAAAGGAAAGCTGTCTTCCCTTATCTTGATCAATGAATGGTGAGGTCCCCCTTGATCTGGCAGGGCTGCCATGAAGGTAAAAATGATAATTTTCAAACTGAAGTGTTGAGCTGCTTCATGCTAATTGCTTGAATCTCCTCAGGACAGGGAATAGAAGACAGCCAGGACAAGCTTTTCAATACTCTTGAAAAGGTTTGGGTGTTCAATCCCACTTACTTCAACATGGATCTCCTGGGCAGCCTGAGCGACTTGTCCCCTTGCCCCACTAAGGGTGGGTTTTTTTGGGTTTTTTTTTTGTTTGTTTGTTTGTTTTTCTTTTGTGAAACACTCAAAACATGCTCAGGAATTGAAACCTAGAAGAACATTCAGCCTCCAGTCCAAAACCTGCTTGTTATGCCTTGTTTGGACTGATTGTGTAATTACCTCTTGCTGCAGAAACTTCTTCTTGTGTTCAATCCTAATTTTTAGCGTTGCATCAAGGTGTGATCACAGCAAAAAACCACAGATGGTGGGGAAGAGCCACTTCTCACTGGAAGCCTGAAGGAACATCAGTGAAAGTGAAAATACAGCAAACAGGATGCTCTCCCCCTGGCCTGTGCTTCCTGTAGGGATAAAATTCAGCTTCTTCAACCTGAGGATAAATACACAACTGAGGAGCAGCTGGGACAGCCTGAAGATTTGTTCAGTTGTCTGTGAGCTGAAGCCTGAAGATAAAATATCAGCTCCAGAGTAAATGAGCGTGATGCAGAAGTGTCTGGTTAACATTCAGTGGCCTGGGGTTTGCAGGACTTCAGATGAGCTGTAACAGGGTTTGTTTGAAGCCTGCAAACTGACAGATCTGAAAGCTGTGGCAGAGAGCACAGGTTAAAACCTGCTCATTTCGCATACACGTGTAATCTCAAGGAGCAGCTTTTGTGAGGAGAAGACTTGACCCTTTGTCTAGTTTTGACACATATTTTCCTTTTTAATATCATTTTGAAGAGTATCTGTTGCTGAGCAGAGCTTATTGGGAATATCTGCTGGCTTCTGAGACTATTATTATAAGCAGGACTTGAGCTACAGCAAGATCAAACAGTCTCCAGCTGCTGAACTTCCAGTGCCCTTTCCAGCAGCTGTTGGTATTTTACAGCTCCCAGGATTTATACATTGCAAACAAGCCTTTTGTACAAAGCAGATATGATTTTCATAGTCCACAAAGACAGTCATTCCAAATCATGGCTCACAAGTAACACACTGCAAGATCCTCTGGTGTGTTTGGAGCTGTGCACTCTCCCTGCTCTGGGCAGGGTGGGAGAGCAAAGCACAGGGATGGTCTGAAGGGACCTGGCTGCTCAAATCTCAGAGGGATGGAAAATTATTTTAAATATTTGACACCATGGCCTGGCTTCCAGCTTATGGTGCAGATTAAGAATTCCCTTGTGGGAGTCTGTGTCCCTGCTGTCCTTTGATGTCCTGGGCTCTGGTCCAGAAGAAGAAAATTCTGACCTGGGATGTCATGGAGAAATTCCAGCAGAAGCCAAGGAGGAGCAGGCAGAGGTGGACAACATGGACCTGGCTCGAGATCTCACACTTGGTGACACAAACCAGGGCAAAGCCAGTGTGCTATGAGCTCAGCCAGTTCACTGAGATTGGAAAAGCTGCTAAACCCAGACTCTTGTTTCTGGGGAATATAGAATGACCTTAAACAACACTCCGATTTTTTTTTTTTTTTTTTAAATGAACAGATGTGCTGTTGAGAGTCAGAGCTGGCATCCACAGCTGCCACAGGGCAGCAGGCCTGGCAGATGGCTGAGCTGTCAGCTAAGGACTTGATCCTGCTTTGTCCAACAGCCCTGCCTTGTTGGTGAGTTTGGAGCCTTGGTGGAGCACAGGCACAGACCCTCCAGAGCTGACAGGAGCCCAGGGGCAGCAGCACCTTGTTTGAGGTATTATTGCTCTGTTCCAGCCAGCCCTGCTGAACAGTGTGTGTGAAGGGATGGAGCTGAGAGCTTCTTCTCTTCTGTCCTTCCCAGTCTGCTCCCAGCAGGGCTGATCTGCAACCATTTTGGTGAGCATGCAGCAAGGGAATGGGGACAATGAGGGATTTCCTCCCTGGTACTCAGATTAACATGTTCACCTTCCCTCCAACAGGGACTGACAAAGTTACTCAGCTGCAGTCTGGAGAGCTCCAGTGGGGTCACCACCAAGCCCAGGTGAAAAGCAGGGAACAAGCTGGAGTGGAAGAGCATCCTCTCAGCATCAGAGTGCCAGAATAGAGGATTTGGCCATCAAAGGCTGCCACTGAAACACCTCTGGGCCAATCACCCTATCTCCTCAAGCCCAAGGAGGAGAAAGGAACATCAGCACAGCCAGTGCAGACAGTTCTGTTTCTGCCAAGCCCCTTCTGTAAGCCTGTGTAAGCTGAAACATGCTCTTAGCAAAGTCAGAGAGGAGTCCAAGCCCTCTGCATAAACAGATCACCCCAAACTTCCAGGGCTTTTCCACATATAGCAACACTGGGGAAAGTACAAGCTTGAACCAAATTAATATGTGCCTGTTGCCATAAAGGCAGAGGTGGCTCTGCCATACAGAAATGTTCATCTCAGAAATCCTTTCTAGTGACAATTAGTTAAAAATACTGATTATGCAAATGTCTGACCTGTGATGCCACAGTTGGGCATTTTATTGCACAAAGAACAGCAAGGCTGTTCCATGACTCCCCACCAGGCTTTGATTAAAAATATAATCCTTACAGAAAATCTGAAAAGGAACAAACCCCCAAAAGCTCACAGCTTGTTTCTAGTAACACAGAGCCGTAGGAAAGCTACCTAAAAGACACATCAACCAAAGATTAAATCAAGGTTTGCTTCCCTTGCTTGC
This sequence comes from Ammospiza caudacuta, assembly GCF_027887145.1. Classification (NCBI taxonomy): domain Eukaryota; kingdom Metazoa; phylum Chordata; class Aves; order Passeriformes; family Passerellidae; genus Ammospiza; species Ammospiza caudacuta. Next base: position 14,496,551 of record NC_080609.1, read on the forward strand.
ATGTTACTGAAGAGGCAGAGCCCTGCAGCTCACTGCAGCCTGTCTTGCCTTTCCTGATGGCTGTGCCTCGTCTCTCTGCTGTGCTGTCACACAGCCATGCTAATGCTTAGCAGCAGGAACAGTATTTAAGCATATTATCAAACTCCACCAGTTATTCATATACTCCACTGCACAGACACACTGACAGAACATGATCAGAGCATGAATCACAGACCCTTTGGTCTATCTTTTTTACACTCAGCAACAATTTCTTTTCTTTGCTAGCAAGTAGGTTTCTGAAAGTGACATTTGACTGTGCCAAAATATGTTCTGATTGTGCTTGGTTATAGCAGCCTATAAGCCACATTGTCCTCTCTGTCAGTGTATAAAAGTATGAGCCCAAAAGGTAAAAATGTAATCTCTCCATAACATGCTTTCCTTTGGCAGTGCTGCAGAATCATTCATTCAGGGCAAATGGGTTTTCCATGGAAAGGACCCCCTGTGAGGACTGAGACTCTAAGGATTGCTTTAATGCTATTCCCAGGCCAGCATTAACTCATTTCCTTTCCCTGTACCCACAGGGAGGATTTCTGCCTCTCTCTGCACAAGTTAACAATCATAAATCTGCTTTCTCATGCAGTACCAGGCTGTTCTCTTGCTGTATCTGAACTGGTCATGCCTTTCCTCCCCTGCTCCTTCCAGGTGTGACACAGCATCACAGGGTGGTAACAGAGGAACAAAGATCACACCAAGCAGGGGTGGATTTGCTTCAGAAATCCAGCATGATGTGCTCTGTATCCTCCTTCAAGCAGAGGAGGCTGCAGGTAGAGTGAACATCAGGGTACAATCAATTCTGTCAGCTCCATGCGTCAGCACGCAAATGTCCTCAGCTCTGGTGCCCAGTGCTTCCCCATGGCTCTTTTGTGGAAAGGACAAAGCCTGTTCCTGTAACACTCCCTTCATCCAGGTAACAGCCTGTGTCTGCTCCTGTGTCCTTCTCTTCCCTGCTGAAAGACAATCTTGCTCTGACCTTGAGATTCCTGCCCCTCCAGCACGAGAAGCAGACGGTGCGCGCGCGTTCGTGCGCTCGGGAAGGCACCACGAGCGCTGCTCCAGAAACATTCCTGCACAGATGGGAGCCTGAGTGCAGCCCTGGATTAATGACAGGCTACAGAATCTCCCCCTGGCACTCAGTGGCCTTCTGGTGCCCAGACAAATGTCAGGTTTCGATCAACCAGAAAAACCCGCTGCCTACCAGGGCTGTCATCAGCTCAGCCCAGCACTCTGCTGTTGGGAGGTGAATGGGAGAGAAGGGGAAACTGCTTTGAACATTTTGAGCTATCAAATGGACAGGGTTGCATCCTACATCTCCTCTCTGCTTGTGGAACTCCATCTTGGGCTTTGCTAAACTGATGAACAGCACCAGCATAAAAAGGGGAGACTGACTCTTGAGATGCATCCAGCACCTTGAGGATGTGATGTTTCTTTCTGAGGCTGCTGTCACAGCACTTCCAGTAACTCTCAGGAGTGCTGGAAACAGGACAGGAAAGCTCCAGAGAATCCTGTTAATATTTTGCCTTGAAAGTTACAAATGAAGATGGGAAATGCATTACAGAAGAAGTTTTGTGTTACTTTTCTGTGTATCCAAAGCTAAAGCCAGTTGTTAAGGGGCTATGATTCCAGCTGGGAAATGCAAATGACTTTATAAACCAGAAGGTTTTCTCTGTCCAGCCTTGGTAACTCCTGTTAGCTCTGTCACTCCACTCCTCTTTGTCTCATTCCAGGAGCAGCTGGACTACCTGAGGGTTGCTTTGCACAGCACATCCCTGCATTTCACCCACTGCATTGCTCCAAATGGATTCAAAGAGTGTGCAGCAATCCTCAGGCAAAGCACATAATGCCTCCTGCACAAGCTGGGGCTGGCTGAGCAGATCCTCATGCAGGAATGAAAGAGTTTGGTCATCCCTTCACAGGTTGCCTTGTGCCCAGGGGAATGTCAGGCTGAGAGACACCTCCAAGCACCAGGGCCAGAGACAGGATGTCTAATAAACCTCTCATTTTGTGAGAGAGGCACAAAGAATTAGGAAATACACGAGCAGGAACTAGACAAATTGGCACCATTTTTATTGGCCTGTATTGCCTCCTTTGACTCTTTTTTTTTTTCTTTTTTTTGCAGGACAACCACAGAAGCAGGGAGTTGCAGAGGGGGAAGAGCAATATGAGTTTTCACCTATGATATATATAATAAAGTGGAAGGGCAAGTAATGGAAAGCAGTGAACAGCAAACAAATGTGCTATGAATAGGCAGTTACTCGTGCTGTTTGAATTCCAACACCATTACTGAATGCACATCTTCCACTTGCAGATGTCAGAGCTCTGCATCCTGTGCAGGGATCCTGTCCCTGATGGGAAATCACAGAGGGAGTGGCTAGAAATGGCTGCTTCCATTGCTTCTGCTTCTTCCAAGAACTTTCACAGGTAGGAACATCCACAGGCTTCCTTACAGCAATATTTCAGTGCCTGTGGGGCTGGGAAGATACACCAGAGAAGATCTTAGGCAGTGATGAGGCTTCTGCACTGCTGATGAGTTTTTCTATCATTATACCTGTCTTTCCATGTTAGATACCAAACCCTGAATCCCAGCTTGATCTCTGCAGGGTTTGTGGACAATGAGAAGGCACCAGAGCTGCTGCCTGGCTCTCCTGCCCTGGGGGAAAAGGAGTGCAGGTTGGATTTAAAAGGGTTCCATTTACTCCAACCAAACTGGGCTGACTAAACTGATGGCAGTTATGACTCAGGATGCCTTTGGTGCAAATAGAGCTGCAGAGTCTGAGTTTCTACAGCAACCCACTTCCTCATGCATATAATATTCTCTCTTACACACGCTCCTGAAACTGACTTTTAATCAGACAGTTCAGTTAATAAAATGCAAATGAAGTGCACCTTCAGCTATGCGATAAATCTCACTTGCTTTTTACTATTCCTTAGTCAGGCAAAAATCCTACTAACTGATCATTTATCCAATTTAATACTGGAAAGTAAAATGTAGAGAGATTGTGGTAGTCATCTAATATTAGCAGCATGCATCATTAATTTTGCACATATGTTTTTGTCATAACATAATGAAAGTAGCTATTGTAACAGCCATGCAGAAGGGAGCATTCTGTTCTTTCCAAGAACCTAAAATCTGCATTTCCCAACTTTTATAATAATTACACAATAGTCATCCTTCATCCAACTCACTCTATCCTTAGATTTCAACTTATGGATTGAGATCACTGCCTCAATAATACTTTAAAGCCAACAGCTGCAAGATTACTACTATTATTTTTCATTACTACTAAAACAATTCAGTGCATTTCCTATCACAGGATGGCACAAGGTGTATTTTAGTTTTATCAAGGACAAAACTTCCACCCCTTCAGTTGTTTGAAGCCCCACACGTTCTGTTTGCCACAGGCTTGGCCTGATGGCAATTCAGAGGAATGGCCACAAGTTTCTGCAGCTGCTTTCTGGGAGAAATTAAACATTAGGGTGAGGAAAATAAACTGAGGTTGCCCTGTTCTGCAGAATTAAACAGTGGCAATTACAGGCACTGAGAAGCTTGGGATGTCTGGGCAGGAAAGATAAGGGCTGGGAGAAAAAATAACAGCCATGTTCAGTTAGAGACACTGAGAAAGTCAGTGACTTTCTTGTTAATTATTGATAGGGCAAGGGGCCTGAATAATTTCTTTCCAAATCAATGCCAGAAAAGTTAGTAAATGGAGAAAATCCTGAAATCTGAATCTATGTCTGCTGCCTCTAGGGAGTGGAAAGAGAATGTCTTCAAAATTCAAGGCCTGGATTTCCCACTCCTCAAACCAGCACAAACCAGAGGAGGGCGAGGATATGAGCATGGGAATACAAGATTTCACTGTTCATTAACATTTAAAAGCTAAAACAAAGATATTTGGTTCACTTCTCTTAAGCAGGACCACACAGCCATCACAAAAGGGCAGTTCCAGCTCAGAGTCTCTTCACTCAGGCCCAGGATGGACAAATCGGTTGGGTTTCTGGCAAGAGGGGAAAGAAAGTGCTGACCAAGAGACACAAGTTTAAGTAAAACAAGCAACAAAAAATTTAAGCCAATTTTCTACATATGGTTGTACCAAAATCTGCTTTTTTATCTGGGTACACACCTTCCTAGATCCAGTGTGAGCCAAATGAGGCTAAGCCACAGGCTTAGAAAGTAAAAGCTTTCAAAGGGTTCTGGTCCCATTTGGACTGGTGTGAATCTAGATCATGATAAGAATCATTCTGCATTTATATCAGTTCAGAATTTGGCATACAGTCCTGACTTCTGTGCTGGCACACAGATCTGCTCCTGTGCACCATAACAACCTTTTCTAGGAGCTGTATTACTCACACCAGAGATATGAAACTGCACTAAACAGGCATTTCAGGAAACACCAGGCCTCCCACTGGTATGCAAAACCCTCTAGGATCTGATAATAAAATTACCACCTCAGGGCTTTCAGGAGCCATTAGAATAGAAATTACTTGCTTTGGGAGCCTCATTGCTTGGACTCCATAATTCCAGGTGAAGCTGCTGCTGAATGTGGCTCAGCAGGAGGAGAAAATGTAACTGAAGGGATGGGAGGTGAGAAGAATCATGTTAAAGATTCTCTCCTAAAGATTTGGGAGCTCAGAGAAGACAGGAAAGAGCAGAGGAGCTGACAAGCTACCCTCAGCCAAGAGAAGGGTGACCTCTCCACCCACTGCAGGCTGTTATCCACAGGGAATGGTGAAAGGCTCAGGATTCATCGAGGCAGGGCATCAGCTCCCTCAGGTGACTCATAAGAGGCTCCTTTTCAGAACATGGAATGAATAAAGAGCACATGGGGATGATGCATGAGCTTCACAGGCAGCCTGACTGTAACTCAAATAAAGACTGAAAAGCCTCCTGGTTAAAGCAGAGGAGCTGCTGTCACAAGTTCTGTCCCTGGTCCACCACTGATACTCAGTATGAGCCACAGCAAGTTGGGGTGGCATTTTCTTGCAGTGCAAACTCTTTTTTAGGAACCTGTGTGTGTACAAACAGAGGTTTTCATGCTTAACTTACAGAAGCTGAGGCCTGAGTCACAGAGATCAACTGTAACACAGGAGTGTTAAAAGAATCTTATTAGCAGCCTTTCACAGGATGAACACTGGATTCCCACCCCTTCATTAGGAACAAGGGAACTTGTTGGATGGCCCAAAATGAAGGATGGGCCTCCTGAGGCAGGTCCTGGGTGTGAAGGAGCTGACAGGAGGGCCAGCAAGTGGATACTTGAGGATTAGCTCACTTGGAAGGGCTGGAGAACACCCTGGCTAGAACCCAGAAGGAGAATTGGGTATGACACATAACCGGGGGCTTTTTCTGCCTTATTCTTCAAGGAAATGAACCCAGCCAACCATTACAGCTCTTCCACTCAGAGCACCTTTAGGGATGCTCAGATTTACCCAGCTCATCTCCCCCACGGTTTCTTATATTGTCTTCTAGCATCTCATACAACCTGGAATGGATTTAATTATTCCCTTCACCCTCCCACCTGATAGCAATAGTCATTCCAGAGGAATTTTTAGGGATCTCTCTACATAAAGATATTGTATTTCCTTGACATTCTTTATTAATTAGACCCATTTTTATGTAATGATGCTGGTAGGCCTCTGCTTATAACACATCTCCCTCTGCAGACATGAAACTCCTTTCCATCCAGCCCTGGGGCATGCTTCTCCCTCTCCTGCACCTGAATTGTTTTTTATTTAATGTAATTGGAGAAGTTTTAAATCTGCACCAGAGCAGCCATGTGGCTGTCTGCTGCTTCTTCTGAAGTCAGTGTTAACTTCCACAGGATGTTAAACTCACAGATGCCTCATATGCCTCAGAATTTATTAACTGAATCTCAGATTCCTTCTAAAGAAGCACAAGTTTCCAGTGACATTTTGTCCTGCTGCTGCTAACGGCTTGTGTGATCCACAAAAACCTTTTCCTGTCTGCAGGCATTGGACCACGGGGTTCAAACTTAGATCTCTCTGCTCAGAATTACTCAGTCACTAAATGCCAAAAGGAGATGAGGGCTTTGGAGGGAGTTCACCAGGCAGAAATAACTGTTTCATTTTTCTTTATTATCTTCTATTCTCATTCTCCTGGTCTGGGGGAAGGAAAAAACCCCATTGTGTACTTGATTCAATACTGTGAGACTCCAGCATGCTGCACAAACAGGAAGGGGCTGTGTATTTCTAGGTATTAACTCATGGCAGCACAGTGAATTGTTGCCAACTCGTGCCACTGCCCAAAAGAGCTGTGTGAATTCTGAGGGTGAGCAGGATGCTTTGGGAAGAGTCACTGCAGGACCAAGCTCCTGTGGCCCCATTGAAAACCACACATGGAGCCCAAGCACCTTGGGTGAATTCTTTGGGGTTTCAGTCTGTTGCCAGGGCAGGGTTTAGCTTCTCACCCAACTCTGTGCACTGGTTTTGGCTTCTCCCTTCTTGGAAAACTGCAAGGTGTGGAGAACAAGGTGAGGAGAACAAGGTTAGGAGAACAAGGTGAGGAGAACAAGGTGAGGAGAACAAGGTGAACCACCTGTCCAAGAACAGCTGCCAACCTGCCACTGAGATACCTGAGGTGCAGTTGCCCTGGTCTCTATTTTAGATGACCCTCTTTGCTTTGATTTCAGCATGTTGGGCCCTTCTGATAAACATCATCTAAATGTTTGCTGTGGCTGCCCCATCCCTGGAATGCTCAAGGTCAGCTTGGATGGGGCTTGGAGCGACGTGGGATAGGGGAAGGTGTCCCTGCCCATGGCAGGGGGTGGAATGGGATGGTCTTTAAGTCCCTTTCAGGCCAATCATTCCATGATCCCACGACTTTTATGCTTGTTACAAAGTATTTTTTCACATTTATTCTCCTTTTTTCAACTAGCTGGAGGACAACCCTGAAGAAGAAAAGAAAATCCATGGCAAGATGGAAAAGGCTCATCCTAAAGCAGAGCGTGACCTCAAAATGACAACTGCCAACCTCAAGGAGATGAAATGAGCAAAACTTGAAAGATGTTCTAAGGAATTTTCATGGCTTAATATGTCAGTTGGAGTGGAATTTCCCAGGGTACAAAATCCTACTGGGTGCAGTTGTGCTACGTCACAGCTCTGACAGCATCAGCTACAGCTGAAAAGTGCCTTGACCATAAATTCACTGGGAAAATCCAGATCTCATCAGCATTAATCCAATGACAAGCACAAGTACAGTTCAGTAATTGAGGCAGGCAGAATCAGAAATGCAAGATTTTGTTTCTTAAGTCTTTCTCTGACTCATGGTCTGATATTTGTAATTCATCTTCCACACTCACCCACATATAAAGTGTGTATAATCACCGGGAAGTTTTGAGGCTTAAATGTTTATGTAAGGCCTTCTGATCCTCAGACAAAAACTGTTTTAGAATTGCAAAATATTATCACAAATTAGAACTTTATTTTAGTGTCACTATTGACTACTTCAGTGAATGGTCTGCCAGTGCTGCTCTGAGAAACCTCCCCTTAGAAATTAACTTCCTGGAATACAAATATCCAACTCTATATTATCCAAACCACTAATTTACCTAGTTAATGAGCTAAGTAGCAAAGGCAATGTGTACAATCATTAATACATACTGCAAGCTTTGCTAATTCAAATTCTCCACAGGGAATACAAGATCCTTGTGCTTCAGAGCAAGGCCGCTGGGACACTTAAGTGACAGAAGAAAAATTAAATGTTTTAGTCCTTCAGAGCTGCAAACAGGCTCAGCTTCCCAGGCTGCTTGAGCCTTTCTGTGCAGACCCGTTAATGATGGGGTAAGAGGAGCTTCCACAAAGGGAAAGGGACTTAAGTGCCCTGCCAGTCCCATTAAGGAGACAGGACACTAAATCTCAGCTGTTCACTACAAGCAGAAAATGTAATTTGGCTTAATTCATTTGCTGTAATGTCCTACCTTTGCCACCCACAACAGGCAGCTTGTGCAGCTTTGACTTTTTGATAAGACTGAGTTGGCATAAAAGATTAATACAGCCCTTTAAATCTACCCTGTTAAAATGGAGTCTGGATCCCATCTCTCTTTAAACCCTTAAATAACAGAACCAGCTGAGATCTAGTATTTATTCTTCCCCAGGCAGATACTGATGTTTTTTTTTTTACAGCAGATTCTGACTTCTTTATGAGCTTGTGAAACCCCTGGGCCTGGAAACATTTGCCTTTTAGTTTCCAGTGACTGAACAGTTCAGCCAGCTCTGAATCCAGCTTGTCTTGTGTATTATCCACTCACTGGAAACTCCACTGTGAACTCTGGGGAACTGTGTGCTCACTGCAGATCTCCTGCCATGCTGCTCTAACCAGGAGAAAGGTGATGTGTTCCAGGATCCTCCTCAGGAAGTCAGCAAAGATGTCTGGTAGACTTTTCCATGGACTCTACTGCCCTCCAAGGCACTGTCCCTCTCACTCTGGAAGGAAAGGTGGTAAATCAAACAAGAAATGAGGCCACAGTTCACAGGATGTGCAGTGTTACCATTCTGAATTCAAATATTTATTTCATCCAAGTATTTCAGTATTCAAATATTTAACTAAACACTCAGCATTTCAACAAAAACATGACACAAAGACCTAGATTTCAGCTATTTCTATGAACAAGCCTCTATTTCCCTCAAGTAAGCTTGATTATATTCCTGAAGACCAAATTCCAAAATCATACAGGAAGCCAACCATGCTGCAGATAACATCAGCTGTCTGCTGAGACACCTGGCCAGACATTCCTGCTTTCTTGGCTCAGTATTCTCAGCCATAGATCTCTCCCAAGAAATAAAACCCAGTTGAGCTGACAAACATAAAAAGGGAGTGCAGAAATTAAGATTCTTGTTCATATTCCCACAAATTTCTCTCACATCTCCTGCTCACAGACACTGCTGTGCCCCTGTGTGTACTCCACTCACTCCAGACAGTGAAGAGCTGGAGGAAGACCTGGAAGGTGAGACTATATTTGAATAGAATGCTCTGAACATGTTCTAATGACTAATACAGATTGATAGCATCAATAATAAGGAACATTTTCATTTTAATTTACTTTAGAAATGTGAGCTGATTAATTCTCATCCATATCAGGAGGTAGGTCCATGTTGTCAGACATTAGGGAAAACAGGTAGAGGAGCTTGTCCAGTGGCACAGAAAGCAGCAAGGTCAGTTCAAGCAGGGCCACAGGAAGAGCAGTTGCCATGGCTGGGATAGCAGAGCTCATGGAGATGCCCCAGAGTGGAAGAACAGCTGGAGATGGACAAACAGCTCATGAAGGCAGAAATTGGTAAGCTCAGTGTAAGCATGGAATCTCTGCAGAAATCCAGGGGGTGAGACCAGCAGGGAATTCCTCACCAAACCAACGCAGCCACAGGTGCAGCCATGAGTGCAAAGCAGAATCCAGCTCTCCAGTGGGAGCTGCTGATGCCAGGAAGCAGTTGTTGGCAGCTGATGCTGAGCACTGCCCATCCTGGCTGATGGAGCGGGCATCCCCCTCACAAAGGTCAGGGCACTCTGCACTCCCCCGGGCTGCTGCAGTCATCCCAGTGTAGTTACCAACTGGAATAAAGTGAGTTTGCCAGGGAGGGAGGGAGGGAGGATATCTTGGCCCTTGAAGCCTTACTCAGCATCATATGACTGGCCTTTCTCTTCCAGCTGAACTCCCATGCTCATGTGCACTGGCTGGAAGATAACCTGGCTGAGGCCAATGCCCAGCTGGCTGCAGTGGGGGAGAGCCAAGCTGAAAATAAAGCCATCAGACTCCAAGGTAAATTCTTGACAGCTTTGTGCAATGTTACCTCCCTCAGGTCCTTCTCTTGCCCTATATTCCATCCAGCTCTGGCAGCCCAGCCCTGTCTCCTCTCACAGATCTGCCCAATCCTTCTCTCTCACTCCAGTCACATTGAATTAGTTCCTCTCCTTTTGTGTACAGTTGTTGCACAGCCAAAACCAGCCAGCTGAGTTGGGAGCTCCAGGAAGCTCAGAGCAGGCTTACCCAGACTGTCTATAAAGCTTTCTCTCACCTTGCATGCAGATGGCCTGAGGAGACAGCTGGGTGAGGAGTCCAAGGTGCTGCTGCTGTCCTGGGTCATCACTGCCTGTTCCTCTGAACATTGTCCACTTCAGAGTAACAAATCTGTTGTGTTAGCCCTCACAAAGGAGACCTTCCTCACCCAAGGTAATGTCTGGGCTTCTCACCAGCTGGTCTTGGAGGGGATGTGGGGCACATGAGCCTTGTATGGATATGGAAATGAGATATGGAGTCTCCCATGGGCTGGCAGCAGAGCAGAGCACAGAGAGCCTCCTGATTATCAGTCCACTGTCCATTCAGTGGATTGTGCAGCAGTTTATTTGCAGAGATCACAAAAGTCTGGCTCAAAATATATCAACATTTCATCTCCCTGTCTGACACCTGTGTGTTGGAAATGTCTGCTTATCTCCAAAGAGTAATTCTAGTGCTGCACCTGTATATCACCAGTCTGGCAAGGATTCTGTGCTCAGAACAATCACCAAATGGGTTTACTGTCATCATTCTTTGAAACACTGAAAGCAAATAGTGATGGTGACATGCCAAGTTCTGTTTTCAGTTGTATGAGCTCAATTCAATTCACTCCAATACAGCAAAATATAGGTAAGGGGGAAAAAAAACCACAAAAACCTTAGCTCCTGAACAGGAAGATATTTTGAAGGCTGAGATGTTTCTAGATGGTCCAGGACTGAGTGGTTCAAGTGGAATTTGCTCTACCTTGAGTCCTGCATGGCTGCAGTGGGAGCCCAGACAACACCAAGCAGGATTTGGACCTGATGAAAGAGCAGCTGGAGGAAGAGGAGCAAAACAAAGCTGAACTGCCGTTCAGCTCTCTAAACTCAACACTGAAGTCACAGTCTGGATGGCCAAATGGAGGACTGATGCCATTGATAGAAGCAAAAGCTGGAGGAAACTAAGTGAGCACTCAGCTTTCAGGGAGTCTGGGGCTTAGGGCAGTCTCATTATTTAGCTTGGCTGCTGAGTCACAGCTCAAGGATGTGATATCTTGGGATGTAATTTGGTAAGAGAGAGAGAAAGCAAAGGGCTCCAGCCAAGAGAAGGAAAATAATACTTGCAATAACAGAGACTATTGAGACCTAACTTTGGTACACTGACAACAGAAAACAAACCTTTCTGATTAAGGCTTGAATTTGGGTAGCCTTTTTTAATTTCAACAGGACTTTACTCTTCCATTAGCCTTACAAAAGCCACTATAATTTCCTAAGGATAAAGCAAACACCAAAGTTTTTACAATTTGTTTTCTGAGACTGCTGCCAAGTTGCCATCTTCTCCCTGGTGAAAACAGTGATGCTGTTTCAGTAGGTGAGGGCTGCTGATTCCACCACTCTTCAAATCCATGGTCTACTCACCAGGATATTTCTGCCATCTTTCCTTCAGGAAAAAGTTGGCTGCAAGGCTCCAAAAGCAGAGGAGACAGTGGGATCAATCCAAACCTGGGCTGCCAATATGGAGAAAATTAAGCAGAGGCTTTAGAACGAAGTGGAGGAACTCACTGTTGACTTGAGAAGGCCAGAAATCCAGGAGTGTACTCAGCCTGGCCACCAAGATCTAACACCTGGTGCCAGAGGCTCTGGGACATTTCTGTTAACTCAGGTTGGCTTTGATCCATTTCCTTATTTCTTAAGGTCTCTCCATAAATATCAAGTAATCTGTATGGCCATGAGAAACAAGGTAAGGGCTTCTCACATCAAGAGAAAACCCAGATGAGAGCCACAGCTAATTCCTGGGAGCACACAGCATGCTTCTCATAAGCTCATTAGCTGACTTCCAGAAACAAGAGTACAGCTAAAGCAAAAGCCCTCCTTTACTGCAAGGCAAAGTATTCATCTTCCTTTAAAGGATAATGATATCCTGCTTTGAACTTTTCAGTGCTGCAGTACTGGTGGGTTGGCCACTGGTTATTAACTACCAAACTCAAAGCAGACCTAAACAACACAGTTTAAACACCGGCTCCTTCATTAAATTAGTATTTCTTCTCTTGCTCATGTTAGTGTAAGAGCATGAATAGTAGTGCAACTGTAGGATATTTGAATAAAAATCTTGCTTAAAATAGGCACAAAGGCTGCTCCAAATCCACTGAAGTCCTTGGGTACCTGCCAATGCCTGCAGTTGGCTTTAGAACAGATCCCAAGAGCCGAAAATCCCACATACAGCATTGCATTACTGGGCTGAAAAAATCTGTTTCCCCATCCCTTTCTTTAATGAAGCAGTTCTTTATTCTATGGTTCCTGTGGTGTGCTTGTCACCATGGTATCTGAACACATGTGTGGATCATAAGGATATGTAGAATATTTGTGATTAAAAGCTCCTAGGAAAGAAAAATGTACCTTTATTCTTTCCCTTCATGACAAGCAGTTAAACAGTCTAAAACAGTCTTGAATAACATCTTGTTTATAACTGAATCTGCTTTAATATAGAAAAAGTCACACTGATCAACCCAGGCAATTACCAGCAGCACATCTGCACAAGGAACATCTGAAGTGGAAAACATTTGCTCCACAGCAGCATCATTATAACCACAGGAGCAAGGATGGCTATCACACTGATGGGAACTGGGTGATCTTGTTAAATTCCTAATGGTGAGGAAAGACAGCCTCATAAACATTTTAATCATCCATTCAGAGTGACCAAGAGAAATGCTGCCAGCCTTTAGAATGGCTGCCAATTTAACTGTGACTGGCTGGCAGGACATACAGAGAAGTGAAGTGTGAAGAAAACTTGTGTCCAGTGAATGCTTGGCTTTATTTTTCCAGGCCAATGCTGCTTGTGCTGCTCTGGACAAGAGGCACAGAGCCTTTGGTAAGATGCTAAAGGAATGGCAAAAAAGGGGCAAAGAGCTGCAGGTTGAAGTAAATTCACAGAAGAAATGTACACAACTGAAAATGTAGAGCTTTAGGCTGCCTATGAAGAATCCTTGGAGCACCTGGAATCTAAGAAGAAAGAGAACAAGGTCCTTAGGGTTAAGTACTGGTTTGATGTACAAAAATTGTGCATATCATAAGCCCCTTGATTTCTACTGAATGATCTGTTGGGGTGTCTTCCAGCACCAATTCCACTTCCCTTATTCCTAGCAGTGCTTTCAGTCTCTGAGGACATTAATTTGGTGCCATAAAAGAGAGGCTGCAGTGCCAGTTCTGGCTACCAGCATCCTCTAATTCTGAGCATTTCATTTGGAGGGGCTGTTAGCAACAGCCAGCTTTACCCTGGGAAGATGAAATTCCCTTTAACCTCCATGGAGAGGATTCAGCATCTCCAGCAATCAGCTCAGAGCAAGTCAGTCAGACTCCTCTAAATCTCTTTGCATCCCTTCTCCCTGCTGGCTGTTCAGTGACACCTTCCCCACCCCCCTGCCTTTTTTTTTACAGTTCTGTAAATTACAAAAATTGATCTCTTATAGGACTCTCTGGAAGATTACACTGTAAACATTTAGAAGATGCTACAGTCTCTTGTCCTTGTGGCCAAGAGAAAACAGTAATGGACACCCTGGCACACACCCAGAGTTTCCTGGGCTCTCCCCCAACCTCCATCAGCTGGCAGACAGCCCCTCTCTGCTGCAGGAGATGATGTGGTGTCCTGTGCCCATTTTGTGAAAGCAACCATCTGAAAGGGGGAAAGGGGAAGGCTGGATAAAAACTGGGAAAAAAATTCTCTTCATTAGTGTGCTTCATTCTTCCACCTCTGTGAGCACATGCAGCTAGCAGGGCTCATTCAGAAATCCAGGATAATATCTAGCAGTGAAAGAAAAGGGCAGCTCACAAAAAGTGACTGAAACCATTTCATGCTATTTCCAGTCAAAGGATCTGTCTGGTGCACTCAGGAGAGTTCATAGTCCTGAAATAAACCTATCACATGAAATATCTGTTTTCTTCCCTAGAGGAAATTAAGGATCTAATCAATCAGCTGAGGAAGGGAGGGAAGAACACTCAGGATTTGCAAACAGTGAGGCTGGAGACTGAGAAGGACAAACTGCAGGTGGCACTGGAGGAAGCAGAGACTTCCTTGGAGGTATCAATGCTGCAGATGTGAGAGATTCCTGCCAGCCTGCTGCCCACACACCACCAGATGGATTTTGCATTTATAACTGGATGGATTTTGTATGTATAATCACAGAGACCATAATTACATTATGTACATAATAAGGTTGCAGCATGGAGATTTTAAGTTAGACATTAGGAAAGTTTGATAATCATTAAGGGGAATTACTGCTTGGACCAGATTGTCTGGAGGTTATGGTCTCTGTTACTGGAAGTTAAATGCAGTCTGGTCTCACATCAAGTGGGACTGGTTTGGCAGGAGCTGATCCATATTTTAGACTGTACATTCTTAGGATGACCTCTTGAAATCTCTCCAGCCCTGTTTTAAAAGGTGGTATTTGTGAATGGCTTGGTACAAAGTCCTGGTATCTCAATTTTAACAGATTTGAAAAGTCACTATATTTTTATTACTTGGTGGGCAATAATTTGATACAAGGGCTGGATCAGACCCAAGATAACAGACTGCTGTACCATATGCTTCACTGGAGTCCACAGAAACACTCACCAGCATGCAATTGAGTCTCTGCAGGCGAGTCTGGAGACTGAAGTGAAGGGGTGTGCTGAAGAGCTCTGCCTGGAAATGATGGCCACTGACCTGCCCAGAATGGAAATGCAGCTGGATTGTGCCAGCAGGAACAGCAGTGAGCTTGTCCAGACCTGACCAAACTGCAACAGCATGGCCAGGTAAACTGGATGGAAAATAACTCCAGTTCTATTTTATACTTAAGTAACAAAGCAGTAGATTATGAGCTCTTGTTTAGACAGAAATCTTGAACACACTGGGAATTTATATTCAAAATCCATCGTTCTCCCACTCACACCAATTTCAATCTGCAGTAGTTTCAACAAATCTTATACAAGACAAGCATTACCAACAGTTTTTGTCAAACTGAAAACCCAAGAACTATTTATATGTAATTAAACCAAAAATGTTCTGTGTTTAAGAGAAGTTGAGATTGCTGTTTGAATAGGACAGCCAAGAAATGGACTGGAAACTAACAGAGATGTAAAACTAGAGAGCTTGCTTCAGCTCTTCACTGCTAAAATAAAACAAAGTAAGCAAATTAGTAAAAAGCTGTCTCTTTGTTGGAATGAAGTTATACAACTGCTGCCAAAAATCCAATTCTAGTAACTTAAAGACTTACAACAAAGATTCTGTCTCCCCATACACATCTATATGTACACACACACTCAAACCTAACTTGTGCTCAGTTACATCAGCCTCAATCAGAAACAATTCTCTTAAAGTCAGTGTGGCTACAATGAGAGGCAAACATGATGCTGGGGTTTTCATGGGGTTTGGTTTTAAGTTTTGGGTTTTAAAAAAAAAAAAAATCTGGCATCACCTTAAAGAACGGCTTTGCAGAGAGACCTCTTACAACTTTCAGCATCCTCTCCCTTCATTATTTACATTAATCTTTCATCTGCTCTCAGGATGCAAAGGGAGGAGGATGCTCACCAGCATGAGGAGCTGCAGGAGCTGTAAGTGCTGCCTCTGCCCACCTCAGGGAGAAGTGGAAGAAGTGCAGGCTGACCTGGAGGGCAGTGAGCACTCTGAAAAATTCCAGGAGCGGGCAGAGGTCATGGAGAAAGCATGATGAGCTCAGTGTCCATGCACAGAGAAAACAGAACTGCTTATGCAACAGCTACCTCATCAGAGAGCTCATGTGTGTGTGCTTTAACATTAAATCTTAACTCTGGGTAAGAAATCCAGGATTAGACAAATAATGGATAAATATCAGTGGTCTATAAGGCAAGTCTGATAATTCCATGGAATATGAAGAGCTCAGTTTTTAAAAATTTTACACTCATAACAGGATTTTCACAAAAGCACCATCTTGGCCCAGCTTTACTCCTAGCAAGGCTAATGAAGAGACTTTAAACAAATTTGGTGGAACAATTAAGACACTGCTGAGGGAAAAACCAGCCTAAAAGGGACAGCATAAGATTCTGCCTCCATTGAAACCAGAGTTTTACAGTTGTTTCCATGGTGCTCAGATTTCTTCCACGGACTGTAGCCCCCAGTGAAATCCATTGTAGTGAAATTTGAAGCCTCCTTGCATTACAGACTGCAGAATGAAATAACATACCTGCCACTTCAGTTTGTGCACAGATTTATGAAGCCACTTTAACATTCCCCATTAGAGTCTGCAGTGCTTTTCCATCAAGACCACCCATGATAACATTTCCAAGGAGGAGAATGTAACTTCTGGAAAGGACTGATAATCCAAGAAGCACTTCTCAGCTGCAATTATGGCACAATGGTTATAAAAACTGAGTCATAAATGTGGCTTTTATTCAAATAGGATAAAAAATACTACCAATACATTCCCCTCCAATTGACTGATAATAAAAGGATGCATTTTAAGCAGGTGAGCTGCTATCTCCATACTAAATTGGGGTTTTAAAACTTATTTGTTATATAAAACTCACATAGCACTGAACTTGTGCAGCATTCTGGAACACTGTGGCACATTTACATGATGTTGTTTTGCTGAAGAGCAGCCTTTGTTACCAGAATGCAATTTTTCTATTAAAGCCTTTGGAACTCTCCTTCCATAGTGTGTTTTTATTATTATTATTATTATTTTTACAGCAGCACCAATAACAGTCCTCCAATGATTCATATCAGTAAACAGTAAGCACTAAATGAGCTGTGGGGCTCATATTTTCCATGAGATAAAAAGACACATCCATATCATAAACTGTGGAGCAGAGACTGTGTTTGTTGAGAAAGCAATCAAATACAGCTTCAGTCAGGTCTAAAGCCAGCTGCTGCTACTGCAGCAGAGCTTTGAAATAAATAATATTGGTATATAAACTCAAATCCAGCAGAAATTCAGAAAAATGGATGCAGACTTCAGGACTTGGTAAACAACAGGGTCTGTTTCTGCCTCAGAGGTGTATCATTATGTCATTCATAAATCATCTCTGGCAGCTGAATGGAAGAGAGGAGCAGATAGGAAAGATGTTTTGAGTCTCTAAGACTTCTTTCTGCCCTCTAAAATCAATTTGTTTACTATTAAATGAAAGCTAGGGGCCTGACCTTCAACACTTCACTAATGAGCACAAGGAAATCATCAGCAAACACTGAGGAGGTGATGAGGGAGCAGAGAAAGCTGTGGCTGATCTAAGTCACCTCCCCACCTTTTGCCCTTTCTGGTGGTAGCTGGAAACTTTCAGGTATATATTCCATTATTTCTCTCCAGTGCTGATTTGAAAGCAGTGTTAATAATAGATGTCAGCACTTGCACTGCTTTTTATGATTTTGAAAGGCAGGATGCATGTTAGCTCACTGATTGCAGCCTGGCAGAATTAATCCACAAAAGAAGAAATTCACTTTCACTCTGCCTCCCTGGTAATCTGCATCACAGATGGCACCCTGAGGAATTCCTCCATTTCCTCTTGATTTGTCCTTTCTTTCACTTATTACACAACTCCACTCCTCACACCTATCAGCCCTCCAACAAAGAGTAGGCTGGGTTCCCTCTCCAGCGAGTCAGTGGCATTTGGAATTGGCAGAGGAGAGCAGAGCTGCCAGCACTGAGCAGATTGCTCCTTTGGCACTGTGCTGACAACTGGCACTTCCCAAATATCACAGCTAGCTGGGGATTTAATGCACAGCATTTCCTCCCAGACTGACACCGAGCCTTCTGCCACCTTTGTGCTTGCTGTGTGCTCAGACAATGTCTTCACCCTCCACCCACAGCACACACTCAGCCACCTTCTTTCCACTGGAGGGTGGAAATAAAAGCCTGAAGTGTCATTAGGATCAAAACTATTGATTTAATAACAGGTGGGGATAACAACTTTGACTAGTCCAGTGGTTCAAAACAAGCACCCCACCACCTGGTTTATGGTCTGATCTAGAGTGGTCCAAAATGTCAGGGATTACTTCCAACGATTTCAGTGAATTCTGGATCCAGCTTTCAGAAAAGCAGCTTGTGATACACAATAAAATTAAAGATATGGCAAAATTTCTCAGAAGGTAACACACAGATTTCAAATCTACATATCCTAGCTTTCCATGATCTGTATAAATAGCTGTGCTCCCAATCTGTTTCATACCTTCCTCACAGTCTTCCTGTGTGGCAAAAGATCTGTGTCAAGAGCAGGATCATTATGTGCACCTGGAAAACATTAAGAAGAACTATTAAATTGCAATAAAAGACCTGTAAGTCAAGAAGGAATAGGCAGAACAGTTAGCCCTGAGAGGAGGGAAAAAAACCCCACCATTATGAAACCCCAGGGTAAAAAAAAACATGTATAAATATATTAGAAAGATTATTCCAACAGAGCAGCTATGAAACTCTTTCCTGCACCTAGCTTCCACATTCAGCACAAATACCTGAAAAGGAATATTTGCATTTAACAACCAATGTGTCCCAAAGGGAATGCACTAATTCAAGGAAATCCAGGCTAGGCAGAAAAGCTGCATGTGGGAACTCTGAACCCACTGGAGCACAAGGGAATTTCAGCACTTTGCACCCCGTGCAGAACTCATCCATCAGAATCTTTATGGTGCCTGGATGCAGCAGGAACAAGCCCCTGGTCTCAGCAGCTGATCTACACCCACAAAGGAGAATTTGGAAGGTGTGCTGTCATCAGCAGCATGACTTTTATTTTTCAAAAAAACTCCAGAGCACGAGTAACTTCAAATTTTTCGAGTAGATACTATTATCCTGTTTCTGACCCTCAAAATGGCACGTCCACTGTCCTTCTGCTCCTCTGCACATGAAGGAACTGGAAATAGCCAGACACTGAACAGAAACACTGTGTGGAGACTGAAAATTCTGCACAAGAAAAAGAGGTCTCAGGCTTTCCTTCCTGGGGAGATTATCCAAGGCCTCTGTCCTCTCCCTCTGTGCCAGTGGCTCAGGGAATCTGGAGCTCCCGTGTCTGAATCCACCTGCCATGAATTTATTAGAGCAGAAAAGGGTGTGGGATGGAGATGAGGAAAACATAGGTGTGTTCTCAACACCAGCTGACTCATGCAGTTCTGAGAAAGGGAACACAGATATTCCACAAGTCTCTTTAGGCACAGAGGTACCCCTGGAACAGCTAATGGACAGTACAGATGTTTTCACTAATGGTAAAACAGAAGGGGAAAAGGAGCAGCATCCTTCTACTCCCCAAACAGATGCACAGTAAGGGCTAAATATTCTCTTAAAATAATAGAATAGAATAGAATAGAATACAGAAAAGGTGTGAAAGAATCTGCAGACAAAAGAATTATCTCTGTGTCAGACTCAAAACTTTGCAAATAATACATCCTTGTTATATCTGGAATGATGGAACTCATCCAACACTGTGTGATGGATCTGTGCTAGCAGAGATTAAAGATTCTTCAAGGCAAGGATGGGAGATGTGATCCAGGTCATCTCTTGCAAATAATTCCTCTCATCAATAGCCTTTATTCACAGTCTTATTAAGGTTTGTTGTATGGGGGGAAACTTGTATTTTTCACAGTGAGACGGCAGAACATCATATTCTGCTCAAACTCAAGATGTAAGGCATCACAACAGGAGGGTAGAGAACACAGAAGGAGCAAATTCAAACAAGCTGAGAGGCAAAAACAGCTCCTGTGGCAATGCACACCTAGAATACACTTTCTATTCACCAATTACCTGTTTGTGTATCTAACAGCCTGCTTCCAGAAAATCTTTTTGACTAGCTGCTACCCTGTAGCTGAATGAGGATGTCCCAGCTTAAATATTTTTTTCATATATACCTTAAGGTCAGATTGCATCTAAACCACTTTCACTAAAATCAGTTCAGCCTTGCTTGTGAGGCTGTAATCTCAAAAACATCAACATCCTTCTGGATTAGCACAGAGCAATTGTATCAGCACTACAGCAGGAGCAGCGGTGGAAAATTCTTTGGGAAGCTTCATTGGAGACAGGGTCTTAGCTTTTAATGCTTAAAACCTCTGCAGAGCTCCTCATTTAGATGCCCTCCCTCCATCTGGTGAAAGTTATTTTGTAAACATAAAACCGTACTTAAAATGTAATTTTGTTGCAGTTATGTAACTCTGCTCGGCCTAGTTGTGTGCCTTTAATCCTTGCAGCTGGGGCAGGTTTATTGCAAAACCAATAAGGGCTGCACTGATTACACATCTCGCAGCCACAGGACCACTGACAGAGGCCATCCACCCTCACCTCCTTCCTGGACACAAGACCTTGTATTGCACTTCTGCCATCCTGACAAATATTTCAGATTCATTCTTAAAAACCTCTGAGAGCAGCCCTCCATCCTGTCAGATCAGTTCC
Source organism: Ammospiza caudacuta (assembly GCF_027887145.1). Taxonomy (NCBI): domain Eukaryota; kingdom Metazoa; phylum Chordata; class Aves; order Passeriformes; family Passerellidae; genus Ammospiza; species Ammospiza caudacuta. Next base: position 14,516,939 of record NC_080609.1, read on the forward strand.
TAACACAGGGCTTCACTACTTCAAAGCAGTCACTGGTAATTCTTACCCAGATCTGCCTCGTTGTTGTCTCGGTTTATGACTTCTCGCCCTACCCTGTGGCCATAAGGGAACAAATTGTTCCTTTCCTCAGAGCAGCAGCCTTTCATCTCTCCCAAGACTATGCACATCTTCCCTCAGTTTTCTATCCTCTCAACAGGCTCAGCTGAAGTGGTGTTCAAAGACCCTGATCATTATTGCCACCTTTTCCCCCAAATCATCCACATTTCTCTGATGCACATGACTCTAATGCTCTTCTAATGCAGCTCAGCAGAGCAGGACCCCTTTGTGTGTGTTACTCAGATTTTCTTACCCTTATATAGTGTTGTGTGGTGTTTACCTCATCTACAAAATAATTTTTTTTGTTCCTATTCAGCTTTTGACCCTCAGCAGCCCCTCCACCCTCCCTGCAGCACAGCTGCCCTATTCCCAGTGGTGTAAATCTGATGGTGTTGGGGTGAACAGCAGTGCACCTGCTGCTCAACCACATCCCATTTTTACCACAGAGCTCCCATTTTGAACCCTGGTTCTGCCACTGTGTTTATTCTGAACTTGATCTCAGCTTCAGATGGAGTAATTGCAATATTGCATCACAGATGAGTAATGCACAGGTAATTCCCTGTACAAGCACTGATATTAAGTACTTCTTCCCTCAACCAGTTTTGCAACTCCTTTAGAGCAGTATCATCTAGACTGGTTTCCCAGTTTATTATTAGAATATCCTGCAAGCCAGTGTCAGAAACTCTACTAAAAATCAAGATATATGACATACATTGCTTTGCCCTTATCTGGAATCCTTGTTATGCTGCCAGAAGAGGAAATTAGATTGGCTCAATTCATTCCTGACAAAGCCATACTGGCCAGCATTCACCTTCTTTTTTTCCTTTGAGATGTTTATAAATTGTTTATTTTCTCTCAGACTTGAAATTAAACTCACTACTCTATTGCTCCTCAGTATATCTGGGGCTCATTTATCTCTCCCCATTCTCCCAGACTTTTTTGTTCATTGTTGTTGTACTTGAGCTCACAAAATCTCACAAGTTTGAAGGAGACAAACCATGAGACTCCAAAGAGGAGGCAATTCCTCAAGGGGATTAAGAGTAGGGTAATTTATTGCTCATGAACTTATTTTGATATTCCAACCCTCAATCATAGAATCATGGAATGGTTTTGGTTGGAAGAGACCTTAAAGATCATCTAGTTCCACCCCCCTTCCATTATCCCAGGTTGCTCCAAGCCCGGTCCAGCCTGGCCTTGGACACTTCCAGGGATCCAGGGGCAGCCACAGCTTCTCTGGGAATCTGTGCCAGGACCTCACCACCCTCACAGGGGAAAATTTCTATCAATATCCCATCTAACCCTGCCCTTTTTCAGTTTGAAGCCATTTCCTGTGTTGTGTCCCTCCATCCCTTGTCCAAAGTCCCTTTCCAGCTCTCTTGGAGCTCTTTTAGGTCCTGGAAGGGGCTCTAAGATCTCTTCTCTCTTCTCTTCCTCTTCTCTTCTCTTCCTCTTCTCTTAACAGTTCCCCAGCTCTCCCAGCTTGGCTCCAGAGCAGCCCTATCCCCTTTTCCTGTATCAGGTGTAGGGGATACAGTATGAAGGTGGTATAGAATATAATCTTACCCCCCAAAGAGTTGCAACTGACCCAATTACTAAAAATTAGGAGCAGGCATTATGTCAACGGGCCACACTTGCAGCCAATAAGAACAGTGGTATAAAAGAGTGGATTGGTGGGCTCAGCAGTCAGTTGGCTGCTGCAAGGACCAGGAAGAGTCAGTGTATAGAGGAGATGTCTTTAAGAAACATTGAGATGGTATGAAGCTCTGGTGATATGGAATCCTTGCACTATAATGATAAGAGAACTCTTGATGCATAAGGTAACAATTTGGAACACTGTGGCCAGCAGGACAAGTGCAGTGATTGTCTCCCTGTATGTGGCACTGGTGACACCACACCTTGATTGCTGAGTTCAGTTTGGGTCTCTCATTTCAAAAAGGACCTTGAGGTGCTGGAGCATGTCCAGAGGAGGGCAAAATGCTCATGAAAGGTCCAGAAAACCTTATAAGCCATGGCTGAGGAAATGGGTTTGGTTAGTCCCATGGAGACTCAATGTGGGTTTATTTGCTCTGATATTTGTGCCTTTTGTCTCAATTATACCAGAATAGATTTTCTGGGATGTATCCTGTAGGATGGGTTATGAGTGTTGCCGTTTGGGACACAATCTCGTATGTGTCCAGCACCTCTGTATTTTGGGAATCATCTACTGGGAACAATTGATAACCACACCTTTATTATTTTTCTCCTCAGAGAAACAACAGAGCAGGGGGAAATACCTTCTTTTTCCCCCCATTTCCTTTACTTGTAGTAGATCTGAAAGGAGCGTGTATTGATGCGGGATCCAGCCTCTTCTACCGTGCCTGCAGTGAGAGGACTGAAGGAAATGGCCTTAAATTGAGCCACTGGAGAGTCAGGTTAGATGTTATAATTTATTTTTTCACTGTTTAGGTGGTCAGACATTGGAACAGCATACCCAGCTAAGCGGCGGACTCACCACCCCTGGAGGCGATTAAGAGTCACCTGCCCGATGCGGTTTAGGGCACACAATGGCGGGGGCGCATTGCCAGCCGGGCTTTATGACCTTAAATTTCTCTCCTTACCTTGTCAATTCCTCAGCCGCGGCCGCCCCGCCCTGAGGGGCCGCGCAGGCGCCGCTCCGCCCTTTGTGTGGGGAGCGCTGGCGGCGCAGGCGCCCCGCGCGTTTCCTGCCGCCCGTGTCAGAGCCGGGCCCGCTCGGCCTCTCCCGCCGCCGGAGCGGAGTCGCGTTGACTGCCCAGAGTCCGCGAGTCCCGCTCCGCCCCCGCCGCCTCAGGTGAGTCCCGGCCGCGGCAGCGATGGGCGCCGGCCGCGGGGGGAGCCTGCGGGGCCGCCGGCGTGAGGGGAGCGCGGGGGGGAGGCACCGCAGCATCGCTGCCCCGAGGGGCTGCGGGCGCCGTGCTGAGGGCGAGGCGGTGGGCACCGCTCGCCGCTTCGCCCTGAGGGGCCGGGGAGAGGCGAGGCTGAGGAGGTGCCCCCCGTTTCCCCCGCTGTGCCCGCACGGCCCCGCCGTGCCCGGTGCTGGCAGGGCCCAGCTCACAATCCGTGCCTATCCCGGCCGGTTTATCTGCTTGATATCTGATTGCTAACGGTGTCTGGTGTCGGGAGGTGCCCGAGATGAGCCGCCCACCCCCCTGAAAATCCGCGCTGAGTGGCTTGGGAGGCAGTGACAGTGCTGGGAGGCTGTCCTGCAGCGCAGGTGCTTGGCTTCCAGGTGTTTGCAAGTGGTGTAGGTGCTCCGAGATGGGGAAAGGATTAAAAAGATCCATTTCTCGCTGTCACACGCATTCCATCACCACTTCTGAGTCCGTATCCTGGCTGGCTGCTTGTCCAGGAATGGCCAAGTACCATTCACCACATATTTCTCACCCCAGAAGAGGTGACAGCAGCTGAGTGCTGTACATCCCAGCCTCGATCCTTCCAGGCCTTGTACTGAAAGAATTGCTCTACAAAGGTGCAAGATTTCCCTTTTTTTTTCCTCCATTTAAAAATATTTTATTGAAACTCAAAGTCAGTTGCTTTCCATTTGAAATAAAACTCAAGGAGAGCTGCATTAAGTACTTGTTAAGAAAGCCATACAGTTATTTTCCCCATGTGAGATTTTGAGTTTGGATGATAGGAAGGCATTGAGGCTATTAATTTGTTGAGAATCATAAAGCCAGCAGCAGTTTCCCAAGAGAAATATAAGCTGAATTTTGTCTGTCTATTAGTAAGGAATAAATATAACTGGAAAACTTTTTTAAAGATTTATCTTCCCAAAGAACATGGCACTGTATCTATCAGGAGACAGAAATAGCACTGCTTTTTGAGGTTATCATCACTGTTGTGTTTTATGGGTTTGTAACCAAACCAAAATGGAAAAAAGTCTCTTGTAGCCACTTGTGGAGCTCAAGTAATTCAGTCAATGGGAAGGGATAGATCATACACCTTTGGGTAGGTTTTGGGAGCACCTGAGGAAAAATACCTGAACTAAGAGTTAGGGTGGCACCAAGTTTTATATGTAATGCCAGTCTGTGAATAAAATACTACAGTTGTGGTAGAAAGTGTTTCAAAATAGCTGCATTCCTTGGGGAGAGGAGACTGGATATTTTTACATTTTATTTCGGAAAGAGTAGCAAAGGCTGAGCATTCCTTGTTGGTGGAACAGCTCTTGAACTTTTCCTGTATATGGAAATCTGCTGCTACTGAATGTTGGCAGGAGCTAAAGCAAGATCCTGGAAAAAGCACTTTGCAGTTCTGTTTTGCTTCCACACATGGAATCTCAAATGATGGATGTCCAAGGGCAGAGGTAACCCAGATTATAGCAACATTTTCACATTAACGAAAAAGAATTATTTTGCCTAGGACTGTGTGTATTTAATACCTCATTTGATTGGTGGAATGTGATTATTATAAGAACCATGAAAATCATGCTGGTTAAAATTATGAGCTGGACTAAAAGCTCAGACTGTTAAAGTTGTATTTCAAGTACATTTAAAATTCACCCATAATTTGCATATTTTTAGAATAACACTGCTTGATTTCCTGAAATAAAATAAAAAGTCTCTCCAGTTTCTTGCATTGGTGAAAAACTGTCTCACCTCTGCTCCAAGATCCAGCACTTTCAAAGTATTTGTTAAACTGATGGTGTGATAGTAACTCCTGAGGCTCCCTAAGAGCACACTCATCCTTCTTTCAGTCCCAAGTTTCTGTTGGATTGCCATTCATTTCCTGTTTGCTTCCAAATTCCTACCTTGTCCTGAAGGCTCCACCCTCTGCCAACATGGCCATACTTGGGTATGTTGTAATTCCAGGCTGAAATGGGTGTGGATGTCTTGGAATGACATCACGGAGATAGTTCTTTTAGGAGGGATATGTGGGGGTAAAAATGCACTGATCCATCAGGCAGTGATAAATTGCTGTGAAAATTAGTGGAATATCCAAAAGGAATTGACAAGTCCAAGTTGGGTGTATTGAGCTGTGCACATTTCTATTATTACAGGTGACCTTGAGTTTTTATTCCATCCATTTGTGCTGCTCTGGTTAATACAGCACACATAATACTATTTTTTAATACCTAAAATATTTTGGTGTCTAAAATACTTTAATGTCTAAAATATTTTCATTTCAAAAATATACTATTGTATCCTGTGTATTAACCAAAGGCAGCATAAATGGATGGAAGATAATACAATAAAAACAGTTTAAACAACTTTGTGTCTGTGGATGGATGTGCCTCCAATTGCAGAACTTCAGTACTGTCTCTTGTACCAACCATCACTTTAAAAAGTAGGTATTTAGCCATTTTTAAACCAAATACTCAAAAACTATAATGATTCAGCTTGTTTTAATGTTTAGAGTTTCATGGGGCAGAAGCCTGATTATCAAACAGTTCACTGCTGTAATTAACTTGAAGAAATTACTAATTAGTTAATTACTAATCCTAGTAATTTTTCCCTGGGATACATGTAAATAGTTTTATCAAATAATAAATCAGCAGATCAGTTACTCATCAGTTTGACTTCTTGAAAAAAAGATTTTGTAGTAGTGCTGCCTGTGAGCCTGGATACAAGTCAGGCTTTAGAATCAGTTCACTGACCTTTGTCCTAGATATTTATTTTTTTAATTGTTCTATTTCCATAGTAAAATTAATAGGTTTATTAGATTTCTTGAGGACCTGCTCTCTTGTCTGTGAGGTTACACAAAGCAGCAAGTGTATCTGGCTTTTAGGGTAATTGCAATTAGCTAATGTAAGCAGGACAATGCAAATTCATCATCCTACTGAAAATATCTGGGATGTGACACAGGCAGCTCTTGAGCATTCTTATCATATTTATTAGCTTGTGATCTGTAAATTAATTGTAGCACTGCACTGAAAGATGCTTGGTAAATATTGAAGGTAAACTTGGTTTTATTAATTTTCTCATTTTGAAGCGTTTTGTTTTCAATTTTACACCTTTCAGCCTTCTCACTTTTTACAACATAGGAACCTCTTTAACTCGGAATGTCTCTGCATCAGTTCCTGCTGGAGCCAATCACCTGCCATGCCTGGAACAGAGACCGTACTCGTAAGTAATGAGCTCATTTGCATTTTTAATTTCTCATTTTTCAATTGCTGTTTTATTTCTACTGTCAGTTTTTGATCTGGTGATGTTCTGGGTCTCATTTAGGGAAGGTGTGATCAGATACATAGTTCTACATGTTAAATGTTCTACTTCTGGTCCAAAAAGCACAAGTCTTCCAAAATCTGAGCTTTTCTAAGCTTGTTGCTGGAACTCTGGCATAGGAGGTAATTGAGTCTTCCTGGTGTTCCACAAAGCTTTGCCTCTTGGCCAAGTTTTCTATATAATGTGGATTGTTGTGTTCCAAATGTGTTGTCTTCATGTGCAGAGTACTCATAACCATGATATGTGTACCAATATCAAACTGCCAGAGGGCAGGGTTAGGTGGGATTTTGGGAAGAAATTCTTCCCACACATTCCCAGAGAAGCTGTGCCTGGCAGTGCCCAAGGCCAGCTTGGATGGTGCTTGGAGCAACTTGGGATAGTGGAAGGTGTCCCTGTTTATGGCAGGGGGTTGCAACTGGATGATCTTAAAGATGCCTTCCAACCCAAACGATTCCATGATGCTTTGTCCATAATTATTGGAGATTTTCCAGGGATTTTGGCCCTTCCTTGACAAAGTCCATGTAATGCTCTCAAATTTGTAAATAGAGGTTTTAGATGGGAAAAATCTTTCCAAATATAGCATTTGCTACTAAAAAGCCTTCTCTACAATTGGATTGTTTTATTTCCTCTTTCAAGAGATTGCCATTAGCCCTAATAACCATGAAGTGCACATCTACAAGAAGAGTGGGAACCAGTGGGTGAAGGCTCATGAGCTGAAGGAACACAATGGACACATTACAGGTGAGAATGTGCTGAGCCACACTTGAAGTTTTCCAGCCCCTCCTATTTTCCTCAGCTGAGATTCTGAACAGAAAATCTCCAAGTGTTGAGTAAATAGATCTTTTTATAGGTTGGCATTCCCACTTAGACAGAGCCTTGCAGCAGTTTTCTGAACTGCATGCAGTGAATGTTAGGAAGAAAAGCCCTATCTCATTTCCAGACATTTCAGTGGAGTTACTGAGCCATTTTTTCTTATCTATGGCTTATTTTTCATCCCTAATGACATAATGAGAACACATTTTCAGTCTGCTGAAGTAATCTGCTTGTGTCACAGTGATGCATGCTGTTCCCTTTCAAGTGCTAGTGCTAAGATTTCATCAAGTATACAACTGTAGAATTGCTTTGTGGTTTCCAACAATAAATACCCTTTTTTAAGAACTGTATATACATATCAAGTGGTCAGTCCTGGACTTAGACCATCAGTGAGCACATTTATTGCAGGCCCTGTACATCCACAATGGAAATTAAGAAGAGCTACCACAATGAGTCACAAGGTGTTATTTTTAAAAATGTGATTTTTCTGTGGCAGTCTTTCATATAACTGGGTTGGGTTTTTTTTTCCATGGTGATATTTTTAAAAGGGCTTTATGCTCTTAAGGAAGTGAAAGTAATTAATACAAGCACATGCCCAAAGCAGCAAATTCTCTTCTCAGCTCACTAATGGGCAGAAGTACCACTCCAACAGCATTTTGCCGGAACTTTAATTTTTCCAATTCTTGCTGTCCAAGAGTGCAACTATCCTGCTCCTTTGTGAAGAGTCATTTGGGCTGCATTTACAAATGCAGCCCAAGTGTCCCATCCCCCCCCCCAAGACATTCTGCTTGTACCTGTTAGTGTTAGAAGCCATATGTTCATGACTTGGGAGAAGAGCTCTCCCTGCTTTCCTGCACAGTGTGAGCCTTTGGAGTACAAAACACTCTGCTGGTTGTAAAGAGTGGAGTTAAACTGTGGTTACACACAGAGGAGCCACTGAGCAAACTGCTTGTAACCCCTGGCAGGAGTGAGTCAGCTGCTGTCACTGCAGCTCCTGATCACAGGGGACAAGGTCCTTCTGTGGCTCAGGTTTGTGCTGAGCTGCCTCTGCTCACTCACAGGAAGAGCTTGTTAATTGCTGAGCTAAAAATCTGAACTTGGCCTAAATCAGAATAGCACCAGGGCTGCTGAGAGGAGGTGGTGGGCAGGAGAAGGAAGAAAAGACAGGATGGTCCCTCTTTCAAAGGCAGTGCTAGAACTCCTGTAACTGCAGTTTCAGACTACCAAGCTCTTCACTTTTTAAGCATAAACTTATTTTGAAGTAAACAGTGTATGAATAATATGATAGCATTAGTACAAATTCTTTCCACAGCTTTTATCCCACTTTCAGATTGTGAGCTTAAGAGATATTTTTAATACTGAATGTGGTAATGGAAAACCACTGATACATAATTTGTGGCAGGAGAGTTGAGGACTGCATCCCAAAGGATGCTAGAGAAAAGATGAAAAATAATGTTCCCATAAGACTTTCAGTTGGGAACATCCTTCATTGTCTAGGAGGGGAAAGAAGCAATGGCAGCTTTATCAAAGGTTTTATTTTATTGTTTGAATTTATTTTTTTCTTCGTAAACCCTTCTTGTGACACAGCTTAAATAGGCACAGAAAAAAATGTAAGCATTGTGTCAGTGCGTAAAGATTGATAGCAGCTAACCAAAACTCCCTGTTATCTAAACTTTAGATCATGGCTGCAGTCTGGCAACAAGCACAAAATGTTGCTAGAGGTTGTGCAGTTCTAGAATTGCTGAGTTTCAGCTGTTGAGAGGGATCTTGCACAAGTCAGAGGTTTGGAGGGTGCTGGTGGACAGGCCTTGGTGGGCCTGCAGAGCTCCACCTGTTGGTCAGCCCTCGGAGCTTCCTCAGCCAGCACATCCCTGGGATCTGGGAATTTGGGATCTGCAGTTTTGATGAAAGCTAGAGGGAGAAACAAGTATCCCTAACAGCTTGAAACAGCTCCTGGAGAATAAGAGATGAAGGGGAATGACAGAAGTCATAACTGTGTCAGTGATCAGTTTGTCAGGAACTGCAGTGACAGGGCAAGGAGGAATGGCCTCAGACTGAAAGAGGGGAGATTTAGATTAGATACGGCAAAATTCTTCCCTGTGAGGGTGGTGAGGCCCTGACTCAGATTGTCTGGAGAAGCTGAGGCTGCCCCTGAATCCCTGGGAGTGTCCAAGGCCAGGCTGGATGGGGCTTGGAGCAACCTGGGATAGTGAATGGGTGTTGGAACTGGACAATCTTGAAGGTGTTTTGCACCCCAAACCATTCTGGGGTTCTGTGATGGAGAACTGTGAGGTGATCTCTGTTTTCCCTTAATATAAAGGGGAAAATGAATTCCTGTGCCCCCTTCACTGGCAGGCATTGACTGGGCTCCCAAGAGCGACCGCATCGTGACGTGCGGCGCCGACCGCAACGCGTACGTGTGGAGCCAGAAGGACGGCGTGTGGAAACCCACCCTGGTCATCCTCAGGATCAACCGCGCCGCCACCTTCGTCAAGTGGTCCCCCCTGGAGAACAAGTTTGCTGTGGGCAGTGGAGCTCGACTCATATCTGTGTGCTACTTTGAGTCTGAAAATGACTGGTGAGCTGGGTTTGTGTCTTGAGGGTCAGCATGGGAAAGCTGAAGTTGTTTAATGCTGTTACTATTTTACTAATTCCTGAAATACTCAGGAAGTGTAGAGGGATGGCCTCATCAGTTCTTTTGTGGACTTCAGCGTTTGGGGAATAAGGTTCTCTCTCTTCACTCTGCTGTAGCACCTAAAGGCCTTCGCCTCTTTGGAGCCAGTACAAGTTGGCGTGGATATGCTCTGACTGACTGCCGTAAACATATGTTGCTTTTCTGAAAGTGCAAGAATTTCTGCAAAGTAAAGATTTCATTACTACAACTCTGTGGTTGAAAAAAAGATAAATATTTTATTCTCCCTCTTTGTGCCAGAATGAATGAAGAAGCCTTCACTGGAGTCTTCCTTCTGTATCTGTTATTTTGGGCCATTTCTTGTCATTCTGTCACATCTCCAGGGTGATCTGTTAGATGTTTGAGCTTATCATGACCTGTTCTGCATTTTGTCATGTACTTTTACCACAGTTTATGGATTTCACATAAGAATATCACAAAGATATTTCCACCATTAACATTTTTCTCATTTTAGCATCTAAACTTAATGCTTCTGGTCTTCTTGTGTTGGAGCTACATTTACTGTATCATCTGTAGCTGAAATCAGTGTGTATCTCTTACTTTGGGTTGCTTAAACAGGACAAAAACACAGGTGTCCTCTGTGCAGTCTGCCATGTGGAGATGAAAAAACAATGGCACCATCTGCAAAATACATTTTAATGATTGTTTTGGACTTTTATGCTTTCCAGCATATTCATTTATCGCTATCTTTTTTCTGCCTCACTTGTCTGCAAAAGAATTGAGACTCCATATGCTAAAGAAATATAATTTGTAAATTGTGAGCCTTAAAACTTGTGCCTGATGGAAGTAAAATCAAAGAAAAAGCACCATCACCTCAAAGGCCATAAAGTGAATAATAGATTTCATTACTGGTTTGTAAATAGTTCAGATAAACCAAATCTGCTGAGACATATTTAGGCCACTATTGATGAATTCAGCAGCAGGACCGCTTTGCACTGCACTGCAGATAATTGAGATGAATGCACTGGTTGGGTTGTTGGCAGTCACCCCATTTTCTTGTTGTGTTTTATAGTTATTGTATTTTTAAACAGTAGAAAAGTCAATAGGCAGGAGATGTGACTATAAAATTTGTTGGTAGGACTGGAGAAGGACTTGTGCTTGGTGATCCATGAAAATAGTGCTGCTCAGCTCAGTGTCACAGTCCCAGCTGACCTTGTGTTCACTGGGAGAAGGGACCTAGCAATTCCTGGACAAAATTCACATCAAGAAGTTCCATCTGATGCATCATAAAAATCAGCTTGAAGGGGAGTAAGACTCAGCTGAGGAGATACATATTTGATGAGTTTGTTCATAATTTTTGAAAGTTTAATTAAGCTAACCATAAAGTTCACAGATTGCACAAGAGAATCTGAAAGATTTGGACATTAAGTTTCTTCCAAAACTGATGTGTTTTGTCATTGACAGGGAGCAGTCTTTTTGAGGAGCGCTTCATGGATTTGTGGGAATCAGGTAAAACATGTTCATATAAAATTTATGTCTTATTTTGGTTTGGTTTTGTTTTAGGTGGGTGAGCAAACACATTAAAAAGCCAATTCGTTCCACTGTCCTCAGCCTGGACTGGCACCCCAACAATGTCCTGCTGGCTGCAGGATCCTGTGACTTCAAGTGCAGGTGAGAGAAACTAAAATATCTACCTACAGTTTGGGTTACTGGATCAAATAAGTAGCTTGAGTATGTTCATCAGGTAATTGCACATGCTATTAAAATAAAAGGTGGCTCATTGTGTACTGCTATTGGTACCAAAATAAAATATCCAGCTTGGCTTTGGTGCTGCTGTGCCCTGACTTTGCCAGCATGGATCTGCTGAGGGACACACCTGAATTTGTGACATTACACAGCATTTAGGCTGAGAGTTGGTCATTAGGCTGAAGTTGGATTAGCAGGTGTTATTCTGTAGAACACCAGCACTGCTAGTTAGAGGTTAAAAAGCAATACCCTAATGGTGCAGTTTTCCAAAATTCAGAGTAACTGGTCATTCCCAAAGGTGTTTTCCCATCTTTTTTTCTCTGAGTTCCTTGTTTCCTCCCCTTTGCCTGTGGGGAGCAGAGTCAAGCAATTGATCCACCAGCAACTCAACACAATAGAAGAGATTTTTGAAGACCATTAAAAAAAAAAAAAGCTGTTAAAGGCAGATTGGTGTGAGAGATGGATGGGGGGGACTTTGCAACTGATTGTGAAATTACAGTGTGAGGGATGGGCCCTGCAAACTGCTCTGTCCTGAGTGATTGGGGTCACTGCAGGGAACTCTGCATGGGGAGCCTGCAGGGCCTGACTTGAATCCACATTGACTTAATCACTTGTACCTTCAATGATAATGAAAGCTTTTCTTAAATTCTTTATGTAATAGGGCAATTTCTAAGCTTCAAAGTGTGTACTAAAAATGACTAAGGAGGAGTGGGAGGGGGAGGTGGGACTGATTATTGCATTCCTTAATTCAGAATGAAACCCTCACATCTAAACCCCATCCTTTGATACCTTTTCATGTAAGGAGAGATGTTAAATGGAAGCTGGGAAAGAGAGGGGAGAGTTGTCTCCTCTTTCCTGCCTTATTTACAGTTTAAATTAGATAAACTGTTATGTATTCACTTCCTGTCACAAAATAGGTGATGTGAAACAGAAGCAGCTGCTTTTCACATGTGGAAGCTTTTAAATTTGGTTTCATAAAGCATCTCAGGATTCTGACATAGGTAACCTGAAATGTGTGTGTGTGGGATTCTAGGATTCTCTTTCTTCCTCAAAACCATGAAAAAGTATTCTCTTTTGTAAATGAGGAGTACAGATCTCTAGAATTGCAGTTCTCCCTTCAGTTCCATATTTAAAAAAAAAAAAAGATACCTGAAGTGTGCACCTGTTCTGATGGAAATTAGGAAATGGATCTGCCAGAGCCACTGCCACGTAATAAGCAACTAAGTGGGAAATAATTTGGGGAAGGAATGGAGGGCAGGCTGCAAATTGCTGGATATTCAGTAGAGATTTTTGGTGCTTGGCCAAGATAAATGAGCTCTCCTTATATTTATCTGAAATACATATGTATCTATAGCTACAAGCACACATAAGTATGATTTTATGTTCTTGCTGAGGGAATGAAAGTAATTTCCTAACATTCTTTGAAGGCTGGGGCCTTCAAGCTGAGGTGATTTTGGTTTTAAAAGACAGAGAGACTTTAATAAGGGAGAAGACTTCTTATATTTTTAAGTAACAGTTAAATTCAAGGTCTTGCCTACTTAGGTATGATTTTCCTGCCTTGTGTCAAAGGCTGTTGCTTTAAACATCTTGTCCTACTTCCATACATTAAGAGACCATCCTTTTAGGTAGCTCTATAAAATTCAAATTTTTAAAGGATTATCATTAGATTATATTTAAACTAGTAGAGCCAAATATATATCCATACTTAATTCCCTGAAAATCTGTACCTAATATAGCTGCAGTTAAACCCTTCTCATTCCATATGAGCAGATTTATTGAAATAAGCTGAATACAGGTACTTCTGGAAGTGCTTACCCCACACACACAAAAGATACAAAAAACAGGGAAGGGGAGGCTACATTTTCTTCAACTCACTATAAAATTATTCCTGTTTGTGTGTGACTGCAACCATGAATATTTGGTTATAGTTTCTCATTTACACTGATTTTTTTTTTTTTTCCCCTCTGGTAGTAGCATGGTGTAGCTGCCTTGCTCCTCCTGTTCAATGGACTCAAATCCTATGGTTGTGACGTCCCATTAAATTCCATGGTAACAGTCAAGAAGACCATATTGTGGCATGTCTGACTCATGCAGAAGGAATTTGATGAGAGGGGGAGGCTTTCTATTTAAACATACCTTAAAAACTGTAGTGCTGGGGAAAAAAAATTCTGTAAAAACATTGCAGTATTTCAGGTTTTCAAGGCATTCTTGCAATAATGAGCCGGAAGAAGGTGGCTCAGAGCTCCTTTGCTGGCATTAGAACATCACATTTCTTTCTTTGAAATCCTGCTAAAACAGGAATGTTCTTAAAAAGTGGGTAATTTTGTAGGTGTTTGTATTAGCTTCTAATTATACAGTGCCATTCCTGGGTTTTCTCTAGCTGAAGGCTTGACTCTGGAGAGCTGTTAGCACCGCAAAAGGATGAAAGGGAAATCTTGGCACGGGGAAAAATGCACTGACAATGTGTATTTTTGTGCCATCTTCTGGAAAAAAGGGAGAGGGCCACAAGAACAGCATTCATGAGAAACCTGTGTGCTTTTACACCCTTTGTACTGCTGCTTCCAGGCTCGTTCGAAGACACCAAAATATTTTATTTTGGGAGAATCAGGACCCATCTCTCTCCTTTCAACATGAAACGCACCCCATGCTCCCATGAGCTTTGTTCTCTCTTTGTTCACACCAGATTCTTTTTATTTGCAGGGTGTTCTCTGCTTACATTAAGGAAGTGGATGAAAAGCCAGCCAGCACTCCCTGGGGCTCCAAGATGCCTTTTGGGCAGCTGATGTCAGAGTTTGGGGGCGCGGGCAGCGGAGGGTGGGTGCACAGCGTCAGCTTCTCCGCCAGTGGCAACCGCCTGGCCTGGGTCAGCCATGACAGCACCGTGTCCGTGGCTGACGCCTCCAAAAACATGATGTGAGTATCCCTTGCTGCTGCTGTGAGCCTCCTGAGGGTCCTAAAGGTCTTTTCCAACCTTAGTGATTGTGTGGTTCCACGTGGAATATTGGGATTGCAAGCTCGTGCCTCTGTTGCCTATTTTACTGTAGGCTCCAGGTCTCTTTGAGGCTTATATAAATATAAATATTCTATGAATAAGGTTTGTTTCTGTGAATTTTAGAGTATATAATTTAAATTCCACATAAGAATCCTTTGGTGAGTGTATAGTGGATTTATTTTGGAGGGGGAAAAAGAGGCATTTAGGGAAAAAGGTATGTTCCACTGAGTAACCCAGGAAACAATATTTCCTTTTTCAAAACAATATTTGCAATACAGAATGTTCCAAGCAATATTCCAAACATTATTCCCAATTCAAAGGGAATCCATGATCACTGCAGCACTAAGACCACATTCCTAACCAGAAGCTGGAAAGTAAGTTCATGAAATATTAATTTCAACATCTGTCCTTAAGATGCTGCTGATGCAAGGTTTCAACTTACCCCTTCCAATCCAACAAAATATTTTACTAACAATTGCTCCTTCTGCTGCTCCTCTTGATCTGCATAACTTTGCAGTGTCCTTGGCTTTCCAGCCAGGAAGGATGAGATCCTCCATAGGTTTTGGTAGCAGAAGTGTCTGGGATCATCCAGGCATTGCTGGGATTAATTTTGAATTGTGGTTCTGATCAATACAATTGTATAAGTACGTGGCAGGGAATATCATTCATTATAGTGTTTAAGAATTTTTATATTTCTATTTATATAATTCATTATAAAGTGTTTAAGAATCTTTATTTGTCATTAAATCACACAAGTTGACTTAAATGAACATCAAGGCTTTTTGCCTCTGCAAAGATGTCAAGCATCAAAATTTCAAGTGTTTTATATATTTAAATGAAATTAATATCTTCATCAATACAGATATTTTTGGGGGTGTTCCTTTTTAACTCTTGCCCCTGTTTACACATAATTTTGGTAACCTTAGCCTTTCACCTGGAACACTTGGCTTTGTTATAAATCTTCCAGCACACTTTCCTTAGGCTGAAACTTCTTATTGCAAATTACAACCTTCTGTTGTCACCACAGGACAGCCAAGCTACCTTGACTTTTCCAACAATCCTTGTGTGGGAACGGTGCCTATTTTTTGTTAGAGCCGAAAATGAGAGGTTTCAGTGAATCCCTCTAACAAATGTCCTTGTGCTCAGGGTTTCGCAGCTGAAAACAGAGTTCCTCCCACTCCTGAGCGTGTCCTTTGTCTCGGAGAACAGCGTGGTGGCAGCTGTAAGTGTTTGCTATTTCCTCCTTGCAGAGCTTTGTCGTGTTTTGGAGGGGGAGAAAACCCCATACTTTGCACAGTTAATAATAACACTAAACCAGCTGTGCCCAGCTGTGTCAGTGCTTGCCTGTTGGAATGGCAGGGAATGCTGAGGTTTCCTGATGGGTTTTTGCTTGCAGGGCCACGACTGCTGCCCGATGCTCTTCAACTGTGACGAGCGTGGCTTGCTGAGCTTCGTGTCCAAACTGGACATTCCCAAACAGAGCATCCAGCGCAACATCTCGGCCATGGAGCGCTTCCGCAACATGGACAAAAGAGCTACCACGGAGGATCGCAACACCACCCTGGAGACCCTGCACCAAAACAGCATCACGTGAGTGTCCTGCTGCCAGCACCAGGGCAGGGAGAGCTCTGCAGGCAGCCGGTTCTGCCAGCACTTACCAGCTACACCTCTCTGGTACAGCAAAGCTATCTGTGGTGGTGTTCGCAGGGGTCCCAGGAAGAGGGAAGAGATGAGGATCTGACTCCGTGTTTATATTTATTATTTTAAGTTATATATTACATTAAAACTATACTAAAAGAATAGCAGAAAGGATTTCATCACAAGGCTAGCCAGAAAGGAATGAATAACAAAAGCTCCTGACTCTTAGTGAGTCCCAGCCGGCTGACTGTGATTGGCCATTAATTGGAAACAACTGACATGGACCAATCAAAGATCCATGTGTTGCATTCCACAGCAGCAGATAATTATTGTTTACATTTTGTTTCTCTCAGCTTCTCAGGAGAAAAATCCTAGCAAAGGGATTTTTCAGAAAATATCATGGCTACAGGTATCCCTTGTGGTCTTTCCTCAGCAGCTCTCTGTTTCTGGGATTTACGTGGCTGCTGGTTAATCATTGACATGCCTAGAGCTGTTTGCTCATGGTTAATGTGTTGTGTACCTTGGACACAGCTTATCTTATCAAATATGTGGGTAGTTCCCAAGAGGCTGGAGGCACTGTGCAAAATCCAGCCAGCAAAATCCACCTGAAATGCACATCCCAGCTTCCTGTTTCAGATGTTACTGCTATGTGAATTTATTATGTGTCACTGTTTTCAAACTGAAAGAGGGAAAATTTAGGTTAAACATAAAGAAAAATCCTTCCCTGTGAGAGTGAGGAGGCCCTGGCACAGGTTGCCCAAAGAAGCTGTGGCTGCTCCATCCCTGGAAGCTTTCAAGGCTGGGTTGGAGCAACCTGAGATAGTGGAAAGTGTCCCTGCCCATAGCAGGGAGTGGGGCTGGATGAGTTCTAATGTCCCTTCTGCTCCAAACCATTCCACAATTCTGTTAATCAAAATGCTTCATTCCAGTTAATTGGGTAAAAAATGTCTTTGCATTAAAAGAGTTATGTGATCCCCAGGGACGTTGAGCAATTTCTCTTTATTCAAGGAAAACATTTAGTCTCACGAAGCCATTAAAGAGCTTTCAGCATCTTTTTCTTGGCTTATTTTTCTGAGGCATTCTACCAAGAATCTAGTGTAGGCTCTGGTATAGTCATGTCTCCATCCAAAGAGTAGGAGTAGAATTCAACCCAAATTTCCCAGTTTTCTGGCTCTCTGGAATGGGTGTTGGAGCTCTCACTCTCTGTTTGCAGCCAAGTGTCTATTTATGAGATAGACAAACGGGATTGTCGGAAATTCTGCACCACCGGCATCGATGGAGCAATGACCATCTGGGATTTCAAGGTAAAAATGTGCTTTTACTACCATGTTTATGTGAACTAGCTGGGTGATAGATTTTTCTTTTTTTTCATCTCTAGTATCAACTCCTGGGGCTCAGCCCCAAGCCAGGTTTTAGCAGCAGCAGGAAATGCAGACTGGAATATTCAAAACCATTAGTGAAGTCCATAAAAAAACTGATCCAAGAATCTGCATAAATGTAGATGCAGTTTGTTAAGCAGATGGTGATAATACAGATTTATTTTTTAATATAATTACTAATGTCCCTGTAGGAATCCCCTTAATTCTTTCATTCTCCAGCCTCAGCCACAGTTGGACAGGAACAATTAGTACAACACAACCCCCTGCCTCTTCCTTTTGCCATCCCATGGGGCTCTGCTCATTGCCTGCTGCAGAACATGGCCCTGTCCTCTCAGAATTAACTTACCCAAGGAGCAAGAAGTTGTCTCTAACAGCTGGAAAATACCATATTGAAAATGCTAAAAGGCTGTATTGATGTCCATGCTTGCTTTGCTCAGGCCTGGCCAACAGAGGTCCCTGTTGGTCTTGCCAAAACTGGGATATGGGATCTGATATAGGGAAGGAATAGATTGTGTTGTGTGGTGCCAGAGTGCCCTGGTGGGGACAGGAGTCAAACAAGAAGTTGAGGTGATCCGTGAGCTGCTTTAGTGCAGTTTTAGGTCTGTATCATTGGCCTGTACATGGCTGATTTTGAAAGGAATGACTGTTGTGGTCTCTGGCTCTTGCATTGGAAAGAAATCCTTGAAGAAATTCCTCTCTGTGAGGGTGGGGAAGCCCTGGCACAGATTCCCAGAGAAGCTGTGGCTGCCCCTGGATCCCTGGCAGTGTCCAAGGCCAGGCTGGATGGAGCTTGGAGCAACCTGGGACAGTGGAAGGTGTCCCTGCCATGGCAGGGGCTGGAATGAGATGATCTTCAAAGTCCCTTCCAACCCAAACCATTCTGGGATTCTAATTTCAAATATTCATGTTTTTCACTTGGTTTTGTTAGCATTTACACTGAATTCTTTAGCCCAAGCTACTGCAGCAGATTGTAATTAAGATTTTTTTTTTCTCTCCTTCAAGACTTTAGAGTCCTCCATCCAAGGGCTACGAATCATGTAAAGATGGATTTCCATGATCTAGCAGGACAAACTGCTTGACAGAATGCAGCTCCCACATCTGCACAAACCTGAAAAGGGAGGAGGAAGGTGAAATATTTGGAAACACTGAGAAAATACAGCTTGGCAGATTTTCTTTTGAATCTAAATTTGGTGAATTGTGTTGGTTTCAAAATCAGCTGTGATTGTTATTTTTTTTTTTTGTTGGTTGTTTCATTCCATTCTTTACCAAAGCTGCTCCTTAAGTAGTTTATTGCAGGAAGTTATGAATCACTAACTTAAAAGGGGAATTTTATGTAAATTGTCTGCTAGAAATAATAATAATAAAAAAGAGAAAAACTGATTCTTTGTTTTGATGCTTATTGATTAAAAAAGGGATGTTAAGGAAATTGGGAGAGAGAGTGGGGAAAACCCTGCACTGACATTTTATGGCCTTAAAGTAGGAGAAGTTCATCTTAACTGAAAGGTTCTGAAGTTGACAGACCTGGAGTTCTGATATCTGCATGTGAAGATTCACGTGAGCTGCTTCCAGAGGAATTCTTCCCTTGAGGTCACAATTTTGGAGGATGAATGATTTTATCATACTGCTCTTCATTCTGTCTGCCTTGCATTTAATCCATAACAACAGCAAATTAACCTGAATGTCTTTTGTGTTGTCTGCTCAGTGGGTGACATTTTTCCAAAGGGAAGCGAACAGAATTATTTGTAGTTGTCTTGGGGGTTGGTCCCAAGCCTGCTCCCAGGTCAGTGCCTGGGGACAGGATGGAAAGCTCTGTCTGGGAGGTGAGACAAAAATCTGATGAGCCTTGTCTGGAGAAGACAAATTAAAAGTAAGTCTTGTGGTAGGTTTGTGGAACTTCATGGAATCACCATCCCTGGAGGTGTTCAAGGAACAACTGGATGTGACACTCAGTGCTCTGGGCTGGTTGGCAAGGTGGGGATTGGTCACAGGTTGGACTTGATGAACTTGGAGGTTTTTTCCACCCTCAGTGGTTCTGAGATTCTGTGTCCTGTTAGAGCTGAGCTCTCAACCCCTAAAATCCTGTGTTTATAACAACTGGTGAGCAAGGGAAGCTGCAGCAGAGGTGTCAGTGTGGTGTGGCTTCTGTGCAGATCTCTGTCCCCAGGTATCTGTTTCAGTTCAGCTCTGAGCCTCAGGAGCTCATGGAAGCATTTGCACACAGCTTTATTCACAGGGTGTATTCCTCCTCCTGTTGTTGCTGCCTTGCTGTGCTCTGAGGGGATTAGCTAGCTCATGGCATTGCTTTACAAAGCTGAAAATTGTCATTTCTGCTGAAAATGCAGAAGTGTCTTAAAAAAACCCCAATGACTAAATTTACCACTTCCTCTGGAATCAGAGTTGCTTCACACCCTGCTCGTTTCTCAGCTCTGTTACTGTGGAAGTTCAGCTGTGAGTGGCAGCCGCTGTTCTCCATCACAGACCTGGATCCTTCTCTGGTTTCCTTGTGTCTCCCACCTTCTCCCCGGCAGTCAGGCTTGCCTTTACAATTTCCTCTCCCTTCTAAACGTAAAATAATCAGTGTTTCATTTCTTGCAGTCAGGGGATCTGGGGGGTAGCAGAGAGGGAAGGGGGTGAGTGAGTGCATCCCTATGCCCAGAAGGGAAGGCATGAGTGCATCCAGGCAGGAATGGGATAAAAATGAGCTGCTCTGAAGCAGGAGGTGACAAGAGCAGAGGGCTGGCTGTCTGCTGCGTGGGGACACGGGCATGGTGAGCACAGCCAGCCTGGCTCTGGGTCCCAGCGGGCTCTGTGGGATGCAGGAACCAGCAGCAGCTGCTGCTGAGGGCGGCCGGATCTGGCTCCGCGGGCTCCCGCGGCTCTCCCCGGCCGTGGGAGGCGATGCCGGCGGGCGGGTCGCTCCGGGCATGGCTGTTCCCTGGTGGGCACCGGCACCGGGGAGTTCCCATCCCTCTGAAAACTCATCGGGGCCGGGGGTGAGCAACACCCAGATCCCGGCGGGGATCCTTCCCTTCTGTTCTGGCTCTGTCCTCCCTGGAGCACCCAGGGCGCGCTGCCCACGTCCAGCGAGGGCCGGGAGCGTCCCGGGCCCGGGGCCCCTCCACGTGCGGCGGTGCCGGAGCTCTGCGGCCGCAGGCACGGGGCAGGGCGCCCCAGAGGCGCTCGGCTCCCCCAACGCCCACGTAAGGAAGTGGTTGCATTTCTCGGAGAGGAAAAGGGAAGTCGGTCGGGGCAGGCACAGCTCCCGCCGCTCGCTCCGGGCTCCGTTCGTGTCGACTGCCCAGAGTCCATGAACGAGCCCCGCCGTACAGGAACCGAGCCCAGCAAGGTAAGGAGGGCTCTGTGCTCGCCCGGAGCCGGGGCTGTCCCTGGGACAGCGGCTGTCACCGCTCCTGGCGCCCACACCCCGCTCCTGGGCTCGGGGGGTCCCCCCGGGCCGGGGTCAGGGGGGTGCAGGCAGCCCCTTGCCCCCTGCGAGCATCGCTGTCGCTGCGGTTTGGATATTTGGGGTTTTTTTCCAGCTTTGTCAGCAAGGTTCAGGGTTTTTTCTCTTGCCGGCGGTCTGACAGCTCTGGGGGGATGGAAAGAGTCCTCCTGTGAGGTCCCCTCGGGGTTAATGCCGGCAGGGACAGGGCTGCCACAATCTGTCCTCCCCTCCTCGGGAATCAGCTGCTCCCCGCTTCGCCCGGTGCGAGGAAGAGGAGGCTCAGAGCCGCCTTCCTCTGCCCTGGGACGGGGCTGTCCCCTCAGGGCCAGGCTGGCTCATGGGGTCCTGTTGCAGTGTGATGAAATTAGGGTACCCCCCCAGCAGCACTGGGCTCTGGGTGTCCCCAGCGTGGCCGGCAGGAACAGGGGCTGACACCTTCAGCTGCCGCAGGGAGCACAGGGGCTCTGGGAGTCGCTGTTGGGGTCCTGGTGGGGCAGGGGTCCCCCCACAGTGTCCGGGGAGAGTTTCGGGGGGTCCCAGCTTCCAGCAGGATCCTCACTGGGTGCAAACCCTGCTCCCGCCACCCCGCCAGGCTCGTAAAACCCAAACTCCATCTCCTCGGGTGCGCGGCTTCCTCCGGGACTGGGAGGAGCCCCCGGCCCCGGGCTCTGCCAAGGTTTGGTTATCTCCTCCGAGGATGTTTCCGAACTGCTTGGGCTGGCTGGGGAGATAACGGAGCTGTTCCAGCTCCCAGTCCCGCCCTGTCTGGCCTTCGGAAAATTCCCATTTTCCTCCCTCAAGAGCCTCTGGTTTGTTGGGGTGCGGTGGGGGATGTAAGCACGGCTCCTGTGCTGCTCTTCCCAGCTGGGAAGGGGCCGCCGAGCCCCGGGGGTCACTCTGGGCAGGGCAGGACTGGCCAGGGGGGCACCAGGAGCGGGGACTGGCTCGGAAGGGGCCGAGGGGAAATAAAAGGGCTCTGAAGGGGCCGAGGGGAAATTAAAACTCCACCCGCGGCCGGGAGCGGCCCGGCCCTCGCAGCCCTCGCTCCTTCCCGTGGCTGGCAAAGGTTTCCGTCCCTGGCCCGGCGGCTGAGCTCGTCCCTTCGCGATGGCACTCGGCAAGGGAGCAGCAGGGACCCCAGCGAGGAGGGTTAGTGCCTCTGAGCTCCCAAACCACCCGGAAAAAGTAAAAGTATTGCTGTTTTCCTAGCGTCAAAGCCAGAACGCTCCTCGGTGTGTCCTCCCTCCCATCCCTCCTCCCAGGAGCCCTTTCAGCCGGGTGCCCATTTCAGCCAAATCCCTTTTTCACACATTTTTCCTCTCCTGATCTCTTGCAATGCCCCTGTCGCTGATGGTTTTGTCCATCCTGCTCCATCCTCAGGGCTCGAGGCAGAGTCCTGTGGTGGCAGCAGCAGCTTTGTTCCCCCTTGGGCCACCCTGTGCTGCACTCCAGGGGATCAGTGGGGCTGGGTAGGGAACTGCCTCCTCATCCATGTCCATGTCCTGTGTGACAGCCGGGCTGTCCTGCATCAGCTCTGGAATTTCTCCACATGCAGAAGGCAGCTGATGGAGCTCCTCAGATTTTCTTTTCCCCAGCTCAGGGATGGAGCTTTGCTAAGAGGGACTTTTTTCCTTCCCCTGTAACGTTTTTGCTGCCAAAGAAAACGGGACGTGCTCGGGGAGTTCCCAAAATAGCCGAGAGCAGGCTGTGAGTAATTGCCGTCGCCAGCCACACCCTGGCGAGGTGTTTCCCTGCCTCCCTGGGCGGGAAGGTCAAGGGGCTGTGATGCTGCTTGGAGCCCTTCCTGCTCCCGTGGCACCTGGGGGGGCCTTTGGCACAAACTCCCCATCCCATGGCAGCTGGGGAGCAGCAGGACTGGTGGGAGCCCAGCCCGGAGCAGGGATCAGTCCTGATGGGATGGAAATGCCTCCGTGGGGCTTTGGCCCTTCCTAAATGAGAGGTGTGGAAAGAGGGAGTGGATCTGGCGCTGCTGGGCTGGAGAGAGGAGGTGCTGCCCATGGTGGGACCCCAGCGTGCACATGGGGCTGCTGGCACCATTCCCTGTGTGCCGAGGCAGCTGGAGCAGGGTGACAGCGGGGTTTGGAAGTTCCTGGAAATGGACAGTTTGAGCTTGGAGATCCTCAGGAGAACCCTCTCCTTGGCTGAGAGACACGGTGGGCTGCAACACAGGGCTGATCCCAGAGGGACGGATCATTCTGTGGGGCTGGGGTCTCACCCCTGTGGCTGCAGCAGCCTGTCCTGACAGCCTGGGGCTCTGTCCCTGTCCCCAGCCCGTGAGCCATGGCCTACCACAGCTTCCTGCTGGAGCCCATCAGCTGCCATGCCTGGAACAAGGACCGCACCCGTGAGTTCGCCTGGGGCTGCCCGAGATTCCCGAGGGATCCCCGGGCACTGTCCGGGCTCAAATCCCCGGGGCAGGGCCGGGTTTGGGGGAGCAGATCCTGCCACGGGCGGGTTTGGGGGCCGGGTTTGGGGGAGCAGATCCTGCCACCGGCGGGTTTGGGGGCTGGCACAGCCCATCCCGGTGTCCCCGGTGCCCGTGCGGGACCGAGCCGGGCACGGGGGTGCCAGGGCAGCGTCCGGCCCCAGGCAGCGGCCGGGGAGGGAGGGAAGGCGGGAGCGGAGCCGGTGATTCACGGGCGATGGCATTTCCCGAGCGCGGCCCGGGGGATGAGGGAGAACAAAAAGCGCTTTCTGTGCCGCGGCCGGGAGCCGGGCAGGCGGGGCGCGGTGGATGGGGCTGCTTTTGGGAGCTGTGCACCCCCAGCAGTCCCGGTCCTGCCCTGTCTCAGCCCACCAGCCCCATGGGACCGCACTGACCCTGGGCTGTGGGGTTCTCCCTTCCCATAGGGACAATGTGCAGGAGCAGGGTTAGGGGCTTGGTGGGGACATGGAGCCCAGGAAGGGGTGGGGGGGTTCTGGTTGGCCTGCAGAGCCTGTGACCCAGGGGAGGGCTTTGTCCTGGCCACTGTCACCCCCAGAGATCGCCCTGTGCCCCAACAACCACGAAGTTCACATCTACCGCAAGGACGGGGCCAAGTGGAGCAAAGTGCATGAGCTGAAGGAGCACAATGGGCAGGTGACAGGTGAGTCGTGGCTGGGAGAGGGGACAGGGGCACGGATGGTGTCCCAGAGCCGCTCCAGCCCTGCTCGTGGCACTGGCACCCAGTGGATGGGGCTTGTGCAGGGGTGGAGGAGAATGGAACAGGTTGTGTGGGTGGGATGGATGGGATGGGAGAGGTGGAGAGGGATGAGGAGGAGGGATGGATGGGAAAAATGGGATGAGATGGATTGAGATGGATGGGAAGGATTGGGGTAGGGTGGGTGGATGGATGGATATATAGGAGAGATGGTTGGATGGGATGGTGTGGGTGGCATGGGAAGGGATGGGGTGGAATGAGATGGATGGATGAGAGAGATGGGGTGGGATGGGTTGAGGTGGGAGGGATGTTCTGGGGCATAGAGGAGCTGTGGAGCAGAGACCACCCAGAACAACCCCACCTTCAGACACCCCCAGCCCTGAGTGCCACCATTGCCATTCCTGAGGCTCCCTGGGCCACCACGGGCCACCATCATCCCCCTCTCCCTTCCAGGCATCGACTGGGCCCCCGAGAGCAACCGGCTGGTGACGTGCGGGACCGACCGCAACGCCTACGTGTGGACCCTCAAGGGCAACGTCTGGAAGCCCACCCTGGTGATCCTGAGGATCAACCGCGCCGCCCGCTGCGTCAAGTGGTCCCCCAGGGAGAACAAATTCGCCGTGGGCAGCGGCTCCCGCCTCATCTCCATCTGCTACTTCGAGCAGGAGAACGACTGGTGAGGCTCTGAGGGGGTCTGTCCTGAGGGGGATGGATGGATGGATGGATGGATGGATGGATGGATGGATGGATGGATGGATGGATGGATGGATGGGGAAATAAGAAACTGGAGGAGCTGGAGGTGGAGACAGATGGGGAAATGGAGGGATGGACTCCCCATGCCCAAGCTGCTACTGCAGCTCCTGGCACATTTGGAGCCCTAAACAACACCAGGCAGTTCCCCAAAATCCCAGGGGGGCTCTGGGAATGGTGATGCTGCCCCTCTGCTGCCACCCCCTCTGCACACAGGTGGGTTTGCAAGCACATCAAGAAGCCCATCCGCTCCACGGTGCTCAGCCTGGACTGGCACCCCAACAACGTCCTCCTGGCCGCTGGCTCCTGTGACTTCAAGTGCAGGTGAGGAGAAGGGGCTGGGGGATCGGGGGGACCCATGCATCCCCAAGGATGGGTTGGGGGCAGGCTTCACCCCAGGGGCTGTTTGGGGCAGGGAATGGAGCACTGGGGAGATGCAGGGAGGTCTGGGCACCATCCCAGGGGTACAGCACCCATAGGGGGTAGGGGGACACCCTAGGAGCTCTGCCAGGGAAACTGAGTCACACAACTGAACCAAGGGGCAGGGATGAGGGTGGCACAGATCCTGCATCCAGGCACACATGCAAGGCTCTCTCCCTGCCAGGATCTTCTCAGCCTACATCAAGGAGGTGGAGGAGCGGCCCAGCCCCACGCCCTGGGGCTCCAAGATGCCCTTTGGGGAGCTGATGTTCGAGTCCAGCAGCAGCTGTGGGTGGGTGCACAGCGTGAGCTTCTCTGCCAGCGGCTCCCGCGTGGCCTGGGTCAGCCACGACAGCACCCTGTGCCTCGCTGATGCTGGCAGGAAGATGGCGTAAGCAGGGCTGGGACACGAAGGGGGACTGGGGGAGGCTGTGCTGGGGGTGGCAGCAGGGCTTGGCCCCCAAACCAACACGGGCATGGAGGTATCTGGGGTGGGTTGGGCCAAGAGCAATCCCAGTGTCCATGCATGTGTGTCTGGGTAATGGAAGGGTTCAGCCTCAGGAGCTGGCTTAGTCCTAGAATATCCCTGGAGCATCTGTGAGTGTCCCCTGAGCATCTGTACTTGGGTGGGGGAGGTAGAAGTGTTCAGCCTCAGGAGCTGGAAATAGCCCTGGGTATCCCTGAGCATCTCTGAGCATCCCTGGATCATCTCTGACCATCCCTGGGTATCCCCTGAGCATCCCTGTACATGGGTGTAGGACACAGAGGGCTCAGCCCCAGGACCTGGAACGTCCTCAGGTCACCAGGGGTGGAGGAGGTGGGGTCTCCCCTGGTGGGTTCCCCCCGTGTGATGAGCTGTGCCAGTCTCAGCGCTGAGGCTGGAGCTCAGCTCGTGTTTCACACCTCGCAGCGTTGCCTCGCTGTGCACCGAGACGCTGCCCCTGCTGGCTGTCACCTTCATCACCGAGCACAGCCTGGTGGCCGCGGTGAGTGCGGGCAGGGAGGGACACGGGCTGGGAGCCGCGGCCGGAGCCGCCCGGGGTGCTGAGCAGGGCGGGTTTGGGGTTTGCTCCCCAGGGCCACGACTGCTGCCCGATGCTGTTCACCTACGAGGAGAGCCAGGGCGCCCTGAGCTTCGGGGGGAAGCTGGACGTGCCCAAGCAGAGCTCCCAGCGCGGCCTCACCGCCCGCGAGCGCTTCCAGAACCTGGACAAGAAAGCGAGCTCGGATACGGCCAATGCCACCCTGGACACCCTGCACAAGAACAGCATCAGGTGGGGCTGGCCAGGCTTGGGGCACCTCGAGGTCGATGGTCCCTGGGTGTGCCCAGGAGCTGGGACAGCCCTGGAGCATCCTTGGATATCCCCAGAATGTCCCTGGGCATCCCAGCACGTGTGAGGGAGAGACTGAGGCTCCAGCCCGAGGAGCTGTGACAGCCCTAGGTACCCCTGAATTTCCCAGGGTATCCCCAAAGAATCCTTGGATGTGGGACGGGGAGGTACAGAGGTCTAGTCCCAAAAGCTGGGATGGTCCTGGAGCATCCCTGGGTATCCCCAAGTGTCCCTGTCTATCCCCAGTACCTTCCTGCACTGTGGGGGAGACGAGGGGGTCCAGCCCCATTCCCACCCCTAAGGGCTCAGCCCTGGGACTGATTCCTGCTCCCTCCTTGCACCCACAGCCAGATCTCAGTGCTGACTGGTGGGAAGGACAAGTGCTCCCAGTTCTGTACCACAGGGATGGACGGGGGCATGAGCATCTGGGACGTCAAGGTAAGGAATCCCCGTGGACCCCTCAGGGTTCCCCCTTTCCAGCTCCCCAGCCACCTCCAGTGTCTCTGGGAGGCCATGAGCTGCTGGACACCTCCTGTTTCATTTCCTGTTTCATTTCAGAGCCTGGAGTCGGCGCTGAAGGATCTCAAGATCAAATGAAGGAGCCACCTGGGAAGGGCATCCCAGCTTCCAGCTGCCCCTGCTGTGCCCCTGCTGTGCCCCTGCTCTCCTGCTGCCCTGTGCCACCCCCACGCCGTGCCACACTGCCACCAGTGCCTGTCCCCGCTGCCAGCCACCCCTGGTGGCTGTTTCCAGACACAAAACCTCCATTTTTCTTACTATTTTTGTTACCATCCTTCCCGATGCTGGTCATACATTGCTTGGAGAAATAGCAAATAAAGGATTTTCCTGAGTAAATCAAAATTATTTTCTTTTTTTGCACTTTCTTAGAACAAGTTCAGTGCAAACACAGGTGTGATCAATGCAGAACACAGTGCTGTGCCACATCTCACCATAGATGTCAAATCCTTTCTGCCACCAGTGCTGAGGAGGAATTGGGATTGTGGGGATAAAAGGAATGTCACTTTTCTGTTCCCTGCTTCAGCACCATTTCAAACCTGGATTGGTGTTGAGGAAAATGGAGGGCACAGGATGGAAGTGGCCAGGGAGCACAGGTTTATCATTCTCTCAGTTCCCTGGTAAAGTCCTGGCAGGTGGGCAATTCCCAAACCTGGAGCCAGCTCAGAGACCTTGGGCTGCCCAGCTAATCCTGCACCTTCCCCTGCCCTGGGATGGGAGCAGTGGCTGCAGAGGGACAATGACATTTGAGTTCTGCTCCAGCCCTCAGTCAGTGGGAGCTGTTACTTGGAGAAGATTTTTCCACCCCTTTCCATGTGTTCACAACCCTCAACCCTCTCCCCTGTGGCTCCTGCCCTGCTCCATCCCAAAACCTCCCCCTGTCCTTCCCCATCCACCTCCCTGAGCTCCAAGGGTCACCCACTGTCCCATGCCAGGCTGTCCCCACCTGACCAGCTCCTCCCTGCTGGAGCTGAGAGCACAGGCACCTCTCCTGCAGCACCTGCTCATCTCCCACAGCTCCCTGGGAGCATTTCCTACCCCAAATCTTGGCTTGGTTTGAGCTGTGCTTTGAGCCAGCAGCTCACACTGACACTCCCTGGGGCACAGTCCTGTGTCACACCCTTGTGCCCAAGTCCCTGCAGCCAGGCACAAGACCAAATCCTTTGTTTGTCACCCTTCATTTCCACAGCTGCAACTGCTCTCCCTGTGACTTCCAGAGCTCCAAGCCCTGGGGCTGGATGATGTCCAGCCTTTGGGGAGTCTGGGAAGCACTGGTGTCCCTGAACAGGCTGGCAGCAGGGCTCCCAGATCCCTGGGGCACAGCAGGCTGGAGCTGGTCCCCTCCACAGCCATCTGAGAGGAGGTGACAGTGCTGTGACATCTGAGGGGAGGTGACTGGGGACCAGGCCAGACATGGCCTGAGGGTAATTGTTTCCTCCACCGTGGTAAACAGATTGTGCAAGACATCCATCAGAATCAGCAGGAAAAGCTTTTTCCCTCAGGCTGTGTGTGCTCAGGAGCTCCTGACCCAGAGCCAAACCCCAAACATCACAACCAGCAGCCCCCCAGTGCAGCTGAGCTCTCCCAGGACCCCCCAGCTGTGCCCTTCACACACACACGAGGCCACAGCAGCTCTGATAACTTACAGTTTAATCAGCCAAATATACAAGTTCTCTTGGTGGTTTTTAAACTTGATCAAGTTTTTTTTTTTTTTTTTTTTTTTGCTTTTTGGTTTTTTTTTTTTTTCCATCTGGATCTGACACAATAAATGTTGTTTGTTTTTTCTCCTTTAAACAAAGGATGATGTGGTTAAAAACTGGCACTATCCCTAATAAGGAGGAGAAGAAGAAAATGAAGAGGAGGGAAAAGGGGAGACTGGCTGCAAGAAAGGAGGGATGAATCCAGGAAGGAACGGCACTCCAGATGTCCATGAAGTCAGGCTCCCAGCTTATACTGCAACGCCCTGCAGCAAAATTTGATGGGCTCTTTGCCAACTGGATTCCTCAGATACATTATCCTTTGGGATTTCATACCAAGTCAGTTCCCCACCCCATGCCCCACCCCCAAACGACCCCACAATCTATTTTTCTTGCAATCTAGTATTTGAAGCACCTCCCCTCCCACACAGCTCCCTCCCACCCTGCCCCCCTCCCACCGTCTATGACTTCTTGATCCTAAAAACAGCAAAAACATTCATGTTTCCAAACTGTTACAGGGAATTGCTGTCCAGCACAGCTCTGCACTGCAGAGAGCAGCTGCCCCTAACCCCAAATGGAAATCTGTGCCAGGATGAGGACAAACACATCGTCAGTGTCTCTTGGAGGTGGAGGTGAGGTCAATGCTGCAGGGTGCCCTGCGTGGCAGCGATGGAAGGCAGAGCTCCTGGCAGGACCAGGCACAGCTCCCTGGTGTTTCCTCCTCTTGCATGGCCTGTGCTTACTTGTTAAGGGATAGTGACTGCAGTCTTTTACCTGCCATGGCTGCTTCGTCTTTTGCTGGGGAGGAGAACAACAAACAGAGTTTCATCATTTCATGGTGCACATCAGGGACTGGGGGAGCTCTGGCAGCCCCAGGGATTTGAACCCTGCCAGCTGGGTAATGAAAAAATCCCACCCTTCCCATCAATTTCTCAGAGGTAAGAGGCACAGCCCCTCTTGTTGTTCCCTTCCATCCCTGGCCTCTCTCCAGGTGTCCCCAAATCACCCTGATGCCCAAATTTCTCTGTGGAAGGCACCAAGGAGCCGTGCTCAGACTGTTGGCTCACACCTCCCAGGGAAGGAGCACTGGGAACTCCCAGGGCAGTTCAGAACCCCGCATACAAACCACACAAATCACCCAGCACAAGGAGCCTGCCAAACCCCCAGACTGGAGCCAGCACTGCCTGGGAGGCAGGGGACAAGATGGATATCCAGGGCAATTCCCTTCTCTGTTTCCCTGGTTTATAAAGCAAGAACTTTATGAGAGGGAAACAGCTGAGCCTGGCTTTGCTGAGGGCAGTTGATGGCACTCAGCAACATCACACAGGCTCAGAGGAGGGATGTGTGCCTCTTGGAAAGGTAGGAGAAAATGATTAATTATTCTCTAACCTTTTCTTTCTTCTTCTTTCTTTCTGGCAGCTTCTTCCCTTTGCTTCCGAATGATGGCTAATCGGGCCAGGTCTGCCTTGGCTTGCTCTGTTTTCCCAGCTAGGTGCATTTTCATGTATCTTTCTTTTGCCTTTTGCTTCTCTATTTCCTCTCTGCCCAAAGGAAACATACCAGTCACCAGGGTATTCAGGGGAACAGTCAAGAGTGGGGCTTTCCAACCAGTAAAAAACCCAAAACTGGGGGTCCTTCACCAGTTTTCAAGCACAGGTTCTGTTTATTTGCAGGGTTTTAACAGGGGTGAGGTGAGAGATTATTTCCACCTTCTTTCCTCCACACACAAGGAGGTGAAATGATTTAGCCCCACATCACAAGAACTGTGACATGTTTTTCCCTGCCTTACCCTCAAAGGTGTCCTTCTGCTGAAGCAATCTATCCCAAATAAAAAAGATTAAACCTTCCCTTCCAAACCTTACCATTGCTAAATGAAACTAGAAGATTAAACTTTGGGTTTCAGATAATTAATCTGGCCAGATGAAAATATTTGGAATCTGGGAAACTGCTACCTGTCACTAGAGAACCTTCTGCAGCAGAATTAAAGTGGATCCAAAGTGACCTCTGGTTAATGGATTTCTGCTCTGATTTTTGGCATAAAACTGCAGGAAAGGAATGGCCTAAATCCCTTTCACAGCAGTGTGATTTCAGGGTTTCTGTTAGGTCTGATTTTTGGCATAAAACCTCAGGAAAGGAATGGCCTAAATCCCTTTCTCTCAGAGGACCAGGGCAGGCTGCCTGGCTCCAGGATAGCCCAGAGGACAGACAACTGTGAAGTTTCTAAGGAACCACATTTTGAAGCACAGTGAGCTCAGTCTGCTGTTGCTCAGTGCCTGCCTTAGGCAGCAATACACTTCTAAGGATGTCTCTGAAACACTGCCACAGAGCAGGGGAAACACCTCCCTGCACCAAACTGCAGGGTGAGCAGGGAACACTCACCTCTCTCGTCTTGAGAGCTCCTTGGGTCCGTCCAGGTCCAGCTGAGTGACTTTTTTGGTTGTCTGAATGACACGGTTGGGGTTCTCTATGTCTATCAACCCCTCCACTCCTTTGCGCTTTTGCTGTCAAGAACAAGAGGGAGCTTGAGGAGCTCTCCCACCCCAAACACACTGCAAAGCACCCCAAAAGCACAAGGCAAGCTTTTACTACAAATCATTTATGAATCAAGGCACCTTCAGCCTTTTTAAAAATCCTGTTGTCTTTGTATTTCATTTGTAAATGTTCACAAGTTCTCATTCTGAGGGCAAAATGCTGTCAAGTGAGCGTTTTTTGGTTTCTAAAAGTAGTTCTACAAAAAATGCACTCCAGGTGGCTCTGCTCAGAATGCAGAGTGTGCATCCCCCCCCAGCCCAAGTATTAGGTACATTAAGTGCCCTGAGAATGCAGTACCTGATAATCCTCATCATCTTCATCACTCTCATCCGAATCTAAAGATTTCTTCTCCTTTTTAGGGTCCCCTGTTGCTCCTTCTCCTCCTTCTTCTTGCTCCTCCTCTTCCTACAGAATCAGAGGAAATTTATGTCACTAAAAACCCCAAACCCAGCTCTTAAATGAGATTTTGGGGGGGATGAGCCAGCTCTGAGCACTGGTGCTCCTGATGTGGCCTTGTGCCACCAAGGGGGTCTGGCTGTCACAGAATGAGGGCTCCTCCTCAGCATCACCTCCAAACAACTCTGCTGTTCTCTATAACAGGAAAATGACTCAGAAAGACACCACTGGCACTTTACTTTCCCCAAATCAAAGCTCTCCAGAAGAATTTTAGCCTGGGCTCCCAGTGCACACTACCTCAGAAACTGGAAACTACATGGATGCAGCTTTGAGCTTATCCTGTGGATAAATAAAAACACCTAGAGGAGAAAATTGACAACCATCAACCTGAATATTATTATCCAAGGAATTAAAGCCTTTTTAGCACAGCTTCCACCAGTCAGAACCTGGGAATTAATTTCTGAATCATAAGAAGAACAAGCATGGGTGTGAACAGCTTGTTTTACATACCAACATCTCTCATCAAACAACCAGCAAAGTGGATGAGCAAGGAACAGTAAGAGGAATAATTTTGTTAATTGTAGGGGATTTTAAAAGCTTTCCTTAATGTATCAGTGTTAGATGTAACCATCACTATGTGATATGGATCATCACAAAAAATAAATCCTTCTCAAAGAGCAGTTCTCTGGTTTGCTGTGAAACAAGACACACATTTCAAGTGGGTCCTGCTTTTGTGTTCCACTTCCAGTATTTTTATTAACAACATGGAAGCAGAGAACACTCACACAGTTTGTGAACGACATCACACTGGTAGGAGTTGGAATTATTTTGGAAAACAGGATGAGACTCATCAGTGGTTTCAGAATTTGGAAATATGGCATGAAACCAAGAAGGTGGGATCAGAAACCAACCAAGAGGAGTTACAGTTTGGAAGAAGAAATCCAACATGAAGCTGGAATATGTGGCTAAGCAGTAAACCAAACAATCATCTCGAGTTGCAGCTGGGCAAAACATTAAAAAGGACTCAACACTATGGCTCAGAACTGCTTGAGAGTCATCTCAGAGGTATTCACCAGGATTTCCTACATGGGGTGTAATTATCCTCCTGTGGTCAGTGCTGTGAGGCCTCAGCTGGAATTGTGTATTTGGGCTGAGGCAGCACTTCCAGAAAGTCACAGAAAACATCAGAGTGTCACCAGAGCTGTGATAACTTGGGATTAAAGAGAGCAAGAGCCCCAAAATGCAGCCAAGGGTTTTATGACAGCAGTCGGGTCGTGGTGGAAGTGGGGGGAACTGTTACAGTCCAATGCTGGGGCACAGAAATACACCCACACAGAAAACTTATCTCTCCTACAAAGCAGAGGCAAATATGAAAATCATGTGTTCAGGAAGAAGTAAAAGGAGTTTGGTCCATAAATCTATGATAGAAAGAGGGCAAAGAGTAATTTCAATATACAGTAACATGTCAAGATGTGGCTCTTGTTCTCCAAAGCCAAACTGCAGAACATGGATAAAAAATGAGCTGACACTGGAGACTGAAATGATAAAATATGGGGAAAAAAGACCTCCAGAGCTGCTGTGTAATCAGCTCCCTGTCCTTCAACCTTCCAGTGCTGCCCTGGGTGCTCTCCCAGGCCTCAGAACCAGACTGGGTGATACCCTGGAGCCTCCCCAGCTGGAGATGTTTGGGATCCATGCTGTGATCCCTGCTGGAATGATCTGCAGCACTTGGCTAAGCTGCCATTGCTCCTGAGCAGTGAAAACCAGGCTGGAAAAGGCAGGAATTGGGACAGAAAGCACACAAAGGAGCAAACACATACCCTTGCCTTTTGCTTTTCTGCTTGGAGCTGGGCATCAATCTCCTCGGGACTCGTGTACTGCCTTGCTCGGCCTTTGTGGCCTCCTTTTCTACCTGCACAGAACAATAAAAATAACAAATGGTTTAGTGCTAACTTCCAGAAAGGTCTGCTCCTCCTGCAGCACTCTCTGGACTTTAGGTGTGGACAGGACAAACCAAAATAACTCCTCTGATAGACCCTACACAAAACCCCCCAGTGAACTTGGTGAAATGCTCCAAGATTTTTAGGTGAGACACAGAGAATTGGGATTATTGACATCACCCTTCCCTGCCTGTGCCTCTCCAATTCCCTTCCCAGGCTGGAAGGGGATGCTCAGTCCCACAGCAGATCCCAGTTTCCTGCACAGGAGGAATCACAGTGTGTTCCTGTGGTTACAACCAACATTCCAACAAGCTTGGCTGCTTAACCACTCCCACTGTGCCAGGAAAAAATAGGAAGCTAATTGGACAAAAGCTTTGGGAATTACAATGGGAGCTGAAGGAGTCCTAAAAGGAGCCTCCAGTTTCATTGCTTTATTAGGAAAAATAAAAACAAGCTCTAGGAACCCAGAAGGGGAGTCACTGTGGCTGGCACTGCCCCAAGTTCCAGATTCTGTTATTAATGAACTGCTGAAGCCATTAATGCTCCCCTCAAGCCAATGCTCTGCTTATTCCAGCCCAAAGAATTGGGAAGCAAGTTGGACAGAGCCAACCCACAGCCCTGAGTGAGGGAGAGAGACTGGCACAAAGCAAACAGCTCTGGCAGGGCAGCTCTGCCACTGCAGCAGGCCTGGAGTGCCATGGGAGGAGCAGGGAACTCTGGATCTGCCTCATCCTCCCCATTTCACCTGCCAAGGACAATGGGAACCTTACAGGGATGGGAAGGGATGAGGGATCATCCATCCCTCCCTCCCTGGCACTGTGTGGGATCCATGGGAGAGCTGCTCTCTGTTGGACTGGGAGCCTCAGAGATCCAATATTTCCTGACCAATTTTCCTGGCTCAGCACAGACAAACTCTCACAATGCCTTAGTTCTGTCCCCAAATCTCACTGTGAAGCTTTACAGAAATTCCTAAGATACTTTCCCAAAAGACAGGGAAGTGCAGAGACCAAATTCCAGTCCCTGGGGAAGCTCATGGGCTCTCCAACCCTAAGCACAGGCAAAGCTTTGGTGCAGGCAGACAGGAGTTTGTCTGTCTGTCTGCTCCCAGCCATCCCACAGGGGAGCTCTGGCACCTCTGGAAGGAGATCAGCCCTGGGAATGCTCCTGGGGAGACAGGACCTCCCTGCCCAGCTCCTGACATCACCCCGAGGGAACAGCAGCGACATCTGGGACACAGCAACCCCAAAGAGCCAAACTGTGCTCCCAGCCTGGCCAGGGCTCCTCACCCAGCTCTGCCAGAACCCCACACTGGGCTCAGCACCAAGGAACACAAACTGCTCACAACTGCAAATAAACACTGCTGATAAGGGGGAGAAGCAACTAAAGAGAAATTATTTTATGCTAAAAGCCTAAAAAGAAGCAAATGGAAGAATGAAGCCCACAAGAGCTCAGCACAGTGCAGGGATGGGGCTCTGCTCCCACAGGGAGATCAGACCTCACATCAGACACGGGGAGCTGGTCCAACACCACTGAGCAGCTCTGTGCCTCAGTTTCCCCATCTGAAAACAGGGATAATGCTTCTTCTCCACCTCTGTGAAGCACTTTTAAAGCAGAGCAGAATCACCTGCAGATTTCACCTGCAGCAAAGCCCAGTGGTGCCTGGGCAGGCCCACATTCAAACACATTTGTCTTCAGCTTTAAACAGCCTAATTAAGGAATTTAAATGGAAGACAGTGGAATAATACTGATGGAATCTCTTATTCTTAAAATCAAAGTATTAGGGGGGGGAAATGGGAAATTAATTTTAAAAAATCCTGTAAAATTTATTAGTAGCTTCTTTATATCCCTCCATTTTATATTAAACAGTGAGTGCCAAAATCCACTCTTCTGCCAATCCAACAACTCCCACTGACTTGGGGGAAAATGACCAAAGCCCCTCTTCTTCCTAAAAGCAAAAGGTTTGAATCAAACACTGAAATCTGTACAATGAACTGAAGAGCAGGAAATCCTGAGTTACAGGCATTTAAATAAGAAAAATGGGGTTATAACCCGCCATGGTTCTTTGCCTTCACAATAACCACGTGAAAGCTTCAGCCTCATCTCCTATCACTGTGCAAATGGACCCAAAACGAAGTGGCTCAATAAAATCTAAACAAGAATCAGTTTGGTGCTAAAGGCTAGGAAGTGCTGATGAAACAAAGCAGAGCAAGCTGCAGGAGGAGGAGGAGGAGGAGGAACGATGCGGGCTGGCTTTAACGCGTGTGCCCGGCTTCGCGAGAGCCAATTCTGCGGATGGTGCACGGGGAGAAGGTTCTGGGTGGATCCAGCCCGGCCGTGCCCCATCCCCGCTCCTGAATCACACCGGGAGCAGCAGCAGCAGCAAGTCCGTGCCCGCTCCGCACACCCAACCCGCGGCAGCATCAAAGAGCCGCCTTTGGAGCCCCGAGCCCCGGCCGGGCTGGCCGCCAGCCCCCGGTGCCCCCGGTGGGGCGGCTCCCCCTCCCCGTGAGCCCCACGCCCCGAGCCGGGGGAGTTCCCGTCCCAGCACACGGAGCGGGCCCGGGGCCGCGGGCACCCCCAGGCGCTGCCGCCGCCGCCGCGGCGCTTTGGGGGGCTCGGGCCGGGCCCGGCGCCGTGAGGGGCGGGGGAACGCGGCGAGGCAGCCCCGGAGCCCCCGAGAACGGGGAAAGGGAGCACGAGACTTTCTCCAGAGCGCAAACAGAGCCGCGTTTGGGGCCCGGTGAGGGGGAAAGGGACCCCCGCAGGCTCCGCCAAGGCCGGGAGAGCGGAGCCGCCGCGGCACCTCCACAGCCGGGGGCGAACACGAGCCCTGCCCGCGCCGGGGCCGGGGCGGCGCACACACACGGCCCTCAGCCCCCTCCTCTCCCGTGTCCCGTGTTCCCCCCGCCGCCGCTCCCCGCGGGGCACGCCCGGCCCGGCCCGGCCCCCACCACCTTTCGGCATCGCGGCGATGGCGGCGCGGCCCCCCCGGCCCGAGCGGCGCCGGAACCGGAACCGCCCCCAGCGGAGGCCCCCGCGCTGGGCTGCCCGAGCGCCGCCGCTGCGCTGCCCTCAGCGCCGCCCTCCCGGTGCTCCCGCCGGGGCAGCACAGCGCGGTCGGTTCCCCCCGGCGGCTCTCGGCTCTCTCGGGGCGGCGGCGCGGGCGGCGGGGAGCGCTTTGCTCAGGCAGCGCGCGGGGCAGCCCAAGGGGCGCGGCCACGGGCGGGGCGGCTGCGAGAGGACCCCGGGTGACGGCGGCGGCGGCGCGACGGGAGCGGCGGTGAGCGGGACCGGGATCGGGATCGGGATCAGGGACCGGGGAGAGAGACAGGGACCGGGATCAGGGACCGGGATCAGGGACAGGGACCGGGGTCCGCACAGGAATCGGCACCAGGACCTGCGGCCTCCCCTCAGCCCGCCGGCTCCGGGTTCCGTTGTGGGGCTCTCGGGCCGGGCCGGCGGCCTCTGCCCGGAGCTGTCATCTCGGAGAAGGAGCGGCTGCCGCGCTTTGCTGAGGAGAAAAACTGACTTATCGTGCGGCAGGCACAGAGCTTTTCACGTAAAAGCTCAATTTTATCCTTAGTGGAAAACGGGCAGTGAAATAAACAGGGCCAGGAGACTTCTCCTTTTAAAAAGTGATCAGCTCAGGATTGGGCAGCTCGGCGGGCCTGCAGTCTCCCGTCGTGTCTCCCAGGGTGACTCAGAGGAGGAGGATAAGCGTAGCTTTGTCCACTCGGGGCAGAGCTGGGGATCAGGCCCTCGTGGGAGCCTTTATCGCGTGGTGATCCCATCCGATGTTACTTTTCCCGGCGCCGTACCTCTCAGTCTCGGCGCTGGGGACGACTCCCGTGGTCAGGGCGAGAGGGACTCCGAAGGTGTTCCGCATCTCTGCAGCCTCAGCACTCGGCTCCTCACGTCCAGACATCACTCCAGTCTCCCAACTCTTATTTGGCTCGTTGTTTTTGGGGTTTTCTCAGTACGTTTGGAGCCGTAGTCCCCCACAACATGCTGGTCCTGGAGTCACTTTGCATAACCCCCCCACCCAGGTCTCTTCTCCTCACTGTTCGGGAAGGTCCCCACCCGTTACTGTCTCAGAGAAGGGGCATTACCTTGCCTCAGCCAGGGCTTTTACTAATACAAAAACAACCATTAACAACAACGACCCGTAATTACCATAACACAGGCAGCAGCCCAGCAGTAGTGGTAACCTTTTTCTCACAGAAAAAAATCAACTGAATTTTTGTTCATAACAGGAAGGGAGCACACAAACCTTAGCAGAAATATATCTGACAGTTGATTTCCTTCCTGTTGCGGTGTGTTGTAATGTCCTGTTTTAGACTTCCAGGTCACCTCCCAGGTGTGCCTATACCTCTCTCCCTTCCCCCTCGCCCCCTTGCTGAGTGAGTCCTGTCAATCAGGCTTAACATTCCAGGAAGGTCGTCGTGTCAAGTTCAAAAGATGCCCCTATGCCCAGAGGTCATTGGCCTGTCTGGGTGTCATCCTCCCCTGAGACCCTGCCCCTCCCACCTGGTTGGTGGCTCACCTGCCCCTTCCCTTCCCCTCCCCCGGGAGCTTTAAAAGGTAATCAGACCATGTGCTCGCGGTTCTGTTGGAGCTGTTGCCTACATTCAGACCTCTGTAACCATGGAATAAAGCTCTGGATATAACCCTCCGGCAGAATCCGTCTCCTTTTCCTCCTCACCATCGCCTGAAGCCTTCCCTCCTGAGATAAACGGAGTTCCTACCAAGCCTGGACTTGTTTCAGTGCCCAGCTGCAATCTCCAGCAAGCTAAAGGTGTTTCTGGGGTGATACACCACAGTTGCTGCCTTTGGCCTAGCAGCAAGGGTCAGACTGGCCCAGGCACAATCTACCTGGTAATATTGGGATTCTTATTCTAATCCCTTCCGTTTCCCCAGTGGTTCCGAGGGAGTGCTGGCAGTTCCCCTCGCCTTTGGCCCTCTCGCTGCCGAGGCAATGCCCAAAGTGAAGAGGAGCAGGAAGCCTCCCCCGGATGGCTGGGAGCTGATCGAGCCCACGCTGGACGAGCTGGACCAGAAGATGAGAGAAGGTGAGTGGGTGTTCTCAGGGATGGGACCCCAAAACAGGCTCACAAGAGCTGCTTCATGAATACAGGGGAACCTTTTCTGTGTCTGTGCCTCCAGTGGTGCTGCAGGTTGATCCTGGGCCATGCTGGTCCCTAACTTTAAGGTTATGGAGCACAGAGGTTTGGTTACAGCTGGTTGGGGGATGAAGCTCATGGGTGTGTGGTAGCTCCTGTAAGGTGAAGTCACTTCTGATCCCAGTGTGGGTCATGTCATCCCATTACCACTGGTTTTATATCCTAAAGGAGCTCTTCCAGGTCAGGTCTCTCTCATTTGAGTCTCCTCCCATTAATCTCAGTTTTATCCCTGCCATGTAATAAAGTTATGAGCATTCTTGGAACAGTTCACTGCAGAGTGAGTGAGGGAAGCACTTGGTCACCTGGTGTTTGTGTTCCCTCCCAGCTGAGACGGAGCCACACGAAGGGAAGAGGAAAGTGGAGTCTCTCTGGCCCATCTTCAGGATCCACCACCAGAAAACACGTTACATCTTTGATCTCTTCTACAAGAGGAAAGCAATCAGCAGAGGTGAGGAGGGCAGGGCCAAACTGGAGTGACTGAGGTGTTCACCTGTGGATGCCACTGAACTGGCAGCTGGTGGGAGCAGGTTTCTGGGGAAGGAGGGTGGAGGGAAGGCTTGGCAGCTGCCCAGCTCTACCTGCTGGTTACTACAGCTGGTATCTCCTGATAACTTGTGACTGTCTGCTCCCCCCAGAGCTCTATGAGTACTGCATCAAGGAGGGCTACGCTGACAAAAACCTGATAGCCAAGTGGAAGAAGCAGGGCTATGAGAATCTCTGCTGCCTGCGCTGCATCCAGACTCGGGACACCAACTTTGGCACCAACTGCATCTGCAGGGTCCCCAAAAGCAAGCTGGAAGTGGTGAGTCTCCAGCTTGTTCCTCTGCCCTGCTGTAGTTCTGACTTCTCCCGGCCCAGGGACAGCAGAGTAGTGCTGTAATTCCTGGTCATTTCCTCTGCCTTTGCTGCTAGAATTGGTGTCCAGCTGGTGCTGAAGTTACTGTCAGCTTTGGCATTCATTTAAGGTTGTTAAAAGTATGGGAAATAACACCAGACTGTGGAAACCCTTCCCACCCAGAGCCATTCCCTGCCTGGGGGTCTGAGCCTGCTGCTCTGGCTGTGCTTGGCTCTAACACCCTCCTCATGTTTGTTTTTCAGGGCAGAATCATTGAGTGCACTCACTGTGGATGCAGAGGCTGCTCTGGATGAAGCCTTCTGCCATCAAACTTGTATTTTGAACTCTGAGGGACACCCTCCTCCTTCTCCTCAATGGACTATGAGTGCAATTACAGCCATTTTCTGTGATGGGCTATTTCTGTATTAAATTAAAGCATCAGCATGATCACCTGGATCGTGCATAAATGGGGGGGTGCTTTGGAGTAGGGTTTTGTGTAGCCTTTTATTTTAAAATAAAGCTTGCCTTCCTGAGAGAGTGCTGTGGTCTTCTGGTGAAACTTTCCTGTGCCCCTCTTCTCCTGTTGGATGTGTTTTGGGTGCTTGAAGGTTGCTCTGTACAGTGAGCTGCTCTGGGTTTTTTCTCAACTGAGTCAATTTAAAAGGCTGTGTGGAAAGGAATTACAGTTCCCAAATGTCCAGTCTGGGTTCTTCCCTGACCATGTGCAGATGGAAGCTGCATTTCAGTGGAATTCTCTGCTGAGGTCTGTAACCTGGAATTAATGCACAGATCCCTTCAGGAATGCCAGCAGTCTAGAGATTTAGAAGTCACATGTGAAGTGACAGACACAGACAAAACCAGCACTGAGCTAAGCCCCTGTTAACTCTGATTTTGCTTCTTCCTTGTTTTGCACGGAATTTGCTAAACTACAGCCCATCTAATCCTCAGCAGTTGAAGGAAATTCACTGAAAATGTATTTGCTCCTCCTTAAAAGGAAATATTTTATTATTTCACTATTGCAAGAGCTGGGGGTTGGGGATACAAAGCAGCTTTACTACAAGCCAGTTCAAAGAAGCAAGTCATGCATCTTCCTTGTGCTGGAAGAACTTGAAACTTCAGCATCCTGCTCCCTTTTCCTGCAGAGCCTCTGCCTCGCTGTCCTGCCCCCCAGGCTTTGCTGTCCTGTACTTGGCCCAGGGGTGGGGGGTCTCCTCTCCAGCCATCACCTTTAACCAGCGGTAGTAGTAGCCACGGAAACCATCAATCTTCTCCAGGTATGGGTTTTTGTGCTTGTACTGCAAAGAGAAACCCACCAGAACAAGTTTCTGTTAGATGAGAGCTCACTTCAGCACCAGCCTGCAGGAGCTGCAAGATCCTACAAAGAAACAGTGATCAAGTAATCATCAATCAGACCAGGCAAACCCAGAGGACACTCAGGCAGACATTAAACCATCATATTTATGCCCTCACAGCCTGCCAGTCATGGCTCCTTACCCTGTCAAATTTGGGAGGGTACCGTGCTGCAAACTCCAGCTGCCGGATGATGACTTCATTGGGAGGCACCTGCCTGTTCCTCATGTCCCGCAGGATCTCCGTGAGGTAACTGTAATCCAGCTGCCTCACAGCTGCAGCTATCAGGCTGCTGTAGATGTGCTTGTTGGGGGTTATTCCAGACCTCTGGAAAGAGCAAATGCTATGGGTAAACAAGTTACCTTCTGACTAGTGCAGGAAGGAAAAGGCAGAGAGGCACTTTTTACTTTTTACAGCTCTCATCACAGGACCTATGAAGCAGCTTGAGCAGTGCCAGCACAAGCTAAGACAGACCACTTGAGCTCCAGCTACTCTGGAGCTGCATGTTTTTGTGAAGAGAACAAAACCACTCATCACAAAAACCTCATCAGGTCTTTAAAAAGCATTAACACTTCACTTTGCCTCTTCCTGCAGCCCAGACCCCAAGCAGCAGAGCAGTTTTCTTTGATTACCTTCAAATCCGAGAGCAGCTGCAGTCCATCCTGCTGGTTGTGGCAGGCAATTGCCAGGTTACAAAATGTGTGGAGGTTAGGTGACAGTCCCCTCTTCACCAGAGCTGGCAGCATGCTCTGCAAGATACAAGTGTTGGCATCACTTCCCAAAAATTCTTACTGTAGCTTTCCAGACAGGGGGCTGGACATGCTAGAACAGAATCCATAAATACTCAGAAATTAACCCAAGCACCACCTTGTGGGAAATGGTGTGAGATCCCAGTTTCTGCTGTGGACAGAGAAATGGGTCTCAGCAAAAGAGAAGCCTGAGACATCAGGTGGTGATGAGGCTGGTTCTGAGGTTTTTCTCTCACCTTTGCTCCCTCCAGGTCTCCCAGTTTACTTCTCTTCCTCATTAAAGTGTTAAAGAAGGTCACATCTACTTTTACTTTATGATCATCCAGCAATGCCAGCAGAGAGGACTCTGAGGGGCTTTGGGGTTCCACCAGCTCTGCCAGTAATGTGAATGTTTTAATGTTGGGCTCTGCATTGTCCTCTTTCATTTTGTTCAAGAATCCCTCCACATCCCCCATCAGAGCCAGTCTGTGGGATGGTGTGGCCACTGTCCCCAGGGAAACCACGGCTGTGTCAGCCACCCTGGAATCCAACAAGTTGGGCAGGTTGCACAAAGGCAGCTTCTGGATTGGGTGTGGCTGTTCCTGTTCCATCTCACTCTGGGCTCTCCTCATCAAGGCTCCAGCCCTGCTGTGAGTGACTCTGGGGCTGTCAGGAGCAGCTGGTTCTGCTTCAGCCCCAGCCACATCTTTATTTCGTGGCTGGATCCGTTCCTCGGGCTGCACTGAACTCTCCTGAAACAATTGCTTTTCCATAGCTTCCACATCCAGCTGGACAGGAGCACTCTCTGATCCCTTCTTCCTCTGATTTTTCACCTTTTCCTTCCTGCCAGGTGGCAGCTTTAGCTGAGGTGGGTTCTCAGGGGGGCTGAGCAGGAGCCTGGAGGCCACAGCGGGATTGCCGATCCCGCAGTCTCTGGCTGCACGCAGCATTAGGTTGTAGGTGTGGCTGTCAGCCCTGATTCCCAGCTTGTTCATCTGCTGCCAAACCTGAACAGGGGAAGATGGATATTAAATAACAGGAGCATCTCTAGCAGCCTGTAAGCACATCTCTTAATAGGATCTGTGTGAGAAGGAGTGAATGTACAGCATGTACAGAATGTACAATGTATGACATGTCCTGAGCAAAGTCTGGTTTGCAGAACTCGTGCTAGGAGGAGCTGAACTCCTCCCATTCCACCACCCCACTGCTATTTCCAAGTGTTCAGGTGATGAATTAAACACAGCAGCACTTTCCCTCCCCTCAGAACACAAGACAAACCTGCAAGGCAAATCTGAAGCCATTTTCGGTGTCTTTTATGCAGCTCATGAGGAGGAAGCTGAAGGTCTCAGCTGTGAGGACATGGCCCTTCTGCACAATTTCCTGAAAAGAGCAGAGAGAGCATTAAGCTTCCCAGTTACTCTGTGTGGTGAAGTCAAAAACCACCTTCGTCTTCTGGGGATAGGTGTAACAAGTTTTGGACACACCCAGCCAGTTTTAAAGCCAAAACTGCCTGCTCTTAGGTAATTAAGTTTAGACTTTGGTACCAATACCAATTGTATTTGGTACATACAATTTCACTGTATGACAATAAGGATCAATTAAACAGAAACACATGATCTGTAATTACCTCTGCTGGAAATGAAATCAAAACCTGATGCAACGTGCCAACTTCCAGGAGCTTTAACCACAGCACAGAATAGGTTTAATAGGAGAAAAGTAACCAGTTTACCTTGAGTACATCCAAGCACATCCTGAGGTCTGAGCAGAGGGCACAGACCTTCAGCAGGGCGTGGTAGGTGATGAGGTTCAGCTCCTGGTTTTTGCTCTGCAGCTGCTGCCGCAGTTTCAGGGCGCTCTGCAGCCCCGAGTCCTTCCAGGGGGACTCAGCACAGGCATTGAACAGGGCTGTGTAAGTGGCCTCTGTGGGGATCAACCCTCGTTTTTTCATCTGAAGGAAGAGAAGAAGGACTTGAACTGGCTTTTTTACAAAAG
This sequence comes from Ammospiza caudacuta, assembly GCF_027887145.1. Lineage (NCBI taxonomy): Eukaryota > Metazoa > Chordata > Aves > Passeriformes > Passerellidae > Ammospiza > Ammospiza caudacuta. Next base: position 14,560,687 of record NC_080609.1, read on the forward strand.
GACAGCTTGAATTTTTAAACTTTTTTTTTAAGAAGGCGCCAACACTAACACAGAGGCGTTTTGGAGACAAATAAACATGACTGAATGCTTGAAATACTTCTAGCTTAGAAAATACTTTGAGAGAGAAGTTAAACCTACATCATTGTAGAGCCTGAATGCCTTCTTCACATATCCAACCCTGCCACAGCCACCAATGAGAACAGTGTAATTGCCTTCTTCTGGCTGGACACGCTCCTCCTTCAGCATCTGCACCTCAAACAGCTCCAGAGCCTCTGCCAGCTACAAGGATGAGAAAAATCCATCAACAGGCAGCAAGAGAATCAACTACAATGGGTATTAATAAATGCACCTGTGGGCAGATTGTAGTGCAAGTCCTACAAAGTGTGGGGTTCCTCACAATAAGGCTGGAGAGGGTCTTTGGACCAGGGCATGTGGTAACAGGACAGGGGATGGTTTTAAGCTGACAGAGGAGAGACTTAGGTTAGATATTGGGAAGAAATCCTTTACTGTGAGGGAAGTGAGGCATTGGTTGCCCAGGTTGTTGTGGCTGCCCCTGGATCCCTGGAAGTGTCCAAGGCCAAGCTGGACATGGTTTGGAGCACCCTGGGATAGTGGAAGGTGTCCCTGCCCATGGCAAGGGGTGGAACTGGATGTCTTTAAGGTCTCTTCCAACCCAAACTGTTTTATTATGATTCTACAGGAAATTCTTATCTTAATTCTTTCAGTAAAGATACCAAGTGATACACAGCAAGTCAGAGCTGCATCTTTCATCAGTGCTATTAAAAACAAGAGAAGAGCTGGGCTCAAACCTTGTCCTCTTTGATGAGAGCCTTGCACCGTAGGAAGTACCAGTATGGAGTATTCTTAGGGCCACGTCGAGGTTTTCTTTCTGGTTCTTCTTCTCCTTCTTCTCGAAGCTTTAAATCCCGAAAGCACGCTGTGGTTTTGTGGTAATATTTCCTAGAGGAAAATTTATCAGACAGCGTCCCAAACTCCACACCTTCATCATCAACATCATCATCGTCATCCTTCTGCTCCTCGGCAGCTCCAGCGAAGCTTCTAGCACTGATGTCTTTCGGGTCGCTGCCGGGCAGTCTGGAGGAGGCCTGGGAGGAGCTGCACGTTCTCCAGACCGGCAGCAGGCCCTGGCCTGGGGGCCGGGACAGGAGCGGCGCCTGCCCGGGTCCCATCCCGGGGGCTGCGCACTGCGCCCGCAGCCCAGCGGGGGAGGCGTAGCGGCACCAGCGGGGGACGAGGAGGCGCAGGGAGCCCATGATGTGCCGCTGTCCCGGAAGCGAGAGGGTGCGGAGCGGAAACAGAACCGGCACCGGGAGCGGGATCAAACCCGGAGCCGGCCCTGCCCTCACACGGTCCCTCCTCACCCCGCCCCTGGCCCACGGCGCCTGCGCGCACGGAAGGGGCGTGTCCCAGCTGGTGTCTGATTGGCCGGAGCGCGCGCGCTGCCCGCCGGGCTGGGGCGCCCCGAGCGCTGATTGGCCGGAGCGCGCGCGCTGCCCGCCGGGCGGCCGTGCCCGCCGTGGGTCCCGTCATTCCGCGGGCGGGCGGCGCGGGGCGGCCACGGGGCTGCCGCCGCCGCCTCCCCTCACTGCAGGCGCTGCCGGCGCGGAGTGGAGCGGGGCGGGCCGGGCCCGCCCGGGCCCGCCCGCCCGCCGCCTCCAACACCGCCACCATTCCGCCCCTACCTTCCCGTTGCCGGCGGCCCCCAGCTGCCACCATGCAAGAGCTCATCGCCAGCGTGGATCACATCACGTTCGACCTGGAGCTGGCCGTGGAGCAGCAGCTGGGGGCACAGCCGCTCCCCTTCCCTGGCATGGACAGTGCGTGTGGGCTCTCTGCTCCGCGGGGGGCTCGGGCCGGGCCGTGGGGCCGAGCAGGGTGGGCAGGGCTGGGCTGGGGTGCCTGGGAGGTTTGCAGGGATCTGAGCGTCTTCCTCGGGTCCTACCCGTAGATCTACTCAACTTCTGCTTTCCCCGTGAAGTTTCTGTCATAACCCAGATGTTTGTCTTTTCTACTTGGTGAAATTCGTAGTTACTGCTAGCCAGGCTGGAAAAGTAAAGTTGAGATGTTACTGTAAATAAACATCACTCTCCTGCACAGTACTTTATATTTCCTTTTTCATTCCCTTTTGGTAGATGAAGCATTTCGATGGGGAGAGTCATCTGCTTTAGGTTTATCCATGGCTGACTCTCTAAATCTTTCCTTCAGTCTGACACAAACTCAGGAGACTCAGAGTTTGCTGAATTTTTCTGGCAGGGCTACTAAACTTGTGTTTAACTCCCTTGAATGTTCCTTTTTGTCAGGATCTGCTAGGGATAACATGCCAATATTGTTTCAGACACTTCTGGTAAAGAAATATAAAACTTCTAATGCCATGACTATAAATACAGGGTTCAGGAGTTGGACTGTGATGATCCCTCTGGGTCCCATCCAACTCAGGATATTCTGTGATAGGACTGACTTAACAGCAGTAGAAAACCCAGTCAAGAACTTAAACAGCTGAAAAGCAAAACAAGCACCTCCAAATCTGCAAACTCCCCTTGCTGTCCCTCAAGAAGAAAACAGATATTTTTGGGTGCCAGGCTTTCACAAGAAACTCCTGCAGGAAAGCAAATTCCCCAAACCAAAATGCTGCTTTTCTCTTGATGTTGGAGATCAGATTTTCTTTCTAGGGCAGGAAATGTTTTAAAGGTTGCCATGAAGCTTTGATAAAATAAATGATGTTTCCTTGTTCTCTCCACAGAATCGGGCGCAGCTGTCTGTGAGTTTTTTTTAAAGGCGGCATGTGGAAAAGGCAAGTGGTGTGGAATATTGGAAAAGGCAATTATTCTCACAGGATGGGGGGTGAAAACAGATTTTCCAGCACTGGTTATAGTGCTCTTGTTTTGTAAAGCTGAGGGGAAAACCTAGATAGAGGAGGAAACTGAAGGATGTTGGAATGTCTGCAGCAATTGGGAATAAATAAACAACGCTATTGTTAAAGGAAGGTTTGAACTCACCATAAACTGATTTTGCAGTGGATCTCCTCTTAGTTGCTGTGGTTTGTAGTGTCCAGGATTAAGAGCTGGAGACTTTGTTGTGAAACTCCTTAGAGGATATCACAAATCTGTTTTAGAACTCCCTGTTTGCTGTTATCACTTAAGCCTGAAATCCTAGGTGATGTTTTCTGAAACCCCTCTTGCAGAGAGATTGCTGTTGCCCTGTGTGACACACTTTAATTGCTCTTTTTTCCCTTCTCCCACCCTTCCACAGGAGGCATGTGCCCATTCAGACACATCAGTGGGGAAAAGACAGTTGTTTGTAAACACTGGCTACGAGGACTGTGCAAAAAGGGAGACCAGTGCGAGTTCCTGCACGAGTATGACATGACCAAGATGCCTGAGTGTTACTTCTACTCCAAATTTGGTAAGCAGCTCCTGCAGGTGTGGGAGTCTGAAGAAGATCCTCCTCCTCATGGCATTACATTCTTCTGTGGTTGATGTTAGGCTGACATTTTCCCAGATCTGCTTCACCTTATTATCCACGTAAATTTGTGATGTATTGTAGGTGTCTTCACTTGACTGCTTGTCCCTTGCAGGAAGAGGGGGGAACTGCTCTTTTTACTGTTTTTTTTTGCCTTAATTCTCTTTTTTGGGGTATGAGATGAGTAGGCTGAGCAGCTGGTCTTTGCATGACTGTGATTTTGGGGAGCTGATGAGCAGCAGAGGGCATAGGTGTGCAAAACTTTTGTGCACTTGCTTTCCAGCTCTGGAGATCTGGACATAATGGGGCAACTTGGTGCCAGAAACTTACAGTCTTGTAGGTTTCCTTGGAGTGAGGTTAGTGTGCAGTTTGTAGTTTCTCCACACTTCTGGTACACTAAGTGTTTGGGTTTTGTTACCATGACTGCTCTTTCAAATTTAGTTCCCCCATTGTTTTTAAAAACATAAATCATCCAGTCTGGTAGAGCTTTGCTGACCAGGGGTGAGTCCTTGGAGCTCTTCATGGAGGTTAAGGCAGGCAGTGAGAGTGTTGTGCCTGAAGTTACAAAAGTTGGTAACAGCTCTGTGGGAGCTACGTGATCCAGGTAATGTTTTGAGAATCATTTTGATCTCAGACCTGCACAATTGACTGAGAAGTGTGTTTGCCTTTGGTACAGGGGAATGCAGTAACAAGGAATGTCCATTCTTGCACATTGACCCGGAGTCGAAGATCAAAGACTGTCCCTGGTATGACAGAGGCTTCTGCAAACACGGTATGTGCCTGCCACAGCTCCTGTGCCTGCAGATCAAGGGGGGGTGTTGCTGTTCCATCTTGGCATGATCTGCTGGGATGTGGATGTATGGAATGGGAACTGCTGAGCTTTGTGCTGTTGCAGGTCCCCTGTGCAGACATCGGCACACTCGGAGAGTCATTTGTGTGAATTACCTGGTAGGATTCTGTCCAGAGGGCCCTGCCTGTAAATTCATGCAGTGAGTATGCTCCAGGCCTGCCCTGCAGCCTTGTGTTACCCTTGTGGTCTGGTTCATGTCAAACGAGGGTGCTCCCGTGCTTCCCAATGGTTTGGAGATTTGCCAGTGTTTAGTTGGGCCAAATTTTTACTGATTTGAGGATTGAAAAAGTATTTAAAAAAGCATGTAGTGACAGGACAAGGAGGAATGGTTTCAAACTGAAAGTGAGTAGGTTTAGATTAGGAATTAGAAAAAAACTCTTGCCTGTGAGGGTGGGGAGGCCCTGGCACAGAGAAGCTGTGGCTGCCCCATCCCTGAAAGTGTCCAAGGTCAGGTTAGATGGAGCTGGAGCAACCTGGGATAGTTCAAAGTGTTCCTGCCTGTGGCAGGGGGTTTGGAACTGAATGAGCTGTGAATCCCTTCCAATCCAAACCAATCTGTGGTATGGGGCAGGGCCTCTCCAGGGAGGTCCCAGTGAGACTGGCATGGTGATTAGGTGCCATCAGTGCAGTGGAATCACATGGATTTATATTCCAGAAGGCAGAGGGATATGCAACACATATGTAAAGAGAAGTGGGGAGGGGGAGGTCTGTTTCCTGTGAACCAGATTTAACTGGCTGAATGTTTTGTTGTTTGGAGTTACTTGACTGAGCTGATGATAAAATGTTGGCATATGATTTGAGAATCAATGTTCTTGTTTCCATCTAAACCAGCCCTCGGTTTGAACTGCCAATGGGAACCACAGAGCAACCACCACTGCCTCAGCCAACACAAACACAGCAAAAGGTACCCAGATTCCCTGCCTCCCCACACAGCCACCCTCAAAGCTCTCCCACGGTGCTTTAAATTAGATTAGGTTGTCAAGTGGTCAAAATTGGGCACCCAGGCTCTGGGGTTTGGAAGGAAGAATTAAACAGTGAGCAACCCTGAGTGCCATTGTAGTGATGAAACCCCACAATTGTTCCAACTTCACATGGAGATCATGTCACAGAACACTCCCACGCCACACAGAAACACATCAGATGTGGTTGTGCAGCAGTCTGCCAGGTTTTGTAATCAGGGTGACATCCCTCCGTGATGGCAATGATATTTTAGCAGCCTGAACCTACTCTCCAAATCTGCTTTCCAGAGAAAAACAGTATCACTGGGCTTTGTAAGGCTCAGTGCTTGATTTCTGCTTTCTGCTGCTCCAGCTGGCAGAGCACCCACACACAGATTTGGAGGAAAATTGATCATTTGACATATGGGGTGCTCTTTTCCCTTCTTAACAAAACAAAAACCACAAAGATCTTTATCCTTGATGCACTTAACGAGTCAGAACTCTTCTCCTACCCAACAGAGGACACCCCAAGTCATTGGAGTCATGCAATCTCAAAATAACAACAGTGGGAACAGAGGACCCCGGCCGTTGGAGCAGGTCACCTGCTACAAGGTAATGCAAAGGGGAGGGCTCAGGAGGGAAGGCAAAAAAGCTTTTTCACAGTGTAAAAAGGTCCCTGAATTCTGAGCTTTGCTCAGTAGACACTGTGTGGTGCCTGGGTACAGCTGTGGGAATTGGCCTCGAGTTCTGAGGTCGCTGCCTTGCTGTGACAATGACAAATTCTGTAGGACTTTGCTGTCTGCTAATAAACAGGAAAACCCTGCCCCAAAGACTGGAAGGAGACTGCCAAGCTGCACATTTCAAAATAAGAGTTAATAGAATTTTTTTGTCTCATAAGCTGGCTTGCTTGCACTGGTGGGTGTAGATTTTCTTCTCCTGGAAGGTCATTGAAAGTAGCAAGTTAAGTTTGCAAAGCCTGCTCAGTGTTTGAGCTGTAAATGCACCCTGTGGAGTCAAAGCAAGGAATGAGTTGTTCACCTTGGTTGCTCATTGAGGAGCACCAGAAAAATTTGGACACAAGTTTCCATCTCCTTATTTTTCCACAAAAGCCACAGTCACTAGAAAAGGACAAAGAATCTTCCTGTCCCTTTTGCCCTGACAGTTATGACATTTTACATGTCACCTCTGAGCCTTAGGTGCATGTTTGGGTGAAAGTCACTGTGATTGGAGAGGGATGTTAAATAGCTGAATCCATTTCACTGAAAACGTTTAATAGCTGCCTCTTTAATCTGCAAGTAAATTACAGATCTGGAGAAGGCTGTTGCACCAGGCACTGGCATTTCTGTGTTTGAGTAGCTTCAAGATTCAAAAATCACGAATCTGTGACTTTCTCAAGTTCAGAGGTGCTTTTCTTTGTTTATTCATGAAGATCAGGAGAGTTCCCATGGATATGGTGCATATCACATGGAGTAGTCTTAGAATAACATGGCATCAGGTTACTTCAAGCATAGAAGCAGTTTTTACTCCTGCTAGCAGCCCATAAATCTTGTCCCTCCTGACACCCTGTTTCACTGCACCTGCTAAATGCTGCATCTTCCACGTGTGGAAAAGCTTCCAAATGGGAGCACTTGCTGGGTGCTTTAATAAAGGCAGCTAAGAGGAAAGAGCTGTGTCTCTGCAATAATTCCTGTCTCTTTCTCTTCCAGTGTGGTGAAAAAGGTCATTATGCCAACAGATGCACCAAAGGACACCTGGCCTTTCTCAGTGGACAGTGAAGGAGCAGCAGGAAGGTGCAAGGGAGCTGTTACCACTGAGGAAAGGTTTCTGCCTAGCACAATGTCTGGAGCTGTTAATCAGGTTGTTTTTTTAATGCCATTACTGAAAGAACTGGTCAGAGGCTGGCGGCTGCTAAGCAACATTTTTGTAATTGTTCCCAACTTTTTTTAAGTTTTAACCTTTTTAAAATCAATTTTGGCCTCCGCCTGTGTTCATTGAGCCCTTATGAAAGGTAGATCTAAAAGCCAGTAGATAAACCAAGCCCTTACTGGTGCAGCACTCCACATAAACACATCTTAGGCCAGTGTTTCTTTAAAATATTTTCCTTCTGCCACTTCTCTTTGGAGAATCTGCAGCGTTTCAGCCCTCCCTGTGGAAGCAGGAAGACTGACTGGGAAGACTTAACACTTGCAATGCCTTCTCCTCAGTGAGGAAGCAGGGATTCTGCTGTCATGTAGCTCTTCAAAAGCCAAGTCCTGTTTCCAGGTCAGCCTGGTGAGCTTGTCCTGGTGGCTGACAAACCCTCACCTACATCAGGCAGTAAAACCTGTGTCCACTCACTTTGTTTCTGTGCTTCTTGCTGTGCTGAAGGTTAGAAATCAATCTTCTGGGAGAGAACTGATCAAGGGGAGAATAAATTGGCATCTCTCTGGTTAGCCAGACAATAAGGAACGATGACTATAGGAAAGCTGCAGCTGTGCTCAGTTCCCACTTGCAGAAAGGAGGGACAAGAGCACAGCTTGGAGTAGGAATAGAAGAGCCTTGTCTCAACCCCCATCAAACAGCTCACTCTGAGCAGGTATTCCCACACTAGAAAGCAGAAGTGGAGCTGTTTATTCTTATGGGACACAGCTTTTAAAGTGTTGGTAGAGATCCCTTCTGAAAGCATTTTTTTTTTTTTCATCACAAACCCCATTTATTTTGAGATGACTATTTCAAAAGGGCCAATGACAAAATGTGAATTAAAAGAAAAAAAAATACCCACAATGTGAGCCTTATTGATTCTACCCCATCTCTTCATTTGCTGCCTGCCTTTATACTTTGTTTTTATGAAATGTACTGATGGCAAAAGCTGGCTGTGAATTTATTTTTCTTGAAAAACAAGGTAAATGTGGCTGGATTAAGAGAAGTGACCAGAGCCTGTGTTGGTGTCAATGACTGCAGTTATTTCATTGTGGAAGTTTGAAGTCTGAAGTCACAGACCATCAGACACTTTGATAACACTCTGTGCCCCCCTGAGACTGAGCTGTGATCTGTTTGTAACTGGGTATGTGGAAAGGGAGCTGAAACAAAACACTCCAGTGCCTGATCACCTTCCCCACCCAGTTCAGGAGCTTTTGGGTTTCAGTACCATTTTCCAACACTGAAAGCCTTCCTGTAACCACTGAAGCTCTTGGGAGATTCCTCATGTCCCTCAAGAAGTGGTTTTTACCCTCCCTGCTGTTCAGACAGGTATGGTTCAGGTGGGCAGCAGTGCCCAGCTCCAGGTGCTGGTGTGATTTTGGGGCATGAGGAAGCTCAGAGCTGGGGCCACACCCACAGATGCTCCTTTGAGCTGCATTTAAGAAGGAAAGTTTTCCTTTATTTTGAAGCTTATTCCCACTCAGAATGACCTCCCAGTTTTGGCAGTGAAAGGAGTTCTGATAGAAATTTTGGGTTACCTAAGGGAGTGACAGCAAGAGAGCTGCAGCCCTGTCTGCTCTCAGACAGTGCTGTGCAATGATGGAAAACTGCCCAAAACACCTGCAGCCCCTGGTGACAGCCTGACTGAGAACCAGAAACACCCACAGGGCACACAAAGCTCAGATATTCTTTCAAATCAAAACACATGCTCTCAGCCCCTTGTCCAGCCTGTCCCTAATGGCCAGGAAGAAGCAATCCCATGCTATCACTTTAATCAAACAGGAATCAGTTACCAACAGTTCATGATACAGCCAAAGGAGCAGCTGCTTTCCCTCTGAACTTACCTTGAGGGGTGAAACTCTCAGAAGACAAATTTATTTGCACAGTACAATTAACAATTCAATTAGGAGAATGTCAGCTCAGGAAATGTAAAGTGTATGCACTTTATTATTGGTCACAAGAGTACAGGTTTAATATCCATAGTTCTGATGTCTTCTGTCAGGGCAGCTGTGCCAGGAGCTGCAGCTTCACCTTCTCAGGGTGTCTCAGTGGTATTTCCTCCTGCGGTCGTGCTCTGCAGCAAAGCACAGCAATTTAATTCTGCTGAACTCTCAAGAAAAAAAAAAAACAACCCACCACACCTGAAATTCCAGGCAAGAAAGCATTCTGAAAAACCCCTGAGCATTTATTTCCTAGGTGCTGTCAGGTCAGACAGACACCAAGGTCTAAACTTTCTCCATTGCCAAGAAAATCGCATTCAAGTTTTCTACAGCTAAAAGAAGTTTGTTTGCCAACAATCTTTCATTTTATTTCGAAAAGCAGCAGCAGGTGATTGTTTTTATCCCCCAGGCAACCTTCCAAGCTGCCCTGCACACACTGAGCCATGGTTTTTACTTACTGATGTGACTGTAGCTCCACATGTAGCTGAGAACAATATACCCAGCCAGCAACATGGAGAGACCCCCGAGGCCCCCCTTCCTCACGTTGATGTATTTGTTGTAGTATCTCTGGTGACCTGTGGAGGAGGAAAAGGTTTCAGAGCAGCCAGATGGGTTGTGTGTTACCCTGTGAGAGAAAGAAGCAGCCTGGGTTCACAAAACTTCAGGAAATTGGTTCTAATGACACATCTGAAGGTCTCAGAAGCAAGTCTGAGAGGAGGCAACCTGTGTGTTGGTTGAGCAAGGTGATCCCAAGTTAATAGACCTAAGCCTTAAAAAAAAAAAAAAAAAGAAAAAAAAAATTTCCCAATTTTTTCCTAAATATTATTAGGACTTTCATGAGCTCAAGCTTCTTTTGAATTATCTTCCATACAATATATACATGCACACATGTATTATCAAAGGCAGACACATTTGACATTTTGTGTTTAAATCTACCTGAATGACATTTGTATCTGCAGCAAATGACATTGGTCCCAAAGTGATCCATAAGGGCTCTGTCTCCTCTTTCACCATCTTTAGGGATCAATTGCCTTTTAATCCTTTTTTGTTTACTTGTGATGCTGTAAAACCCCAAGATTTCCAGCCAAAGGGTTCAGGACTAAAGGCACCCCATTTCCCCTTTATACAAGAAGGAACACTGAGAACAAACATCTAGCGCATAAAACCCACACGAGAAATAAATTTACAGATGGGAAAACGAGATGTTACAGGAGAAACTGCTCTGGGAAGCAAAATTGGCCATGGAGCAGCCCCTGCGCTGCCAGACACCCTCCCCTCAGGCATCATCCTCTCTGGCAGGCAGGGATTACTGTGCGCTATTATCCCTGGCTCCCTCAGGAGAAAGAATGAAGGTCCCGCACCCTCCGGGCCTCCCTCGCATCCCCCTCACCTCTCCGGATGGCCCCCAAGATGCCGCCGGGGGTGAAGTCCCTCATGGCCAGCCAGCTGCCCAGCTGGCCCAGCTTCACGTCCATCAGCTTGGTGTCCTTGAGGAGAACTGCGGCAGGGAGAGGGAGAGAGCCCGGTCAGCGCGGGGCTGAGGGAGGGAAGGAGGGGAACGCCGCGGTCACCTTGATCCCCCCGCACTCACCCGGCTTCGCCATCTTGGTGTGCCCGGAAGGGACGCGCGCGGGGGCTCATGGGAGGAGGGAAGGGCGGGAACGCGGCGGGCGGGACGGGGCGGTGCCATGTTGGGTGTGTCCCGCCGCCATGTTGGGTGTGTCACTGTTCCCTCAGGAGGGACCATGGTGGTCCCGGTGCCGCCTTGAGCCCATTCAGCCCGTCCTAGGGACGGGAACGCGGCCGGCGGGCGGGACGGGGCCGCCGCCATGTTGGGTGTGTGTCCCGCCGCCATGTTGGGTGTGTCCCGGCCCCCTCATGAGGGCCCATGGCGGTCCCGGTGCCGCCTTGCGCCCGTGCAGCCTGTCCTAGGGACAGGACAAGGAGTAATGGGTACTAATTGGAAGTGGGGGAAATTTTGATTAGATATTCAGAAAAATTTCCTCCGTGTGAGTGTGGTGAAACCCTGGCACAGGTTGCCCAGAGAAGCTGTGGCTGCCCCCTCCCCGCAAGTGTCCAAGACAAGATTGGACGGGGAATGTAGCAACGTGATCCAGTGGAAGGTGTCCCTGCCCATGGCAGAGGGTTGGAACTGGATGATCTTTAAGGTTCTCCCAATCCCTCAACATTCCATGATTCTGTGATCTCCTCTCTGGGAGTCAATTCCCCAGTGGGGGCTGCACACTCTGCCCCAGGTGCCACAGGCACTGCCAGCCTGGCAGAGGGCACCTGAGGGATTTTCCCTTCATTTGCAGTCCAGCAGGTCCCTTCATCAGCTGTGCTGTTCCTCAGGGGATGGTAAACAACTCCTGATCATGTCCCTCAATCCCCCAGGGCAGCGCCTCGCACCGTCCCACGTTACAGGGTGTCAGGTGCCCTCCTTGCAGTGCTTCAGATTGTGAGGAAATATAGAAAAATTCACAAGTTGTCATCAGCATCTTCACACGTCTCCATCAGCAATCTTGTCGATGTCCCACAAATGAACCTTCTCCAGTGTGTTCTTAAGTTACAGCTCTAACACGGTAAATATGTGCTCACAGACAGCATATACTGCAACATACATTGAAATTGACACTTATTGTACTCTAAGAAGTTAATTTTCAGTGCCCACTGAAGACTTTTCCCTGTGGGAATACGCTGTGTTCTGCTCCAGCTCCTCTGGAAGGGTGTCAAAGGCAAAAGGAGAGGCTGGGTTGGGGTACACAGTGTAAATAAACCCGTATAACCAGAGTGGTTGAGCAGTTAATGTGCAGATAAAGATAAATTTTATTTTCCTGATACATGAATATCCAGAGTTGGAAGGGACCCACAAGGATCAGAGTCAAACAGAGTTGTGCTGGCCCTGCATGGAGCAGCCTGTGCAGACCTGAGAGTGGCTGTGACCATTTCTTGGGGAGCCTGGTCAGTGCCCCACTCCCCTCTGGGAGTAGAACCTTTTACTGATATTCCCCCTGACATTCCAGCCATTCCCAGAGAGCAGAGATTGGAGCTGCCCCTACGCTGCCCCTCGGGAGGAGCTGCAGCCCTGATGAATCTCCCCTCAGTCTCCTCCAGCAGAACTACCCAAGTCACATCAACCACTCCTTCTTTTGCTTCTCCCCTCGACCTTTCCCCATCTCTGTAGCCTCCTCTAAATTGCTTTATATCTTGTGTTGTGGCGCCCAAAACTGCATGCAGAATTTGAGGTGAGACTGCATCAGCTCAGAGTAAAACGGGAAAGAGCCACCCAGATTTATTTCCTTTTCCCCAGAGCCTTGCTGGGGAGTTTGGGCACACCTGCAGCCCTGGGTGGTGGCACCAGGTGTGACTCCAGCAGGTGTCACTCGCAGGCAGCGGCTGCGGCTGATGGTCCCCGTGTAGTGACCTCTAGAGGCTTCAAATCCTCCCGTGCAGGTTCATGGCAGTGTCAGGGTTTGTTGTTGTTTATTGTGCTGAAGCTGAAAAGCCAAATGCTGCAGCGGTAAACAGGGAGCAGCCGCTCCCCCGCTGCCCCTGACAGGTCAAACAGCACCCCGGGATTCCGGGATATGAAATCTCCATCCCACAGAGGACTGGTAGAGCGGATCAGAGATGAAAACTAAATTAAGGACGCTGAAAGGAGCCCACAGGGCTCCCACATAAACACTAATCTCTGCAGCTTTTACTTCTCAGCTCACAGAGTCTTATTCCATACTCCTCCCTCCTGCCACTGCAGGATTCTTGGAGTCTGCAGGGTTTTGCTACCTGGTATTAAATGAGCTGAGGGACTTGTGCTGTCTGAAGATATATGGAACTGTGTCACACATCAGAGACTGGTATCTGTGTCTAGTTTCACCTTCTATTTTACCAAAATTAATTTATTTACATTGAGTACTTCTACAGCATAACATAACATAGCATAACATAACATCACATCACATCATATACTTTTTTTAAAAAGGCAGAAGGAATACATTGCTTGCTGCTTGATTTTCAATTTTTTTTTTCCTTATTAACAGAAAGTAAGATTAGGAATGTATAGTGTGTCTGATCACCTGAAGAAAGGGTTCCAAATTTAGACCCTGCTAAATGAGTTTAAAATCCTCTTATGAAATTATCCTTTATTTTATTATTGGACTTTACCGGTAACTGTCGTTTTATGGCTGAAGTGTCCCCTGATGAACTACTATGTGCCCTTTTTACAGTACTTGCAGAAAATCATGCTCCAAACTTGCTTCCCTCATTCTTGCAAGGCAACCTATTGTTTTAAATAGGATTACTCATGCAAGGCAGATTAATTCACCTACAGGAAGAAAGCCAGTGGCGGGGGCCTCGTTTTAAGGAGTTCCCTGCAGATCAGAGGAGCACATAAAGCTGCTCAAACTGCTTATAGCAAGATCTGGGGAAATTTGGATTGTTAGGGTAAGAATGGACATCCTTAATGAGGATCCATCTCCAATTCAATTAGAGGCAGCAGTGACTCAAGCCTTGGCCTGAGCTGCCCATGCTGGCAGGGTGAGAGGAGCAGAGCTGTTCTCTTTATGCCACCTTAACCTGACCCAGCAGGAAGAAAAGAATGGTACAGATGTGCAGGAGGTTTTGCTGCACATTTCCTGCTTTTGACCTGTGCTGCTGGCCAAAACTCAGGGTCTTGTTGGTGGATCCAGATGGGAGGATCTGTGACAAAGATGTTTCTGATGTGTTTCTGTTTGCTTACAAGAATTCTCGTGGCTCTTTTTTCCTGACCACAGAAGAATTCACACACTGAGAACCAGTTGCCATGCTTAGAGCTCCACACCTGCTTCAGGCAGCAATGTGACCCCAAATCCTTGTATTCATTCCAGGTCTTATATCAATGATTGTTCAGGCTCTTTGAAGTTTCCGTTCTCTGATTGTTTCCATACTCTGTCTTTCTGTCTCTTCCTCCACCTGAACCATAGCATCCACACATAACCTTCTTTCCTTTTAATATCCTACTCCAAATTGTCCTCCCAGAGCCTTCAGGTTCTTGAGCAATCTTGTATTGTGGGTGGCAATAGACTTAATGTCTCCTTCAGCTACCTTAAATAAAGGAATGCAGTTAAACCTACCAATTTCAAGAAGGTTTAACCCAACCTCTAAAAATAAAAGCCTAATGGAGTGTTGCCCTGAGGTTTTCATCTTAGTGAAGACCTCTCTAGAAAATGCTGTGAAGTTTGTACGTAATGGCATAGAAATAATAGAAGTAGAAATAAAAATAGAAATAAATTCAAAACACACAGAGCATTTTGCAAAACACGTCAATGGATACAAAAGAGATTTCCTTCCTCCACTAACAAGGGTAACACATAATATTGCAGCTTTTAGTCCAAAGATTCAGATGTGGCCCAAAAAGTTAAGTCACACTTCATCTGAGTTGCTGAAAAGGAGAAGTAAAAAGCAGAACAGCATCCCTCAGAGGTTGGGATCATGTTTCCTGTTCCATGTGCCACCCTTTGAACACTTAGGCCCTCACCTGGGTGGGTGGTCAGTGGTCCTGCAGGAATACACAGACACAGTGTCTGCAGGTGTGTGAGGGAGCACAGAGTGGCCTTCAAGAAGGTCAAGAAACGAGGATTTACCTAAATGATCCCGTGCCCACTGAAACTGATGACAAAGCACCTAGTGCTTTTAATAAAGGATCAAACCTTCAGTGGTTTGTGGACCAGATACGGTTCTGAAACATGTGGTTTGGCACAGGAAGCCTCTTGGCTCCAAAGCACTCATTTCAATCTGATGAATTCCCACCAGCATAGGTTAAGGAGCTGCAGCCATCAAGGAGAAAGAGAAATCACAGGCTACCAGCTCTTGCAGAAGCTCAACAGAGAGATGCACATTCTATCAGCCAGTAATTTGGAGAAAAGTTATGGCCCCAGGTTGCTTCATCCAGTCAGTTATTTTTTAATTGCATGAACAGTCTGGTGTGGTGAGAGCAGAGCAGCTGCTGGGGTTTCAGCATCGTTCATCTAAAATTGTGCTGGCAGTGGAAACCAGACTCCAGCATTGAATAGGATAAGAAAAGGGAGTGGAGTTTGAAATCTCTTCCATGGCCAGACCTCCTCAGGAAATGGTGAATTGCCTTGCAGAGATAATAATACCTAGGGATTGACATGGCAAAAGCAGTTGAGAGAATGAACCTGTGATTGCAAGCAGATTGCTTGCTCTGTGTTATTATAGAGCCATTTTCCTTCATCAACCTCAAAACACTTTGCAGAGGAGATCACTTACCAATGATTAATAGTTTAGCATGTACATAGTTCTTTTCTCCTTCACAGCACTTGAGTGTTGATGCATCTTCATGCTCCTGTGATAAAATGTGTACATTAATGTTGTGATCATCTTTTTAAGTGGTGAAATTTGAGCCCTGGGTTTAGGAGTGTGGAGGGGGAATTCCTCCCTCCTCCTTTGGTCCTGCCTTGCTGGCCTTTGCTTGTATCCGGTGTCAGTTGCAAAAGTACCTTATTTTATAAGTCTTTGATCAGCCTGGTGGTTAGCTAAATATATACCTGTGGGGAGATAATTACATGCTATCAGTAGTAAAGTGTACTAAAATAATGTACGTTAATTAAAACACTTGCAAAACCAAAGCAGGAATTTTCACAGAGATAAATCTGCTGCAGCAACAGCTGTATCTGAGGCTGCTTCCCAGAGACAAACATGAAAGTAGAACCAGGGACCAGTAAAACCCAGTTTCTTCATGCTAAAAAGAGGAAAGGCATGTACCCACTGGGAATGGCACGGTGATATCAGTCCAGAAGGGCAGGGCGATCTGCCTTCATTAGTGGGAGAAGATTGGTGTGATAAATTCCATTTTATCCACGTGTCTGTTTGGCTAAGTGTGAGTGGGCCAGCAGGGAGGATGTACAAATGGGCCTCATATTATCAGGGGAGGGTTTGGAGACTAATTAAATGATGTGACAGAGGTTAAAATAAATCACCTTGTTACCATCTTCATTGTCAGTTCCTCCAGCACAATCCTTGTACTTCTCTCATCCCACATTTATGTCTGATGAAAATAAATGTGGAATTTGTCTCTCTGACCTTCCAGCTGAAGCAGCCAACGACTGTTCTCTCTCTCCTACCTTGTTTCTTGGAAGAAGCTCACTTGCTGACACTGAGCCTCACTCAAACCAAAGGCACTGGTGGCTTTGGGAATTATTGCCTCCAAAGCCCTGTGGCACCTGTTGATGTTGTTTCCTGCAGATCCCAGACCACAGCCAGTCTCAACCCAGCACATCTTCCTGCCGAGAACTAGCAGGGTTTGTATTCCCAGGGTTAGGTGAAGGCTTTTTCTGTAATCCATACATGCAGTTGCCATTGGATTCACAGCTCTGTTGATCACTGGTGAATGAGTTGGTGCTGCTCTATCCATTCCCCTCCATGTGTTTGTTTGGATCATTCTCTCCTGGCACATTTCCCTGTGGTTTTGTTGCCATACTTTCTCACTAAAGCGATCCTTTGCATTCCCTCCCCAGCCTGCACCAGATCAAATTCTACCTTTTCCTAGGTAGTGAAAGTGGCATAACAGATCTGCCTAATCAGGTTTGCCCCATGGCCGTGTTATCCTATCTGCTCCTAAAGGCAGGGTGAGAGGGAGATTCCTCTCTAAAGATCACCAAGAGTCGGGTGGGATTTCAGCCATGAGACACTGACATTCAAGCAGGGCACGTGGGCACCCCCCTTCCCTCTGCTCTGCAGGGTGGACTGGGAGGGATCACAGGGGACCAGGACAGGGGAGCCAAGCAGCAGCAGGAAGCATTTAAATGTATTTCATTTCAGGGTGACCTTTAACAGGTGTGGATTTACAGATGGGGAGGGGAGAGGGAAGTAAGCGAGGGATTAAAGGGACTTTACTCTCCCTCCACTTTAAGCACCAGCTTGCACAGCATTCCAGGACTGTGAGATGCAATCTGTAGCTGTGTGGCTTTATATCTTCTGCCTCCTGGGTTCCAGCAGGGTCGTGGGTGCCCCTGGGCTTTAGCACTGCTTGGGATTCAGTGGAAGGCATTGTGCTGCCGAGTGCCTCAGATACAAACCTGGGGAGAGGGATGGGGGTGAAAAATCCCCCTCTTCTCTGCAAGAATTGGCATTTAACCTTTTGTGGAAGTGCACAGTTCATGCAAACACAAGGTGTGGGATATATTCCCTGAGTGACTTTGCCTGGAGATGTTCTCTTCTTGATCCAGTGCTGCTGTGTGCTGCTGAAAAGCTGCTTTCCTCTAACCCAGCACCTGCTGCAGTTCAGTGATGGATTAAAGCATCTCTCCATTTTCCTTATCCCTCTCTGGGGGGAGTTGTAAAGTTTAATTAATTACATTTTGTAAAACATGATGAGATTCTTGGATGATAAATGCTACACAAATGTAGAGTATTTTTTAATGAGCACTGTATGATGGCTGCAACAAAACGCTTGTTTAATCAAACTGATCTGAGCTGCAGAAAAAAATCCTCATCCTGCTGCTATCCAACAGGAATCAAGTACTCTGTCTTTCATGGGCTATTGGTTTTGAGGATCCCAAGACATTTTTCAAAACTTTAGCAAAACAACAAAGCAAGGAGCATATTTGTGTCTGTATATTTTACAGATCTTTCCCTTTATGTGTGCAGTTATATAACAAACCCCTTGGCAACAGAGAATGGAAGGATCAGAATGGTGTGGCTGGATGTCATGGCTGTGTGATAGGGTGTGTGTACCTGCTCCAGTATTACTGGGCCACATCAGACACCACACTTCTGGCACTGTATATGTTGTGTTTTAGATGTTTTCCAGTTGTAGTTATGTTAAATCATCCAGGCTGCAGCATCTCTGGTTCCCTCTCCTAAGCAAATGAGGATCAAATGAAGCCTGGGAATGTTGGTCTTTGTTGCACATGCAATGTAAGCCTTCCAATGGAAGCAGTAGTTTCCATGCTGGAAACTGCAGCCTGGGGTAAGGACAAACAGGATGCCATTTTTTTCCCCCTGGAATTCTGTTAGGAAAAGAAAGAGTAATTTCTCAAGGTACAAGACCAGCCTTGGGCCACTCGGAGGGTAGAACTTCAGCTTCTTGTGGAAAACACCTTCTCCTGTTACTGGAATGCTGAAGTGTCAGATCACCAGTGAACAGAGATATGACTTGAAGCAGCACTTAGAGCAGAGCCTGGAAGGAGCAATCTAAGATTTCCATCCTGTGATGACCCAGCCCAGTCCCACAGCCTTTGGGATATTGGGATGCTCCCAGCAGAGGTTACTTTGGCTTCTGGCACTGGTGTTGCAGGACTGAAGTGATGGCAGCAGCCAGGCCCTCTGTGTTTCATCCCCACCTTAAAGCTGCTGCTTTCCAAAATTTGCCTTTTCTAGACTTTTCATAATCTCTGCTGCTTTTGGCCAGATGGATTTTTCCTTAAGGGGAGAAAAACAGGAGGAGAATGGCCTCGATATAGATATTGTCTGGCTGTGCTGGGAAGGAAAATGAAGAGAGAAGAAATGAGCTGTTGAACCCATGGTGTTATGAGAGGGATGAGTGAGACATTTTAAGGAATAACCAACCAATCAGCCAATCTCACAAGCAATTTGTCTTTCCTCATTAAAAGGCAACACCATAGTGGGAGAAATGTAGAGCCATTCTTCAGAAGATTTATTGCCCTGTAGCATCTGCGCAAGAAAACTCTTAAGTGCTGAGTAGAGCAGGAAATTGGGAGTAGATTGCACAACCTGCAATTCAACAAAGTTCTTGGATCTTCTGTGGAAAGAAAGTGCTGGGATTTCAGAGCTGCTCAGTCCTGGGAGAGGTGCGCATTCAGTTAAAGCTGATGGAAGTTTTCTTATTTACTGGTCTAGCTAGTAAGAGCATCCTAGAGTGCTGCCTTAACCAGAACAGATGGAAATACTTCCCAGTGCTGAGATGGATCTAACTGTGCCTATGATTATTGAACCAAATACACTGATATGAGCTACTGCAGTTCACTGGACCTCTGACAAGAGAGGGGTGCCTGTGCTCCCTGCTGTGAACATATCTCTTTACAGCCCTCTGTATGTACAGCATTTTCTCAGAAACCAGCCTCAGGGACAATTATACATTAATAGCTACTTCTTTCAGAAGCAGCCAGCCCTGCTCCTGAGAAACAGCTATTTTCAGGCAGTCTTGTTCCTGTGGAACTGCTATTTTTAGTGAGTTCTATTTCTGAGGCCAAAAAAAAAGAAGAAGAAGCCATTTCTGTATCCCTCCACCATGGCCCAGACCCACTGGCTGTGGTTGACTTGCATTTTGCAATAAACATTTCCTCTTTACATCTCAGTAGCCTGAAGAAAGTGCCTCTCCAGCCATTACAGAAAGCAGCAATCTGAGCTGGGGATAATTATGCAGGGAGGGCTTGTGGGAGGCAAAGCCGTGCTCACATACTATAGATTCCATTAGAAGGAGTAGGGAGATGTAATGGGGCTCTCCTGGGAGATGCAGGACTTTTAGATACCTAATTTGGAAGTCCGTTCTGGTATCCATTTTCAACATCCCAAGAGTAATGATTAATCCTGCACTCCAGGTTTCTCTGAATCAGTTTGTAGCTGTAGTAAATATGGGCTGAGCACGATAACGTCACTGGTGCTCTGGGTAAATGACTTGAGGCACGAGGAGCTCAGGGTCCCTGGCCAGTAACTCACTGTGCACCCTCCTCTGGCAGTAACTGCAGCTCAGGAATCTGCCACGGAGATAAAAGAGGCTCTGTCAGAGCTGAGGAATGTGGTGTTTTGCAATATAAGTATCTCAAATGCTGAAGGCCCCATAAATGCACCCCAGCAGTGCCGTGTTCTCATTCCTGCAGCATCCCAACAGCTGGGACCTGGAGATCTTCTGTGTGTTCTTGTGGCTGTGGCCTTTCAAAGGGCATTTGGTAGATGAAACCACATGAAAATTCCTGCAATACCTTTTTGTTATTTGTGGGTTTAATGCAAATGCTGTGTCCTGACACAAGGGTGAAGAGAGTCTCACAATGCTAAATCTGTCCTGAATTTCAGCAGTGCCTGAACAAAGTTCATCTCAGGTGTGTTGTGATCTCTTCCTGACAGCTGCTTCTGCCTCTGATCAGTGTGAGGCTGCAGGTAAAAGGTTTAGATTAATTTTGTTGCCCACAGAGCTGGCTACCTCACGTTTGGAAGTGTCCAAGGCCAGGTTGAATGGGGCTTGGAGCAACTTAGGATAGTGGAAGGTGTCCCTGCCCATGGCAGAGGCTGGAACGAGGTGAGCTGAAGGTCCCTCCCAACCCAACCCAACCCAACCCAACCCACCCCAACCCAACCCAACCCAACCCAACCCATTCTACAATTCTGTGGACAGTGACATCAGCAGCGAACACAGACTGGAACCACGGCTTGCAGGAGTGTGTGCACTGGTAGATCTTTCCTTGGCAGGGTGCTGCTTTCTGGATTCAGCAGAATCAGCAGCTTTAGTCTTTGCACAGGGTCACAGCAGCGCTGAAAAGACGCGCCCGTCCTTGCTCCAGCACCGTTTGCTCAGGGGCTGCTCTCGGAAGACACTGGGGTGTGTGTGTGGTCTGAAGGTCACTCTTTCTCGGGAAGAGGCTCTTCTTTCCTGTCTGAATGAGAAGGGGAGGCTGTTGGCAGTTCAGCCTTGTAAGCAGTTTCCCTTCTCTTTTGTGCAGGCAATACTGATGAACTTGGTCTCTAAGTGAAGATCATTTATCTTGTTTTTAACCCTCAGCAGGAGAGGAACTCAGTTGTGTTTGTCCTGTAAAACCAGACACTTCTCCCGCCCTTCTTTTTATAAAATATTCCTCCTATCCTCCCATCTACAGGAAAAGTCATTATCTCTGGACAGTTTCTTGAAACCCAATTGCCTTTGTATTCTGGTCATAAGCAGAGCATTGTTCAAAGCGTGAGTGAATCGTGGCTGCTTTTATCACAACGAGAGCCCATTACTGGCACTTTTCCCTTTTTACTGCTTCACTAGAGAAAGGCAGGCAAAAATGGGACAGAAATCTAGGAAATGAAGGGTAATTTACAGTTCACAAAGGAGCAGTAAAAATTAATTAGCTGTCTGAGGATCCGTTCTGACCTGGGCTGTGGAGTTTGTGCCAGCTCTTTGTGTTGCATAAACTGGCTGTGCTGTGCTAGGCTGCTGAGATCAGGCTTGTGCTGTGAAATTAAGGCTGTTGCTGAGGTAGAAGTCCTTCAGGGCATGCAAAATGTGTATGCACACCTAATTTGGTGTGCCAAAGAGACATGATGGTGCATATAACTCAGGTCATTACATGCTCAACTGGCTACTTAAGTTGTTCACTATTAGTTGTCACAGTAACTGCTCATGCAAATTACTGATGCAGTTATTCACATAATTTAGCACTAAACTCCTTTGGAAATCCAGGCCTAATTCCTCCTCTTTTTCCAAGATGGTGTCTGCATGAATGAAACACACTTTACACACCACATCCATATGATCCAAGTCCAAAAAGGGACAGAGCCCCAGAGGGATCAAAGAAGTGATGAGACACTGTCCCAGCTGGGCTCTGGGCCAGTTTGGTCCTGCTGTGGGATGCAGGAACTGAGCAATTCCAGCATCTTGCCAATCATGTTGCCAGCCCTCCAGTCAAGCCTGAGATCCCCACCTGGAGAAAGAACTTCACAAATCAGAAATGTCCTAATTTGGATCCTTTTTTGGTACATAATTTTCAAAACTGTAATTTCCATTTGAGAACTATTTGTCCTGATCCTGAGCGTCAGCTGAACTCTTTTTTTTTTTTTTTCCCTGTAGTTTAATTTAGGCAGCAGATGCCATCAGAATGTTAATGCCTTCTTAATTCTCACCTACATGCTTTTATTCTTATTAATTTGTTATCTGGGGCTTTAATATTCTATTTTTTTCCTGATTTGATCAGTTGAAATAATTTGATGGCAGCATTTCAACAGGGCTTGCACTGGGGAATGTGTAATGGTGCATCACCAATGTGTGTTGCTGTGTATCCTGCAGCGTGCTCAGCTGTTGTACTGCCAGAGCAGGAATCATGTGATGGTTTTAGGTGATTATAGATGAGGCCTTACTTATCCCTGCTGTGAACAACTAGAGAGGGAACGAGCTTTAAGGGCAGTTTTCCTGCTCTAGGATTTTGCTCTCTGCAGTCAAGGGTTGGAGGTCCAGGAGTGTGATCCCTGTGGAAGCACAACTGAGCTTGGATCCAGTGTGCTTGGACGGCTGCCCAGCCACAGCGGATGCTTTCAGTCAGCACCCTTAAACCACTGCTATGGGGAGGCCACAGAGGTGTCCCCACAGCATTCCCTGTCCCCAGCTCAGGGATGGCACCTCCTGACTGAGAGCCATGGGGAGTGAGGCAGGGATCATTGCCAGCTGCAGGATGGCACTCCCAGAACCAGGGGGCAGAGAAATGGAGGTGGGTGGGCTCTTTGGTGCTCCCCAGGTGATGCCAGACCCAACTGCAGGGGAGTGTCTCTGTCACTTGGGTGCAGGGAGGCAGCAGGTTTGGCTTCTGAGACAGATTTAGTGAACGTTACCTAGGAAAGGGTGTTCTGAGCTGTCTAGAAGTAACAAAAATAAAGTTAAGGAGTGATGGAGAGAATGAATGGTTTTGCTAGTTTAATCAAAACATTTCTAAAAGGAAAAGGAAGGGAAGTGCCCAAGTCCCAGACAGTTTCTCAGTGTGGTTCCCCCCCTCCTGGCAGCAGAGAGAGGGGAGGCCTCAAAAAACTTTACTGCTACTTTGGTACAGCCTCAATAGGCAAAGAAACCCTTGTGCCCATTAGAGGTTGGGAATGACCCAAATGTACCTACCACGGGGTAAATGAGTAAAGGGCGAGGGGACTATTTGACCCTTTACCTTGTGACAAAACTCTGCTCTTAAAGCACTTGGTCATGGGTTTGGGGTGGGCAGCAGGAAGGTTCTTTCATCATGACTGAAAGATACAGTGAGGTTTTTCTAGAGAGAGAAAAGACAGAAGAGAAGGAAAAGGATGAGGATGGCAACATTTAACCATCTGTGTGGCTTCTCAAGCCCAGTTTCTACAGCATCTTCCCACATGTGCAGACTCAGCACTCCCAGTTGGCATTTTTACCCTTTTAACTCTTCAGTGTATCCTAGCAAATCTAATTCTGTGAGTTTGCAAATGCACCTTTTCCTAATGCCCCTGCCTTAGTTTTGTGAGACAGGAATAAGGATGTGACTTTGTGTTCTTGTTATTGCTTGTTGTTTGGGGAATGAAATGCAGAATGATAGAATCATGGAATGGTGTGGACTGGAATGTACCTTAAAGCTCATCCCGTTCCAATCCCTGCCTTGGACACGGACATCTTCCACTCTCCCAGGCTTCTCCAAGCCCTGTCCAACCTGATCTTGAACACTTCCAGGGATGGAGCAGCCACAGTTTCTCTGGGCACCCTGTGCCAGGGCTTCACTTATGGTTTTCTGGGAAAAACATGGGACCAGGTTCCATTTTATCCCTTCAATATTTGCAGATACCAGGGGGTCAGAGCAAACATGTCTTTTCACTGAGTATTACCTGCAGCATGAGAGGTGTGTGAAGTTGCCAAAATCACATGGTTGGCTTTTAAAAGGATTTTAAGGAAGTTTTTAAAGGTGATGTTTGTGTTCAAGCAAGCAGTGGCTGCTCTTACACTCCCAGATATGTGTGAGTTGAGTCCCACTCCAGATGTGCCTTGTATAGACTGTTATGAATAACTGGCTGCTCTGTGTGGAGTTTTACACTGGACCTGTGCTCCAAGCCAGGCAGATTCCAGCCAGTGCAGTGTGCTGGGAAGTGCTGATGGAGTTTATTGGAGCACAGAGCTCTCTCATGTCCAGGCAGCCTGAAGGGAGACTGAAATGGTAAGAATCTTCTGAAGGAAAACCTCTGCATTCAGAGCAAGGGCTGCCTAAGGCAAGGGCCTGGGTAACAGCTGCATCCAGCAGTTTGGTAGGAAAATCTGAGCAGGGTGAAACTGTAGCTTTCATTTGGGCAGATGGAGTCCATCTGTTGATGGGATCAGGGATGGGACAGCATCCTCTGGAAAGCTGGGATTAAGATACACAAGCGTTGCATGCAAATTAGGCATCAGATTATGCACATGAGAAGCACAACGATCTTCTGGTATTTTGGTTGGCTTCCAGGTTTGGATTTGGAGTCCTTTATTTGTGGTGCATGAAGGCAGCAGCTGATGTGCTGAGCTTCAAGAGATGCCTCTGCCCACAATGTCCGCATTCCAGCAGGACCCGATGGAATGGCAGCACACACCCTGCTCAAGCTGTTCCCCAGCTCTGTACCCCTGCCATGGCACAGTGGATCCTTCTGCAAACCATTCCGAGCCTGGACAGAGGTGCCAGAGGACCTTGTGCAGGCTCTGCCCTGCCCTGCTGGCAAGGCAGGCCCATTAGGAGGTGACAGCTTTCTGGCTGCTGTGAGGTGCTGCATGACACATCGGGTATTGTGTGCAGGACTTCAGGAGGTCGGTGAGAGCTCTCTGAGTCATTCATTACCCACCAAAGTAGGTGAGTGACTGCTGTTGTCCTTATCCTTTTACAGAAGGATGCTCAAGCACAAACAGGTCAGGATATTTAGTGAAAGTCCGGAAGAAGGAAGAATCAGAGCTCAGAAACAGTGCTTGGTCCCATGCTCAGACAATTATTCTTTACTTGCTTCTCTCTAAAATCATGTACTGAGCATTAGTGTTATTAAGGCTGGTCAGCTCATGCTACATAAACACCATAATGTGAATTTAGTGTTTTCTACTGTTTTTCAGTTGTCCACGAATCAATCCCAGTTCACCCAACACCTCCCACTGTGTCTGCATGATGAGCTTCCTCTCTTGGTGTTCTTTGTGCTTGGTTCATCCAATTCACATGGGGTTTTTTTCTCTGATTCTTGTTCAGAGGAACAAGCCTTGCTTTAAAAACAAAGAAACCCTGAATATTTGCTGCTAGCATTCCCAGGGGATGCATGGAAGGATTTGTTCTTTGGGCTTCCTGAATGGTTTCTTTGGTTTGCAGGAGCTCTCACACCGGTCCTGAACAATGTTGTTATTTGTGTCATTATTGCATCCAGACACTGTCTGGGGCACCAGTGGTGCAGGTGCTGGACAAACACTGAGCAGCTGGGTGGTCCTTGTCCCAAGGAACTCAGGAAATCAAGGTTTGCAATGTGCAAGTTGGATCTGTCTTCATCCTTCCGGCTCCAGTGCCTTGTGAGAGGTGAAAATTAGAAAGAACGGGGTGAGAAGGTCTGAGATGTGTATTTGAGGCAATCCCAGGATAATGGGGAATAGAGGTATTCATATACATACACTGCTACTATGTATAAATGAAGGATTTGAAGAGACCTTATGTCTGTTTGGGAGCAACTAGAATTCCTGCTAAATAAGACTCCGCAATTCATGTGACAACTAGGGTGGTCTTGATTCTTAACTGATGAAAGAACCAGCCTCTTGATCCTCAGCTTTTCTGCAGTATGTTTCTTTTTCTCCTTTCTTTTCCCAGCCAAATCCTCCAACATACCCAGAAAAGCCTGTTCTTTTCCCAGCTGGCTGCATCTCAGCGGGCAGAGTCTGTGGCCCTCTCCCATTTCAGGCCCGTTTGACCTTGCCTTGTAACCAGATGTTTCACTGGAGAACGTACACTTGGGAGAGCCTGGGTTGCACTCAGCTGCTGCTGACCTCCCTGCCTCGGTCGAGCAGCTGTAAACAAAACCAGCCCAAGAAAAACAAAACCTTTTCTAAACTGAGTTGGCCAAGGACAGAGCTGAATCCAGAGATGCAGATGGCCATGAGTATGTTGATGAGGCTGCAGAGAGAAGCTCATCTGCCACCCTTGTTCCTCCATCATGGGTTTCACTCAGCTAAGGAGTTCTTTTTTGGAGATTACGAGTATTGTTCCCCTGATTGCCAGGAGTTTGGGGATACCTGACACACAGACCCTTTCCAATGCTGCCCAAAGCATGTTGTACTGTCTGCAGCTGTCCATTCATTTGAGTGAATTTTTGACCAAGAATATTTAGAAAGTGGTGGCTTGGTGGCTTGGAAGTCTCAGAAGAAGGACTCACAAGAACACCGTAGCAAAATGATGCATTAGGGACATCCTTTCTTTTAGAGGTATGTTGGGATTATTCCCCTGGCATTTTTAGACAGGGTCTCTGCAGAAATTGTTCTGTCTTTTTTACTTGATCAGGAGAAGATGTGAGGAATGTCTTTTGGGGTTAAAGCAGGAGTTTAGGTTGTCAGAATGTTGTTCTTCAAGATTTGGAAGTGGCCAACCCTTGGAGTTCTCATTTTGCTCAAGATACAGTGGGATACTCATTAGCCGAGATGTGGGGAGAGCCTCACTTGCAAAGGAGACTCTAGAACAGCATGGCGTCCCCTCATTCTGTAGTGAGAAGTTACAGGAGTTGGGGGCAGCTTGATTTGGATTTGAAGTTCAGATCTGAGGAGGCTTTTTCCATTTGATTTGTGCTTGGCAAGATTAGAGAATGGATACAAGATTTGCCTCATATCTCTGAACAGAATTGTTCCCAAGCCAGAGCCATTCTTCAGGAAAAGGGTGCATTTTCCTGAGCTGAGGTCTCTGGATAGGGATTGCTTGGCACACGGATCCCTGTTCCAGGGGGATGGATGCCTGGGACTGAGCACTGGGCACACAGAATTCTGTTGATATCCACATCAGTGATTTCTCCTCCACAAGGGTCAGGCTTGCCTGTCCCTGAACATCTGCTACCACTCAGCAGACATCCACCACTGTGTTATTTATCCAATATTCAGTCTTTTTTCAGAGGAAAATTTGCCATCTCCTGCTCCTATTTGCATACCACTCCACTTTCTACAGCCAAGTACCAGCTTGCTGTAGGAAATGTCAAGGTTATGTGGCTACAGCCCATGGACAGTTTCTCCTCTGATCCATCTCTGGCACCACAAATCATTTTTAATAACCAGAGTGCTCTTAATCTACTCTAAAGTGGGCTAGAACTGTTTAACCTAATCTGAGTATTAAAACTGGTCACAGTGATATCTGAACACCTGTGACTTCCTCAGACCAGCTAAAATTCAGCACTGAGAAGCCAATGGCTTTTCCTGTCCATGCTGTACTGACACATCCCTCCTGGGGTGATTGATACCTTCCAGAGCTGGCATTAGGGTCAGTTACGCCGAGGTAAGAAGTGATTAATGGGGCCACAGGGCAGATATTCCTTTCAGATTCCCGAATAAAAGGGTTTTCAGACTCTCCAGACCTTGGCATCAGCATCCCAGGGAGCCACTCTTCTTTTGTAAGAGGCTCTGGGAGTTGCATTGCTCAGCCAGCTGGGCACAAGGAGAGAGCTGGAAAGAGGAAGGGATCTGCTAACACTACTTTGCCCTCTGTGCTTAGATCGACACTTTGCTATGTTCTAAACATCCGCTTCATCATTCCTGCCCTCCAATATCCCACCATGGCCCCAGCAGGAGCTATTTTAATCCCCCATCATTCATCAGGAGGCCCCTTCCTGTTCCCTTTCTATCTGCTCCTGCATGCGTGCGTGTGCATCTCTCCACCAAGAAATCCCCCGGGGTGGCTGTTGTCGGAAAGGTCACTCTGGATATTCACAAACAGCAGGTGTAAAATTAACAACTGGTGCAATTCCAATCATCTGGCAGGAAGGAAAACATTGGACAATAGGTAGAGCCAGGGTAGAGTTTCCAGCTGAGGGCTCATTGCCTGATATAGGATGGCAGATTGGTGGGCTGGGAACTCTCCTAGGAATGTGAAACTGATAGGGTATTAGCAGCCCCCCTGCCCCTCCAACACAATTGTTTTCAGCTTGCTCAAAAATATTTGGAAATGTTACTGAGTGGGACGTGTGGGTGAGAAGGCATCCTCCAGCCAATCAGCTGGGGAGATTCCAGCCCTCCCCTTGAATTTCAAGCTTTTGTTTTTCCTGGTGGAAGGGAAGGTGAATCCTCCATGATTAATTTAGGGATCTTAAAGCATTTTGGATGAGTTCCTGCAGGGCACTAACAAGTGGTGCTCTCAAGGATTGCGGAAACTGCAGAGAGATGGCAGGAGAGATGGGTGGATATACATGATCAATACGGATTCTGACACCTTATCATTTTTGTTAGTGGAACTGATTTTAGCTGTATGAAACAATGGGAGTTTCACTCAGTAAGGGCATCTGGATGGAACAAATCTTCTGGAGGCGTGAATGGAATAGTAGATCCTGTTAAACCCTGACTAATTTCAGCAACCAGAACGGTGGCTTGAGTCGAGGAGCAGAGGAGGAAGATTTACTGTGCTGTGGATGTGTCCAAGGAAAGCTGGCAGCACTGAACACAGGGAAGACAATGGGGAATGGCAAAGGCTGTTGAGAAGTTTGGTTGAAACCGTGGTGAGCTTGAAGTGAGTGCTGTAGCCATTCCCTGCATGGAGAAAGTTTGGATAGAGGTTTTACCTAACACACAGCCTTTCCTCTGCTGGAGTTCAGCATGGAGTTCTGGCCTATATGGAGTAAAAGTAAATGTGTGACTCGCTGCACCTCACATGCTCATCGGTGCCTACAGCTCTGTGGCGTCTTCAGTCTCCTCTGCCCCTCTCCTTCCCCACCCTCAACGCTCTCAGCGTGATGTGACACCAGGAATCCTTTGGCAAAATGCTGCCACACCACAACCAGAACTTTTAGGCTCCTGTCCAGCTCGCACAGAGTCCATCCTCTGTGTAAACCATTTTGTACAAGCTCTGTCCACCACAACACAATTAGTGCTGGAAAAGTTCTCTCACGGGTGTCAGCGCTTACATTGGGATCCCGTTGCTCTCGCTTGGCTGGGATAGCGCACGTGGATTGTGCTGACGAAGGGTGCTGGGCTGAGAGGGGCCTGATAAGGCAGTGTGACCCTGACATAGGTTGTCAGCAGCGCTGCCATCGCCAGCGGGAGCAGGGGGAGGACTGAAATTCTCCCGTTCAATTGGGCGAATTTGATACCTTCTCGTTCTTGTGTCCTCATGGCTCGGCCACTTGACATTTCTAAACATTCTCAAGCAAGTTCACTGGAAAACTATCCCATGTCAGAAGCTGGTGATGTCAAGGCTAATAACAGTCCTGGGGTCAAATCCTTCTGATCCTTCAGGCAAGGACCTCAAGATTTGGCTCCAAGTCAACAACAAGGTCTGTCACGTCAATGATGGCTTATTATGAATCCCAGCGCAAGCCTTTCCCAAACAAAGTGCTTTCCCTTGGTTTCCCATGCAGGAAAAGGTTAGCAGTTTCCAAAGGCAGGTTCTCACTTCCTTGTGTGGAGTGGAGAGCAAAGCCAGTGAGCTTGGAACGGGCAACAGCACTTTGCCTTAGAGCAGGAGACAGGTAAATCTTTATCTGGGAAATTCTCTTCCCATTTGGAATGGAACAAGATTACTGTTTTCATTTCTAGAGGTACTGGGAGTTTTTTTCGCTGTCTCTGCCCATCGTTTGGATGTAACAATATCGCTGGGCTGCCTTTGTTAATGTTACAATGGAGCTCAGAAAGCCGAACGAGCAGTGCTGGGAACTGCACGGCTGGATGTCGGGGAAGGAGATAGCAGGGATCGGACTGGCTCACACTCTGCTGCACTGAAAAAAGGAATTGTAAATTGACATTCCCTCAGCTATTACTTTATAACCCCAGCACTGTGTTGAGAATGATGCCACTGGAATGGTGTCCAAAATGGTAATTATAACCACTTCCTATTTTTAATTTCTTCTTCATAAGGGACACAGTGGTCATCATCTGAACGATAACGATTCTGCTCTGCCCTTCCAGATGTCAGAACATTATAAAACATGGATTAACAAACACTGATGTCTCTCTGCAGACCTTCCTTGTGAACTGAAAGCTTTGGTGCTCCCCAGCTGACACACACACCCCACCAGGTACAAACCTGAGCGCTATGGGAAGTGCTGGACCTGCTTTGCTGTTGGCCTCATTTTGCAAGGGGGTATTTGAATCATGGAAAAATAAAGTGATTTGCTCCATGTCCCTTGGTGAGTCAGTGACAGAGAACAGATCCAGCTGTTTACATCTCCCCATTTTTCTCTGTCAAATGGTCTTTTCTTTCCCTATATTTTAGGATGCATTTGACATGACGTTCCTAAATATGTAAGCTGGTGTTCAGAATTGCTGAGTCCTCACTTGTTGCCCTCCAGGCAGTACCACACAAGAAACCCATGGGGAAAGCTGTCTTGTCTTGAATATCAGCAACTACTAATAGTTATTTCTCTTTATAGACTCATCTATGTTTTTCAGGTGGACTCAAGCTCTGCACACTCACAGAATAAGCACAAGGCAATGAGCACAAATAGACCCAATTTCCTAAAGGTGACTATTTCCCAGCTATTTCCCTCCTAAAAACCTGCCTGGTGATAAGAAGTGCTTCGGCTGGGAGGGTTGTGAAAATTCTTAGCTGAGGGTAAACTGGTCCATGTGCTTGGCTGAGTGACCCTGTCCTTCCAAAAAACTCCTGACTCCAAGAAAAGTGGATTGCTCATTTTGCAAAGCGCTTATCAAGTGCTGGCTGGCTTCTAGGAAGTTTAAGTAGGATCTTTCTCCACTGAAGGTCAGATTTCACATATCTCTTGAGATCTTAGAACCAGGGTGCTTCTGAAGGAGAGGCAGAAAGGAGAAGACTGTCTGGGGTTAGGAACATCTGAGCAAAACTGCATTTTATGGCTCAGACAGCAATTCCAATTATCCAGCACTTAGGCATTAGAAAGATTGAGATAAGAGGTCTCAGATTTAGCTCCTTTCTTCTCTTTGCAAGTTAATGTGCCACTTTTCTCCATTTTTTTTTAAACAGACAATCAAATCTATGATAGCAAATTTCAAGTTAAAAGGAAAAAATTGTCTCTGCAGAGAATGGAAAGAACCATTTTGGTTCTAGTGTGAGTTTTGTGATCCACCTGATGTATGGGTAGCTGTCATTGCAGACACATTAAACAGAAGCTGGTGAGCTTCTTGCAGGAGGAGCTGGATAGAATTCTGTGGGATTTTTTATAAAATTATTTGAGTGCATGATACATACCAAACTGAGATGCTGTTATGCTTCCATCAGGCTATTTATACACTGTGACAGTGCAGGAACCACGTTTTTGACTTCTGCCTTAAATTGGAAAAGAGCCAGTTGAAAATCATGTAGTTCCTTCAATCCTATGAAAACCTTCACAAAAGCTCTGCTCCAGAGCCCCATCCATTGCAAGGGGCCAGATTTCCAAAGAAAGAGATGCCATCACCAAGCTGATAGGAGCTGTCTCCCTTCCTTCCCTGGAGTATTTGCTCAGGTCAGTCCCTCTCATCTCCTGACAGATTCCTCAAAGGAGAAATTCCCAGTTTTCTACCTCTCCTCACTGCACAGCCACCCACAAACAGCTTCTCAGTTGTCTGAGTGCTCGTAGATCAGTAGCATATAGCAAAGATTTATGGAGCATGTGCAGCCTATACACTAATCCAACAGCACTGTGTGGAGGCTTGTATTTATTTTCTGGGATGGATAATCATCATCTTTTGAAGAGCTGCTGCTTCCTGAGCACGTTGCTCCTAGAAGGCCATCAGTCCAATCCTGAGTCCACCAAGATTTATGGCTTGGAACCCAGTCATCCTTCTGTGTGGTGCCTGTGTTTTTCTCACCCCTTCTGGCTACTTCTGGTCACCTGGATATGTCAGCAGAATCTGCAGAGCTGCAGAGACAGCTGGTGTGAGGGTTAGACAGCAGAAAATCTCTGCTGCTCAGAGCCTTTTCTATCTACCCCAGAGCTGATTGAATCTCTCCCCCTGCTTGCCCTTGTGTTGCACTGTGGAGCGGAGAGGAGCAACCCTCTGGATCCAGCACTCTCCCTACCCTTCTTTTCCTGCACAAGTTAACTCCCAGCCCTTGCTGCTTCTGCTCCAGCCCCCTTCTGAGCGTGCTCTCATTAAGACCCCAGAGGGAGGAGGTGATGCTCTGAAATTGTCTTAATTGTTCTTGTTTATGCTGGTTACGATGGCAATAAGTTGCCATGCAGAGGAGGCTTTATTCAGATGTGCAGGTTCTCCATTGTTCCATACTTTGAAGGATTGTCTGTAGGCAGCTCCAAGTCATTTACAACAATAGATTAATATGAAGATCAGTAATCCTGGGTGACTCACAGTCACACACATGCCAGACCCGCCAATCGCTGTGACCTGCCGCTGGATTTGAGGGGAGGTTGAATGTTGCTGGCATGTTCTTGCAGGATGTGAGGAGATAATGCTCTGCACTGGCACAGCTTCTGCTCTCCAGGAGCCTCCCAAACATGAATGGAGAATGCTCTCTTTCTAGGGCAGACAATGACTCTTACACTTGCTGGAAAGCAGGGAACTGGGGCAGAGTGTGTCTTTTGTCCAGTGTAAGTTAACATGTGCCACAGTTTAATCATGGGTCAGGAATCCTGATTTTTAGTCCCTGATCTGTCTTCCAGGCACTCTGCCACCCAGGCCCTGAGGAGATTCTTTAAAGCATGTTGTGTGCTGCTTGTTCTGTGTCCCATTTATCACCCTTGGACACCTCCATCACACAGGTTCCTCTCCAGACCTCTGCAGTTCAATGTTGAGATCTTCATTTGGCAGAAACCCACTGGCGACAATGTTGGGGCACCTCAGCTGTGGGTTTGTCCCTTCTGTCACTGTTCACACTTAGAGCCTGTTCTGGGACTGACTGCACTGGATTGGGAGCACTTTGCTTTCCATTCCTACTTTCCTAGATAATCCCAGCCTGCATCCCACTCTACCTCACTGATCCGCCCTTGACTCAAGAGGTGTGTGTGCCAATTTCCCCCTAAATCCTTGGCTCAGGGATATATGTCCTCTGTGTTCTGTCCTTCACCCTGGACCCAGGCACCTCCCCTGTCTCCCTGATCCATCCCTCTCCCTGTTGTCAGGGACAATCGTTCCCCCATCTTTCCTTTCCCCCATCTTTCCTTTGACCCTTGCTGGGTGAAACAGGAGATGCCCTCTCCTATTTTCTCCCCGTTTTGGAGATACATTATTTAACAGCAGGGAGCACAGGCAGAGCTGTGAGGGAGGGCTGTGCTAGAAGGGATTAACAACTGTCATCAACCTGCTCTTGACTCTAAAGTCCATTACAGAGCCGGGTCAAGCTGTTGAAACTCCTCACCAGATTCCTATTTCCTACCTATTTTCAGTGCTTGGATGCTGACAGCAGCCCCATAATTTCCAGTGTCAGGTTTGGTTCTCTGTGTTACCATATTGCACGATCTCCAGCAGACAGACAAGTGCAGAAATTCTTTCCAGCTGAGTGTGAAAAATTGCCTCGCTCAGTCCATCAGTAATGTGCCTTGTTGAGTTGAGCTAATTTTCTTCCCTGTACAAAACAGTGAGGTTTCTGCATAATTTTGTGCATTACAAAAACACCACATCTCGAGGGCTCCATGGTGGGCCAGGCCCCAAGTGTGTTAGTGAGCAATTACTGAGTCTTCACCTGCCTCAAGCTGAATAAAACCTTGAGGGAGCAGCTGAGGACCTGACCCCTGCTTTTCCATATTCATACAAACAGGAGTGAGTTATACAGGGTCAGCAAAGGGCTGATTCAGGATCATGTCCTATGATCCCAAAAGAAGGCACCTCAAATAGACTAGGACGCCTTTTCTTCCATAAATATGTATTTAATGTAGAAACATAACTTATATAAATGGCTAGAAGTTCTGTGTAATTAGTAACCCTCACTGGCTTTCTCTTCCACAAACTTTTCCAGGTTCTTAAGTTCATATATATTTTTAGCCTTCTCAGCATCCTGTGGCAAGGAGTTCCTCAGCTTAACCACATCTCCTTCCTTTTGAACCTGAGATTCCCCCCTCTTCCTGGGAGGTTTTGAACCGCCCACCTTTCACAGTGGTACACATTCACAAAGATCCTGAATTAGTCATATATTTAGCGTTAATTTGTTTTCTAATATCTCCTTCCCTTTGAAGCCACCATCTGCTGTAAACCTGCCCTGCAGTGTAGGGAAGGAGGGAGGCTTCTCCGACCATTCTGGAAGGAGAAACACAAAGAACTCGAAGCTCTGGGGGTGAAATAGTGCAAAGCAGCTGCAGGAGGTCCCAGGGGTCACCTGTGAAACGGCTCCCTTGGGGTCACCAGTGTTGCCATCACTGGATGGTGACATCTCCCATCTTTGGAGCAGGCTTGGCTGTGGATCCAGAAGAGGGCAATGGTGGCACATCCTCACCGAGGCTCTGAGCACCAAACCCACCGAGGGCAGCCCCTGCAGGAATGGAGCCAGCAGCCAGGCCACCCTGGCTAGTGGATCTGCCTGTTCCTGGCTGGTTCGTGGCAAGCAGATTGAAGTGGGAGGCAGCTTTCAGCTACTGTCTCAGGTCAGATGGGACTGTCAGTCAATTGTTAATTATGACTCTTCTTCTTACTAATTTCTCTAACTTCTATCACCATGGCAGCTAACTGCCATGGAAAGACTCAGACAGAAAAAGGAGAAGACAACCAAACTTTTCATAGCAAGGGAACAGGAATGAGATACAGAGGAAAGGGGGTGGAGGAAGAGATCTGTAAATTGTTTTCCAGGAGAGTCTAACACAATGTTCTGAATCCTAAAATGGCTTTTGTTGAAGGAACCTTAAAGATCATCCTGTTCCAACCTGCCTTCCACAGGCAGGTACACCTCCCACTGAACCAGGTGGCTCCAAGCCCTGTCCAACCTGGCCTTGGGCACTTCCAGGGATGGGGCAGCCACAGCCTCTCTGGGCAAACTGTGCCAAGGCCTCACCACCCTCACAGGGAAGAATTTCTTCACAATATCCCATCTAACCCTGCCCTCTGGCAGTTTGAAGTCATTCCCTTTTTTCCTGTTATCACATCTGATCTGGCCTGACCTGGTCAGTCAAATCAGTTTTAATCTTTGGTGATGGCTGTGTGTCCAGAAAGGGCAAGGGGAGGAAAAATTTGACAGCACTTTGAGCTCTGATTAATTTTTAAACTTCCTCCCTTTCTGCTTATTTTGTAGCTTTTGTCCTGGTGCTGAATGTGTTCTTTTCCCCATGTGTCACTTCCAGAGGAATACTGTGGAGACAAAATGCCAGCTGGTCATCACGGGGCATTTCACCTGTGGGGGCTGGATGGAAACTCACAGGCTGGGGCCGTGCAGGGCCCAGGGACAAGTGGTGACTTCTGTCCCTGCAGCAGCTCTCAGGGGCACGGTGACACAGAGCCTGAGTGCATCAGCAGCACGGGCCCAGCAGGTTGTGTGGGATCAATAAAACAATGGCCATTCTGTTGCTGTTTTGCAGCAACACCACGTAATGCTTGCTGAAATCACTGGCTGGTCCATTCAGCAACTTTCATTTCTGATTAAGCTTTCCAGCCTGTAGGTATCTTCTCTCACACCTGTCTTACCATTTCCATTTACAAGGGCTTAATTTAGAAACCCATTGTGCTTGGGCCTGCACAGACCAAGCTCATTTATTTTACATAATGCCTCACCACTTTAGGAATCAGTCTTAAGTCCATCCTGAAGGGAAGGGTGAACTTCTGCTTCAGGTTTTGGATTGAGTTTTGAGAGAAACAGACCCTGTTCTGACAGGGTTCACAGATTTCCCTGGACCTTTTCCAAATCATTTACCCTGCTTTGAACCTAACCTTTGAGTCTGGAAAATAATCAATATAGCAACTTCCCTTAGCCCTGGTTTTAGGATAAACATAATATCTAGATGGCCTCAAAGTCCTTGTGTTCTGTGCTTTAGAAGCAGAATAAAAAGCTGAATTCTGTGCTGGGGGACTTTGGTGCATAAGTGCAGGACGAGGACAGCAGGCAGGTGCAAGTCTGCTGAGAAGGAATGAAAGAAGGCAGAGCTGCCAGCCAAACAGACAAACCCTGGGCATGGCTGCTGTCACTTGTCCATCTCATCCCACCGGGGACGTGCAGGGAGAGCGCCAATCTCCCCGTGGGCGTTGGCAGGAAGCGGCCCCCGAGCGCAAGGGGGAGCGGCACGGGGCAGGGGCGGCTTGAGAATCCTGGTGGGTGATCCTCCCTGCCAACCTGGGCCACAGGAGACGCCCTGAAGGAGGCACAAACACCCCCTCCTCCTTGGCACGGGACTCAGCAAGATCTGAGCTTTGTGTTCGCTTGAGGTTTTTTGTTTGTTCACTAAAAGCCCCCAGACTTTGCTTCTCAAGTCTCTTCCTTCTCTGTCGTCGTCACTGCCACAGCAACAGGTGAGTTTGAGAAGTTATGCGTGGGGGAGATGAGTTGCACTGAGGAAATGACTCAAATCCTCTGCAGACCCCACTGGGGCCAGTGGATCTGAAGACAGATGCCCTCCATCCCCGGAGCTGTGAGCCTGGATGAACCATCCAGGGCCTGTGTGCCCTCCAGAGCTCTCCTCACCACCATCAGCCGAGCTCTTCCCCACAAAACAGCAGTGCAGGAAGCTCCAGAAGTGTCTCTTCTTTATTTCAGTGCTGCCACAGTCACTGACGTCCTCGCTGAGCCTCTTGCAGCAGCAGGCTGCTAATCAAACCCTCTGCTGCTGCTGCTGCTCATCAAAACCTCTTTGCTCGCCACTTTGGCATCACTCTGGGAAGCCAGCAGAGCGCAGAGATGCTCAATTCCTCCCCCTCCACACACCTTCCATTGTCTTCAGGACTGACAGCTCTGATGTGGAGCAATGATAGAAGCCAGCTGATGCTGTCAGGGCCTGGTACAATTGCACTGCAGGGAAAAAGGCGACTGGCTCTGAGTCATGGAGGAGCTCAGGATGCCTCGCACACGTGCTGTCTCCTGGCACGGCTCAGCACTCAGCACTGCACCTCTGGATGCTCCCTCTGAGGAGGGGATGACCAGAGGGCTTCAGAAGGACCAGGGCTGGTGGCCAAATGCATGGCCAGCCATGCTTTGAGGTGCTAGGAAAATTTACAGGGGTTAAAAAAAGGAGGTTTTTGTAGAATCAGAATATCCTGAGTTGGAAGGGACTCACAAGGATCATCAGTCCAGCTCCTGGCCCTGCACAGACACTCCAACAATCCCACCCTGTCCCTGAGGGCATTGGCCAAACACTCCTGGAGCTCTGGCAGCCTTGGGGCTGTGACCATTCTCTGGAGAACCTGTTCAGTGCCTGAGCACCCTCTGGGGAAGAACCTTTTCCTGATCTCCAGCCTAAACCTTGGGAGGAGCTGCAGCCCCCAATGAGATCTGACCTCTGCTGAAGCCTTTGGTGTGTGAGGAGCAATAAAGGTGGTTGGTTGGCTGTTCCTGTGCTTGACCTGTGTTCAGGGGTGTTTTAGCAAAGCATTTGTGCAACTCCTGAGTGGCAATCTAGGAAGCAACACCTCTCATTCATCTCACATCCCCATCCTTATGGAATGGGCTGAGCTGCAGTTGAATTTCTGGAAGGGTCCAAAATGAGAGGGATCCAGACTTGAAAATGCATCAGGAGTGTCAAGCCAAGCCAGGAAGGACATTCAAATAGGGGAAATTGGACTGTGATGTGAACTTCACAGTGACCTTGAGTAAACTGGCTCAGTGCTGCCCAACCTGCCCAGGTCAGCAGCTGAAATTTCCATTACTGAAAGTAGAAACTCAGGGGTCATTTCTGTTTCATTTCTCACTTTTTCCCAAACATGACATTGAATGAGAGGCATTAGGAGCTCCTCCTATAAATAGGATCACCCCTGTCAAAGCTGGTTAAGTCATACCTAGTGTCAAGCCCATAAACAAAGTGCCTCTCATGCACTGTCTGGAGGGTGAGAGGGGGTAAAGGGAAGTTTGACAGCTCCCTGTTTGACCACTTTGCATGGGGACATTGCTGTTTGCAGGGCAACAAACACAGTCATCCCTAGCTCCCATCTGGAGGATTTTTGGGAGTGGTGCAGAGGCAGAGGAGTTAAGGACTCCTGCTCCCTGTTGTAGCACAAGTGAATTTTCCAAGCTCCCAACCCCACAGGTGCTGGGCCCTCCGTGGCTGCTGTCATGGCAGGGGTTAAACACCCTGATTTCATCTCTTCCTTCAAGACCTTTCCCCAGTTCTGCCCTTGAAGTCTGGGATGACCTGGAAACCTCTCCCTCGTCTCTGTTTCCCCTGGAGGGAGCTGCAGTTTCCTCCTCCTTTGGAGCTCCCCAGCTCCTCTCCAGCTCCAGGAGAAGCAGCAGCTCCAGTGGCATCTGTGACAAAGCAGCTTTGCCACGTGGGGAGGCAGCTGGGGCATGGCAGTGAGGCCAGGGACACAAAGCAAAGAGGCATCTTTGAGACAAGGGAGATGTGAGTGTCCCCCCGTGCCAGCAGCAGGAACATCTGCATGGAGCTGCCTTGGCAGGGCTGCAGGGCCACCAGGGCTGTGTGTGACCATGGTGGCTCCAAAACAGCACCTCAGGACAGCAGGAGCTGATGGAGGCACCTGAGGCTCCTTTGCTTTCCTCCTCCTCCCCCTCCAGGAGCTTCTTTCCACCTCTTCACCAAACTTTGTGTTGCTCTGAGATTGAGGCTGCTCTGCTCAAGTGATGCAAGTGAATACGTCTTGGAAAAAAAAAAAAAAACAATTAAAAAAAATTAATTTCTGTGGTCTCATTTCCCCATAGATCCACAAGCAGTTGCATCAGTACAGCTGAGGGGGTGGAAAACTGAAGTGGGGGCAGGAAAAGAGAACAAAAACTTTCTAAGTCAGCTTTGAAAGTGTTCAGTAACTGTATGGAGACCTAGAGCCTCTCCAGACATGCAGAGCTGTCTGCTGCTCGTGTGTGGAGACACAGCCAGGGAGCAGAGATGTTTTGTTTGAAGCTGAACTGAGAGCAGCTTAGCAGGGGAGGAATCACTACTTGTTCTGAGATAGGCTAATTATATTCTGTGTCCTTGGAAGCCAACCCTTTCCTACTCTGCTTGCATAATAGAGATCCTATAGCTTTGCACAGAAGCACCAGGGCTCCCTCCCATCCCTGCTGCACACAGCAGCCTGTCCCACTGCCAGTCTCCACCCCAGAAGGATCTGGATGTCAGTCCTGCATTCCCTGGAGGGCTGCTGAAGCACTTTGGATTCCTGGGAGATGGAAACCCTTCTAAAAACGCAGGGTAGAGTTACTCTAATTCCTTGCTGTTGGGGATCAAGCTGAAGCCTGCTGCTTAATGGGGGATAAGTGGATGTAATGCAGTCAGTCAATAACTTTATGCACACATGCAGAGCCCTTTGGATTACTGATTTCCAAAAGGCAGAGTGTCCCTCACAAACCCTGCACCACACTGAGTCAGCCCTGAGCGTTTTGACTTTGTATTTCCTTCTTCACCTGCGCTTTTATTCTTCCTCCCCTTATTCATTTTTTTTCCCCACTTACTCATTTTCCCCCCTCAGAAGTTTTCAGCTTGTCAAACTACTCTCCCTCTCCCTGTCTCTTTTCTCTTTGCCTTTTGCAGTGGGAGGAAAGATGATAATAAAAGGAGCAGTTTTCAAATAAGAAGCCCCACGTGTTACCTGGGAACTGTCTCTCAGCATCCCAATACCTGCTGGGGCAGAGAGCAATGAGTCCCTGCTGCTGTTTTGTACCCACCAGACACTGTTTGTGTTTTGTCACAGGTTCCTGTCAGTTCTGTCACTTGGTACAAGCAGGACTGGCTGGGCCCTTGTGAAGTAGGATTTCCCTTTACACCTCCCTGCTAAGCACTCCTCACTCCTTCCCTGCCTCCTCACAGGGATAATTGCTGCTCCTGCTGCTGCTGTGGTACTTCCCAGGCTGCAGGAATGGGTTTGTGCTCTTTGCCTTGTTGCTCTAAAATTCTCCTCATCTTTGGGAGCCCTTTAGTCCTGGCTTATGTTTGGGGAGGGAAGGCTGAGATGAAGGAGTCACTGAAATTCTCTCTGTCTTCAGTCCCTGCTCAGCTTCAGGCTGAGCCCTTCCCAAGTCCAGCCCTTTTTATGGCCTTATGGAACTGCTCCTAAAAGGAGAAATTTGCAGGAGAATGAGATCCAGACCAAGGAATTCCTGTAAGACCAAAGGACCTGGAATGGCTCCCTCGGGCCCCCCAGATGGGGAGGCACAGGAGGGAATGGCTCACGCTGCTGCACTTATCCCAGGCCTCTCTGTTCCTCCCCAGGCTCCTGCCTGAAAGGCTCATCTGACTTTTATGGGGCTGCAGAGACCAAGCAAACAAAGCCTGAGGGTTTAGTCAGCAGCACTGGTGGGTACAGCACGTGCCCTTTCCTTCCCTCCCTCCTTCCCTTCCTGCTGACAGCTCCCCGAGCACATGTGGAGCCTCTCCTCAGGAATCGGCCTCGGCACTGGGGCAGGAGGGCATCTCTCACCATGCCAAGGGGAGGCTGCTTTCTCTTTCCCCTCCAGGATTGTCAATACCTTCTGGACTCTGAGGGAGCTGAGAAAGGCAGGGGAAGAAGGGGAGGTGGGCTGGAAGTGTCCCGGAGCATGAGGATGCTCTGTTGGATGGAGAAGTGACTCAAGCATGAGCCCAAAGGACGGCAGGGAGAGGGACAGGACACTTCCCTCCCTGCTCTGTCCCAGAGCTCTGACTTAGAGCCACAGCCTGTTCCTCCCACAGCACCTGTGCTGAGGAATTCACACACCTCACCTTGTGCTCCCCACACCCTCGGGGTCCCCCGAGCTCAGGGTCTGCTGAGGAGCTGCAGCAGAAAATCTCCTTTTCCTTTCCTACCCACTGCTGGGTTTTGCTGACTGTAACAAACCTCTCCCTTTGCTGCTGGGACTGTGCTCTGGGGCTGGGAGTGAAGCATTGCTCATCCTGCCCATTCCCTCCTTCCAGGAGTTTTGGGAATCTTTGTGAATAAGCCAAGAACATAGAAAGAGGAATTCCTCCCGCTCCAGGCCCTGCCTGACACTGCACAGATCCTTTGTTCTTGGCTTCTTCCTCCCTCCCAAGGCCTCAGAGAAGTTCTCCCAGCAGCACAGCCCCCCTGCTCAGCCTCTCCCACCAGTTAGCAGCTGACCAGGAATAATTCCATCAATCAGCCCATCCCTCTCTTTCCCCAGGTGCTGGCAATGCCACTTAAGCACCAACAGGAAAAGGAGCATTCAAGAGCTATAAATACACAGAGATGTTGGTATAGCACCTCTTTGTTCTTCATAACTTTGTGGTACTCCTGGTTTCAGCTGGTCCACAGAGAGCTCAGGAACAGCCCTTATTCACCTTTTTCCTTGGATCCCTGCATTCTGCTCCCAGAGTGGAATCAGATCTTTCTGGCATCACTTTTATCACTGTTTTGTTTTTGTTTTTTTTTTTTTTTTTTTTTTTTTTTTTGTTTTGTTTTGTTTTGTTTTGTTTTTGGGGTTTTTGAAGCCCCCCATGGCATCCTGTGATCAGGCCAGGCAGGGTGGATCCAGGGTGGTAAGAAGTAGGCTGCATGTGTTGCAAAGGAGACTGTTCAATAAAATAAACAACCTCAAAGGAGAAGAAAAGTAGCAGGAACAAGCAGAAGAAAGGATGTTTTCAACCCTTGAAGGGGAATCTGGAGAAAGAGAGATTTTTTTAAGGTGTAAAATGGTGTCAGTAGGAACACAGTAGTGTTACTCCTTTGAAGAAAGCAGCTAGCTGAAAATGGGAGGATGTGCAGGTTTTCCCAGTGGTGATGGAGCAGAGGGAGGTTCCTTTGAAGTTTTCTGATCCTACAAAGGAGGAACACACTCCTGCCCACCTGAGCCCAGCAGGAATCAAGCACAGAATCCTAGAATGGCTTGGGTTGGAAGTGACCTTAAAGCTCATCAGGTTCCAACCCCTGCCACGAGCAGGGACACCTTCCATTGGAACAGGTTGCAGGGAATGTGACTGTGCTCTGCCCCATCTCTTGTCTGGGCCATGTTCTCAGAGCCCTGCTCAGCTGAGCCTTGCTTGCAGGAGAAATGAGGGAAAATTGAAAATTTGGGATTCCCAAGGGGAGAACAGTGAAGGGAAAAGGATGTGATAATCTACTGACATCTACTTTTATTGTTGTGGTACCAGGGACTGAGAGCTGGAGGGTTCAGGCTGTGCAGCACCAGGTTGTCTGAGGGGAGCTGCTCCCATCGGCCAGGAAAGGGGTGATGCAGATTTGACACAGAGCTTTCAGTGCCCAGGTACCTTCTGAAAGCTTCTCTGCCCCTCCCCTCTTCACATGGCCACCTATTTCCTCATTCCCTAAGGGAAATGCTGAGGACAGCCCCCAAATCTGGTGAGGGAGCTGCTGGCTCTGTGATGCTGTGCTGGGCTCTGCTCAGGTGGCACAGTGGCTGCAAATTAATTACTGTTAACGATGCCACCTTCCTGCAGAGAGCAGCAATTTCTGCAGCGGGCACAAGGCTGGGTTTTGTCGAGTGCCCAGCCTGCAAGGAGGCCTTCTGGCATCCCTGCTCTGCCCGTGAGCCCATCTGTTCCCAGTGGGAGCCACAGGGCCATCAGGCAGTGCCGGATGGAAGCTTGCTTTGAGTCATGGGTCAGAGAAGTCTATCGTTCCCAGTCCTTCTTTAATTGACACACTGAAAGAAGCCACATCTTCCTGCCTGATTCTGACCAGGTCTGTAATTGAATTCAGCTCAACATCTCCGCTTCAGCCCCCCCAGGGACCTGTCAATTAATGATGGAATTTTTTTCTCGCCTTGGGAATTTTTCCTTGTTCCCATTCTTTTTAGTTAATAGGATCCAGTGCTAAACCCAGCAGCAGTAAATCCCCCACCCCCCGTTTCCTACCTTTCCCAAAGGTGCCTCAAGAAGAAAAGGGCTTGGGCATGAAAAGGGAGATGCGTGAACTTCAGGGACTGAAAACATGTGCAGCTTTCCTGTCTTTTGTTCATTCATCCTTCCTCTCGCTCCTCTCAGGTCTTTTGTTTCTCCTTGCCAAAACTGCTTGCGCACACTTCACTCAGGATCTCAGGAGACTATTTTAGAAACTGCAACGCTGAATTGGATCCTTCTTTTTCCCCCCTCGGAGCACAATGTCTGTTTAATCTTTCTCCCTTGGCATCTGTCTCTCCCAGCAGCCCATTTCCAAGCCATGGTTGCAGAGGAATCCCAGTGCTGACTGGGTTTGAGGTGGGGGCAGCTGGGGCGTGGGCAGGAGTGTGTGATACTGTAGGGTACAATTTCAGGCTGGCTGCAGGAGGCAGATCCATGGCTCTGCCTTAGCCTTGTCTCTCCGAGCCTTGCCAAGACGTAGAGGTTTTGAAAGGCAAATTTGACTTGCATGTCAAACAGTGAGAGAGGACCGGGATCCTCACTTCTCCAGCTTATTTATCCTCTCCTCATCCCCCTGCCTCTCCCCACACCCCCTTTGGCATCCCTAATTGCTGCATGAATGCTCCCAGTCCCCACGGCAGGGATCTGGGGGCTCCTGGATCCCGCTGAGGATGCTCGTTCCGCCTGGCCCTCGCTGCAGCGTGCGGAGCTGCCCCCGCAGAGCAGAGCTTGCTCCCCAGCTCTCCCCCGGCTCTCCCCCACAGGCACTGACGTTCGAGGCTCCAGGAGGCGGCGAGGGAGGCAGGCAGGGAGGGAGGATGCTGGGGAGAACGTGTCTCTGAGCTCTGACTGATGCTGAGTGCGCACACACACACCAGTGGGCTTGGCAGGGTGGGAGCACGGCGTGGCCCCGCTCTCGGGGGAAGCCCACTGACCCTGCTCCTCCTCATCCTCAGCTGCTGGTGATGGCTGGGAGGAAGGAGTGGAGGGGAAATCCCTCCCTGACCCTCCCTTGAGTGCACTTCTCATGC
The DNA here is from genome assembly GCF_027887145.1 of Ammospiza caudacuta. Classification (NCBI taxonomy): domain Eukaryota; kingdom Metazoa; phylum Chordata; class Aves; order Passeriformes; family Passerellidae; genus Ammospiza; species Ammospiza caudacuta. The sequence continues at coordinate 14,604,491 of NC_080609.1, forward strand.
CACTTCTCCTGTGTGGGAAGGGATGAAGTTGCCCAGGATTTAGAGGAGATCTGGATCTCTGACCCTCATCCTCAGCTGATGGTGATGGGTGGGAGGAAGGGGAAATCCCTCCCTGACCCTCCCTTGAGTGCACTTCTCGTGCCACTTCTCCTGTGTGGGAAGGGATGAAGTTGCCCAGGATTTAGAGGAGATCTGGATCTGTTAGGCTTGAGGCCTGCCTGAAGAGCTGCCTCTCCTTCTCATCACTCTGTGATTCTTTCCCAGTTTCCGAAAGCTTTTCTGGTTTGTTGTTGGGCTTGTTTCTTTTTGTTCCTTGTTTTTGCTTCATTTGTGGGTCAGACCACACTTCCCTGTGGGGATCCACATTCACTGCCTGGATCTTCTGGAGTGGGAGAATGAAGAGGATGCTGATACACAGCTGGAAAGAGTGTGTGAGCCTCAGGATGTTGTCTCCAGCCAGCTGCTCTTAATACCATCAGAACACCTGATGCTGAGGCTGGTGACACCAAGAAATCAGGACAATTCAGCTCTGCAGAGATACCAGTGAATGGCCAGAGGAACAGAATCACAGAGTGCTTTGGGTTGGAAGGGACCTTAAAGCTCACCTCATTCCAGCCCCCTGCCATGGGCAGAGACACCTTCCACCATCTAACACCCTCCTCTCTGTGTGCTGAAAACAACAGTCCTGCAAACAGAGACAGTCATTCCACCATGTGCTCGTGTCCTGCCACCACCAGCTGTGAGGAGGAGGAGGAGGAGATCCTCGTTGTCAGGGTGTGCTGGGACATCACTGGGATCACTGGCTTAGGGACATTTAAGCCTTTGTTTTCTATTCACAGTGTCTCACTTTGCCAGGCCTGGCAGGGAGCAGGGAAGAGTCATCTGCAGCCCGAGCTGAGATCAGTGGCAGCAGGGCTGTCATCCTGCTCGTATGCAGGGCTGTTCTCACGCCCCATTTCCTCTGTGGACACAAAGAAGAGTTATCAGGAGCCTGCACCTGCTTCCAGCTGAGGAGAGGAAACTCTTCTGGAGGGAGCAGAGGGTGGTGGTGGTATCTCAGGAATCCAGGGGGGATCAGGGCTCCGTTGGGCTCAGCACAGCAGAGGTTGATGCTGTGAGCTCGTGGTTGAGACTGGAAAAATCATTGCCGTGCGCAGGGGAGGACTCGGAATTGTCATCATCACCCTGATGTTTGTAAAACCGAGCTGCTGGTGGCACTGAAAGCTGCCCCAGGCCACAGAGGACACGTTCCCCAGCCCAGTGAGGGCTCTCCCTTCCCTTCCTGCTCTCCCTGTGCCTGGCTGCTCACAGGTGAGGAGCACCTCGGTCAGTGCTCATCATCACCCTCCCGGCTGCCTTTGGGCTCTCTGCTCCATCCCACAGCAGAGCTTTAGTCCTGGGGACATCCAGTTCTGTCCTGGCTGTGTCCCCAAGGCCCTGCAGAGCCAAAGATGCCCAGGCAGCTGAGCTGCATAGCCTGAGGGAAGGGAGGGCAAATGCACCCCAGTTAAGGAGTGATCCTGTTAATGTGGTGCATTAATGAGGAAATTGGAATAAAGGACTTCATCAGAGATGTAAAGTGAATTGGTGGCAGGCTGGAAGTCTCCTAATGAGTGCTCTCCCCTGAGTTTTCTACCCTTTTGTGAAGCCAGAACAAGCTGTTTTGAAACAGTACATTAACTCGAGGCACTAAGAGGCTTCCAAGAGATGGGAGGGGAGGAAGGAGCCAGGAGATGGGAGGGAATGAGCCAGGAGATGGGAAGGAAGGAGCCAGGAGATGGCGGGAAGCACCAAAGACAGCAATGCTGAGAGCTGCAGCTGAACTCTCCTGTGACTTTGGGCAGGACCAGGAGCCTGGACACCCCAGCACAACGAGATGTTGGCTCAGTTCTGGACACCAGCCCAGCCCTTCCCTAACACCAGTGTGACCTTGGAAACACCTTCCCATACGAGGAGCTGGGCAAAAAAACACCAGCAGCTGCCCTCTGGCCAGGGCACCCAGCAGCTGCACTTACCTTGGTGTGATGAGGTTAAATCCCTGCCTCATTAGAGCCCTCAAATGAAGTCCCCACCTTGGTGGATCGATGGCATTTTCCATGATGCACTCGTGACACCAGGGCTGGCAGATGGATTGATGCTGGGAGCCTGGAGCGCTGCACAGCCAGAGCCAGCACGGGCAGGGCCTGTTCTCAGGGGGAAAAAGGGCAAATTTCCATGGAGAGCAGCAGCTAAGGGCAGGGCAGGAGCTGTGGGGGAGTGGGGGCACAAGGACAGAGCGTGCTGGCGCCTTGGTGCTGGTTCCCAGCTCACATTTCAGGGCTGCTGCAGGAGAAGGGTACTTGTGTGTGAGGAGCTGTGGCAGAAATGGTCTCCTCTCCTCCAGGTGTGTCTGCACTGGGATCAGGGTCTGAAATGGGCTGTTCATCTTCCTGCCCTGTTCTCCTTCCCTCTGAGCAAGGTCTGGGAGAGGAAAGGTGGAGGAGAAACCTCTGTGGGGTGAGATTTCTCACCAGCTGCCACATCACATCCCTGTCCCCAGGAGGTGCCACCATGCCCTGACTGGGATGGCACCAGAAGGACCCTCCAGCTGCATTGATCCTTCTGGAATGATCTTTACAGGTGTGTCCCAGTGGCTCAGCTAGGGACTGGATCCAAGGGAGGAGAGCCCAGGGCTGGGTGTGAGGTGAGCTGGGGACCTCAGGTGCTAAATCACTTCTCTCTGAGCTGCAGCCAGGCCAGGAAAATCTGTGGCCAAAGTGAATCCTGGCAATCCCAAATCCCAGCTCTGGGATGTTTGTACTTCTGCCAACTCCCCACACATGGAGGCTGAGAAGGGACCTCTCTGATGAGGACCAGAGACCACCCACCTCACCCCAGCCACCTGCCCCACTCCTGGTGCCAGGGCTAAGGTCACCTCCTCATCCTTCATCCCCATCTCCCTCACCCAGTGCCCTTCCCACCTCCTTCACGCCCCATTGCCCCTCAGGACCACTGAGCCCACGATCCCCCAGTGCTGGCAGCTTGTTCAGCTGGCTGGACGAGCAGGCAGGGCAGCTGCTGGGTGGCCAGAGCAGGGGCTACAACCCCTCCTTCCTGCTCTGCAGCTGGACACCACAGGGCTGGGTGATGGGGAGGGGAATGGGACCAGTCTGCTGCACGAACTGGGTGAGTTTAACCCTTCCAGGTCAAGCCTGGCTCTCTTGAACAGCTCCAGGGAACAGCCAGCCTTTCCCAGCCCCTCCCTGGGAGCAGGGGGTAATGGAGAGGAGCAATCACAGCCCTAAAACCACTCCTCACCCCCCAAACCCAAACACCTCCTGCCTGCAGGGTGCCCACATTGCTGCCAGACCAGAACTCCTGGGTGCTGGCTGGATTTCCTTCCTAAATCTGTAACAGCAGCACAACTTATCCAATATATCTGGCATTTAAAAACCTGGGATTTCTTCTGTTAATCCCTCTGCAGATACACCCAGAGGTGACCTGGGGGCTGTCACAGCCTCGTACTCAGGCAGAGGTGGAGGAGTGGGCTCAGGCAGAGCCCAGGGCGTGAGGGCTGAGTGGGTGCCTTGCAATAAAACACAAAAGCAACAGGAGGAGGGCAAAGCTGATAAAAATGCCCAGAGCAGCTGTGGCGGTGTGGGCAATGCGGTGACACCACAATTGGCTGTCACTTATTTTGAGGCTTAGCATCTCTGGGTGGTTTAAGAAACCTTGTTTAAGAAACCTTGGTTTTCTGTCCCAGGAGCCCTCCTGGGAGCTGAATTTGTGCAGCCCAAAATTCTCTGACTTGCTGCCAGCAGGGATGCAGGAGGAAGCCCAGGGAGCAGGAGAGACCCTTGTGAGGAGTCTGTCACATTTGGGCTGAAAAGGTCTGATTTAAAGGGAGAGAAAGGAGGACGCTGTCCTGTGTCTCTGGCTCATACAGGGAGCAGTTCTTGGGTTGATCCCCACTCTTGGGAGCTCATCCCTGGCCTGGAGAGCAGGGAGAGGAGAGGGCATGCTCTGCTGTGGGTGCTGCAGGGCACTGGGGCTGTGTGTGTACGGGCTGAGCTGAGTTCTTGATTCATCCCTGCTCTGAAGCAAGAGAAAAACACTCCTGCCGAGTGCATCCAGAAATAACCCAGGCCTCCAGCAGCCAAAAAGCTTCCAAGGGGGAATTTTAAAGTGCTGGGAATTTGGCCTCTCAGCCTGTGCTTGGGGCTCCTCTGCTGTTACCATGTCCCAGGCAGGGAAAGACAGACCCTGGACACAGCCCTGCTCCTGGGGTCCAGGAACCCTCATCTCAAACAGGGAATACTGCTGGGTCACCCCAAGGCCCTCTCAAGCTCCTGTTTTCACCCCAGTCTTTTCCAGCACCACCTCCACAGCTTCTGTTTGAAATTACACTGGGGATGGGCACTTTCCATGTGGGATGTGCTTCAGGGGTCATGGTGCCCCAAAATTCCTCAAGAGCCCCTCACTTTGCTGTGTCCTTGAAATGACACCTCCTTGCAGGGCCAGCCCTGTTGCTGGTGTGGCCAGGATTTGGGGATCTGGAAGGGGAATGCAGTAAGGATGAGAGGTTCCATTTCCTGCAGAAGGGAGGAGCTGGGGGCATTTACAAACAGGCCTTCCCTGTGTCTGGGAGGGACAGCAGATTCCTGCACTGTCCATATGGGATTTGAGTCACGTCGCGCGGAGAACGATCCCTCCCGTGACACGAGTCAGGGGCTGCAGGGAAGATAATGCTGCTTCATTGCTCTGGCCCCACTGTTTGTTCACCCACAGGGATCTCCTGGCCAGCTTTTCCATGTGTCAGCATCTCCTCAGCACCCCAGAGCAAGGGCATCGTGTGGCAGATGCTGCACAAGGGACAGACACCTTGTCACGGAGCAGCAGCTCTGCTCCAGCTCCATCCCTTCACCTGGGGCTCTAACCCAGCACATCCCTCAGCCTCCAGCACCCCCAGGCAGGCTGCAGCTTCTGGGACCCTCCTGTGCCCCTGAGCTGATCCTGCATGCCCCAAAGTGCCCCTGTGGGGCAGGACACCCACGGGGATGACCTGAGTGCTCTGGGGACACGCAGGAGCTCGCTGGAGATGTGTCGGCTTGGCAGGGCAGATCCCCTGATGGATACAGGATCATCTGTTTATTTTAAGTTTTACAGGGGGCATTTTCCCTTGCCAGGAGTTGGAGAATAGAGGGCCTGGGTACCATCTGCCCAGGGGACTGGTGAATCATCCTATTTTCCAGTTAACAGCACTTGTGTACTTTGGGAGATCTCCAAGTTAAGGGGGAAGAAAAAGAAAACCCAGCCCATAGATCTTTTCCCACACAATAAGAAAAATGCCTTGTTTTCTTTTTTTTTTTTTCCTTTTTTTTTTTTTTTTTTTTTTTTTTTCCAAAAGCCAGTGTCAACTCTGCTTTTACTTAGCAGTGGGCTGGATAAAAATAGACAGTGAAGTCATGACACCTTCGGAAGAACCAGGTATGGCCTGGAGAGAGGGGGTGACAGGAGACAGGCTTTGGGGACAGGGACAAAATCCAGCATGATGCAGGCAGAAAAGGCAGGGTCTGTCCCTGGAGAGATGCTGGTTAGCCCAGAGTCTCGTGATTTCCCTGGCACATTGCTGGGAAGGGCAGGAGCCTCTCTGGTGGATGCTCCAGAGTTCAGGCTGCTGGGATGGGGCTGCAGCCCAGAGAGCTCCAGGAGATCAGCTCTGTGCAAAGCTGAGGCACTCGGAGCTGGAGGCGCTCCAGGAAGCAAGGGGAGGCAGCAGGGAGTGGAAGCCAAAGGGTTGTGCTCCTGCTTGCTCCAGGACCATATTGCTGCTGCCTTCTCTCTCAGTTTTCTGCCCAGATCTGTCTGTTCCTCCCCTTTGATCGCCTTGCCAGGCTGAGAGCACGCTGGGCTCCTTGCAAGGAGCCTGGTCCTTCCCCTGCCTGGCAAAGCCTTTGATGTCTCCTGCTCAGGACAGGGGCCCTGGAAACCACTTGGACACCTGGAGCATGAGGAGATGCAGTTGGTGACCAATTTTTGGTTCTGCTGTGGCAAAACCTTCCTGGGGCTGCTTCTGCAGAGCTGGGGCACGTCCTGAGCTCAGCCAGGGCTGGGGTGGCTGCAAGTAAAGATCCTCTGGGGCAGAGTCTCTGATATTTCAGCACCACAGGACAAATCAGAGATGTGAAGGCAACTTTCCAGCCGCACAAATGGATGTGAGAGCCCAGGACTTAGCAGGGAAATGCTGAGTCCCTCTGTAGGCTGGTTTGTCTCAGGTTGAGTGCTGAAGAAGACCCCAAATCACTGCCTGTGGTGTCCCCTCTGTCACCACACAGCTCCTGTGCTGTCCTGCCAAAGCCACTGCCCCAGCTTTGGACCTTTCCAGCCCAGCACCTGCTCAGGTCACGACTGAAATGAGTTTGGCTGGCCCCAGCACGCCCTGCCACAGGTATTTCTGCACATGCTTGGAAGCACCATGGAAGCTGCAAGGAGATGCCAATTTTACATAGCAAAAAGCTGCTGCCCAGCAGGAACACTGGGCCCTGCCAGGACCAGGGGAGATGGAGCTTCAGGCTTTATATGTTCAGGATATAATGTGAAGGTTTGTTGGTTTTTTTTACCTTTCTTCTTAAACAAATTCAAACTTTCAAGGAAAAATATAATTCCTGTGGAAAGTTTAGCCTCACCCCACAAAGAAGGAACCTTCTATCAATAAGAAAATTTACAAAATAGGGGAAAATTCGCCAAATAGGGGAAAATTCACAAAACAGGGTTAAAAACCATGTCCTTTTCTGTTCCACCTGCTCCTGAGCCATGGTTTGTGTGCAGCAGGAGGCTGGAGAGGCGCGAGGGGAATTTCTGCATTCCTGTGGGATCAGTCCCTGGCATTAGCAGGGAGCAATGGGCTCAGCCCGGCCCGCCGTGCCAGGGCGGCTCCACCGCAGCTCCCGCGTTTATTTCTGTCCGGGCTCGGAGCGGGGGCGGCCGAGATCAGGTGACAACAGTGCCCGAGCGGCGCCTGGCATCGCCTGCCCTGCCACCGTGAGAGCGCATGGCACCGGGAGAGGGAGCGGGCAGGGACCGGGAACGGGGATGGGGAACAGGGATGGGGAACAGGGAACAGGGATGGGGAATGGGGATGGGGAACAGGGAACGGGGATGGGGAACAGGGATGGGGAACGGGGATGGGGAACAGGGATGGGGAACAGGGAACAGGGATGGGGAATGGGGATGGGGAACAGGGAACGGGGATGGGGAACAGGGATGGGGAACAGGGATGGGGAACAGGGAACAGGGAACAGGGATGGGGAACAGGGATGGGGAATGGGGAATAGGGAGCAGGGAACAGGGATGGGGAACAAGCAGGGGAACAGGGAACAGGGAGCAGTCAGGGACAGGGAATGGGGAACAGGGAGCAGGGATGAGAGAACAGGCAAGTATGGGGGAACAGAGAACAGGGAACAGGCAGGGATGGGGGAACAGAGAACAGGGAACAGGCAGGGATGGGGAATGGGGAACAGGGAACAGAGAACAGGCAGGGATGGGGAGCAGGGATGAGGGAACAGGCAGGGTTGGCGAACAGGGAGCAGGGAGGGATGGGGAACAGGCAGGGATGAGGGAGCAAGGATGAGAGAACAGGGAGCATGCAGAGATGGGGAACAGGGATGAGGGAACAGAGCAGACAGGGATGAGAAACAGGGAGCAGGCAAGAGTGAGGGAGCAGGGCTGGGTGGGCAGGGTGGCTGCTCCTCCTCACCGGATCCTCTCTCTTGGATGAGCCTGCCCTGCAGACACCCGTGGGTGAGGGGATGCTCTCACAGTGTGAGGACCATGGATGCTCCCATTTGAGCTGGCTTAGAGCTCTGCAGCCCTGTCTGGGGAGGGGAATCAAAACAATGAATGCTTTGTACTGGAGTTAGGAGCTGGAAACCAGTTTGTGATAGAACCGAGTCATGGGCATATCAAGGAGAGGTGGAAAGACCTGGGAGCCCAGCTTCCCAGGAACCACTGCAATGTCCCCATCCCTGAGTTTGCCTCTTTTTCCATGTGGTTTCCCCCCTGGGTTGTGTTTGAGCAGCACCAGAGAGGCCAGCTCATTCCTAGTGCTGTCCCAGAAGAACAGCCAGCCCGGCAGGTGTGGCTGTGATAAACTTTGAGGTGACTATTTTGGCAAGCTGGTCAAATCTGCCAACGTCCTTGGCCACACAGAAACACGTCCCTGACAAGAATCCATCCTGGATCCCTCCCCAGCCCCAGCAGAGGTGAGTGTGGCACTGCCAGAGGGTTCAGCCCCTGCTGAACATCACCTGAACACAATCTGCAGCACTGGAGAGTTTTATTTCCCAAGGGGCTGAGCAAAGAGAGGAACCTGGAGTTAATGAAAGCCTGGGAAGTGTGTGGGAGCTCAGGGAGCTCACAGGGTTTGTGCTGGAGGGGGAGCAGAGCTGGGATGGGCTCTGGGGTCAGGGGGTGCAGAGGGATGGGGTCTGGTCTTTGGGAACACAGGAACAGGACGTTGATTTATCAGGTATGGGATGAGGAAGAGGGACCAGGGTGCAGGTATGTGTGGCATCCCACGAGTGATCACTGTTCAGAGCCCTGAGCAGCATCCCACAGCCCAGGGTGCTGTGACTCCACACACAAACCCAGCCTGACCTCAACAGTGCTCTGTGGCAGAGCCTGGGGCTGTTCCAGCTCTGGTCTGGGAGCCCCACACTGCAAACACCCCCTCCCCTTTGCAGGCCATCCCGCAAAGAATCCCCTTTAAATAAATCCCAGCCAGAGTGGAAGGAGCCTGCCCTGCCCCAGCAGGTCATTCCAGGCTTGGCTGAGCTCCTTTCCTCTCGAGGGGATCTTTGCCAGCATCTCGGAAATGGCCCTGGTGGGATCTGCAGCCCCAGCACAGCCCTGGCACTCGAGGAGCTGCAGCTCAGAGCAGCAAATCCCTCCTGCAGCAGGACGAGGATCGATGATGTGGGAGCATGTGGAAATCTGGCAATGGATGCACTGGGCCTAACTCAGCTTCCAAAGGCCTGACCCTGTTGGTGCCTCCCAGCTGTGTCTCCCTGGATCCCTGGGAGTGTCTGGACATCTCTGATGTTGAGATCAAAGAGCCTGTGTTCATCCACAGGGCTGGAAACACGCGGTGGAAGGGATGCAGGCACACAGCACCGCCCTCTTCTGCACTCTCAGCACGGCCCTTACCTTGCTGTGTGGACAAAGGACACACGCACAATAAAGCAATGAAGCTGTGCATATCACCTGTCCATTTTCCTGGGGAGAAGGCTTCCAGAGTGCTCTGCTGGGTGATATCCTGCAGACATTTAAATCCAGCTGGGATTTAGCAAGGTCTGATGCATTCCCCACCCTCTCTGGACTGTCACAGTCAAGGCAATGTGTCTTCCTGGGCTGATAAGGGAAAGCGTCAGGGACCTCACGGCCAAGACTGACAGGCCAGGGCTTCTCCTCTCACTCTGCTGTGTTTCACTAATTGCACCTCTGCCTAATTAAAAATCAGTGCTGTGGCTTTGGCAGCTGCAAGTCAGGTCCCCCAGGCCAGCCCGGGGCAGAGGTTGGGAGGTGGAGGAGGATGGAGCCATCCCTGGAGCCTGGCACATCCCCTGCCTTGGCTGGGGGCTGCAGAGGAGCCAGACAGCACAGAGTGCTCTTGAGGGGCCACAAAATCAGAGCCCAGAGAGGTGGGGCAGCTGAGGGTGTCCCTGAGCTGTTGTTGGGCAGGAGGGAAATGCTCTGTGTCACTGCAGAGTCCCTTTCCAGGTGGCAGTGGTGGCTCCAGTGCCATGTGGAGCTGGGGCTCTGCAGCAGAGACAGCAAACCCAGGATGCTCTGGTGAGCTGGACATGCTCTGCCTCTCATGCTCTGCCTCTCCCAGGGCACAAGAAGGGCCCAGTTCACTGCCAGGCACTTAAAATCAGACAAAATAAAAGCTGGGTGATCTATAGAAGAGCAGGTTCCTCTTGGCTTGTCGGTTGCTGATCTATCAGCTCTTTTTCCTTCCTCATTTCCACATGAGGGACAAAAGTTTTGTTTCAGGTGTGTTCCCATGGGATAATAATGTCTGCAAGCAAACTCAGCCTGGGTGAAGGCAGGAGGAGCAGCCAGTCAGCAGCACCAATGTGCACTGTCAGCAGCTCCAGGGTGATTTCATTAACGAGTTCTTGTGCTCTCCCTGCAGCAGTGCAGACCCACAGACAGCAGTGAGTGTCCCAACCCCCTGTTCCACTGGGCCAGGCTGCTCCCAGCTCCATCCAGCCTGGCCTTTTACTCCTTGTACAGGCCCTGTTTGGAAATCCAGGGTGAAGGGGGTGTCTGTCTGTCTGTCTGTCTGTCAGGGTGTCAGATGAGGACAGGACAGGGGATGCTTTTGTTGCCCAGGGAAGCTGTAGGTGGGAATAGAAACCTCAGCTCACCTCAGGGGCTGCAGAGTGAGGTCTTGGGAGAGGGTGAACTGCACAGCAGCCATTTCAAGGGATGAAACAGGGAGGGTTTAGGAGAGACAGGACACTCTGATCTCTGTGCTGTGCACGGACATCTTCCACGAATTGGTGAGCAGATTTTGGAGAGTGGCTGGAAGCCCTCAGTGTGGTGGTCTACAAGAGAGCCTGAGAGGAACTTTGGGCATGGAGTGACAGGACAAGGGCAAATGGCTTCAAACTAACAATGGGCAGGGTTAGCTGGGGTATTGGGAGGAAATTCTTGGCTATGAGGCCCTGGCAGAGGTTGCCCAGAGAAGCTGTGGCTGCCCAGGCAGTGTCCAAGGCCAGGCTGGATGGGGCTGGTCCAGTGGGAGGTGTCCCTGCCCATGGCAGGGGGCTGGAATGAGATGATCTCTAAGGCCCCTTCCAACCCAAATCTCCCCAGGGTAACAGGGAGGATCGTGCCCAGCTCCCCTCTCTGACCCACAGCCAGGGAGGACCTGCAGATGGAGAGCTGCTGGCTGCTCCTGATGGGCTAATAATACCCCTGGGAGAAGGTCAGGTGGGCAGCAGCACGGGCAGCTCCCATTACAGGCTGCCACTCACCACCCTCAGCTGCCAGAACCTCCAGAAAATTTTAGGATGTCTTGGAGGAGAGCTGGCAGTGTCAGCCCTCCTCCATGGGTGGATTTCAGCAGTGGGTATCTGCACCATGGCACAGAGAATTTAACCCCCAGCACCATCCCTGCCCTGCATCCCCACGTCCTCCCCTGCATCCCCATCCCAGCAGGACCTGGCTGCCACCAGGCAGGCCCCCGTGCTGTCCCACGGCCACAAATGTCCCAGCAGAGAGGGTTTTTCCTGCTGAAAAGCTGCTTAGCAGCTTATGGAAACAATAAAAGTAGTATTATCTTCAATGGTGAGGCAGATGGTTTGGATGATTGGTTTGACTTTTAAGCTGGATTTGAGCTACGGATATTCTGATTTTTAACAATTTTTGGCTGGTCAGACCCTGGCGGCGTAATCCCCAGATTCCTGCTGCCATAAATCCAGTGCAGCTCTCTGTTCTGGGGATCTGGGATGGAGCCCTGCCCTGGGAGGGACCCTGCATGTGAGGGGGGCACCCAGAGCCTGGGCTGGAGCCACCAATGCCACCCCTGTCCCCCTGACCTTGGGGGGACAATCCCCATCTCTGCTCCCGTCCTGCGTGGGCAGCTCTGCAAATCCAGGGCTGGCAGCAGCCCAGGCCTGAGCTTCTCCCTGCACATTGTCTTTTGCAGAGGGATTTATTTAGTTTTTCTCCTAATTATCAGGAGCTGGGGACTTCCTGCCAGCATCAGTGCTGCTTCTCCTGACAGAGCCTGTTCCTGCTGTCACCCCCACACCTGGTGTCAGTGTGGGGTGCTCAGAGGTGACATCCAGGACACGGCCAGGGGCCTTCTCCATCCCTCCTGCAGCAGGAACCCTCAGCCACCCAGGAATCCCTCCAAGGGATTCCTGCCTCTCTCCAGGACCCCCAAGCAGCACCTGGGGTTGCTTTGTAGCCACGGGTTTGGGAAAAAAGGGATTTGGGAATGAAATCAATGGGGCTGGGGAAAGCTCCTGTTGGGGTAGCTCCAGACAAATCCATGTATAAATAATAAAAGACATGCAGAAGTGTCTCAGGTAATGAATTACCTGCTCCAAACCCCACAGCTGCCCCACCTGAGAAGAGCCTTCACACCCAGAACATTCTGTGTATTAGAATGGTTTTTATTCAGCATGAAAATGAAACTCCCCTAAAACAAGGTTCATCTTTGTGTGCACATCGGAACTGTAAACTGAGATAAAGAGGAAGACTTCTACAGAGGTCAAAGGTCACCCCAAAACATCCCTTCTAGAGAAATATCATCAGTTCTCTGCTCTCATTGTGAGCTCCAGTGCTGGTCAGCAGTCAAGGGTGAAGCAGAGGAGAGGGAGGGAAGGAAGGATGGGGACGAAATCTGGGAAATCTTTACCCAGCTTGCTTCAGCCCTGGATCACGAAACACCAGGGGGAAATAAACCTGTTGTGAAGCATCAGGGGTGATTTTGGGTGTGTTCGCGAGAGGCAGAGGGAGGCGACCCTGGCTCGGGCGGTGCCCGCGGGGATGGGGACGGGGCCCGGCTGCGATCCCGGTGCCCGATCCCGGCCGCCTTTCCCCCGGCGGCTCCCGCGGGGCCTGGCACAGCTCTGCCAATGCTGCCAGGCTTATCTTTAGCTCTGTTCCCTCCCTCGCCCCCGCGCCCACCTCCTCGCCGCGCTCCGCGTCCCGGCCCCCGCCACAACACGCGTTATGCAAGCGCTGCGGAACCATCTGGGGCTGAGTCAGCCGCGAACCCGAGCGGACAGCAAAGCCCCGAGGCGGGCACCGACCCACGGGCAACGCCATTTGGGGGCCGTCGCCCCGCCGGTGCCACCCCGGAGTGCGGGCACAGCCCCGGCCTGGGGGACGGGGGGGATGCTGGGGGTCGTCAGGCAAAGGGAGGAAGGATTAATTACATCCTAATGAGGTGTTTCCAAAATAAACGTGCCAGCTGCAGGGGAAGAGGAGAGGGAGTGTCGGCTGGCTGGGGAAGGGATGCTGATCTGTCAGCCTGAGCGCATCCTCCCCATGCTGATATCCCACGGGAAACCCTCCTCACTTCTCCCCTCAAATCAGCATCACCGAGCCCAGTTTGATTCCAAATTTATTAATTTGTGGTTTCCCACTAAAGCCCAGGGTCAACACAGGAGATGTCCTTCACCTCCTTCGTAAAAATCACCGAATTTCCCTGTGAGCAGCACCTCGGGAGCGTTTGTGACCTGAACTTTGCAGTGTTGTGCTGATTCACAATGGCTTGTCATAAAAAAACTGCCTAAAAGTGACAGAAAAAGGGACGCTGACTCATGTGTTTGCCTTCCCCGAGCGAGGAGAAATGTGAAAGGTGAACAAAGTACTTAGCGGGTGATAATTACATTCTGCGCTGAAAAAAGCCAATCCATATTAATAAGCGGGAGTGTTATTGCTAGTAGAGGCATTTTACAATTAAAAAAAAATTAAAGTATTTGAGGTTTTTAACCTTGACAGTGACCTGTTAACAACAAGTGTAAGGAAACCCCTAATTTTGTCCCACTCACAATTAAAAATCTGTGTTAAGGAGAAACTCCAGCTGCTGCCTTCCTGGACTCCCTGCAGGATGCTGGAGGCTGCTTCTCTGGCTGGATCCTGCTTTTGGTGGGGTGAAACCTGGTGTGGGATGGAGAGGAAGAGCTGGCCCCGCTGGCAGAGCTCTTGGCATTGCCTTTATGGAGGGGCAGAAAGGCCTTGGAGAGGGTCCACCTTAATGTAGGATGAAAAAGCAAATTGCCAGCAGGAGAGCAGAGATGCTGCTCCGTTACTATGGTTACCCCCAGAGACAACCCAGCATCCCTGGGTATCCGAGGTACCCGAACTGGAATGGCACTGGGGCAGCTCCTGGGGCAAGGGAACAGATCTGAGGGGTCTGAAGGGCCTGAGCCTCTTGGAGCAGCCAGGATGGATGGAGAAGCAGCATCTCCAGTGGGGCCAGGGCAAAGTTCCTTGCCTTCATCCCTCTGAGGTGAGGTCCTGGTGGGAATGCAGAGTTCCCAGCCCCTCTGCCCACTCTCTGCCTCTTGATGACAGACTGGGTAAACCAGATTCCAGTGGGTTTGAGCCAAACCTATCCAAGCTGGTGAAAACACACTCTGCTTTTTGCGAGGCCAAAAACCTCTGCAAAGGCAAAGAGAGATGTTCTGATCTCCTGAATCTGAAGGGAAAGAGGCAGGAGGGCAGTCAGTGAGGGCTGGTGCAATGCTGAGTTCAGAGAGGGTTTTAGCCCTTAAAGACATCTTGAATATTAGAAGTGGATGTTGCCAGCTAAGAAGCAGCCCCAGACTCATTACCCTGGTGCCCATCCCTGCTGAAAACTCCCCAGCCAGACCTGTGAGGTGTAAGCAAGGTCATTCCCCTCAGAGGCACCCACTCCTTCCCATCCCTGCTGCTCCCACCCTCAGCTCAGCTCTCAAAGATGAGGATGGTTGGACTGGGAGTAAAGCAAGGACCAAACACCCTGGCAGCACATTTCCCGTGGTGCCGGCATCAGCTCAGCTCCCTGGGGAATTCTGTACAAGCAGCAGCCACCGAGGGAGGAACTCTGGAGGCAGTGGGAGCTGTCCCCAGGGAGCTGCCGGCTCCTGAATCATTAAATGCTTCCACAAATGAAGCGCTGGGGTTTGTAGTGCAAATGCTGTGTGAGGAGTCAGTGCTGTGTGAGGAGTAAAAACTGTTTGAGGAGTCTGGTGTGTGAGGAGTGTGTGCTGTGTGAGGAGTCTGTGCTGTGTGAGGAGTCTCTGCTTTGAGAGGAGTCAATGCTGTGTGAGGAGTCAATGCTGTGTGAGGAGTCAGTGCTGTGTGAGGAGTCTGTGCTGTGTGAGGAGTCAATTCTGTGTGAGGAGTCTGTGCTCTGTGAGGAGTCTCTGCTTTGAGAGGAGTCAATGCTCTGTGAGGAGTCTGTGCTCTGAGAGGAGTCTGTGCTGTGTGAGGAGTCAATGCTGTGTGAGGAGTCAATGCTGTGTGAGGAGTCTGTGCTGTGTGAGGAGTCTGGTGTGTGAGGAGTCTGTGCTGTGTGAGGAGTCAATGCTGTGTGAGGAGTTTGTGCTGTGTGAGGAGTCTGTGCTCTGTGAGGAGTCAATGCTGTGTGAGGAGTCAATGCTGTGTGAGGAGTCAATGCTGTGTGAGGAGTCACTGCCTCATGGCACAGCAAACCCCAGCAGCACGGGAGGAGCCGTGGGAAGCTGCTGCACGGGCCTGTGCGTGTCCCCAGGAGATGCTGCCAGAGCATCCCCCACCTCCTCCCTGGCATTTTCCTTGCCGAGATCCAGCCCGTGGTTTGGAGTAGAGTTTTTCCCATCTCCTCTCCTCCCTGCCTCTAACAGGCCATTAGCATCCCCAAGAACCCCCCGCTCCTCTCCTCAGCAAGAGAAAAGCTTCCAGAAAAGCATCTGGTCCAGATTTAAAGGCATTAAGAGACAGAGATTGGTGGCTTGTTCTAATAGCTAATCATTATTAAAAGATCGCTCCTTATTTCCAAGATAGATTTGTCTGGCTCCAGCTTCCAGGAAGAGGTGGTTGTTATGGCTCTCCCTGCTAGATTGAGTTACCTCTTTGTACCAGTGTATCCTCCCCGTGACAAATGCTGTAATCAACTCACCTCTCAGTCTCCCCCTTTGCTAAATTAAACGGGCTTTGCTCTTAAATCTTGCTTAGCCCCAGCCCCCCCTGTGATGATTAGAGTGAGTGGCTGGCGGGGATTTTTAATTTTAAATGAGTAAAAAAATTCCTTTTGGTGAAAGGGATGGAGCTGATGGGACCCAGCAGACCATCACTGGTGGGTGGAAATGATCAGCCAGAGGTCACCTGAACTGGATTCAGCCCCTGCCCAGCCTGAGGAATGATGATGGATAATTTCCCCAGGTTATCTCAGCACACGAGCCCCGTTCCCTGTGGCAGCCAGGTGTGAAAGCCAGGAGGAAAATCCAGGCTGGCAAATCCAGGGGCTGTGTGTCCAGCAGGCCATTAACCTCTCTGTAAATAGCATCTCACACTGTCTCCGCTCTCCTCCAGCCGTGACCATTAAAGCCATTCAAACTGTCACTTGGTCACGGTGCGATGTCCCCTGAGGTCCCCACAGGAGGCAGTGCCGTAGGAAACACATCCTCCGAGCCCAAGGGGACCAAGGTCGCTCTGGGAAGATTTGTTGGGTCGGTTTTGGATGATTTGGCTCGTTCTGCCTGACACATTTTCCCATCTCCGGGCTCCCTGCATGGCTGCACTCTGTTCCTGTGGGCAGAGCCACTGGAGCAAGTGGTACCCAGGGAGGGGCTCTGCAGAGCCCCCCCAATTCTGAGCATTCCTGCAGCAGGGAAGAAAATTATCCTCCCAAGAAAAATTCAAATGTGTGTTTTCTGCTCTTGCCTAGAGGCAGCAGGATGGATATTTGCTAAAAGGCTCTTAAAAATAATCTCTCTTTGTTGTGCTGGCCCCAGTCTTGCTCAAAGTTTGCTCCACATATCCTGTGTGTGTGACAACTGACAGACTTGGAAACACGTTGGAAGTTGGCTACAGGCAGACACTTCACTATGATCTTTAAAATATACAGCATGACGCGAGATATTTTAAATAGATCAAAATACATTTATTACATATTTATATTATTTTCTCTAGTCTATTTATATCTTTTGGAGACTCTTATATATAATATATATAATATATTTAAAATAACATAAAATTGGCCAGTTTTGTCATCTGAAATACATTTTACAAATATATATATACATTGTCACATATATCTCAAATATATGTGCAATGAGACAGAGAAACACCGGAGGTGGAAAAGGTACAGATACTTCATTGCATCCCTCAGCTTCTCTACCACCACTGCCCCAGCGAACAGACTCAGCATTTCACCCCTGGGAAACCAGTGCTCCCAGTTGCCAACCTGCCCTGTGAACTGGTGCCAGGCCTCCACCCCAAATGGGGCCAAGCCTGGGGGAGCACTGGGGTGTGTTTGGGGGGGAGATGGAGGGGACAAGGTGCCCTGGGATGGGCAGCAGGACAGATGTGCACAGCTGGCGGGTGAAGGGATGGGTGGCATCGGGCTGGGCGCTGTCCCACGTCCTGTCCCTGCTCCTGTGCCAACCCCCCCGTGGCAGCATTCCTGAATTGGGGGGTGGGAGAGCAGGATGTGGCCGGAGTGCTGGACACAGCCACAGCTGCCACACGCTCGTTTCTGTGTGCAATAAATGAGAAGGGACACACACACACACACACACACACACACACACACACACAGAGGGGGCTCTTTTGGTTGTCAGCACGAGAGGAAAGGGAAGAGCGGGAGGGTTTAAAAATAAACGTATTTGTTCTGCCTTATTAAAGATAGAAAAGGTGGCTCTGAAATCATCTCCTACAAAAGGTTTGAAGGTCAAGCAGGCACCGAATCGCGACAGGTTGAGCGCTAAGTGATTGTCCCAGCCCTGAAAGACAAAGTGCACTAAACTCGGTGATGAGAAGCTAAGGCTCGTCCCGATGGCCCCCGGCCCTCCCGGCCTGGTGAGGAGCCCCCAGGGCACAGGATGCTCTCCCCAGAGGTGGATTTGGGGTGTGGGGATGCTGCTGCTTGCTGCCCTCACCGGGGATTGTTCAGGGTGAGGCCAAACCGGAGCAGGTGCAGCCCCGACCCCCGCTTGGGGAGCCCCGGCCCCGGGCAATCCCTGCGGGATGCTGGCCAAGGGATCAGCGGCTCCCTCCTTCCCAAGGATCGGGTGTAACACCGGAGTGAGCTCTGGGGATGGAGCTGGCTGCAGGAAATGGCCGGCGGCTCTTTATGGTGGCGGGCACATTTCACCTTGCTCCTCTCCAAGCCCCTTCCCACAGGGATTCCCCTCCACAAAAACCCGCACACCCAAAGCATCCCCGTGCCTTCCCAGCCCCCTAAGGAAACGCAAGGGCTGAACTTGGGCTTTTCCCCCCTTTTTTTGTTTAATTTTTAAATTTTACCCCTTTCTTTGCCAATTGAAGGGATTTAAGCTATGGCTGGGCAGCCTTCCCGATGCTCCCTGGTGGTAGGAGAAAAGACCAGTAGCTCTGAGCTCTCACAGGTAAGCAAAAATAATATTTATACACTATGTACCGGCATGGTCCATGGTCAGGACAAGGACTATACAGTAGATATAGGACATCTCACCAGAGCTAGACCCTCACTAGGGCTTGGGGCAGGGGGTGTGTGAACAGGAGCCAGGGAAGGTCCAAAATCCCCTCACTGTGCCAGCCACAGGCTCTCCCTGTCCCAGTTCACATCCTCCTCCTACACAGCAGTTTAAAAATACATCTTTATATATTATTCTATTCTCCCAGGTAACACTGTACAATCATAGAAGTTTGTTTAAAAGCAATAATTTACTTAAAGACATCTCTATTTCTCTTTTGTTTTTATACAAATATTTACTGTGATATATATATATATATATATATTTATAAAGAAGTTAACCCTCTGAGAACTCTACAGCAGCAAGATGTGCACCTTTTATTTTTTTTTAATAATTATTATTTATTCAAAAGAACCTAAAACCACTTAAAAGCATTTGTTTTAAAAAAATAAATAAGTAGTGCTCACACAAAATCTCTCTGCCCCCCACCCCCATCCATCCTTCCCACCCCCCAGATGCTGTGGTGCAAAAAGCAGGGGGTAAAAGCATCCCCCCAGGAGCAAAGGGATTGGAGATGGGATGGCATCCACCTTCGCTGCCTTAGAAACATAAATGTCATGGCTGGAGCTCAATGGCACATCCCTACGTGTCCCCACTTGTGAGGACAACACATTTGGGGCACTCAGTGCTGGAAGAGCTGACTCCCAGTGCTGCCTCTGGAGAAGGTTTTCTCCCAGTGGTTTTTAGAGGAAGCCAAAACCAGAGCAGCAGTGTGGGGTGATGGTGACAGACACTGGCGGGCAGAAGCTCTGCAGGGATGATGTCCTGGTCCCCACCATGGTGCTTGGTGGCACAGGGACACTCAGGGCAGCTGTTCCCCAGAGCCCTTGGCAAGGAAAAGATGGGGATGGGGACACAGGACAAATCCTGTTTCTGCCACACCACAGCAAGTCCTGACCCCAAGACTTGGCTTCCCTGGTTTGGGCTGTGGGGGGAAAAGCACCGGGAACCCATCCCAGCCAAAATGCTGTGGAGGACCCCTCTGCTGAGCCCCCTCCCCAAGGGCTCCATGCCCAGGGTCAGATGAGGGATGCCCGTGAGGGTACAAAGCCTTTCCCATGGCCACAGGGAGCACGGAGCCAGAGTTTGGCTCCCAGAGCACCAACGAGCAGCAGAGCCAGATGAAGGGACCCACAACCTGCACCTGCCTGACCCCTTCCCTCTGTGGGAGCAGGGCAGGGGCAGGGGGAAGCACCCTTCCCATGCATGGGGTGCTCTGCCTTGTGCCAGAGCCAAAGCTGAAGCAGTTGTCACCAAGGCCAGCCTGAAAGGCGGTGGATGATGGGATGAGGGTGCTGCAGAGCAAGAGGGGGGATGCAGGATGGCGGCTGTGGAGAAGGGCTGGGACACGGGATGAGTTCGCATCTCTAAGGCACAATCCACCTTGAGGCTGGGACACAAGGATGGGCTGAAGCGCAAGATGGGGTGATTTTCTCGACTGGCATCTGTAGTTTTGGGGAGAACATCTGGCTCTGAAGCAGCACTCTCTGGTGAGTTGGGAATTCATAAGGCCCAGCCTGGCATGGACACAGCTCCAGGACTAGAAATGCAGCCCAACAAGATGACTTTCCCATTGATTTTCATATTTGAAAATATTCTTCAAGGAAGAAAAATACCAAATTGGTCAGAAAAGTGGGGAAATACCCAAACTTGAGAGCTCTCCACTCTCATTTTTGTGCTTTTAACTGTTATGTCCCTGTTATGGTGAACCTTATGAATTCCCCATCAGAGATGTTGGGGGAGACCCAACACTTCAGCAGCTGAAGTTCCAGACCCCATTTCCACCCCAAAATCCAACATTTCTAGAAATTGGCTAATTACCATGTTTACAATGCTTTTTTCTCTCACAGTCCTGCTTATCCTTATTACCTCCTTTGTCAACAATTCCACTACTTTCTTTCACTGTCACAGACCTACAGTCACTTACATCTGCACATGAAGTCATGCCAGTGGCAAAAAAAACACCCCAAAATTGGATGCAATCTTAACTTTTAGCTCTTGCGTTTACCAAACAAGTCACCCCCTCAAAGGACCCCGGTGGCTTCTTCATTCTCTTGTTCATTTTTAAAAAATACTGAATGACTTCTTTCAGATTTAATATTATTATTATTGTTATAATTATAATAATAATAATTATTATTATTATTTTGGTAAACAGTCTCCCAAACGGTGCGGTGAAAATATTAAAAACCCTCTCACCTCCCTCCCCCATTTTTTCCCAAATTAAAAAGAAGTACATTAATGTTGCATGTTATTTCAAGTGTTGTTCTTGTGCAACTGAACCAGACCGCCTGCCGAAGGAGCAATTGTTTTGTTGTTGCCGCTCAGTTAAAAAATAAAAGGAAAAGAAAAGAAAGAGAGAAAGAGAGAGAGTAAGATTTGTTTCCTGATATTTCCTCTTTTTGGATCTCGCAGTGCTCAGCTCCTGGAAAACACTGGCATTTTCCCCGTGGGGAGAGCAAAGCCCCACGGGGCTGAGCGGGGCGAGCACCTGCCCACGCCCCACGGACCCTCCTCTCCTCATCCTTCCTTCTGTCCATCCATCCCTCTGTCCATCCATCCATCCCCCAGAGCCGTGGGCCCTGCCGCGGGCGCTGGGCACGGGGGACGCGCCGTGGCCTGCCACCGTCCCCTCTGCAGACCGCTCAGTGGTTATTGCGATGAAACTGAAAACTATGAACTATACTAATTTCTCAAGCATTCCTATGGCACTTGCATTGTTCTGCATAATTTGAGCGGGTTGTAGGGGAAGAGATTAGAGGAGGAAAAAAATACCCTTGGAAAAGTCAACGGAAGGACCAAGAGTCATATTTCTGACTCCCTCCTGTACGACCGCTGATCCAACGCTATTGTGGCTTGAAGCCTGTCGAACTCGTGCCTGTTGTCAGGGCTGAGGTCCTCCAGACCCCGACTGTCGTCGTCTTCCTCTTCCTCGTCGCGGCTCATGAAGGCCAGCTCGTTCTCGTAGCAGAAGGAGTTGGTGCTGGGCAGCAGGAATTTGTTCTCCACCAAGTCCTTGGCGCTGCAGCGGGGCGTGGACGGGACCTCATAGGTTTTGTGGAAGTGGGAATAGTCTACTTTGTACTGGTTTTTCTCCTCGAACAAGACGGGCTCAAAGCGGTGGCCCCACAGTATCTCACTGGCCAGGTAGGAGCTCCGAGCTTGCGTCGTCATGGCTGTGGCTTCTACCATGCCCTCCAGGATGACGACAATCTCAAAGTCATCTGTCTCCAAGTCCTGGCGGCTGATCCCGAACAAGGGGCTGTCCTCATTGATCTCGTGGAGAATGGTGATGGGAGACACCAAGAAAATACGGTCCAAGCCTTTATCAAACCCGACGTCAATGTCTATTTGGTCGAGCGGGATGTACTCCCCTTCCTCTGTGATCCTGGGCTTAATTAGCTGAGCTCGTACGTGGGCTTCTACTATGTGGCTTTTCCGTAGGTTCCCAACTCTCCACATCAGGCAGAGTTTTCCATCTCTCATCGCCACTACTGCATTATGGCTGAAAAGTAATGTCTGGGCCCGTTTTTTGGGCCTGGCCATTTTTGCCATTATTGCACCAATCATGAAAGAGTCGATTATGCAGCCCACGATGGACTGAACCACCACCATGAAGACGGCGAGCGGACACTCCTCGGTCACGCAGCGGAAGCCGTACCCAATCGTCGTTTGGGTCTCGATGGAGAACAGAAAAGCAGCCACAAAGCCATTGACCTGCAGAACGCAAGGCTTGAAAGTATCGTCTCCACCCGGGTTTTCTAGGTCTCCATGAATGAGTGCAATAAGCCAGAAAATCAGCCCAAACAATAACCAGG
Organism: Ammospiza caudacuta; assembly: GCF_027887145.1. Lineage (NCBI taxonomy): Eukaryota > Metazoa > Chordata > Aves > Passeriformes > Passerellidae > Ammospiza > Ammospiza caudacuta. Next base: position 14,626,512 of record NC_080609.1, read on the forward strand.
ACACCAGAAATGCCAGGGAAAAGAGCAAGAGCATATACCTCCAGCGGATGTCAACGCACGTGGTGAACATGTCTGCAATGTACCTCTGTGGCTTGTCGTCCATGTTGGTGAACTCCACGTTGCACTGACCATTCTTCTTTACAAACCTGTTCCTGCATTTCCTCCTGGTGTGGATTTTCCCATTGCCAAAGCCGTTGATACCTGGCATGGTGGTCAACCTCAGCCCGTCTTCCTCAGAGGACACAATGCTGTAAGGGTTGACTCTGCCCGTTGTCATCCCTGAGCCAAGCCCACAGTGAAGGTGAAGGGTCTTGCGACTCCCAGTGTCCCCCTAACCCACCCCTGCCCACCCCCCAAATTCTGCTGCGGTGGAAGAGAAGTCCCAAACTCCCACGTCTTGGCTGCCACGTCACCACGTGGATCCTGTGAGAGGCTCTGCAATGAGAAAACAGAGACAGGGCCGTTACCACTCATGGCACAGGGACCCGAGGGGCTGCTTGGCCAATGGTTCTGATGGGTGACAACCTCCTGCACTGCTCTAATTCTCCCTTCCTTGGCTAGGCTGCTCTTAAAAAACACACCGAGGAAAGGAGAAGGTGTTAGAGTTTCTTCTTTCATGATACGAAGCGAGTGAACAAATCTTACTGCATTTGTGGGACACTCAACATCTCCAGCAGATGAAAAACCTGGAGAGTTTCTCCACTTCATTTTTCCCACGAGCTCTGCCACCAGAGAGGAAAGCAGAGAGGCCGAGCTGTTCTCCGTGGGACACAGATACCAATAAAGGTACTCCTGGAAGCAGCTCCATCAGTTCACATTGCCCGTGCCAGATGGATCGGTGCCCAGCCCAGCGCCGACCTCAGAGCACCAGTTCTGCTGGGCTCGAGGGAAAGCACAGGGAGATGTGGATTTAACCTCTGTCCCCCTGCCCGGGGATGGGAGAGGACACAGCCAACGGGCATCTGGATGGAGAAGGTACTTGCTCAGGGCAGATGTCCTGAGGAGCAACTTTCCCAACGTGTCCATTGGGACATGGAGCCATCCACGGTCACAGATGGGTTTAGCTGGCCAAGTCTCATGAAGGAACAGCTGCCACTGGGGAATGGGGAGCTGTTTTGGTCCCTTCTGGAAGGCTCAGCTGCAGGGTCAAGGACCTACACTCAGCTTTGCTTGGGAGAGAGGTGACACGGACATGGGAGAGGTGGCCCAAGCCTGGTGGAGATGAGCACGTGGTGGGGGAACCCACTCTGCCAGGCTGCTGGACCCCCCCCCAGCCCCTCATGGGGCTGCATCAGGGAGTGGACAGGACTGTGAAGAAGCCATGTGGCACATCCCAAGCACCTCAAAGAGATGGCACCACAGGAACTCTTCACACATGACCCCCTGGCACAGGTCACCCCATTATTTAGCGCCGTGGGACGTGCCACTGAGGATGGAACCACTTTTCTGGTAGTGAGACCTGCACAAAGCACCAGCATGAGGTGGGGAGCGGGTGCAAAGCCCCCTGTGAGAGCTGACAGCCCCCTGTGAGAGCCCAGCTGTGCCTGAAGCACAGAGAAGCCGCTGGGCTGGACAGGCTGTGCCGGATCCGCCGGCCCGATCGATGCGCTCGATTCCTGCAATCAGCTCCAGTGCCCGGGGACACGCTGGGACAAACACACCCTTTCCATTACACAGTGTCCAGGGCCAGCCAGTGCCAGGGAGCATTGCCAGGCACAGCCTGCCTGGGGCTGCATCATTGCAATGATACCCTGCACTGCCTTTTACTGAAATGCTCCCCAAATCCAGCCTGAGAATCAGGAAACCCTCCAGAAGCACTGTACCACAAGCAGGAGCACTAAAGCCTGGCCAAACCTCCCAGCTGCTGGATACAGACCCATGTGTGCCACCACCTCATACCAAACAACACGTTTTGTCCTGCTGCAATCCAAGTACAACCATTTTTATCAACTAAAGTTGAGTTTTTGAGAGCCACAGTGGTTTGTTGGCATCTTAGCAGACCAAGGGATTGCTCACATACTGAATGAGAGCCTCTCCCTCCTTGGAGCCACAGGGGAGAGTAAAATAGGCACAAACAGTTAATATTAATAGTAAATATTTACAATCTTATAGTCCCTGGAATTGAAACAGTACCAAAGTGGCCTTGCAGAGCTGATATGTCAGGCCAGCACCAACCTGGTCTCCCACCCCGAGTTTTCCTCCCATCCATCCTGGCTGCATCCATTAATGTTTCTCCTCTTTTTTTTAAAATGGGATCTGAGCATTTTGGGCCAGAAAAAACTGCTCCTCTGTCACCCCTCTGTCTTGCCCCAGGACAATACACGGAATGCTTTTGCCACAAGAGGAATTTAGAGTTGTGTTTTTTAAATTAATTCTAGATGCATTTGAGAAGTGAACAAAATGCAATGAGCCCCCAGTGACCTGTGAGAGGATTAGCTGGGGTCTGGATTAACTGTGCTGGCAGGGGAGCTGTGCCCGGGTGACTGCAGAGGCAGCAGAGCTGCCCTCACCTGTGGTGGGGCTTCCAGAGACCCTCAGGCTCCTTGTCCCAATCCCTGCACCCATCCCTGCACCCCTTTATCCTTCCTTCCTTCCTTCCTTCCTTCCTTCCTTCCTTCCTTCCTTCCTTCCTTCCTTCCTTCCTTCCTTCCTTCCTTCCTTCCTTCCTTCCTTCCTTCCTTCCTTCCTTCCTTCCTTCCTTCCTTCCTTCCTTCCTTCCTTCCTTCCTTCCTTCCTTCCTTCCTTTTTCCCTCTTCCCTTTTCCCTTTTTTTCCTTTTCCCTTCTTTCCTTCCTTTTTTTTCCCTTTTCCCTTTTTGCCTTTTTTCCTTTTTTCCTTTTTCCCTTTTCCCCTTTTTCCTTTTTTCCTTTTTTCCTTTTCCCTTTTTTCTTTTTTTTTTTCCTTTTTCCTTTTTTCCTTTTTTCCTTTTCCCTTTTTTCCTTTTTCCTTTTTTCTCCTTTTCCTTTTTTCCCTTTTCCCCTTTCCCCTTTTCTCCTTTTCCCCTTTTCCCTTCCCATGTCACACAGAGTTTCAGGGACCCCTCTGCCGCGGGGTGATGCCAGGACAGACCCCAGGAGCCGACCCTGGTTTGGGTACAGGGACGTTCCTGTGGCACAGCCCCTTTCCCATCTGGGACCCCACATTCCCGAGCCCTTCCCGGAGCTCCTGGTGGGACAGACCCGCCTGTCCCGGGCCGGCAGCCTGGGGAGACAAATAAAGCAGCTAAATAAAGGCAGCAAAGTGGATGTGCCGGAGCAGGCGGCCGCCTGCGGCTCGTCCTTTATTTAGCACAGTTTTGTTTGGAAATACACTTTCTCGACTTCGCTGAAAGCTGAGTTTCTGGTTTGGTTTAATTTTGAAGGCTGGAGCCCCACGCTGCCGCTGCGGGAGGCTCGGGCTGGGAGAGGGCTCATGCAAACACACGAAAGCTGTGGCTGGACGGGCTCTGACAGGGGAACAGCGGGGACAGCATCCCCGTGGTCACTCAGCATCTCCCCGGCCCCGGAGTGCATCCTCTGCACCAGCCTGGCATCCCCCACAGCCAGAACTGCCCCAGGGGCTGCCAGAGGTGATCCTGGGGTACATCTCCCTTCCTTTCTGCTTCCCAGGAGTCCCACAAACCTGCCTAGCACAATTTTCCCGCACAGGAACAACATCAAAGCTTCCCTGACAGTCCCGTTAATCCCAGCCCAGCTCCAGCTCCGGCAAACCCCGCTGGGTGCGGGGCAGGAGCGGGACCGGGACCATCCCCTGGGGTCAGGGCCAGGCGTCCCGGGCTGAGCAAACAGCGTTAACGTTTATGAAGCAAACCAGGCTCATAATTCGAGTTTCGGGAACTCCCGGCCCCGGCTCCCCGCGGCTCGGGAGGCAGGACAGCCCCAGCTAATGAGCTGACCAGGGAGGAACAACTCCTGCCATGAACTGCAGCAACGCAGCTCCCAGCGCCGAGCGGATCCCCGCCGAGAATCTCCAGCAATCTGCCAACTGCACGCTTAATTTTATTTAATTTCCTTTTTGTCTTAAAAGGGATGTTAAATGTTACAACAATATTCGGGACGGCCGGCGCGCTGGGAAAAGGCGCTGGGTGCCGGGGAAGTCATTAGTTAGAGCCGGCTGGATGTGTCAATGCCATTTATCATCACACCTTTCCTCTGGAGGGGACGCGTTCCGGCTGGCACCCCCCTCTCGCACCCTCCCAGCGTGGATTTTCCTTTCCCATGGGAGCGTGGCACAGCTCAGGTGGGGCTCGGAGGAGTTTGGGGTGATGAGTTTGCAGGAGCCCCGTTGGAGGGGCAGGGAGGGGATGGCTGAGCGGGTCACACTGGGCGCTGCTGCCTGCCCCGAGCCGCGATAACGCTGCCCTGCTCCGGGAGATAACGCCGCTATCTCCCGCGGCGATGCCCTTCATGGCCCAGCAGCAGCACAGCAATGTCAGCGGCGAGGAGGGCAGCAATGCCACACAGCTCTGTGTGCGGCCGAGAAAGCACAAATATCCCCTGCTCTCCCCGTCCTCACAAAGCCACCCCTCACTGAGGGCACCCACAAACCGAGGGGAGGCAGCTCAGGGGCTGGAGGCTCCCCCAGCCGTGCCAGGGCAGCAGCAATGCCTGAATAACTCCCTCCTACAATGGCCTGTCTTTGAGCACTGCCAAAAAATGAGGGGTCAGCACAAGGCAGGCCAGGTCAGGACATATAAAGAATAAATGAGGATAAATGGCTCCCTGTTTCCACTCCACAGACGGGGAGGACAGGAAAGAGGTTCCCACCACAGTGCAGCCCTAATGAGAAAGAACTGCTCCATTTTGGCAAGGACACAGGAGGAAAACAGCCACGGGCACACACCCCTGCCCAGAACACCCATGTACTCCCTATTTCCAGCAAGCAGGTGAGAAATCACTGTCTGCAAATCTTGGTGGCATATACAGAAGGGAAACTGAGGCACGTTGGACAAGTAAGGCCCTTGGGACAAGGAAGGCCCTCCCCAGGGTGCCTGGAGAGATGCTGGCTCGTCCCTCTCCCCCTGAGCCACGTGTGGATGCCACGGGTACGGGAGCAGGAAAAGGGCCACGTGCAGCCTTCGTCACCACCGGGGCCAGGTGGCCTTTGTGGGGTGATGGGCTGGTGCTTAAGCACCCTAAAACTCCTGCTGGATGTGCCCTGGATCAGAGAGATCCTGGGAAAGAGCCTTTCAGAGGCTGCACTGAGCATTCATTTGGCCCCAAACTCCATGAAGTGGGGACTGAGAACCCCAGTCCAGCTGTGTCTGTTCCAGCTCAGCACCCATCCCTGCTCCAGCTCCCATCCCTGTTCCAGCTCAGCACCCACCCCTGCTCCAGCTCCCATCCCTGCTCCAGCTCCCATCCCTGCTCCAGCTCCCATCCCTGCTCCAGCTCCCATCCCTGCTCCAGCACCCATCCCTGCTCCAGCACCCATCCCTGTTCCAGCTCAGCTCCCATCCCTGCTCCAGCTCCCATCCCTGCTCCAGCTCCCATCCCTGTTCCAGCTCAGCTCCCATCCCTGCTCCAGCTCCCATCCCTGTTCCAGCTCAGCACCCATCCCTGCTCCAGCTCAGCTCCCATCCCTGCTCCAGCTCCCATCCCTGCTCCAGCACCCATCCCTGTTCCAGCTCAGCTCCCATCCCTGCTCCAGCTCCCATCCCTGCTCCAGCACCCATCCCTGCTCCAGCACCCATCCCTGTTCCAGCTCAGCTCCCATCCCTGCTCCAGCTCAGCACCCATCCCTGCTCCAGCACCCATCCCTGCTCCAGCTCAGCACCCATCCCTGCTCCAGCTCAGCTCCCATCCCTGCTCCAGCTCCCATCCCTGCTCCAGCTCCCATCCCTGTTCCAGCTCAGCTCCCATCCCTGCTCCAGCTCAGCTCCCATCCCTGCTCCAGCTCCCATCCCTGCTCCAGCACCCACACCCAGCACTGACAGGGCCCCAGGGCTCTACATCCACCCCTGCTGCTGTCCCCCTGCCCGGCTGCAGGACAGTGCCAGGGCCATCTGGGATCAATGCCACAGCACCCACAGGCACCCCAACCCACAACCAGCCCTGCTCTCCCCCCAGTCCTGAAATCCCATCTCGTTCTCCTGGAAATCTCAAGCTGTTCTTCCATCCCCTCACATCCACACACCCGGACAGGGGGCAAGGATGAGGGCAAGGGGGTCACAGGCCTCGGCAGGGGCTGCCAAAGGATGCCCCCAAACCCAGCCAGCTTGCCCTGCCCACATGAGACTCACCCAAACCTCTGGGGTACCCCCTTACCCCTCCCCACACCCCCTGCAGGCCCCCACAGCCCCCCAGGCTCAGAGGATGCTGTAAATGCCCCAGGAATTCAGCCTGGGAAGGGGCAGAGCCCCAGCTCCTCCGCAGGCAGGGATCCCAGGGGTCAGCCCTTACCTGGTGTGTGCCCGGGGGGACCCCAGCGCTCCCCGGCCATGGCTGCAGGGCACAGGGTGCCCCGGGCCCTGCTGCAGCCCGGGCAGGAGACAGAGAGTTTTAATTGAATTTCTAGATTATCCTGGGGGAGAAATTGTAATCTCCTTAAATCCAACCTCTGGTCGAGTCCCGTAACCTACTGTCCTGCGCCTGGGAAGGGATTTAGCGAGGGGGAGGGGAGGTTTCCCAGCCTGCTGATGCTCCAGACCCTGCACCCGGCAGGATCTGACCCACAGGACGTCAGAGTTCTGCTCCCAGCAGCCCCAGGGCCCTGCAAATTAAAGTTCTGCAGCAGCAATGCCCTGTGCCCGTGCCCTGCCATGGTGACAGTGTCCCAGGAGCCTCAGGAGCTGCTGGGGTTGGGACTCTGGTGATGGAGATGGCTGGGGCTGGGTCAGTGGGGTCTTTGGAGGGTGAAGAGGAGCCCCCCTGGGTGGGACTCATGGCAGGGGGATATCCAGGACTTAGAACTGAAACACTACCCAGCCCTGCCATGCCCAAGGTGCCAGAGGGCTGTACAGGTCCCCAAGCAAGTCCTGTTCCCTGGCCAGGCTGTGGTGGTGGCCTCCCTCCCAAAAAAGCCATCCCTGGGTGGAGTTGGCCAGAGGATGTGCTTGGATGGGTTGGTGACCTTGGGGTGTCTCCATCACATGGCCCTGGTCCCTCCTGCTCGCTCCCAAATCCAGACACGTGCTGGGCTCCAGCTCCAGCCCCAAAGCTCCCAGGAAGGGAGGTTGAGAAATGGAGATGATGACAGGGCTGGAATTGGTCATTCATGCTCCTGCCTGCCACAGCTGGGGCCTCTGCAGGGACATGGATTTCCATTGGGAATGGCAGGTTCCCATCCAGCACATGCCAAGAGGCTCAGGGGAGAGGCAACAGCCCTGGCCCTGACCAAGGGGGGGCATCCAGCTGCTAAAAACCACCGTGGGAAGAAAGGGAAAGCCAGGCAGAAAGGGCAAATGTCTCCAAGTGGATTTTGTCACCAACCAGAAGGAAACGAGCTGAGGGTGCAGTGCTGAGGGCTTCCTACCCTGAAGGTAACACCAGTGGTTGGAACCATCCCTGGGATATCACAGGCACAGATTATTTCAAGAGCCCTCTCACACCTCAGGGTCAGAGGCAGGAGATGACGGATCTGGATCCATTCACCCTCATCCAGCAGGACTAACCCTGTACCTCCTGCTTGCCTGGTTCCAGTGGAGGCCTCTTTCCCAAATCCCATTATTCCCAAGTGTGAGAGTCTGTCCAAAATATCCTTAGTTTGCCTCACGATTGTCACGGAGAGAGACCACCAAAAAATTAAAAACTGAAACAAGTTTCAGTTGTTCTCACCTAACACAATCCCCCCACTCCAGGGAAATCACAGGGACCCAGGAAATGTTTATCCTGAAGGCACAAACACAGGTTGGGAGCCATGGAGCTGCCAGCCAGAGCCAGGGGCTGTGGGGACAGCAACGGCATCTCCCACGGTGACATTCCAGCTGGGAATCTGTGTGGAAAGCAGTGGGATGACCACGAGAAGCAGCTCAGGACACACACATCCCTCCCAACCAGGAGAGGTGGGATATCACAGAATCACAGAATTTCTAGGTTGGAAGAGACCTTTAAGATCATCGAGTCCAGCCCAGCCCATGTTCCAACACCTCAACTAGACCATGGCACCAAGTGCCACATCCAGTCTTTTTTTAAACACATCGAGGGATGGTGACTCCACCACCTCCCTGGGTAGATGATTCCAGTGTCTGACCACTCTTTCTGTGAAAAACTTCCTTTTTAATATAAGCAAGGCTGAGCCATCAACTGCTCATCAGCACCCTCCACCCTTTTTTGGACCTTAAACCCACCATCGTTCCTGCTCCATCAAAACATTAACAACTGCTCAACTTGGCGAGAAATCCGGCCCGTGTCCCACCATCCCAGACACTTTTCCTGGCTCCACGGCAGTGCCAGGGTAAAGCTGTCATTTCTGAAGTGCTGTGTCTCCAGCCTGGGTTAAGGTGTCAGCAGAGCCCTAAAGGTGACTGGCAACCCCAGGAGGAAGGAAAGGGGAGGAAGGCCATGCCAGGCTCGGGGAGAGCCGCCCTCCCGGCCCTACTTACCCCGCGGTGGCAGCGAGAGCCGCGGATGCTGAGCCGAGGCAGCGGCTTTGCGGGGGCTTTGCCGGTGGATGGATGTCCTGCCTGATTGCTGCCCAGCTCGGGTTACAGCCTCGCTTCTTCCCTACATGTACAGGACACGGCACCTCGGCCGCGGCCCCGGGGAGCCACGGCCAGCCAGGGGGATGTGCATCTTCAGTGGCATTTCCAAGGGACAGGGAGGGGAATCGCTGTGTGACAGTGGTGGGCAGCGCACGATGCCTTAGCGGTGCCAGGGGCGGTGGAAGAGAAGCAGCTTGGAGAGGATTTCAGAGGGTTTTTGGGAGGTGAAGGAGCAGCCAGAAGGATGAGACACATTCCAAGCTGGTGGAGCAGACAGTGGTGTCAGGCAGGCGGTGTTCCACGGCGAGACCACTTTGTTCTTGCTGTTTAATGATGGCCGTGAGACAAACCCCATCTTCTCAGGAGAGGATGAAAAATCACCCTCCTTTTCTGCTGGGGATGTCCAGCTCCCCTGGCATCTTCAAGACAAAAAAGGCCCTTGCACTGTTTTTGCAGCTATTAGCTTTCCTCCAGCTCATGGCTCTGCCCGCAGCAGTTCATGGGTTTCAGCGTCTTCAAAATCCTGTAAGGGCTCCCTTTAAAGCTCTCTTTCCTCAATGGGAGGAAATCATCTTCCCAGGGGGTAACAGGTTTCTGTCCCAATCTTTCTGCCTTTTCAACGCTCCTTTGCTGTCACCGGAGAGCTGGATGACCCCAAACTTCAGTCATGACCCCAAACCCAAGTAGCTGAAGGGCAGCAGAGGCAGGGCAGGGTATTTTGGGGACCGTCTTTATCTGCTGCATGAAGATTTAGCACAGGCGTTGCATAACGCTGGGGGGGTCACTGCTCCCGGCCCCTCTCGCCATCAGAGATCAGAGACTCAATTAATCCTCCCTCATTCCCTGCCCACGGGGACCAGCCATGGGTGCCCTCTCAGCCTGGCCCTGGCAGCAAGAAGTCAAATCTCTGCCCAACGTCAGCATCCGCGGATGTTGGTAGCCCAGAGCCTGGGGGTGATGTGCTGTGCTGTGGGACACTCCACTGCCACGTCCCAGGGCACCCATTGCCTCCACCCAGGGCTCACATTGTTCCTCCCAGGCCACACACCTTGCTTGGAAAGCCCTGTTCAAATTGAGGTGGCCATGAAGGAACCAGACAGACATCCCTAAAATAATTCATTATTTCTGGGCCCCAACATCAGGTTCTGTTGTTAAGGGGCTCAGCAGACACAGAGCTTGTGGCAGAGATCTGGGCATTTAAGGCATTTAAAAGGTCATTTCTAAACCAAGGTTTGGTGCACATCTGCCTGTGTTCCCCCTCTGCTCCTTTGCACAGAGCAGGTCACTGGTGGGTGGCTTGCTCAGGCACACACTGCAGATCACAACAGCAATGAAGGGATCCCTATTTTTTTTTGGCCAGCCCTAAAATAACAGCCCCCACGTGTGTCCTTGTGCAACCCTACAATGAACAAGGCGAGTGCACAGCCCGGCGTTGGCGAGCCCGGGCCCTGCTGTGTGCACACATGGGCTGACAAGGAGAGGGGCACCAGCAGGCAAACCCAAAATGCTGCCACAGGAAGATTTGGGGAGGTAACAGTGGTGTCACGCTGCTGCCACCCACAACAGCCTGCAGAACCCCTGGGGTCCTGGTCCTGCCCACCAGAATCCCTTTAGCAGTGCAAACAGACATCACACAGCATCCTGGCATGGCTGGGTGGCTGTGGTGGCAATGGGAGGGCACAGAGCAAAAGGAGCCCGTGGCTGGGGCAAGGGCCAAGTCTGGTGGCACTGGGGAGGATGACAGGTCTGGTGGCATTGGGACAGGGTGACATGGCCCTGGTGAAGAGCCTCACGGAGAGTTACACAACGCTGCCCTGGGCTGTGTGTGCCGTGTGCGCCGCTATCGACACGGCCCCGGCCGCCCTCCGACATCCCCGGGGGGAACAGAGCCCTGCAAGTGGCACAGATGGGAGTGCACGTGAGCAGGGGACCTGCTGAGCCCCCCCTCAAAGCCTGGGGCCCCTGCAGTGGGCAGCAGCCACGCACCAGCATCCCACTGTGCCCTGGCTGGGCTGTGCTGTGGCAGGGGGGCAGGAGGGCTGTGGGGAGCAGGGGCAGCAGGGCAGGCACCCACCCCAGCATCCTGCTGGGAAAACACAGTAGGTAAGGCACTGCATGACCCCCAGCCAGGGACTTCCAGGACATCAAAGACCAGCAAGAAGGATGCAACAAATTGAAACCTGGGGGATGTGATACCAGATTAGGGCAAGGACCTTGGTTCTTTGGTCTTGCCACTTAAGGAGGTCTGCGACCCAAAACCACCCTCAAGCCTATTTCAGGAGAGGAAGAAAAATCCCCCTCTTTTTCTGTTGGAGGGGAAAAGCCCTCTCTGCTCCCATAGGCAGCAAGGAGCCCTCCCCTCAGCACAGCAGCAGGAGAAGCAGGGATGGTCTTGTCCATAGAGGTGGGGAAACTGAGGCACGCTGGTTGGAGAGGCCTGAGCCTGGGGACTGGCAGCAGCCCTTGTCATCACCTTCGCCCCTGGCTGGCCTGGCCCCAGGTCGAGATATTTATAAAGCCGATAAGGGAGCAGAAAGAATTTTCCAAACGCCAAAGTTACGTAACCTCTTCTCGCCCTCCACGGACATCGCCTTCAGTTATAGGCGTGGTTTGGGGGGAGCCCTCGTGGTGGGACTGATGGGGCCAGCACTGCATGGTCACCCCAAAGGGTCTCACCCTCCTCTCCCTCACCACAGAGTGCCCAAGGCCAGGCACCAGCCTGTGCCACCGTGTCACCCTGTGGAGCCCCATCCCTGAGGGACCCTGATGGTTTTGGGGCCAGTCTCCCCATCCTGTGTAGGGACCCCAGGTTTTTGTCTGGGTTCTGGGTGGCTGAGCCCCCCATGATGTGCACACCCCTGCAGCCCACCCCAGCACGGGCTGGATGTCACGACAGATGACAACCTGAGCAAGCTGGCATTGCCATGGTGACAATCAATGGCTGCTGCTGGGAGGACTCGTGTGGAGGTGCTGCACCAGCACCTGCCCCCCAAAGTGCTGACTGCAGGCACCCCCTGCCCTCCACCAGCCCCATTTCCACCCCTTTTTACCCCATTAAACCTCACAGGCAACTCCCAAACCCTTCTCCATCGCGTCACAGCTGCTTCCAACTCCACCAGCTGTGCCTCAGTTTCCCCAGCCCTGCATTGCTACCCCAGGGCAGGACAGACAAATATCCCTTCCCTGGGATATTTTCCTGTCGCCCAACTTCGGCCGAGGCTGCGGAGTTGGAGGGATGCTGAGCGAAGGCTCCGTCGCTGTGGCAACCCGCGGCGGCCGTCTCCAGGCGACCGCCCAGGGATGCTGCAGAGATGCTCTGGAGGCAGAGCCAGAGGGACCAGGGCGGTGGGGGATGTATCCATAGGGATGCCACCCCCCTACTCCCCTTCCCCACCCAAACCACAGCCTGGGTCTTTGTCACAGGGTGTTGAAGCACCCTGAAAACAGGCACTGCTTTGACTCAGGCAGCTGGCTGAGCACTGACGAGCTCATGGCAGCACAGGCTGGCTGGTGGGAACACCAGCAGGATGCTCCCGGGTGGGAGCAGGGCCACTCTGCTTCCAGGGACACCTGCAGAGCTGTGGAAACCATTGCTGGAAATAAGCCCGTTAGCTTCTTAACCCTCATTAAGCAGCTTAGGGGGGACACGCGCCCTCTACGCAAACCCGGAGGCGGAGGAGGCCCTTGCCAGAGCGAAGGGGTGACGGCATCTCGGGGGGTGCTATGGGGGTGGCACGGGGGGCACAGCCCCGTCCGTCCCCTCGGCGAGCTCTGCTCCTGCTCCCAGCCCCGCTGCTGGGCAGGGATGGTGAGGATGGTGAGGATGGGGATGGCAGCGCTGAGCGGCGGGCAGGGATGGTGATGGTGGTGATGATGGGTGTCACACCCGTGTGACGAGTGTGGGAGGTCTCAGCCGCAGCCCCGCCGGCGGTGACAGTGACGGCCTGGCCAGCGCCCGGCACCGCGGCTGCGGGACGGAGCGGGACGCTTCTAATCACTCCACTTGGAAACCGTCCCGTTTTTACATTTGTTAAATTAAAGGATGTCAGCGTCTGATGCCAAGCCCAGGCTCCCTCGGAAATTTAAACTAATGACAGCGAGGAAAATGAGCTGGAACCAGAGCACAGGCGCTCCCACGTTATCCAGCCTCACCAGCCATCTCTGTGCCGGGGTTTACATGGCAGCTCTCAGAGCGCCAACCACCACAAAGATCTCAACTTTCTGCCCCAAAATCCAACCTTGCCCACTCTGCTCGGCCAGAAGGTGCAGTGGTGACACCTGGGCAAGCCAGGCTCTTGTGCCGGGGGTCCCAGAGACCCCCATCCTGCTGCAGCCTCTCAAAGGGCAAACATCTCCCTCCTTGCAGGGTACCGCTGCCCGGGGCGGTGGGGTTTATGGGAGGGCAGCTCAGCCAGTGCGATGTGCGGATCTCTCCAGCTCTGACGGTTCCTACAGCGGCTCCATCCTGCCTGGCCCTGTGCCAGCAGGCAGCGGGGTCCTGGCAGAGCGCGGGGGCCCCTCGCTGCCCCGCTTCCCCACGGAAATACCTGGGCTCAGGCGAGGGCTTCGCTCCCGGCGCTCTCCAGGCTCCGCTGCTGGGGTGGTTTTGTGCTGCAGCTGAGTAAAACCACAGAGTGGTGGTTGTATGGCTTGTTTTTTTTTTTTTTTTTTTTTTTTTTTTCCTTTTATAATTTTCTCGGCGAGATAAAATTAAACAAACAAGCCCTTCTGGGAGCAGCGCGAGGAAGGGAGCCTGCTTCCCTACAGATGTGCGTGTCCTCAGCTATTACAAGCACCGAATTAAGCTTTCCCTGTGGCTGGGACATTTGCACAATCCCACTCGTTCGCCTCCTGCGGTTTCACTGGTAGGAGACTGGCTCACTCTGCAGCCTCCCTCCCCATGAGGTCATTACCCAAACACCTATTTTTCACAAAAACATTGAGAATGTTGGGTTTTTTTCCTGACCTCACCATCTTGCCATCAAATTAGAGTGGTTTGGAGTGCAAGGCTGGGAGAGCTCAGCGAAGCAGAACATGCTGAGGAGAAATAGAATGGAATAGGATAGGATAGGATAGGATAGGATAGGATAGGATAGGATAGGATAGAATGGAATGGAATGGAATGGAATGGAATGGAATAGAATAGAATAGAATAGAATAGAATAGAATAGAATAGAATAGAATAGAATAGAATAGAATAGGAGATGCAGCCAGACATTCCCCAGGGCATGGGGCTGCAGAGGAGGGGGAATGCTGTTGGTCAGGAGGGGAGTGGGGTCTCCCAGCTGCTCTCCCAGCCCCATCTGCATCCCCCAAACCCAAAAAGGAGCAATGATGGCATAAGGCTTGCAAACACACCTAAACTTCCCAGCTTCATCTGCCTCAGAAGCCAGCCCAGAAGCGTTGCCATAGCTTTGAGGACCACCGGTGGGTTTTGCAGCACAATCTGGACCAGGGATCTATGCAAATCCCCAAGGCAGGAGAAGCCTTTATGGAGGCATATGACAACCGAAAAAGAATAGCACTCAGTGCTCTACTCCCACACGCCACCCCCCAACTTCACCATCATTTAAATCAGTCTTAAGTTGGAAGAATTCAAATCAACACTGTCGTCACAGAGCCAAGCAGAGAGGTGACACAACTTGGATGCTGCCAGGGAAATTGCCCCCCTGAGACTCCAAACTCATCAGCCCATCACTTTTTTTTTTTTAAACCCCATCGAGGAAAACAAATGAACTGGCAACTTGCTGCCCCCAGCCCTCCGTTGCCTCTTGCCTGGGCTGCTGGAGAGGTTTCCAACCAGCCTTCCCCTGGGATCAACAGGAGGGGGACCAGTGGGAGAAAAAAAATATCCAAGACATGCTGTTGAGGCTAGAGAGCTGCAGTTGGAAAAGAAATCAAAGCTTCTAAAGAGAGAGATGCCAAGGAGATATGTTGTTCCCAAGAGAAACAGGACATTCCTCTCCCAGGGGGGGAAAATGAGGAGGAAGGCTCGTGCCCCCTCTTTCAGCTCCCTGGCATAGGTGCTCAGCAGTCTGGGCACAGCTTGTCCCTGCTGTGCCACACTGCAGACAAAGATGGCATCACAGATAGTGATTTTTTTTTTTCATGTGTTTTGTTGGGGTTTTTTACCCCAAAAGCTCATTTTCCATTTGGGGGAAAGGTTGCTGACAGACCCAAGGCGAATGTGGAGCCACTCTTTGGGTTCCTGGAGACCTCCCTGCCTTTCTGCACCACACAGAATCATCAGGGTTGGAAAAGGTCTCTAAGATCACCCAGTTAACCTAGCACTGCCATGGCCACCACTAACCCATGTCCCCAGGTGTCTCATCTGCACCTCTAACCATGCGCCCAGACCTGCTGCTGTCTCAGGGCATCAGCAGAATCCTCAGGGCCCTTATGGGAGTCACAAAGAGAAGAAGCCGTGGGGAAAAATTTATATTTTGCTATTGCTAGGAACACCAAAATCAGATCCTGGCTTAGTCCATAGGGGGAAGGATCATCAGGTTATATTTTCCTCACAAAACATGTTTGAGTTACACAAGCAACGGGATCAGGCTGGAAGCAAGCGGGTGAGATCATCTCAGCGCAGTCCTGGTTGATCCCCTGAAACCACCCAGTCTGGCTGGTTCAGCACAATTCCTGCAGCAAACTGTTCCTGCAGGAAGTTTTATACCTGTGCCTTGGGCTAAGCCTTGACAGCATCTTTCACTGGGAACACAGTGCCTGCCTCCTCAAGGCAGCACCTGGGGACCTCACAGGGAGAGGAGGGTGGGAGCAGAGTTGGCCTGGCTATAAATAATCCCATGGAAAGGAAACGGGAGAAAAAGCAGCAAGAAGCAGCAACCAATAAATCCAGGGAGATGTGTTCAGCTACAGGCACTCAGTGTGAACAGCTCCTTGTGCTCCATGGGATCCCATGGAATCAGGCACGAGAGAAAATGGGATCCACTGCAGCTCAACAAAGCAGAATCCATCACCTTTCCATGAGAAACACATGGAAACCAACCCAGAGCCCAGTGTGCAGGATGCAACACATGGCTCGTGGCAAGACCTCATCCACTCTGCTCCATTAGGAAAGATGAAGTTGAGAAAGGGGATAGTTAAATAAAGGAGAGTTAAATTACAGAGAGTTAAATCAAGATGCTTGTTGGACCATGTTAACACAGAGCTGGCCTGGCTCCTGGTGCCACCAGCACTGAACACCCAGCAATCCCATCCCCAGCAAGCTGGGAAATAGCCTGTGTTTAAGGCAATCATTATTTGCAATCTGTGATCCCAGAGAAAAGGGCAGAAAAAGCAACTTCTCATTTTCACCAATAAAAGAGAAATTGCAGAAGCTCAGCAAGCACAGTGGCCAGCAGGTCACAACCAGCAGTGCTGGAGTGATTCATCCAAAACGAGGCAGATTTAGTCAAACTAGCCTAGAATAAGGCAGGGAAAGAGCCCAGGGTTTTCCCTGCTAGTACCTGCCAGTTATTCACCCATGGGAGCAACAGGGCCAAGGAAGAGGAGACAGAGGAACATCATCCCCAGCACTGCTGTCCCCTCCATCTCCAGAACAATCAATGAAAAGCTTCAATCCCAGCTCCCACACATTCATACTGCACAAAGGCCCATTAAAGTGGGATTTTTTTCCCCTCTTTTCCCAGCTTGTCTTCCCAGAGCACATCAGTTCCCAAAGGTGCTGGAGTACCAAGGGCCCAGGCACTGCTCCACAGCATCCACCAGGCTGGTCCTCCCCACAAAACCACCCGAGCAGCTTCAGTTTGGCTTGTGTGTAACTTATTATTAAAGCTGAGCAAATAATTCAGGGCAAGAGCTCCAGGAGCAACGTTTTGCCTTTTCATTTTCCGCTCTGGAGCTGTCTGCAGCTTTCCCAGAGCTCGGGGATGATTTAAAGACCTGTCTCCGGACGGGAGCGTCTCGCTGCGACGCCGGCTCCGAGTGTTTGATGGCCCGGGTTTCACGTGCGTGTTTGAGGACACGCTGGACACATAAGGATGGATGAGCCTTTCCTGGTACCCTAATTAGATGAGCAGCATTTGCAAGTGGGTTCTGGGGATTTTTATTTTTTTTTTCTCTGTGTTGGAGACCTGCAAGCACTTCAGCGCAGAGTTAACGACTGCCTGTTCATTAGGCAGGGCTCGGCTGTGCTTTGTGGTGCCTCATTTTGCCAGTCAGTGGTGCCATCCTGGACATGACATTTCCTTGGAGCATCCCATTCCCAACTCCTCTTTACACCCCAAACCACTAAGGATGTGGGAAAGGAGGATGGGACCATGGGCAGAGCCAGGCTGTGATGGCTCTGACCTTCCAGCGCTGCAGCCATCCCAGGAATTTGCCTCCTCATTAGTGGAAAGGTTATGGAGAGGGGATAGGCTCTGTGCAAACTCCCCATGGTGCTCATGTGACACAGGCTGGCAAAGGCAGCTCGCCCCTTTGCTCAGGCAAGTGCCAGCCGAAAGAAAAGCAGGGAAGAAAAGCAGAGCCACATTCCCAGGCTGCAGAACTCAAATCAGAGGTCCCCATACTTGGAGCAGAGCCTGTTTCCCCCACACCGTCTGCCTGTCCCTGGGAAGCCCATCTGTCCTCAAGGCCACATGAAATGCTGACTCCAAGTGCCTCCACCCTTTTCCTGGAGGAAAGGGCTGCTGTCAGCCGCTGCTGTGACCCCAGACTCTCATCAGAGAAGATGAAGGGGCTGAGAAAGGAACACCCTTCCTGAAGCTGCAGTGGGAGAGACGACATCAAGGACAACCCTGGCTCCTTCAGGGGCTTGGCTCTGGAGAAAGGTTTGGGCTTCCAGGACTGGACCAGGCAGCCGCTGTCACTGAGTTTGTTGCTTTGAGAATGGAGCAAACCAATGCCATTGACCTCCCACTGTAAAACCCCTGAGAGCAGCTCATGTGCTGGACAGAAGGAGCCATTTAATGCCCCCCCAGCACCTGAACATTTTGGGGCCATTCCAGGTGACCAGGCCTGGGGCTCCATTAGTCCAGCCTGAACAGCTTTCTCCTCCCGTTGCGTAATTGCACTTTGTTGAGCAGACCCAGCCTCTGGCAATACATTTTCTCCAGCCTTGCTGCTTTCCTGTAACATTTCCCTTATTCCTTTCACTCTCTCTGGACAGTTGTTGAAACACGTGGAGAGGGAGAGGAGAGAAAAACCCAATGCTTTTCCTGCACGTAAAGCAAAACCCCGGATGGGAAAAGGGGGGAAAAAAGCAAGGAATGGTGTCAGATGCCTCTTCCCAATCCATCCCCTCCCAGTTTGCCTGTGGGGGTTTGACAAAAGTGCTTTTTGGCTGACAAAACGATTACAGGGTGCTGAGGCAGTAAGGGCACATGGGCTTCTTCCCTGCATTTCAAACAGGGCAAGGACATGGCTGCACTTCTGGAGGGGTCGCAGCGATGGGGGTGAGGAAGGGGGAATTTGGGAAAGGGAGGAAGGAGGGGAGGAGGGATATCTTCTGCTTGGGAAAAAAGCAAGGACGGAGCAGGTGAGAATGTGTGTGATGAAGCCAAAAGCAGGTGAGGCTGAAGATCCGTGATGGGATGAGGTTGGATTTGGGATGATGCTGGTGGCGGCGGGGAAGGAAGATGCAAAGTGGGGAAGGGAGAAGCTGCAGCCGCTGGTCCCTGAGCAGGGACAGATCCTGAGGCCTTGTTCCGAGCTGGGGCAGCGGCAGCAGTGGCAGAAGGAGCGGGGTTCAGCTGCGGATGGGAGCTCGGGGTGCGCGGGGCAGAGCGCGGTGCCTGCGGCTCACTCGGACCCGCCGCGCCTGCCGGCGGTGGGTGCTGGGCAGCGGGGAGGAGGAGAGGAGGATTTCAGCTCCCAACTCAATCTGTTGGAGAACTTGGCCTGCTCCCCGTCAGGCTGAAAATAGCACACATGTAAGGACGCGCACGCAGTGCTGGCTGTGTCCTCGCCGAGCGCTTCCTTCCTGCCGCGCTCCGCGCAGCGCCCGCGCCCCGGACCCCGCAGCCCCCGAGCCCCCATGGTGGACAGAGCCGGGGCACGATGCTGCTCAGAGCATCCTCATGGCACACACCACGGGCAGTGCACAGATCCTTTCACCTTCAGCCGCTTTTCACGTGTCCGTCCGGCGGCGGCTTCCCCGCCGTTCTCATCTGGAGCGGCTCACGGCGGGAGCCGAGCTTTATTAGAAACTGGCATCTGGCTTTATCTGAAACTGGCTTCAGCCCTCCCCGCAGCCCCCGCTCAGCCCTGGCATCGGGATGGGGCAGAGAGCACGCACCGGTGCCCAGCAGGCGGGCAGGGAACTTCCACAAGTCCCCGGTTTTATTCCTGGTTTTATCTGCGAGTTCATTATGGGCGATGGGAGAATAAAGCCCCGGTGCTCGCTGCGGGAGCCTGAGCTGCCCGGCCGGGGTCGAGCCCCAGCCCTCGCAGGGACGGGGAAGCAGCAGAGCGTGCTGCAAGCTGGAGGATGGAGATAACCCTGGCGGCAGCCAGAGCTGGTTCCTGCAGCGGAGAGGGAAGAAAAGAGGCTGAGCTCCCCACGGACAGCAGGCACGGGAATAATGGGAGAGCTTTGTCGGGACTTCGCTGCAGCTCTGAGCACAGCTTGTGCAAAGTGCTGCTCCCCTCCCGTCCCTGCTGGGAATTAATACCTCTAAAGAAATGTTCCTCTAAAGGGCAAATACCCCGGGATGGAGGAAATGCAGGAAGCAGCCTTGTGGGGCAGCGACTGAGGGATCTGGGAAGTGCAAAAAGTAAAGAACACCCGGGCTGGGGAGGGATGTACAGGGACACACACATGGATGTACAGGTGATCCACACGGATGTACAGGGACACACATGGATGTACAGGGACACACATGGATGTACAGGTGATCCACACAGATGTACAGGGACACACATGGATGTACAGGGACACACACATGGATGTACAGGTGATCCACACGGATGTACAGGGACACACATGGATGTACAGAGACACACATGGATGTAAAGGGACACACATGGATGTACAGGTGATCCACAAAGATGTACAGGGACACACACGGATGTACAGGTGACCCACATGGAGCTTGGTGCTTGCAAGAGGGAGTTGTCAGAAACACACAGGTGGTTCTGTGCTCGGGGTGAGCTGTGCACAGCCTGTGGGGTGATGCCCTGTGCAGCAGGAGCCAGCAGCCCTACAGATCCCAGGCTGTCCCATGTCACAGGGCACGGCTCCACAGAGCACCCAGCAGGACAGGCGCTGCCTTGTGAGAACACATTTGTGTTTTGTGCCTTGTGAGAACACCTTTCTTCCCCCAAATCTCCACTCTGCCAGGGCTCTGCTTTGTGCCAACAGAGGCCTCATGGTGCAGCACTTGGCTGGGGACAGCAGCAGAACACCAGGGAATATCAGTTGGCTGGGCAGGGACCAAGATCTCACTCACAGCGCTCCAGATCTGCACCTGGGCATGGCCAAAACCTCTCTGCTTCCCAAAACCCTCTGAGGAGCAGCGTGTGGTATCAGCTCTCCTGAAACAAAGCCATTGTGGTTGAGGCAGGATCCTTATTAATCCTTTCCTCTCTTTAATTTCCATTTTTTCTCAGTTCCCTTCCCCATTGTTCAGGCAGGGCTTGGGTAGGGCCCTGCTGCTGCCAGGCTGTGTCCCTGTGGCACAGTGCCACTGGTGCCATTGCTGTGTGGCACAGGGAGGTGATGGGGGCTGCATTTGGGGTGGATGGTGGGATCAGAGGAATGGAAAGGGAAGGGAGACAGGGATGGAGCAGAGAGCCCCAGATGGAGGGGAAGGGGAAGGTGGGGAGCACCAAAATCAGCCAAAATCACCCCATCAGCAGCAGGCAGGGGCTGGGAGGGGTGCACGGGTGGATCCCAGCCCCATCCTCCATCCAGCTGGGGGTGGAGACGGGAAACTGCCACTTACTGAACCAGCTTTGGTGAAACATCCCAGCTTCCCCCCAGACACCATTCCCAGGGATGGACCACAGGGAAAAGTGGGACAGGGCATCCTCAGCGCCCACAAAACACAGAGATCGCCTTTCCCACCTCTGCCAGCAGCGCCTTCCTCAGCCACCCACCACCAGCACATCTCCTTACACCCTTGGGTCATCATGTTCCTCCCCCAGGACCCTGAAAAGCACCATTTCCCTATTACAGCCCACACCCAGCACTGCTGCAGTCCTTTCCAGCGCCAGCCCTGCCACTCCAATGGCCACTGATGCCACCAGCGTGTCCCCAGCTCCCAGGGGACCCTGGGCAGGGGTCAGCACACAGAGCCTGGGTGGCTCCAGGCCCTCCCATGGTGCCCACCCTTACATAAACACCCAGGCCCGGGACTGTTTGTGTTTGTGCTGCCTTCAGCGCTGGGCTCCTCAACCTTATTTGCATAACAAATAATTAATAATAATTAATGACTGGGAGGATGGTGTGGGTTGCCAGATTGTGCTGATTAGGGAACAAACACCATTGCACCAGTGAAGGCAGGCATCACAGGGCCCCGTGTCCTCACCAAGTGTGGGATGGGGACATGACAGGGACTCTTGGCCCTTCTGGGGAGGGGGAAGAGGAGGAGGAAGAAGAGGATGAGGAGGAGGCAGCGCTGTGGGTGGTGGTGGGGTGGGTCATTGGTGCTGCCAGGTGGGTGCCTTGGCACAGCCCAGCTCTGTGCCCACACATGTGGCACCCCAATGCACCCCACAGCATCCCAATGCACCCCACAGCATCCCACAGATTCCTACAGCATCCCACAGCATCCCACAGCATCCTACAGCACCCCACAGCATCCCACAGCATCTCACAGCTTCCTACTGCATTCTATAGCACCCCACAGCATCCCAATGCACCCCACAGCATCCTACAGCTTCCTACAGCACCCTACAACATCCCACAGCATCCCATCACATCCCACAGCTTCCTACAGCCTCCCACAGCACCCCCAGGCTCTCTCTGTGCCCTCATTAGAGCCCGGGACAGCACTCCCTAATTGTCTGCCGATGGCGCCGCTCCACATCATTAACAAGCCGAGCAGCACCGGCTCATTAAGGCGAAGCCTTTGCTCCGGCAGCCCCGCAGCCAAACCGGGCTGGGGACACTGTGACCACAAGGTCCTGACAGGTGGCACCCCCTCCCTGCGCCAGGGGGGCTGAAAGCACCAAAAAAATCACCCCTGTGCTGGAATGTGAGGATGTGAATGATGGGATGGGGTGTTTGACATCCTGGAGCAGCCTCTGCCTGGAGAGCACACACCTGCAGCTCCTGGAGCATGAAAGGGGAAAAGGAGAGGGGAAAGGAAAAGCAGGGGGAAAAAACCCCAAAAAAACAACAACAACAAAAAAATCCAAACAAAAAACAGAAGGGGGAAAGAGAGGGGGTGACAGAAAAAAAGAAAGGAAAGCAATGAAGATAGCAAAGAGGAAAGAGAAAGGAAAGAGAAAGAGAAAGGGAAGAGAAAGAGAAAGGGAAGGGAAGGGAAGGGAAGGGAAGGGAAGGGAAGGGAAGGGAAGGGAAGGGAAGGGAAGGGAAGGGAAGGGAAGGGAAGGGAAGGGAAGGGAAGGGAAGGGAAGGGAAGGGAAGGGAAGGGAAGGGAAGGGAAGGGAAGGGAAGGGAAGGGAAGGGAAGGGAAGGGAAGGGAAGGGAAGGGAAGGGAAGGGGAAATCAGGTTCTCTTGTCTTAGATCTGCTCAAGCACTGAGTGCTGGTCACACATGGGAGCAGTGGGATGCTGGAGTGAGCAATGGCCCGAGCTTGTGGATCTGTGTGGCCAGAGGCAGACTGGGAGCAGGTGCCTTCCTCCCTGGCAGAGCAAGGGATGAAGCAGAGCTCAGCCCTCTCTCACTCCCCACCACGAAACTCTGCAGGTCCAGCTCAATGTCCCCAATCCCTGCAGAGTCCCAGACAAGCCCTGGATGCCAGCAGAGCTCTGGGGCCTCTCATTGCAGCCCCAAAGCAGCCCCTGCTGTACCCCAGCAGAGCAGTGATGCCTCACTGCCTCTCCTCTATCACTGTAATTCCTTTGCTCTGCTGAATTGCTTCCCCTTCAGCACCACACACAATCCATTGCACTGTAATTACACGGGGATTTTAATATCTGGTGTATTTATAAGATGCACTTAATTCATCAGCCCCTTCAGGCACACTGTCAGCACAGCCCTCGGCACGGTGGGAAGGATGACTCGCTGTCAGATGCAGATTAGCTGGCCCATGGGTGTGACTGCTGTGGAGGGTGTTCTGAGCCCAGCTGAGAGCCCAGCCTGGCTGGGGGGCAGGATCCCACCCTGCCAGGTGCCCCAACCCTCCAGGGGTTGTGCCAGGGCTCCCCTGAGTGCTGCGGGGACAAAGCAGCACAATCCAGAGACTTCTCCCAAATTTAAATCATCCAACAGGTTGGAATTTGGCAGAAATGTGTTGGGGTGAGTTTCATCCCTACAGCCCAAGCACTGGGGGTTCCCCAAGTGAGGTGAGCGACCCACATTCAGACTCCAAGAAGAAAGCAGTTACTACTGAAGCCTTATTTTTCCTGGCGTTTGTTTTGGTGGCTCCTTTCCAGCCACGTCCTAAAAGGGAACCAAAGGCCTTTGAGCCTCTTGCAGGGAGCACAATGCAATGATTTTCCCACCCCGGGCAGGAGGGATGAGCTCACTGGTGTCCTTGGTTCCCCCTGGCCTCGGGGTGCGGGGTCCCTGTGCCCAGCACAGCGTGTGCCCTCCAGGAGGGCACAGGGCACTCAGCAGGATTCTGGGGGTGCTGGAGCTCCATCCCACCCGGCCCTGGCAGAAACGCCAGCTGAGCCTGGGAACGAGGGGCAAAGGGTGATAAAGAAGGGTGGTCTCACTGCCTCGGTCCCTGGGGCCACCCTGGCTGGCACTGGTGGATGACACCACGTATTTCACACTGGGGTCACACCGGGATTTCCCACAGCCCTGCAGTGACATCCATGCTGCCTGGTGGCACCCACAGGTGGTGGCATTGCTGTGAGGCACCACGGAGGCACAGCCCAGCTGCTGGGGGCACTGCATGGCCCTGCACGAGCAGGAAGGGACAGGGACCCAGCAGGTCCCCACAGCACCGAGTGAGCAGTGGGACACAAACCCTGCTCCTGCTTGCAGCGAGCTGTGCTGGAGCAGAGCTGGGCCAGAGAGGGACTGTGGTGACATTTCAGCCACAGGAGGACCTGCAGCAGGTGCCACCTGAGCCCCTGGGCTGCTGTCAGCACCCTTAGCCCACCCTGGGTCAGATCCCAGGTGCACCCCGGCCCTTGGCAGTGGTCAGGCACGGTGACACACTGGTGACACACTGGTCCCTGCCACACCACGGCCTTGGCACAGCCTGGCAGGGAGGTCTCTCCCCACATCCCCTGCTTTGCACACTGTGGCTTCCTGGGAACTCAATCAGGGGACACCAAGGGTGCTGCAGCCAGCCTGGTGTCCCCCCATGGCCCATGGCATGTCACACACACCCAGAGCTGCCCCTCCCTGCCAGCCTGCCCCGAGTGCCAGCCCTGAGTGGGGACACCAGCTCTGGGGGCAGAGCTTGGGCTGAGCTGGGGCACCTCCAACCCAGGGTTCTCTGAGGAGCTGCTAATTCCCCATCCCCTCCCCATCCAGAGGGTCCCTGGTACCCGCTCCCCGCAGCATGGCACAGCGTCTGCCTCAGTTTCCCCACCTGCACAGTGCTCTCTGAGAGGGAAGAGGCAGCACTGTGGGTGGCAGGGGGTGCAGCTGGGACTCCAACCTCACCTCTGACTTAGGACCAGGACAGTGCCCTCTCTGCTGTCCCCATCCCCAACCCCTCCTCCTGCTGCCACCCAGGGCCCCTCTGACCCCCAAGGTCACTGCCAGAAGGGGCTGTGAGCAGACACCTCAACCCCACACCCAGCCAGCCCTACCAACCACCCCCTCCAGATGCTGCCCCTCCCCGGAGCCCAGCTGCCCTGCAGGTGTCCCCCTGCCTCCCCCTGTCCCCAAAAAGCGAATTTCCCGGGAGCCGGGCTCGCGCTGCAGCTCCGCCGGTGGCACTGGCGCTGAGCAGAGCACACACTGCAGCACGGCCGTTACGTAAGCCCCAGCCAGCTCGGGGGATGTAGGACACCAGGGTTGTCCCCCGGCCCCCCCGGGGCTGCCACCCCCACCCCGGGGCTTGGGAGTTTGGGGGAAACCCCCCCAGCCCAGCCCACACTGCAAGGAGAGGCTGGGGTGGCTCTAGGGACGCTGTGGCACTGCTGTGGGGCACACGGGGGTGGCACGGGGGTGGCACTGGGGGGACAGGAGGGTTGGGCCGCTGTGGGGCAGGGAATGGGGCATGGGAGGTGGGGATGGGGCTGGGAGGCAGCGGGTGCTGCATTCACATCCTACTGAGTCCCTCTGGGCTGTCCAGGGCTCACCCGGGCAGGTGAGGGCTCAGGGAAGGAGCCAGGGTCAGGCTGTGACTGCCGGGCTGTGCCTCCCTCGGGGTGACTCACGGAGCAGGATGCAAAGGACCCAGCCCTGATCCCAGCCTGCTGCATCTGCATCCCCATCCTCACAAACCCGGAGGGTCAGCATCCCTAAGGACAGCCTTCCTGAGGCCAGCATCCCTGTGACAGCATCCCTGTGACAGCATCCCTGCCATCACCCTCCTTGGGATCAGCGTCCCTGGAGCAGCATCCCAGGGAGCAGGAACACCCCTGGTGCCTCCAGCACAGGTTGGGGAGCCACGAGCAGGATTTCCCAGAGCTGGAGGGAAAATCCTTCCCCTGCAGGACAGCCCTGGCCCCACCAGCCCTGCATCCCTGCGGGGACACGGAGGTGAGGGGTGGCACAGCTGGCATCACCCATCCCCAAACACCGATCCCCGTGCTGGGGGCACTGTCAGGGGGCAAACAGGGCTGGCAGCACCCCCAGGATCAGCCTTATCCTGGCTACCAGAGCATCGGGATCCCGGCAGCATCCCCTGCCTTGGTGCAGGATTGGGAGCCCAAATCCCCCACAGCACCACAATTAAGTGATTTCTTTCTGGTTTTCTGTCAAGCACAGTCTGGATCTGGCCATTTCTGTTTGAGGATGTCAGGGAGGAGGAGAAAAAAGCCCAGGCTAAAGGTCCCAGCAAATGGGAGATACCAGAGCAGGAAATTAATGTTAATTAATTCATAATGACGCTGAGATAGTGATACCAGATGCTTCAAAAGTCCAACGGGAGAATCTGAGAGAGCTTTGCAAGGAATCCATCGCCCACCGGCAGCCCTGCCTCACTGCAAGCTGGGAACAGGGAGTGAGCTGGGAACTGGGATCAAGCTGGGACTGCAGGACCCATCTGGGACCAGGGAACAAGCCAGGAACGAGCCAGGAATGGTGAAAGAGGGGCACATCCCTGTGAGGTGACAAGCCCACAGTCACCCAGAGCTGTGCAGAGCAGCTCCGGGAGCCTCCCTGCCACCACACTCCCACCTTTCTCCCCTGCACCCCAACTCAGAAGCCAGAGTGGAGCTGGAGTGATGAGACACCCACCGAGCTCTGCTCCCTGGGGCACAGGGGCTTCCCAAGACCCTAATGCTCATTTTTTCCTCTTTTTTCCTCCATTTCAGGCACACCAGGGCCAGGGCAGGTGGCTGGGGATGCACTGGGCACTCAGGGGGATGGAGGGACAGCCTCATGATCTGGGACAGGGACACAGGTTCTTTGCCAAGCAGTGTCCCCACACTCAGGGGACAATTTCTCCCTCCTCATCCATGTGAGCCAGCCCTTGCCCTGCACTGCCAAACACAAATGGGGCTGGACTTCAGCCAAGGGGTGCAAAAGAGCCCAGAAAGGGGCTTGAGCCTGGTGCCACCTCCCCAGGGAAGGGGACAGCAGAGCCAGCACCAGGAAGGGTGCAAGCATGAACTCTGCAAAACCCACAGGCAAACCCTGGGCTTGGGGCGGTTTGTCCTGGCAGGGGGATTGTGCTCCTTGCACAGTGATCCAGCAGCTCCTGCACCCAGAGGGGACCCTCAGGACGGGGCCTGGCAGTGGCAGAGCAGGGTGGCACAGCCAGGGCACGGCGCTGCCATCGCTGCTTACATAAGGTGTCCCCTCCAAGTGCCACACACCCGAGCGGTGACAGGAGAGCAGGACAGGACAGTCCCACTCCTGCTGCAGACAGCACCCCCAAAACTGCCAACCCAGCCCTGTTCCCCCTGCACAGGGCTTGGGTGAGGCTCCTGTGTCTCTCAAGCACATTCCCACCCCAAGAGCCCCTAAAGCTGGCAGGAATTGGGTGAAAATGGCAGGTTTCAGCTCACGGTGCTGCTCCCCCAAAGTTTATCCGCAGCAGGAACATTTCTGCTGCGCTGCTGGTGGAGCTGCCCCAGCCAGCAGGGACAGGGGAAAACCCCACTGTGACACCACCAAAAACTACAGAGCACCACGGCACCAGAGTCAGGGTGACACCAAAATCCCAACCCCAGCTGGTCCCATGGGAATTGCCATAACCATCCCTGGGTCATTCCAGCGCTAAGGAAAAAACTGCTTTGACTTCACAGGCAAAGCAACTCTTTTGGGTAAAGAGCAGCAGAGGCAACACAGGATTTCAAAGTGTGTTTTGGATCAGAGGCAAGAAGTAAAGTGGCCTTTACGGCGCCTTCCCCAGCAAAGCCAGAGCTTTATTAAGCTTATCTGGCATGGATGGGAGCGCTCGCTGTTCTTCCAGGCCTGAAAAGAGCAGGCAAGGATTTTCTTTTTTTTTTTAATTTTTTTTTTTTTTAAGTCTTGTTTTCATTATTTTCTGGTGGCTTCATTGCTTTGTGCTCACACAAAGGGAATTTCACCTGCTGTTCCAAACAAAAGGCCCTGGAAAGTTTTGCAGAGAAGGGATGAGGGGAAGAAGGTTTGTAGAAGCAAAACGAGTTGTTGCAGGGCTTGTTGTGGATTTTTTTCCACAGGGACCTGTAAAACATCCCCAGCTCTCTGCTGCTTGCAGAGGACCTGGCGCCAACATGTGAGCGCCCTGTCCCCAGCAGTGTCACCCTTGGGATGGGAATGGGAAGATGTCAGAAATTGGGGTTGATTTGGGGTGCAGAGGGAAGGCAGCAGGACCGCTTCCCATGTTTTTCACGGGCAAAGTCACGCCATGCTTTCTAAGAACAGGAAAGAAGAGAACCCAGCCCTCGATTGCTGACACCACAGCAAAACAGGTGGTTCAAAATCACAAGTGCAAAATGGGGGAAGAAAATAAACCCTATTTGGTGATTTTGTGCTCATATTCACTGCAAAACTGTCCAGGAATGCTGCTAAATACACACCATTTTCCCTCTCACACTCTTTGCTCTATAATTAAGAGAGACTTCTAAAAATACGAACGGCCTCGAGCACCCAGTGAAGGCGTGCAGGTGCTGCTAACTGGAGGCACTTTAGTACAGCTCATTTTCTGGACAATTTTACTCGCCTGGCTCGTGCTCAGCGCCGATACTATTACAGTGATGCAATTATGCTGCTGCTGCTGCTGCTGCTGCTGCTGCTGCTGCTGCTCTGCCGGGCTCGGCTCGCTCGGGTTTTTCCCTGTGCTTTGCAGTTTGCCTCCCAAGCCCCCCCAGCCCCACAGCTCCCGGGCTCACCCCAAGCGTGTCCCCGCCGGCAGGGCCCGGGGAGCTGGGGATAGGAGGGTCAGGAGCTGTGTGTGTGTGCCACACCAATGTGTGAACATCCCTGTGTGGGCACCGAGGGGCACAACCCCGCGTGGGCATCGCCCAAAACAGCCGCTGTGCAAAAGTTTTGGGTGAGGAAGCGAGCTGGCCGGGGGAAGCGAGCAGAGGGGAGCAGGAGCACGGAGAGGAACCCGAAAAGCAGCAGCAATACCCTCAGTGCTGGCTGGGCAGGGAGGGGGCCCATGGCACTGGCATGGTGACGCCGCTTGGCAAAGCATCCCCCCCCCAAAAAACTGGCATTTGGGGCACAGGGGTGAGGGGGAACTTTCCCCGTGGAGCTGGTGCTGCGAAACTTCCCTGTCTTATTTCTCCATTAGGGCTGCAATAGGTGGAAGTGATTGACTCACTATGAGACTGCTGTTTTTGCCTCTGACTTGGGATTGAGACGGAGCTGGAGGAGCCGTGGTGGGCAGGCACCGGAGCCGGCACTTACCTCTCACTGCATCCAGCCCCTCGGGCCGTGGGGCTGCAGCTCCTGGACAGTTAGCTGGCAGGGCACCCCACATCCACTCGGCTTTCTCCCGGGACCGACGTTCGGCTGCTGCTTCTTAGGCACAGACCCAACCCCTCCATTCCAACCACAGGGGGAAAAAAATATCTTCTTCCAAAAGAAAAAAAAAAAAAATAAAAAATAAAAAAAAAAAAAGGAGGGAGATTAAAAAAAAATAAATAAATAAAAAAAAAAAGAGCAAACTCGCTTTTTTTCTTGGTTCGGTTTCCCCGTGGAGAAAAAAAGAAAAACAGATAAATCCCAGCGACCAAGAGATCCAGACTCAGGTGAATTTAGCTTCAAACTCCCTCTGCGCTTTCGGAGCCTTCACCCTCAAATGGGCTCTGGAAGATGCTGGGGGACCCATCGTAGCCAAAGTGTCATCAAATATCCTTCGGGCTCAACTCCGCTCCTGCCCGGGGAGGGTGGACTTCTTCCCTTTTTCCCTGCTTGCTGCGTGCTGTGGAGTTGGCAGGGACCTGCCTGTTCCAGCCTCAGCGTGGAGGGTGGGTGGGTTGGTTGGTTGATGTGGGTTGGTTTTCTCTTTTTTTTTTTTTTTTTTTTTTTTTTTTTCTCGCCGCTATTGGTTTCCCTGCTATCTGATCCTGAGCGAGCGCTGCAGCTCGCCGCTGCTTCCCTGCTTTTTTCCCCCCACCAGCTCCCAGGCTTTTTGACAGGGAATGAAACACAGACACCCAGTGAGACAGGCTCCGGCTTCTACAAAGCTCCACTCCCTCCTGCTGCCTTTGTCCGCGAACAGCAACTCCTCCAACTCTGCCCGTAGACACGAGGGAACCTCTGCATCAGCACTTTCCTAATGGCTGCTTCGCCCCAGCCCTTCGGCCCTTCTGCTGCTGCTTCTTCTTCCTCTTCTTCTTCTTCTTCTTCTTCCTCTCCTCTACCTTGATGGCTTCCGCTGGCTTTTCCTAGCCCGGCAGGCACAGAGCCGGGAAGCAACAGCCCCTTCCCGATGGATGCATCTCAGCTCCCCCGCGCTGCTCGGGGGGCAGCAGCCCTGCAGCCCATCATCATCCTCGCTGGGCACCTTCCATGGAAAATCGATGGTGGGGCAGCGTCCCTGAAGGCTTCACTTTGGGCTGGTTTAGGGGCAGGGGGTTGTGTGTGTGTGGGGAGGGGAGATGGGGGGAGAGAGGGGGCTGAGAAGTGGAGCCACTTATTGCAGGCGGGGATTATTTTTATTTTCTTTTCGAAAGGTTGAGTGGAGTCCAAGTCTGTTTCGTTGGGGGTGAGCATTATTTTAAACCGTTTGGGAGGCTTTGGGTGCCTCCGGGTCACACTATCCTTATAACAGCGAGGCCTTTTTGGAGGGGGTCACAGTGAAACCTTCCCCTGCGGAGGGGAGCAGAGGCTCAGGGATGCTGCAGTGGGCTCACAACCCCGGCTGGCTCCTGGCCAGAGGGAGATGCAAACCAGCCACCGTCTGTAATTTTTGCTACACTTCCTCCACACTCGGTCACCCGCGAGATCCCAGGGCTGCTGCCTGCTCCTTTTTTGGGGATTCACAGGCTTTGTTCACAAAAAAAAAAAAAAAGAAAAAGAAATCACAGCCAGGAGACCTCCAGCCTCGCCAGCGATGCTCGGCGCTGCTCAGCGTGGCTGTCACGAGCTGGCAGGTCACAGAGAAAACATGAAACCCCACAGAACACGGCACATGAAGAGGCTGCCTCCTCCCCTGCTCTTTGGCAGCCTCTCCCTCACTTTTCCGTGGCTCCCACCACAAGTTTGGGACCAGCAATTCCTCCCTCTCTCCTTTGACAGCATCCTGGAGCAGTGACTCTCCTGGTGCTCAACTCCCATCCTCTCCTGAGATGGAGATTGTTCCTTCACTGCTCCCAAATACCCCAGAGCACCTCAGGGCAATGCTTCCAGTGCTGCCTCCACTCCCCTCTCCACCTTGGCTTGTCCCATCTCACTCCATTCCACAAACCTCAGAAACACTGAATTTTAACCAACACCAAAATCCCAGGATGAAAAGTACTGCAGGGCCTTGCCCCAGCCCTGATGGATACTCAGTTAACATCAGGGATTTGGGATTTGCAGGTCAGAGGGGACACCAGCTCACACACTGGGCATGGTGGTCCTGTAAAGACCACTCAGGGACATCCTGACCCCAAAACACTGCTCCTTTCTGTCTGTCAGGCAGCCCCTCACACGCCAGCTCTCCTGCCACCCCAGCATGGCCATGGAAAGATTCCCAAATACCTCCCTGCCCCAGTGCCCAGCCAGAGGTGCCAGACCAAAGTTCCTGACACTCCTTCAAAAATAGATTAAAAGATTGGCTGCAGAGCTGGGGTGGGAGACCGGCCATGGGCCAGGGGCACGCACTGGGGTGAGGGGAGCAGCTTCAGGGTCCCCAGTCCAAGAGTGGGGCTGGGTGAAGCTGGGCAGCCACAAATGGCCAGGCTGGTGTTCCTATCACCTGCCCATGCTGGTGGCTTATCCCTCCCTCCCAAGTTTGCTACAGGAAATGCAAATGAATAGCCTGGGACTTCCATCCCTGTAACCCCAGTTTCCCTCTGCTTTTGGGGAGAAGTTCCCCACGTTTTCCCACCAGGGCTGGGGAGAAGCTCATTGTCCCCTTCTGTCGGCGCAGGACCGCAGCCCTGGGGACCCCCATGTTCCGGGCTCCCATCCGGGGAACAGCTCCAGCCAGGATCCAACCTCCCCTGCCCCAAACCACTCTTTTGGGAATTGTCCAAGTGAGGGGAGGAAGATGAGGGGCTGGAATGGGGGTGCTCCAATCGAGCCCTGGCGAGCGAGCGCGGCTGCGCGGGGCCGTGAGCTCGCGAGTCAGCGCTGAGCCATTAGGGCTAATTTAATCAGGATGGATGGCCCGATTGGAGGGCTGCCGTCCATAAATCCCCCCCTCCCGCTGCATTAATGTCAGGGCTCCCACAGGAGGAGGAGGCCGAGGGGGAGGCGGGGATGGGGAAACGTGCTAAGTCACCCATCCTCCTGGTGGCTGCTCGGATTGGTGCCACCAGCCCGTCCTGCACACCCTGGGGACACAGCCCACTGTCCTCCAGCCCTTCTGAAAACCTAGCAGCTGGATTGCAAGCAAACTGGGTTTGCTGAGCCCCAAAAGGTGAAGGGTAGTTCACAAATCCCACAGGGCAGGGGTGTGCTCCCATGGGCATCTCGCCCATCTGCTCCAATGGGGTTTGCAGCAGGAGGAAGGTGGGGTGCTGGGGGAAATAGGCTTGGAGCCCCATCGAAGGCTCCTGTGTGATAACTGGGACTTGGAAATACAAGCTGAGAAAGCCCCAAGGCTGATGGATGCAGCACCCAGCCCAGAGCCCAGAAAAATGTTCAGAATTCAAGCCACACCAGACCACGACACCACTGCAGGACATCCCTACGGAATACCAGCTCCTCTCTCCCAGCACGCCACTCCCTTCCCACTTCTGCTCCAAAAAGGGCCATTTGCAGGCTTTTGATGACCAAAAACATGTCCCTCCATCCACTGGGCGGTGAGAGCCACACGTGACAGCTCAGGAAACAAACCCTCATCCATCCAGGTCAAAAATATCCATGAGCTTTGCCACGGCCACGCCTCGCCCTGGCACTGCTGCCCCATCCGAGCTGGCTCCATCCCTCCCGCCCAGGCAGACCCCCAGCTCCCAGCCTGGGCCATCTGCTCACGGGCACGGGGTGCCCACCGTGCCAGGCCACAGTCTTGGCCAGCAAAGGGAGGCAGAGGGCCAAGTCCTGGTGGGATTTGGGAAGAGAGCGGGCCAGGGGATGCGGCAGACGGAGGGGAGGAGGGATGGCACGGGTCTGTGGGCACTGCTCTCACCCCTGGAGCCCTCACAGCAGAGGAGAAAGCAAGGGGTGATGGCCCAGGGGAGAAGAGATGTTTGTGTTACCAGGGGATCTCAGCTTGGGAGAGCAGCAAGGATGTCCAGGAGCAGTTGGGTGATGGAGAGAGGGATGCTCAGCCATGGTATCCACGTCCAGAGCATCTCAAGGGCTGTGTCAGCACAGAGGGGACACAAAAGAGCTCAGGGAGGCTGACCCCAGGGCGTGAGGAGCAGTGAGCTGTGGCACTGCCGTGGATTTCTCTGGAAATAGAGGAATGCACATCCCTGTGCTTCAGTGAGACCAGGAGGGAGAGAGGGCAAGGAAGGAGCCCAGCTGCAGCAGGAGGAGCACAGCAGCTGAGGGCTTTTGATTGTGGTGCTTTTTTGGCACTATGAGTGAGGTCTTGGGGACCAGAAACTGCTGATGGGGGCAAGAATTGGCCATTGCCATGCAGGGATGTGGAGCAGCTCTCCATAGGTTGGTCACACCATGCCCAGCAGGTCTTGCTCTCTTGGCTCAGCACCTTTGTCTCCACTCACCCAGGAAAGAGCAGCAAAAGCAGGATTGGGCCTGAGGAACCATCAGCCAGGAGCAATAATCTGCTCCATGAAAAGCTATGGAGCAGGTGAGCCATTTCTCCCCAGAATGGCTAGCACAGGGGGGAAAAAAAAGACATTTGTATTTCTGCCAGTTGACAAAATGAAATGCCACTTGTAGCCAGTGAAACTCTGCAGATTTTGCTAATGAAGGACTGCTCCATCCAGCTTCCAGCTGGATCCCAGCCCCAGCCACAACACGGACCCTGGCAGCATCCCCGTCGCATCCCAGCACTGGTGCCACAGCTCAGGCTCCTGCACACCCAGGCTCTGCCCCACAGCAGGGACACAGATCCCACTGCCAGCTTTGCTCCCCTGTGTTTGCCCTGGGGACTGTGCTGCTGGGGCAGCACCGTGTCCCTCGGGAGGCTCTAACACATCTTAGGAAATTTTCCCATTCTACTCAGTTTAATTTCACCCATTAGAGCTTGTTTCAGCAGGGTCCCCAGGGAATGGCACTCCCCAGCATCCTCCTCTGGCTCTTCCTCTGCTTCTCTTCTCCCTGTGCACACAGCTCAGCTCAGCATGGCTCAGCCTTGCTCATCCATGAGCAGTGCTGGTCCAAACAAGCACATCCTCCATAAAATTTGCACCTCCCTGCACAGTCCCAGAGGATTTCCCAGCTGGTCATGATATTTTTTGGGAGTTGAAAGGTGCTGACCCTGCCCTGCTGCACACAGAGAGGACAAACACTTGAGGAGACCTTGGCCACTGCATTTCATCATGGCCAGAGGTGGGAGCCTCCTTATCCACAACTGAGAGCAAAAATTGAGCCAGTTTGGGAAAATCATGCACCCTCAGCATGCCACCACTCCAAGACCAGGTCAGAATCTCCATCACTTTGGGATCCTGGCTGGAAAAACATGAAAAAGCGGGTGGAAAGAAGCTTATCTGCTGCTGTCATGGCCTGCAGTGTTTGGGGTGAGGATTTGGGGCAGCAGATGGGAATTCCTAGACTTTGTGCACAATCCCAGTGCCAGCTCCATGGCCCAGCTGTGATGAGCACAGCTTTGGCTTTTTAGCATGGGATGCTCAGCAAAGAGCAGCTCCCCTGGGGGCTCACAGCACCCAGGAGAAACCATGGAGCCCTTTCAGCTTTCCTCACTCCACAACCAATGCTCAGCTCCCCTTCCCTTCA
Source organism: Ammospiza caudacuta (assembly GCF_027887145.1). NCBI lineage: Eukaryota > Metazoa > Chordata > Aves > Passeriformes > Passerellidae > Ammospiza > Ammospiza caudacuta. The sequence goes on from NC_080609.1 coordinate 14,660,837, forward strand.
TCCAAAGGGTGAATTATTTCAGGAAAGGAGGAAGAAAAAGCAGCAGTGATGAGCTGCTCACACTGTGGGTGGACACACTGTGGGTCAGACAGGCACATCACACAACCCAGAGGTTTGGCTGCAGCCACAGAGCCCAACTGGCTGCTTACATAAAGGAGCAGAGGACAGGGCCTGCAGGACCACCAGCACAGGCAGCAGATGCTCCCAGGGCAAATCCACCCACCCGGGCAGACGTCACCTAATCAGCACGCTGGCTTCCTCCCAAGGCACTCCTGGGCACTCTGTAAATATCTTATGTAAGCACCCCTGGCCTGGCTGGAGCCCCTGCAGCCATGTCACAGCCATTCCCTCCTGGACACAGGCACAGAGGAGGTCTGGGGGGTCTCAAGGGGCTTTCACCATCATGGACCTGTCAGGTCCCCTTGGTGACACAGAGGAGGCTCCAGGGAAATTCTGGTGTGTGGAGAAGAATTGTCCATCCCCAGAGGCAAAAAAAAAAACAGAAGAAGGGGTCAAAATGACAAATCACTTCTGCCCCCAAGCTATTTGTCCTCCAGGATTTGGCAGCTGGGTGCAGGGCTGGGGAAGAGCCCAACAGGCCTTCCTACAAGGGCAGCACCTCCAGCCCAGCCACAGCTGAAGTCCCCTCAGTAATGGAGACACCACACCAAGCCAGGAGACTCTGCCAGTGCTCAGCTCCCACCACGTGGGGAATTTCTCATCTCCCCAAATTTCTCAGCACTGCCAGAGACATGAGAGACACAGAGAGAGATTCCTCTTTGTCCTGAGCAGCCTTCTGGAGAGAGCTGGAGTTGTGAGGCTGGAGAGAGCCCATGGATGGACACAGCAGGGTAGAACCAGCTACCAGGGCTGGGGCATGAGCAGGGTGCAGAGGATGGATAACCTGGGAGCATCTTCAGCACTTCAGGCTGCTCAGTGAGATGAAAGCTCAGGTGAGGGCTGTGCTGTCAGACACTATTTCCTCCCTCCCTCCCTCCCTCCCTCCAGGCTCGCATCTACAAATGATTTACCCACAGTGGTTTTGGCCAAAGGAAACCCCAAATGAGTGGGATTTTGCCTTTACCTGTCAGCACCAGCCTTGGGGGACCTGCCCATGCATGGGGCATCCCCTCCTGTGCCAAACCAGGTCACAGCGAGCTCGGTGGGCTCAGACATCAGCTGAGGATGCTCGGGGGCACAGACAGCAGCAGGCCGAGGGATCAGACAGGACACGACCCGCCCCAGCCTCCTGCTCTATTTGACGGTCATTTAAACACTACAAACCCGCCCTGTCTTTTACAAGAGGCATTTCACACCCGCCCCCGCTGCTAAATAAAGCATCCCCAGCCCTGCTGCACCTCCCGGGGCAGCGCTGGGCACGGAGCAAGGTTAAATTATCCCTGCACAATCAGCACCAGCGGCTCCTCCGTCAGCCCTGCAGCTCCAGGCTGAGCTGGCCGTGCCACCAGGAGGGGACAAGAGAGGCAGACAGAGAATTTGGGTCTGTAGCTGGCAGGGGGGAATATACACACAAATTTCTGTGCTGTCCTGCTCTTGGCAAGGCCTCTGTGCCCGCTGCTGGCAGCTCTCAGGGGTTGGGAGAGGGAAAAGGGGTGCAGGCAGCAGCTGGATCTGGGTATGGCAATAAAGGTAAAACTTCAGGGATTGCTCAAGTCCTGTCCTCAATCACACAGCACCAAGTGGCACTGGGCAGCTGCAGGCACCAGAGCCAAGCGGAATTGGAATTTGTAGAGTGGAGAAACATCAAAACTGGCAGAAACCCCCCAGTTTTCACCCTCTGCTCAAAGCCTCGAGCAGGACTCACAGCACACACCAGCGCTGTGGCAGGCAAGCCAAGAGGCCAGGCTGAAACTGAGCTGCATTTTGGGATCACCTGCCTGTGATGGTTTCTGGAGGGTGGAGTCCTACAAAACAGAAGTTCAGTAGTGCCCAGGGCCAGGGAGATGAAAGGCTGAGGTATTCTTTGGGTTGTGGAGCAAAATAAAACTGTACATTCATATGGAAACAAATTATTTTTAAGTGAAAGACTAAATTATAAAGGTTTTGTTCCATGAGCCTCAAAGCAGTTTGTTCAATCCAAAAGGCACCAGCTCCCCACCAGGTTGTTGCACTCATTTGTAAATCACAGTTCTCTTCTAGATAATTTAAAAGACATTTTCCAGAGCAGAAGAGGCAATTGAAAAAAAAAAAAATTAACTCTAAACAGAGCATTCTGACTCTCCCTGAAAACTTCACGTTTCCAAAAAGCAAAGGTAAAGCACCGTGGTGTTCCCAGTTGTTTCTCTCCCCCATTTTGAGCAGTCACATGTAATTCCTGAGCTCTGCATGAGTTTGGGATGGGTGCCAGGCTCTGCAGTGCCAGTGCTGAACACACACAGTTGCCAGCACACCCCAGCAAAGCCCAGGGCAGGGAGCTCCTAAAGGGGTGAGGATTCCCCTTTCCCTTTTTTGGGGTGTTTATCCCTGTGGGGTGAGCCAGGGAATTCCATTTGGGATGCAGGGGTGGCACAGCAAATCCCATCAGGTGATACCTGCTGCTCTGGGGTGCTCCAATGCTCACAGAGATGACACAGAAGGGCTGATTCCCTCATGGAGCTGCTGTGGAACATCCTAAAGGTCTCATTTTCAGCGGGGAGCTGACCCCTCTGCAATGCCCAGGTGGCACACGCACCTCACGTGGGGAGGCCAAAGCAAGGTGAGGTGGAACACCCAGGCAAGGTGTGATCCAGCTCTCTGGGAGCCCAGGAAACTCCTCCTGGCAGCCCCTGCCTCAAATCCAGCACCACTGGGATGGGAATTTGGCTGTCACCAGCTGTAAATGCCCATGGCAGGGCAGAAATTATTGATGTTCTTCTCTGAGGCCTGCAGCCAGCAGGAGGGCACGGCCTACCAGGCCTGCACTTTGTGCTTCCCAACAAAGATGCTTCTTAAGAATTCCTTTTATTCTTCCTCTCTCCCTCTCCTTTCTGGATGGTGGATGATAAAAAACAAAGCAGCAAAACCTTCCCAGAGCCCAGTCCTGAGTGACCCCCAAGCCCCCACACCTCCCTGCATGTCAGCAAGGCTCCAGTGTGAATTTTTGGCTTGGTTTATCAGGGATCAAACTGTGCCTCTCCCCAGGGGACCTTCCACTTCTTCTCCATTAAGATAAAAAGGAGAAAAGTTTTAAAAGCCCACTGTTTAACAAGGCAGCTGCAGGGAGGCTGCTCCACTGATTGAGTTTTTACCTGGTCCTTACAGGCAAGCTCAAGTACTTAACATAGAAATGAGGTTTAGTCACAGCGAGGCATTTGGGATTAGAGCTGGCTGGAGGAACTCTGATGAAACCACGTTCCTTCAGAATATGCACTCTTGTCAAAATTGAAATGTTTTGTGAGATTGAATAGGTTTAGCCAGAAGTTCATTTCCCAAAGAAAATCAGGGAGAGGTTGCAGGAAAATTTGTTGAATGAAAAAAGATGTTCTTTTTCTTTTGAGCCATGCTGAGGTGCAGGTTGTTGAAGAGGTTGAATTTTTCTTTTTTTTTTTTTTTTTTTTTGTTGTTGTTGTTTTGAGGGTTTATTTTAAGTCGTGTATTGCTCAGGGAGGAACCTGAAGAACTATTTTCTCTCTAATGACAAGTTTACCCAAACTCAGCAATTCCCTGCTCCCTGCTGGCTCACATACTGGTGGCCCTGAAGACATTTCTGCCTCTGCAAGAAATCCTTGCTACCAGACTCCAAGGACAGCACGACTCAGTAAAGATAAGCTATCAAATCCCACCTGGAGTGATCCTGGGGAGGCAGGGGAAGCCAGGCAGGACCAGGGCGGGCAGCACAACTGCAAACAGCATCAGTGACCTTCACTAAGGTGAGTCCCTAGCAGCAATTGGGAATTTCTCACCCCAGCCCCACTGAAAAAAAAAGAAAGGATGGGGGACCCCTCAGCATGGAAAGAATGGGTGAGTGACTTCCATATGGAATGACAGACCATGGGGGTTTCTGCAAACCTGTTGGTTTCAGTTTCTAACTGTTCTTCTGCCAAAATCTGGCATTGCTGCTGTTGGATAAACCTGTTACTGGAGTCTCTTGGTAAAGGTTCACACTCTTGGGTCCAACAGGTAAAACCTCAGGGTCAGGTTTCATTAGGAAATGAGGATCCACTCAGGTTTTGGGCTCTGTTTTGAGCATGAGCTGGGCTCAGCAATGGCCTGGGCTCCTCCTGCTCTGAGGCAGCCTCCTGGAGCACCTGCTCAGCAGGAAGGGGAAGGAGCATTGGGATTTCCCAGTGTTAGAGGCAGCAGCAACTCCCAGAGCAGCCACACGGATTTTGCACAACCCTTCCCTGTGATCACACCCAAGGGGCTGCAATCTCCTCCAGGTTTATTTAGCATATGCCAACAGCCTCCTCTGCTCAGCCTCAGGAGGCAGGAACTCCAATTCCCTTAGACTGGCAGCGGGTTGGTGTCTCAGCAGCCCTGCCTGGAGCAGGCAGGCTCAGAGCAGACACTTTCCCAAGGGCAGGAGTAACAGGCAGAGCTGTTGGACCCAGTCACAACAAGGGATCCCTGTTACAACTCAAACCACAGCACAAAACATCCTCCCCAGCTTGTTGGGGGGGGGATGCCAGCTATACAAGTGGATTTTGGAGAAACAATCAACAGCCCACAGTCCCAAGCAGCAAATTCCCAGTTTTCCTCCAGCCCTGTCATTGCCACTCATCACCACCCAAACCCAAGGGGGGTTTGTGCCTGACCTCAGCCTGGGGGTGTCCAGGAACCCTCTGACTATTGTCCCTGTAGCCCCAGCTGTGAGCAAAGCATCCAAAGCCAGCAGTACTGGGGGGGCTTTGTTTTTGGGGTGAGAGGAGCTTTATAAAAGACTTCCTCTCCCTCTCCCTGCCAAGCGGACATCGCTGGTCCTGCCGTCACATCGTGCTCTGCACACACACAGAGATTTCTGCCCTGGCTTAAAAAGAGCATTGTTTGCAGAACAGAGAGAACAACACGTGAAAAGGAGAAGAGGAAAAAATTATTAAGGAAAAAAAAAAAAAAGAAATCTGTGATGTTTGCTGGAAGAAAAACCCACTCATTTGTTTGGACAAGGATTCTCAGCACGTACAATCTCAGGAACAAAAGGAGATGCTTGCTCTCTGCTGTGTTTGTGGGAAGACTCCTGTAAATATTATGGGGCGTTTGTGCTGTGGAGATGATCTCCAACCCGCCCTCAGAATCTCCCAGCACCCCCAAAATCCCTGCTGGGGGGTCCAGCCCTCACACAGCCCCACAGATCCAGACCCTGAGCCCTTCCCTTTATATTCAGTAGCAGCCTGTTCCAACAGAAGTAACAGCAGCACTGAAATTCCTTCGGGAAGAAGTTTTGGGAAGAAGCACAGCTCCATCTGACCTTGCTGGTACTCAACAAGATGTAGGTCAAATATTTTAATTGCCAAGTCACTAATCCCCCACGCACAGCTCTCCAATATTTGCACATTGCTGCGGACTTACAGCCTTTGGAAGCCTCGTGGGGGGAAAGAAACAGCAGCTGGATTGATGGGGAAGCAATTCCTGCTGAAGCACAGGGCTGGATACAACTGCTTGGGATGAATGGCTGTGACTGCAGGGAGAAGGGAGAGGAGCAGGGGGGAGTTGCTGCTCCACCAGCTGCATTTCCAGTTGGATTCAAAGCTAAGGCAGCATCCCTCAGCATCGGAGCACAGCTGTCCCAGCTGCACAGGCAGCACATGAATGCACCCCTGGAGCCTCCCCCCTCCCAGTGCTGCTGGGGAACTCGGAGGAAGGCAGGAATTTCTTTTGGATAAGGAATCAGAGAGTGAAGCAGCGCAGCGCTGCAATGCAGCCACCTCCAGGCTGCAGCTCCTGACACCTGAGACTCCTCGGGCAGGCACAGCACCAGCAAATGCCTCCCTGCTCCCCAAGGAATTTGAAGAGACTGAGGGTAATTGCCTGTGATGGAATTTAATTCACACACACACAAAATACTCCAGCAGGAATCACAGCCCCTGGGTCGTGCAGGGACAAGAAGAGGACCCTGAAGTGCCAAGTTCAGACCCTGCCATGCTGCATAATCAAGTTCAGGAATCTATCATGGGAACCTTTAAATTAGCTCAATTTTTTACCCCTCTCTGCTGCTGGCATCCTGTTCTGGATTTCCTTCCTGAGGATGCTCCACTCCAGGTGTGCTCACCTCAGGGTGGGCTCCCCACATGCTGGGACACACAAAGCCTCACCTTGGGGCTGGTTTCCAGTTAGGGTCCACCAGCATCAGCTCAGTGACAGCATCTCCAGAGAGGAAAGGGAGTGGGGACGGGGGTTTGGGATATGTGGCGTGGAAAACCTCCCATTTTCAGGTCAGAATTAAAAAGGCCAATTACATTATCATCTCTCAGGTACAGGAATAGTCTCACTCACTCAAACAGCAAGACACTGCCCTGGCCCAGAGCAGTGACATTGCTGCAGCTCTGAGCACAAATGGGAAATTCTGATGAGGACATGAAGCGAGGTGGATTCTGCCTGTATATCTACCCCTGCAAATCTCAGAGAAAAGATTTTCCAGATGACGTATTCACATTCCTTTCCCTGCTGTCCCATTAGAGAACACACAGTGCCCCTTTCCCAGAGCATCACCCCAGGCATGCAAGAGGCAGGTTTAAAGCTTTGGGGCCCCGGGCTATCCAGGGAAGGAGATTCCCTGCAGAAGGAAAAGACTGTGGGGCTTTTTCCCCCATTTTTCCCCATTTTTCAGAGACAAAACCTTTGTTTTTATGTGGCAGAGGGAGAGCTCAGGGTGGGACAGCAGCAGCCCATTGGATTTGATGCACAGCAAAAGGAGTTGGGTGTTTTTCCTTGGCTGCTCCAGGTACTTGAGACATGACCCTGTCTGCTGGGGCATCACATGGACACATTTCATATTCAGTCTCACTTTCACAAATAAGAAAAAAACCTTGATTTTCACTATTCATCTTCCTTAGAATGTGTCACACAGGAGAGTTATCCCCAGTTTTGGGATCCAGGATTATGGAAGAAGCTGTGGATGCTGGGGCACAAGGCTCATCCCCCTGCTTTGCTCCATTCCCCCCACATCTGGCCACTGCAAGGGAATTGTTTGTGCAACTACTGCCCAAAGCACATCCCATGGAAAGCAGGGAACAGGTTACAGGAGATCCTGGCCTCTGGAGCAGTGCATAAAACTTCATTGTGTCCCACAGGGACAATTATCAAGTGGGAGAGTCAGTCTTCCCAACCCACAGCCATTAATTACAAAACAGGGAAGAGGGCTTAAAGCTCTTATGTTTGAACTTGTTAGCTCAGCCCTTTAGGGAACTCCTGATGTGCTAGAGCATCTAATCTCTGCAAATCACTTTTATTCAGTCTTGCTCTGGGTTTTCCTTTTTTAATCAACTTAATCTTTATTCATGAGGTGTGTTACTGCATTACGGAAATGCCCAGATTCTGAGCATCAGGCTCGGGGAACGGAAATTGAGGAAACTTGGTGTTTGCTCCAGTCAGGGCTTAAGGTCTGGAGCAATTTATCTGGACTCGTGGCAGGCCCTAGAACTCCTCCATGTCCCAGCAGGGAGGAGGAGGAGGAGGAGGAGGGAAACAGCCCAAGTTCTGGGAGGACAAGCACTACACCCCAGGGCTGGCACGCAGTGAGCAGCACGTCTCGTTGCTATATTTAATCAGAGAGGTCCCCTCTCACCCAGCCTCAATGACAGAGCCTTTTTCTTATAGATATATATATATATATATATATATAAATTATAATAAAAGATTCTGTGAAATCAAAGTAATAAATTAAAGGGATCAAAGAACCGAGTGAGTGGAGAGTGACAGCAAAGCGAGGCGAAGAATAAAGGGAGCGTTAATGGGATTTCAAGGGGAGAAGGAGGGCAGGAGGGAGGATTTGCTCCAGAGAAAGCAGAGAGCTGTGGTGCCAGGACCCCATGACCTGTCCCACATGGGGGTCAGATACTTATCCTGATCCATCCCTCCTCAGGCAGAGTCTCATGAGCCATCTCTAAATGGGGATGTGGGCAGAGCACGGCCAGACAGAGCAGAGTTTGACAGCCAGGACAAGATCCTGGGAGCAGACTGGGATTTTGGGAAGGCAGGAGCAATTTCAATGTCTGCTTCCCTGGAAGCACAGGGCCATCATTTGGGGGTGGTCTGAGCAGGACCCCATCCCCACAAACCAGAGCACCCCCAGTTTCCCCAGTGCAGCTCTCAGCAGCCTGGAGTGCCCTCAGTCTCATCCTCTGAGGATCAGCTCCCCCCCATCATGATCCAAAGGAGCTAATGGGATTGTAATTCTTCTAATGAGCTGTAATTAATTAATTGCCCTGTTAGCACAAGAGCTTTACATTTTTTGGCAAGCACGGTGCAGTTTTGTAGCTAGAGGGAGGCTCTTCCCCAGCACCATCACGCTCCCATCGTGGCTGCAGACGAGCTCGTTCCCCTCCACTTCAATCTGACACACTTCCCTTTGGGAAAGAGCCTTGGAAGCAGGCACACAGCTCACAGTTCTCTCCCAAATTACAGACAACCAAGGCACAGACATTCATTCAGAGGGATCACAAACATCTCCTCTGTCAGTCCTTCGAGAACATCCATCCCCTCTGGCAAACTTAACCAGACAAACACACCACGGGCAGAGAGCAGGAGATACTGAGACCCTCCGTGGTCCCTGCAGAGCAGGAATATAATGTGGGGAATTCCAAAAAGCACTCAGAACGAAGCCAGAGCAGTGTCTGATCTGTGTTGCTCAGCACAGCAGCCCTGGGATGCTCAGATCCACGCTGCAGCCTCCTGCATGCCCGGATGCAGGATTGGATCCCTGCACAGCAGCCACCTCTTCCAGCTTGCTTCTCCATTACCTCCACGTTTAATAATTAAAGCATCAGTGTAAAAGCATTAAAGTTTCAGGCACTGACACGTTCAGAGCAAGATGAAGGGCTCAGGGATAAGGCAAGTGCTGCTGCTATTACCCCTGAACAGCTCAGACCATGAGGAGCAGCTCCCTGCCCCTCTGCCCCCACAACGTGTCCTTTTCCCCTCACAAACCCTTTCCTCCCAGATCTGCTTTCCAAGAGCCTGCACTCCAGTCTGTAGGGGAGATTTGCTCATCATCGGGTGTCTCTATAAAAATCCTAATAGAGGGGGGCTCTTCCCAGGGAGCCTGGCTTTTTATAGAGCACAGAGCTTTGTGCGGAGCCAGCTCCGAGCAAGGGTTACCAGGTACCTTTGGCTGGCTGTGGGGGCGGAACAGGAGGGAACAGGAGGGCTTTCTGCAGGAGCAGATGGAGCTGCCATGCCTGGGAGCCAGCCCAGCCCTGCTGCGGTGACAGACTGTCCCACGCCACCTCCCCCAGAGATGCTGCACCAGGACCCCCTTGAGGGAATTGGGGGAGGCACCGAGGGGCTGAGCACAGCACAGCTCATCCCACCACCACCACCAGAGCCCACACCAGGCAAGCCTTGCCCAGCATCCAACCCACCCCTCTTGTTTGCTCCTATTTATAACCAGCAGGCTGGGGAGGAGGATGGCTCTCCTCTCATTAGGTTGAGCTGGGCAAGAGTACACCATCTTCCCTCTAATTCTCACACCAGTTAAGCTAATTGCATCCCCCTGAGTAGCTGCTGCTGGTTCAAAGGGTTCTGGGTCCCTCTGCATCTTGGGGGATATGAGCCCCTTCTGTGTAGGATGGAATCCCCCAGACAAAACTCTTTAGACACATTATTTGCTCCTAAAAAAAACACTGAATCCAACCAGACCCTTAAGATGGGGAATAGAGTTCATGCCCCCATGGAGCAGCAGAGATTTGGGGTTGGTGGAGCCCTGCCCATGGGATATCAGGGCCAGGAAAGGTTTGGGACTGAGAATGCAGGCAGGAGTGCTCAGCCAGCCCTTCCCTTCCTGCCTCTCCTGCAGAAATGAAATGCAGTTTGCATTTGGAAGCAAGGATGAGCGGGGCCATCTGAGCCCGGGCTGCCACTGGGGCTGGGTGTGCCAGGCCATCAATCCTCGGTGACAGCGCCCGGGCCTGGACACAACTGAGCATTTCCTTGATTAAAAGAGATGGGGGAATGCAGCACTGGGTCCCAGCAGAGCCAGGCAGGACTGTGCCCCACCATCAGCTCCCCCAGTCACAGGTGACAGCAGGAACCAGCCAGGTCCCACCTGCCATCCCACACCCGCAGGGATGGTCCCTCCTTGCCAGGCAGACAGAGGCTGTTCCTCTCATTAATCCAGCATCTGCTCCTCTGAGGATGCTTTCACAGCTTCTCCTGGTTTGTCCCCTGCCTTTTCAGGCACTGCAGACACAAAAGACCCTGTTCTTTGTGCAGTGCCACCAACCAGGCGCACCAGCAGCCCTGGGTGCAGCCCTCGACTGGATCTAACAATGCCACAGGTCACCCTCTTCTTTACCCCCAGGTTGTTGTCCCAGTTTCCAGCCTTGCTTCACCACTTTTGTATTTCAAAGAGATTTTTGGAGAAGTTTCTTTCATGGCAATATTTTCATAGTATCCCAGAATGGTTTGGGTTGGAAGGGACCTTAAAGCTCACCTCATTCCCACCCCTGCCATGGGCAGGGACACCTTCCACTATCCCAGGTTGCTCCAAACCCCATCCAGCCTGGCCTTGGACACTTCCAGGGGTATAAATGTGATGCACAGGGATGTCCTGCTGCAAGGTCACCTTTCTCCCACACTGGCCCCATTTGTGCTGGTCCCTCTCCTTCACATCTCTGCAAGCTGCAGCCAACTCCCACAGGGACCCTTCCCAGGTCCCTTCTCCCACTTGTGCTGTTCTTGCACCTGCTTTAGCTTGCTGAACACTAAATATTTTATTTATTACCTCTCTGGAAAGTTACTGGGGAGATTTCCCAGAATAGGAAATCATCAGAGCTGCGAGTTGCTCCTGGGGGGTGCACCAAGCCCGGGGATGGTTCCAACCAGCGCTTTAGTTGTGCTTTGAATGCGCTTCTTTATATCATCATCATCTCTTTTGATTTGGTTCTTTGACCAAGCCATGACTTCAGTGGCACTGCCAAGATCTTCCCAGCCATAGGGAAGGTGGTGATGCCTCCCTATGGGGCTGTTTGTCCATCCTCTGCTCTTTGGGGAATGTGGTGCTCCAAGCAGAGCAGGGGTGGCAGGACCCTCTGGAAGGCTGAGGACAAGGATGGTTGCAGGGAGGAGAAGCAGGGCTCATGTCCCTGAGTGTGGTGGCCCCAGAGGTTGCCCCAGTTCCCTGTTCCAGGTGTCAGGATGATAAAGCCCAGCCCAGCTCCCCGGAGCAGGCGCAGCTCCCATAATTAATGGCACCGCCAGCACTTCCCTGCTGGGCCATGAATAAAACATCGCTGCTGAGCACCCAAATTTTGAAAAATCTCTCCTTTTCTTCCTGTTAATTATATTTGTCGGGACAATGTGATTTTTTTTATTGTCCCCTACTGCTTAATCTGGGGGGTGGAAGTGAGTTTGGGGCCCATTCTTTCACCCTGTATCCTAAAGGGATGGCAGAACTGCCAGGGAGATTTCCCACCCCCAAATTCCCTTCCCTCCCTTTGGAAGGGTTCACCTCTGCATCTTCAGACCTGCTGCATCTCTAGGTTTGCTACAGCCTTTGGATATTTTTTGCTTTTCTGGGTTTTTCAGCATCCAAGAGCCCCTCCTGGAAACCAGAATCTGCAGATCCTTTCCATCTTGCAAATGTTTTTGCTGCATATCCAGTCTATGGACAGGGAGCTCTCCATTTTCCTCATGAAGATGGGACTGCACTTTTTCCCTGACCCTTTTAGTCCAGAGAAGGAGGGACAAAAGAGAGGGACATGTAAGCCAAGGGAGCCCAAGCACTTCAGATGAATTCTTGGCATGAGTTTCAGCACATCTCCCTGTCTCAGTTTCCCCGTTTCTCTATAAAATCCTCAAAAGGCAGTGCAGGTAGAGAAAAACCTCACAGGGCTGGGATCAGCTCAGGGGGAGAAAGGAGGTTCCGAAGCTTACAGCTCTCAAACCAGACCCTGAACATTTTCCTCTGCCTGCCCACCCTGCCATGGCTCAGATATTTCCTCCATCCCCACTAAAACTTCATGATACCCATCCATGCTGTGCCTGCAGCAGGCAGAGATTTGCACTCCTGAGTGGTTTTGGGAGGCTGAGCCCAAGTTTGTGCCACAAGGCAATCCCACCCCAGAGAGCAGCTCCATCACTGCCTGGCTGGGAATGGGAGCAGTGTCTGAGCAGGAGAGAGATGTTGCCTGCACATATCCAAGTCTGAGCATCTCCCTGTGTGGAGAAAGGTGAAATTCCACCCTGGCTCTGCTGGCCCTGATCCAGGAGCTGCATTAGCAGGGTTCTGTCGGGTCAGAATCAGACTCAAAGCCAGTTACTGCTGTTGCAGAAGTGTCTCAGCCACTCAAAGTGCTGCAAGTGAGGATGATTCCCTGCCCTGGAGCCTGGGCAGGGGCAGCAGCAGCTGAGCTCAGGACTGTGCCATGCTGGGACACTGCAGCACTGTCCCCTTGCAGGTGACAACAGCCTGGCCTTGCATTTCCACCATTCCCAGCTGGATTTTACCTGTGGGCCTGCAGGTCCTGCCGGGCTGGGTGCCACAGCTCTGCCCACACCAGCCCCAGACAAGGGCTATGGGGAAGATGAAACAGGAAAGCCTTATAAATACGACTGTCTGGCAAAATATTTTGAGAATATGGAAACTATAAATGAGATTGAAATGAAAGCAAGCTTTGAGATTAGTTACTGAACAACTGGAAAACAATGGTGTGGCCAGACTGAAGATAATCTCAACACCCTCTGCTTGCAGACAGGCCCAAGGGTCAGAGCAGACCCTGCCAGCTTGGCAGAAGGGGCCCAAAGAGGAGTTTTTAGGGTTTAAAATGTAACACACTATGATAATGTAATGATTCTTACAGGCTGTATGTAAATGCTATAGGATTTGTATATTGTACTAGATTGGTTAGTGAGAATTAAAATATTCAACACAGAAGAAGATTTATTGTATTGGAACGGGAAACTCTCTCTCTCTCTTACCCTTTTACTCTCTTACCTTTTTTACTCCCATACCCTCTCACCCTCTCATCCTCTCTCCCCCTCTCTTCTTTCAGTCCTGCTCTGAGCTGTGGCTGCAGCTCCCAGCAGGGCCCTGCACCCAGGCCCTTTGCAATAAACCCCAAATTCCTGACCTGGCTGCAGAGATCTCTGGTCTCCATCCATCCCCACCATCCTCCTACAAAGGGGCAGCAAAGGCTCTGGGACCCAGCAATTCCTGCCTGAGCAACAAGCTCTGTGCTGCTCACTGCATCTTCTGCCAGCCCATTTTCTCTCCCTGGGCTCCTTCCAGCTGGGCCCAGGGATGCAGCCAGCACATCCAACCTGCCTGGGATGGATGCAGCCCTGCCTTCTCCTCCCTTTGCATGTCCCAGGGGGTCTCCTCTGCCTGTCCTGCTGTGTTTCTGTCCTCCTGAAGGTCCTGGGAATGTTCAGCTCTCAGTGAGATGTGTGCTGTACCTTTACAAGCTGGAGTGGAAGTGCTTGAAGTGCTCTCAAAGGGAAGAGCTGGCACCTCCGGCACTGGGAACACAGAGCTACAGCCACTCCTGAGTGCTAAGGAGGCTTCCTAGGTTATTTAAGAGGGGTCCTGCAGAAGAAAAGGATCTTCTCACAGCTTTGTTGCCACAGTGAAAGCCTAAAGCAAGTGAAGGAAATCGATTCTGCCAAGGTGGAGTGGAAGTAAGAGAGAGAAATGACAGTAATCTCAATGGGACCACTAAAAATCCCCTGGAGCTCTTCAGCAAAGCAGAGATTAGCAGGAGGATTTGCAGCCATGCTGGAGGCTGGGGCTCAGATCTGCTGCTGAGGTTTTGCATGGGCTTGGGTGAACAGCTTCATCTCATCCCACCCTGTTTCCCTGTCTGGGAAGGAGGGACAGTCTTGATTGCTCAGAAAAAAAAATAAAAATCTGCATTTAGTGGTGGTTGTGAGGCCCTTGGAGACCTCCCAAAGCAGGGAGAGGCCATGGGGAGGCAGAGTGGGGCACAATGGGGTGGTGGGGAACCATGAATGTGATCCGTGTTGCTTCCTGCATCAAACTCTTCCCTCAGATCCTTTCATCAGCCTCAGTTAATTGCTCATTTGATGGCTCTGGGATCTGCAGGAGCTTCTGGCCACCCCAGCCCCCTGAGACACCAATCCCCACCAAAACCAGCCTCATGCCATGCACCAAAACCAACAGATTCCCTCTGAGCCAGGGATTTTTATAAGGCAGCGAGAGCGGGACCACACAGGGCACATGAGATGAGGCTTTGTGAAACTGCACCGTGGAGAGATGGCCAAGGGGTGCCAAGGTGAATCCTTCCCTGCCTCGGGGCCCCAGGGCACCTCCCTTCACTCCACAGAGATGGAAATGAGCCTTCCCCATCCTGGAGCCCTGGCAGGGACTGGGCTGTGCTGGGCACTGGCACCAAGAGGCACTGAGCTTTCCCAAGCCCTCCTAACACAAATCAAACACAGGGATTTGAACTGGCCAGCAAAGATGGACCCAAAGCAATCCCACAGGGAGGATATTTTTATAAGCCAGGGCTATAAGAGAAAGGGCAGGAAACCTGACCCACCACAAATCACTCTGCTGTCACTTGCTGTAATCTAGAAATGCTCTATTAAAAACAGGAGCAGCCCCAGCTGCAGGCAGGGACACAGAAAGAGAGGAGGGCAGCTCAGGCTGGGATCTGCTGCCAGGGAGGTGAAATCTCTGGGGCTGGAAGGGCTGCTCTGCTCTCCTGTGGTTCATGGAGCTGCCCATGGCATCTGTCACCTGCAGCCAGCACATGAAGGTGACACATGGAGGGACACATCTCCCTAATGGCTGGCAGGGCTCTGTCACTAAAGGGCTCAGACACAGCTCCATGTTCCCAGTTTCTCCCCAAAAATGCCCTCCTTGCGCAGGGCAGGGCTCTGAGTGCTCAACGGATTTTTCCTGGTGCCAATGGGATTGGGAATTTTCCTCCTCTGCCCTCAGCCGTGCCCATGGAGCTGTGAGACCCTGTGGCCACCACTGCAGCAAAAAACATCACCTGAAAAATGAGCTTCTGGGGCAACAGCAGCACTTTGCCAATTCAGCACAAACTGAGGCAATAATTACCAGGGCAGCAAAAATAATCCAGGGGTATTGAAGCACTTGAGGGCTTCCAAAAGTTGTTTTTTTTCCTTGGGAGATGCAGATTCCCATTCACTTTGAGGTTTTCCAGGTGAGATCTTTGAGAGCATTGTAACATTTTCCATTTGAGCATTTTCCATTTCAATGTTTTCCATGTCCAAGCCCAGCTGCTCTGATCACAGGGCATGGAGCAGCTCCAGAAGCCCCTGAGAGAGGAGTGGGAGTCTCCTCCCTCCCTCGCTCCCTCCTTCCCTGGCTCCATCAGGGTTTCACAACCACAAAACCTATTTTCTCACGTCTCTCTCCATTGACAAAACCAAATGTCCTGGACCACCTTCAGCTCCAAGCACTGGACAAAGGATCTGGTGATGCCAGGGCTGCCCTGGACATGGGAGAGCCTGGAGCAGAGTGTGTGAGGTGCCCCCACCCCAGGGCCCTGCTGCTCCCTCCTCTGAGGCCAGTGCACACCAGCTTGTTCAAACAAAGCCCATCTGTACAGATTAATTACCAGATGATGTTTGCTCTGCTGCAGGAGCTGATTGGCTGGGGGAAGTTTAAACAGGATGGAGAAGGGAGAAGGGAGCACGGTGTCCTAGAGATGGAACACAGCCCTGGGTCCCACCCAACGGCAGCACCCATGAACCCTGCACACTGTGAGCACCTCTCTGGCACAGACACAGAGGGTGGCACCCCCAGAGAGCCACCAGCCCCAGGACAGCCTGCCCTGCAAGGTACAGGGACACAGAATGACCTGTCCGTACACCGAGAACAAAATCCCTGTCAGTGTCCAAATGTCCAGGGAATCCTGTCAGAGACATCCCAGAAACAGCCCCAGGAACACCCATGGAAAAGGCTGTGGTGAGATGGGGGAGGACACAGCAAGGAAATCCCTTTGCAGAAACAATTCCTACAAAAACAGACTCCTGCTCTGGCCTGGCTGCCCAGCTGGGGAGAAAAGCCCAGCTTGGGGCTGGAGCACATTGCTGCACCCCAGCTACATCAGGAAACCACCCTGAGTCCCTTCAAGCACTGAGGTGACCCCCAGGCCACCCCATCCACTCTTCCCTTCACTGCTGGGGCAGATGAGGAGCCCAGGCCTGGAGAAAAACCCCAGATTTCCTCCTAATGCTTCCCAGTTCCACAGGAGATGGCTGATTCATCCCCTGAGCCTCTAGAACACTTCCAGCAGAGGTGGACTGCTGTAGATCACTGCTTTGAACCTCCCAATGACCCTTCCTGGCAATCAAGGAGCCTTCTGGACCTCAGTGGGAGGTGAAACAAGGCTGGAGCAGCTGCATAGGGCCACCCATCCCATCCCATCCCATCCCATCCCATCCCATCCCATCCCATCCCATCCCATCCCATCCCAGACTCACACTCAGCTCCTGAGATGGCTCCTGGAGCTCTCCTCTTGCTCCTACCACCCCAGCACTGGTGTAGGAAGGTCTCACCTCTTTGGAGCCAGCCCTCACTGCCCTGTTCTGCTGCTGGAGCCCAGAGGAGACCTCCACACCTCCATTCCTGCCATGGGGAGGCTGAGGAGCCTCAGCAGCTCAGAGAGGACGCTGCCCACGGATGGAGCCAGAGCAGGGAAAGGGCTGGGGAAGGAGGAGAACCTCCCTTCAAGCTTGCTCAACCACTGGTTAGTGGCTCCACAGGAAACACCTTGCCATGCTCACCTGGACAGACATGTTCCCAGTGAGGCAGGGCAGGGAGGGACAGGAGGCTGCAGATCCACCCCTTGGCACATGCAACCTCCTCTTGGCCACAGCTGTGAGGAGGGAGAGGAGAGGAGGCTGCCAGCAAGGCCTTTGTGCAGGATGGGGTCTGCTGGGGCCATTCCTGAAGGCAAAATGGCTTTGTCATCCAGGACTACCCCAGCCTGGGCTTGCCCCAGTGTAGCTCTGGTGTTCTAATACACCTTTGTGCTCCTCAGTTTGATTTTAGACTGAAGCTCTGAGGTCACACGTGAGGTTTTTTTGGAGAAATGCTTCTCCCTACCCATTCCTGAGCTGCTCCAGGACCAGGATCTGCAGGTTCACAGCATGCTCCAAGTCCAGGCTATGGCTGGTTAAAACCAACAGCGCTGAAAATGGGTGGACTGTGAATGTGTCCAAGGCCAGGTTGGACAGGGTTTGGAGCAACCTGGGACACTGGAAGGTGGCCCTGCCCATGGCAGGGATGGGAATGAGATTATCTTTGGGATCCCCTCCAGCCCAAACCATTCTGTGGTTAATTCATTCATTCCTCTAAAGTTTGCTTGGCCTTTAGGGTGTGGACAAATCCTGGAGGTCTTGGGAAGCAGAGAGAAGTGTTGGGAAGGACCCCAGGCTTCACCATAAGCCCATCTGGACACCTCAGCACTAGAGAACCTCCCAGGAGAGCTGGCTGAAGGCATCACAAAGGACTGGGGACAGCAGAAACCTGCAGCAGGAGGTTGGGACAGCATTGTACCCAAACAGGTCCTGCCTACTTTGTGGAGAACAACCCAAACCCGCCTGTTAGAGTCATGGCAGAGCTGCTGGATGATGAGGAGCAGCCACCCAGGCCTGTCCCAGCATGGAGCTCCTCCATGGCCACCTTCTGCTGCCAGAGGTGGCCATGGACACTCTCATGGACAGGGGCTGGGTGTGCCTGCCCTGCTCCAGGGCTCTGCCATGGACCCCCAGGAGCACAGAGCATGGCAGAAGGCTCCATTCTCTGCCAGGAGAAGGTTACTCAGAGTAAAAGCATGAGCTCATGTGTCATCCAAACAATCCCTGTGTCCTCCTCCCACCACAGAGCCGGGCGGGATCCCCAGTGCTCACCACAGCCACGCCAGCCTTTCCCATCACACCCTCCAAGGATGCTCCACCACGTCCCTCAGAGCCTGCTGCAGGAGAGGAGCCCCACATGGACGTGCCAGGGGCCACCACAGCCCCCAGGGATGGCTCTGCCAGCTGGCACCACCCTCACCTGGTGACATGGCACTCGCCACCCCTTCCCTGCTGTGCCCTGCTGGTGACAGAGGCTCAGAGCAGAGCAGCACAGCTCCACTGGCACCAGGGACACAGAGTCTCTGCCCATGACGAGGGGGTGGGACTAGATGATCTCAAGGTCCTTCCAACCCAAACCATTCCATGATTCTGTGACTCAAAGCCATTTTCCAAAGGCTGGTCTCGCCCTGCCAGGTAATCTCCATGCTCAGACCCCTCTTCAGATGCTGTTTCCAAAGGGCCACATCATCAGCCTTCCCACACCTCCATGAGGCCCCATGCCTGCTCTGGTGCAGAGCCCTGGCTGCTCCAGGCTCAGGAAGGCTGAGACATTAAATGGGAAAACACTGATTTTTCAAGGGACTGCACCAACACAGGTGAAGCAAAGCCCAGCTTGGGAAAGCTGAAGTGTCCAAAGACAGGCTGGATGCAGTTTGGAGCAATGTGGCCCAGTGGAAGTTGTCTCAAGGTTGGATCTGAATGATCTTGAAGGTCCCTTCCAACCCAAACCATTCTGGGATGCTCTGACCCAAGGAGATTGGGTGCATTAAACCACAGGGCTGTACCCTGCAGACAGCAAGGAGGTAAATTTGAGAGGAAAGCAAGCCAGGAAGAATTTCTTTCCAGCCACACACGAGAAGAACCAGGTGAAGCTCAGGATGAAGCATCACCTGCTGAGTGGCTCTGCAGGATGTCACCAGTTTTCACAGCCCTGATCAAATGGAGATCTCTGGTTTGTAAACACACAAGGATGTCTGGTGAAATCAAAGGGCTGTGGGCCCAGGGTGAAACACTCCCATAGCCATGAGTCAATCCATAGCGTTGCTGTGGACAGGAAGCTGGTGAGTCACGGGTCACAGCCAGGCTGGAGGTGACCACCCAGAGCATCCCTGTTATTTACAGCCACGAACCACACTGATGTGGGCAGAGAGACCCCCACCACTGCCCCAGGCAGGGACAATGGGATGCATTCCTAGCATGTCACCTCCTGGCCCCATCTCCTGCATCCCCAGCCTGGATTCCCAACCCAGGGCTGGTTCTGGTGTGCTGGGTGTGCCTCCTTCACCCAGCTAACATCTCCATCCAACAGCCAGCCTCTGCTAAAGCCATCACTGCTTATTGATGGTGAATAAATACACAACTTCCCAAGCCTCTCCCTCCATGGGCACCACTCTTGGAAAGAAACACATGGAATAATGTCGCAGACATCTTTTATGAAAAATTCTTTCTTTAGGATTTTTTCCTCCTGAGAAGCTGAGAAGCTTCCAGAACAAAATGTAAACATTGATTATCTGCTGCTGTAGAATGCAACAGGCAGAACTTTGATTGGCCCATGTTAAATGTTTGTAATTAATGGCCAATCACATCCCAGCTAGCTCGGACAGAAAGCTGAGCCACAAACCTTTGTTATCATTCTTTGTTATTCTATTCTTAGCTAGCCTTCTGATGGAACCTTTTCTTCTATTCCTTTAACATAGTTTTAATGTAATACATATAATAAAATAATAAGTCAAGCCTTCTGGAACATAAAGTCAGATCTTTGTCTCTTCCTTCATCCTAAGACCCCTGTGAACACGGTCACAGAAGAACAAATAGAGTTTGCAGGGGGATTTCTTACAGAAGATTTGCAGATAATTTATCTGCAAATCAAGTGGCACCAAGGAGATGCCGGAACTCTTGGATGAAGCCTTTCTTCCACCTTGAAGGTTTGGCTTTGCCAGCCAGACCCCACCTGGATGGCTCAGGACTTTCCTCCCGTCTCCAGAGCCAGCCTTCATCCTCAGCCTCATCCTCCAGCCCCATCTGCAGCCTCCTTGGAGACATTTGGGCCGTGCCTCAGCAGCGGGGCCGGAGCAGCTGCGAGCACAGCATGCAGGGCTGGGGCCAGCAGCAGAGCTTGCCAAGAGATCCGAGGCAGGGCTGCTGCTGGGGAGCTGCCCTTTGCTTCGTGCCTCCCTTCCGACTGCCTGGCGAGCTCAGCCAAACACCATTAAAGGTTTATCCACACGCTGATCGACTTATCTGCCTCCAGAGCCGGAGCCAGAGCGGTCTCCAAGGGGAGAGGTGGTGGATGTGGCACCATCTTCCAAAGCAACAGAGGATGAGCAGGTGCTCCGAGAGATCAGCCAGGACACTCTGGGAAGAAGTGGTGATGCCTTCAAAGTGGAGAACGGGTTGATAAGGGGGGAATGGGGAGAGACATTTCAGCTCCTACTGGGTAATTATCACCCGTGGAAAGCTGAGGAGTTAGCTGGTGGGAGGGAAATTACAACCTATCATAAAACCAATCTCTCCCAAATCCAGTCCCTTCAGCGCTCAGGAGTGTTTGGTCTGGTTCCAAGGCTTCTGGAGGAGTTTGAGAGGTCCCTCGACAGAGCTGCAGCCCTCTGCAAGGCAGACACCACATCCCTTTTGTTCGGAGGAGCGCGGAAACGGGAACGCGTCAGGTGAGGGGCTGCAGGAAAACAAACGGCTCCATTCAGGAGAACCAGTGCTGGGGAGAGGAGAAAGGGACTTAATTACAGTGAGTCCCTTTACAGCAAAACTGCCAGGTGCTAAAAGACTTTTTAATTTAGCAGAGAAAGGCAGATCAACGCCAAGCATCTGGAAGCCGAAGACTGAGAAAACTCAATTAAAAATCAGGCAATGCTGCGAGTGGAGCAGGCCATGAAGTGATGGATTATTCATTCCACGATGTCTTCAACACAAGAGAGGGCCAGAACGATCGATCCTTCCAGCACTTCCACACTGTTGGTTGATGATGAACACTCCATCCCAACTTTTGGGAGAGCCAGGCCCTGACTTGGCAAACTGCAAAGTTCCCATGGATGATGGAGGACAATCCACCAGCCCTACTAGGTGAGTTGTTTTATGCTTGGAGGCATTAATAACCCAGAACTAGCAGCCAACTCCATGGAAACCAACTGGTAGTCAGTGACAAGTTCTCCTGTTGCTATAGGAACAGGGCCCAAACAAATAAAAATTACCTATAATTTCTCCTCCCCAAAGTTCTCCCACATTACATCTCCATAGCAACTAATTAGCTCATTATTGATCAGAACCAAACCAGTGGAGGTGAGAACCAAGCCAGTGGACCAGTGGAAGTGCCTGGCTGCCAGGGGCAGCTCCATCCTCTCTCGTGGTGAGATGAGATGGTTTATGCTGGGTTTGAGAGGAAAAGCTTGAGCAGAGGAGCTGGGGCTCTCAGGGCTGGATTCCTTCATGCCTTCCCCAGGATACCTCTGATACAAATATCACTTGCTCCCTTCTATTTCTAGCTGTCACCTTACACCTCAGGGTTTTATTCCTCGTTGCTCCTTTCCAGTCTCCCTCCGTCTCCTCCAGGCCCAGAGCTGCTCTGTTGGACACCTGCTTGTCTTGGCAATGTTCTCTCATCCTTCTGGCCAGGATAGCTGAGTCTCTTGGCTTGCTGCTACCTCTCCTGGACCAAGCCAGCACACTGCAGGCTCCTTGCAGGAGCCTCTCTTTCCTGATGTACACCCACAAATACAGCCCTGCATCCTCCTCTGGCAGTTCTGTCTTAGATCTCTTCTCTCTCCACCCTGGAAGTGTCCAAAGACAGACTGGATGCAGTTTGGAGCAATGTGGTCCTGTGGAAATTGTCCCAGGGCTGGAACTGAATGATCTGGAAGGTTCCCTCCAACCCAAACCATGCTGGGATTCTCTGGCCCAAGGAGATTGGGTGCATTAAACCCCAGACAGCAAGGAGGTAAATTAGCCACAGCTCGATGGGAAAAACTGCTGTAACACCCAAACCAAGGGGAACAGAGCTGTGCCAGGCCAGGGAGAGCCCAGGCAGAGCAGGAGCACCGAGCCTCTGCCCTGAGCCTGCAAACACAGAGCAAGGTGGTCTCATGCAGTGGCAGCCCCACATCACAGCACTACAGGGGTGGGGTTGGGTTGTGGACCAAGGACTGATCTCCTCCTCCCCTGGGCCCTGGGGTCAGCAGGAATGGGGCACAGGAATGGGGCACTGGAATGGGGCACAGGAATGGGGCACAGGAATGGGGCACTGGAATGGGGCACAGGAATGGGGCACTGGAATGGGGCACAGGAATGGGGCACTGGAATGGGGCACAGGAATGGGGCACAGGAATGGGGCACACATGTCCCTCCAGCATCTCAGGAGAGAGGTTGAGTCACGGTGGAGGATTTTGTTTCCGTCCCAGTTTGGGGGGAAATTCCTGCTGTCTCAGATTATCCAAGGCATTCCCTGCCATGCCCAAGCCCCTGGCAAGGACCAAGGGATGGAGGAGAGGCTGCTGCTTGCTCTGCCCCTCCTGTTTGGTACCCCCAAAATCACACCACGAACACCCCATGGAGCACTGGCTGGCAAAAGGGCACCTGGAGCAGGGGGCTCTGTAAGGAACATTCCCCCATCCCAGGGGCTGCACTTCCAGCTGAATTCATGCAAATCACACATGAATCTCTGCAATTAATTGCTGTCACCTGCCACCACACACGTGGCAGATGTGCAGAGAGCTGAGCACATCCCTGCACAGTCCAGGCAGGGCAGGGTGAGGCCAGGCTGGGTACCAGGAGTGCTGGGGGATGCTGCATTTGCTCCAACCTGCAGCAAGGTGGAAGGTTTTGCCAAGAAATTGCCTTTTTTTTAACCAAAATAAACACAACCTGCAGGGTTCAGCCCCCACTGGGACATTCAGTTAATTCATCCATCCCCAAAATGTGACTGACCCCAGAGTGGGCAGAGCCTGGCTGCTGTGTCACCTCCCTGGTGGCACATGAGGACCAAGTGGCATCACACCAGCCCCTGTCTCCCCTCCCTCCTCCACCAGCCCCATTTCCACCTCTCCATGGGAATCTGATTATCAGCAAGATCTCTGCCACCGTCAGATGTGATCAAAACCACAATTCAATTAAATGAGATTGGATTGAAAGCAGAGGGTTGGGAGGAGACAGGCACAAGCACCCAGAGTGGGATGGGATGCCCCAGGAAAGGAGGCTGGGATCTGTGGGATCTGCAGGATGGTCACCCCAGGTGAAGGAAAAGCCAGGATGCAGCTCTGACCCCGGGATGAACCCCATCCTTTGGGGGCAGGAGCCTTTGCCAAGTCACTCATCCTCCTCCTGAAGGATCCTGGAGAGAGTAAGGTGAGCCCAACCTCCTGAAGACGCTTTTAATTCTTTCTCATCTCCTGAAATCAAATAAAATACCAAATGAGAAACTTTGTCATCTGAACAAGAGAAGAGGGGGGAAAAAAAAAAACACCCAGCCTGGAGATGAAAGGGAATTGTAGATGGGTATTTCATCTCTTGCTCTTGTAGGGAACGTGAACATTAAAAAAAAGGGAGAAACAAACAAAAAATCCCAGACACGGTTAATGAGCTTTGCATTTAAATGTGCCACCAATGTCACTGCACAGACAGCTCCTCCAAGGCCCCACGTTCCTGCTCACCCCAGACAACGGGTCGGAGCAAACACTGGGTGAGATTAAATTCCACTGGTGTTTGGTAAATAAAACATGCATTTGGAGAAATCAGGGAAAAGTTTGTTAAATATTTTAGTACATCTGGTCTCCCCCCCCCCCGTACGCGGCCTTACAAAATGTTTTGCATATTTATTTTAGCATGCACTAGATTTATTTAAAAATAGCATCACCAGCACTGGAAACAGCCCACTTGCTTTTCATCTAGATCTTTGCATTGAATCAATGAATCCAAAATTAAACAAGGTTGGGTGAACTAAATCTATAAAAGGACTTATTTGCTGATCAATACAGGAATGGATGCCTGGGATCTCTTTGCTGGGTGAAATATGAGGACTTACGAGAGAGAAATTGCTTTTGTTATTATATTTTTTAAAAAATTCAGATTTAATCTCCCCACATAAAAAAATTATTTATCGGAGAGATGCTTGGTCCTAAATAATTCATGCTGGTTGTATAGTACCCAGAAGACAGAAGACTCCTGTCTTCCATTCCTAATGAGAGGGGAAAAACACCTCAAATACTTTTCTTGGATTCACTTTCATCACTGCAGGGAGATTAAATTCTACTTGGCTTCCAGAGGGTGTCCTGCCCCAGGGGAGCAGAGCCCCCCAGATCACAGAGAAACCACTACGTGCTCTGTATGGAAGGAGAAGAGCTTCAGACTCATCTGGAGGCCAAATTTTAGCTACCAGTAAGAGACACCTGGCTCAGGTGTTTAAGGTATGACTTTGGTGACCAAGGAGCCAGGACAAAGAAGGGTCTCCTGAGGAAGCCATCTCAATATAAATAATACAATTTTTAATATTATAAATAAATATATATATAATATTTATTTTTATATATATACATATACAGTCCATAATATAAATTCATATATATATATAATATATATTTATATATATATATATATATATATATATACAGTCCATAATATAAATTTATCCTCTCCAAAAGAGGGTGAAGCCACCCTGGGGCACGGAGCCCCCAATAAAGCAGAACTGGATGAAGAACAAAGTCAACCCAGGCCACCCCAGCTGAAGTATGTGGAAAACACAAGCTGTAACTGCAGTGGAAGTTTCCCCTGGCCAAAAACAGGAACAGAATTTGGGCTGAAGTGTGTGGATTTGCAGAAAAACAAACCCCCCCCCCCCAAAAAAAAAACACCAAAAAACCAAAAAAAAAAAACAAAAAACAAAAAAAAAATACACAAAAAGAAAAGAAAAAAAAAAGAAAAAAAGAAAAAAAAATAAACAAGAAAAAAGAAAAAAAGAAAAAAGGAAAAACAGAAGAAAAATATATCTTATTGGCCTTTTAGCCCATCTTGGGCACAAAATTTGGGGCTAGCTTTGGGAAGTGCCTTGCATGGCTGTCTGCTCAGCCAAGTCCTTTTCTCCTAAGCCTGCTGCAGGAATTGATCCACAAAGGGTTGTACCTGCTCTGCTCTGAATAAATCTGCATATCAGCCTCTTCCATGAATGAAAAATGCATGCACCAGTAAATCTGAGGTGAAATAGAAATAACACATCTCTTGTCAGCAGCCTTTTCCCTTTTTCCCCCTGCTTTTCTCTTCCACAAGTTTCATCAAGGAGAGACACATGAGCCGAGATAAAGCTGACACCACCAGCTCACCAATTGTTCCCGACGCTTCCCCGTTGCTGTGACGATGGAGAGCTGCAGGAACGCCCGGGTAAAATCCCCTCCCTGGGCTAATCCTGGGAGAAAACAGAGCGGGAAGGGAGGGTGAAGTCACCTCCCCGGGTGATCCTGGGAGAAAACACGAGGAGGCTGCGAGGCCATGGCAGGGAATGTCCCCAGGCTGTGGTGACACAGAGGTGTCCCACCTGAGAGGTGCCAGCCATGGATTCGGGTTCAATGGGCTTCCTCTGAATGAGAAATGAGAAACAGCTGCCCCTGGCCAGGCACATTGTGAATCCCAGGGACAAAACTCAATGAACAGCCCCAGTTTCACCTTCACCTTCATCCAGCTGCACCATCCAGCCCTTCCCCAGATCAGGAGCTGGCAACCCCCAAATGGGTTTGGGCTCGTTGCACTCAGGACATTTTCACCCTCACTGGAAGAGCTCCATGGTGGGAAGGTGCAGAGGGACCCAATGTTTGATCCCCACTCAGCTCAGATGATTTCAGCCCTCACTTCAGCAGGGCAAGGCTCCCAGCAGCCTTGAGCAGGTGGGACAGTGACAATGGCAGTGCCAATGTCCCCGTGCTGTCCCCTCCCTGTCCCTGCCTGGCCCACACTCGGGCTGGCAGCTTGCAGCACGCTGCAAAGAGGCAACAGCTGCTTCCCGCTGGCCCAGATCGAAGATTTTAATTAAGGAGAAGATTTTGGGGAATAAAGGGGAAGATCTCTCTCAGAGCTGTAATTAAAGCAGCTCAGGGTGGGGCAGGGTGATGACAAAGGACACGTCCTGCTGCTGCTGGGGCTCAGGGAGGGCAGAGCCCCCATCATTGCCCCCCTCCCCGAGGGGAAGCATCCCCCAAATGCAGCTCACAGAGGCTGCTCTGCACCCCAAAAACAACCTTCCAGTCTTGGCTGAGGTGCCCACCGGGCAATCTCCAGCCTGCAGCAAACCCGAATTCCTGTGGATCCCACTCTGAGTTATGGCAAAGGAGAGGGAGAGGCCGGAGGGTCCTCACAGCTGAAGGCCCTGACCCCTTGAGCTAAAAGGGGCCAGGTCAGAGCCCAGGAAAGATTTGGGAAGTGGGATGCAGTCAGAAGAATCCCCAGGTCACTTTTGGGCTGTTTGGAGAGGTTCTGAAAAGAGGCACGGCGTAAGTTTAAAAAAAACCCACAACCCCTATGGAAAACAGCGGGGTGAGAAGATTTCTCACTGCCTGAGGAATCCCGGTGCCACCCCTGCCCCTCGCACCAGCTCCTCCCCATCCCTCCTGCCTTACCCCAGGCTCCCAAAATTCCACCAACAATGCTGCCCACCCACTCCTATGGGTCCATGCCGTGCCCAGAGTGAGCCGAGCCAGCCCGGATCGATCCCCGGCAGCTGCTGGGTGTTTACAGAGCCACTGCGAGCCCTGAGCATCATCCCTGGGGCAGCACAGGAGCCGAGCACCTCCTGCCGCAGCCAGGGCTCCCCAATCCGTAGGCACATCCTGGAGGATGCTCAGGATCATCCATCCATCGGCTCCAGCTTGGAACAGGACCTGTTGCAGGAGTGATGCTCTGCAGAGCCCGAGCAGAGGGTCGGCATGACCTGGGAAACGCTAATTAATCGCTAATTAATTAACTGAGCGGAGCACTGGTGCTCAGAGCTGCCGCACACCACTCGTGGCAGCTTCGGACCCGAGCCGGAGCTTTTGTTGGAAACCTCGGGGTTTATTTATGAAATCCCAGCTTCAATCAGGAGTGTGTCCCTCCAGGAGAAACAAGCAGCCCTGAGCGGGGAATGACACTGAGGAAAACACAGCTGATATCAAGGTGGCAGCTTTTCTCATCGAGGTTTGTGCCTCCTGCTCCACCCGAGCTGCAAATCAGGTGCAAAATCCACCGAGGCTCCTCTCAGGCCCCTGCCTGTGTGCCTGCAGCTCTGGAGACGCACAGCCTGTTCCAGCTCCGCTTGGCATTTCCACAAAGGTTAACTCAGCGTGAGAGGGGCACAGCGGCCGCTCCGGGGCTGGAAAAGCTCCGGGAAACCCGCCGGGAACCAGGGCTCCCTGCGGGGCCGGTGACCCCCCCGGTCACCCCGGAGCGCTGCCGTCGAGCTTTGATATTTCCAGGCTTTGGCTGCTGAGGCTTCTCCTCCCACCCCCGCGCTCCCCCAGCAGCGCTCCCGCCTCGGAAAAATCAATAGAGATTCAAGCTGAGAGGGAAGGGTGGATGGAGGTTGGTGTTGCTGGGTGAGAGAGGAGTTTTCACCGTGGTTTGGGGCTCCAGCAGAAATCTCCCCGGCTTTCCAACACCCTGTTGGTGTTGGTCATGAGAAATCTCCTCATCTTTCCAGCACCCTGTTGGTGTTGGTCATGAGAAATCTCCCCGGCTTTCCTGCACCCTGTTGGTGTTGGTCATGAGAAATCTCCTCATCTTTCCAGCACTCCATTGGTGTTGGTCATGAGAAATCTCCCCGGCTTTCCTGCACCCTGTTGGTGTTGGTCATGTAGAATTCCCAGGGGATGGAGCAGCTGTGCATGGATGGGTGGCACAAGTCACTCCATAAATACACACGTCTGGAGCTGGATGGGTGGCACAACTTACTTCATAAACACACACACACTGGGCTGAATGGGCAAACCAGGCAGAAAGGGCTTGGAGATGCTTTGTCCAAGCCAGCAGTAAAAACAAAACGTAAAAACAAAACGTAAAAACAAAACATAAAAACAAACTTAGATCAACCAGAGATGATCAGTTATGAGGGGGGGAAAGGCAGGGCACCAACACACCTGGATGCCAGTGGTTCAACCAGAGTTTGAGCTCTCCTCACCTCAACACAAGCCACCTACACTTCTGTTTGGAGAGGAGAATTGGGAGACATCCTCAGCAGCTCCTCATGGGCAGCAAAGGCTTCTGTACCCAAGGCACCTCATTTAAACCCTTCCCTCCCAGCTGGGCTACACTGGTCCCTCTGGGTGCTGGCTGAAATCATTTTAGAGCCTCTGGCTGGGCCAGCAAAGGCTGATCCATATTCCTGAGGCCTCATTACTATTCTGCAGCTTCAGCTCATTAGTGCTTAGGTGCTACAAGAGCTTTGGAAGTTTCTGGGTGAGGCAGCTATTAGGGGAGGATTGAACACGTCTGGTACAAACCCCTGGCCTGGGTGAACTCGCTAATTTACACTATCGAGCGACAAGGTGCCCACAGGCCACCCGCACCAAAAAAAGCCACCCCTGTCCTAGATATGGGCTCAGCCACCACCTGAAAAAAAAAAAAAAGAGAAAAAAAAAAAGAAAGAAAAATTAAGCAAAATAAATAACCCTCAGCCCCAGAAAACTGGCTGCATCATCACACCCCCTGCTAATCCATTAGCCAGCCCTCCTCCGCACACGGCTCTTAGGAACAGCGTGAGCTCCAGCTCAGGAGCTCCTGGGGAGAACCACCACAGAATGGAAGCACAGAAGGGCTTGGGTTGGAAGGGACCTTAAAGATCACCCAGTTCCAACCCCCTGCCGTGAGCAGGGACACCCTGCACTACCCCAGGTTGCTCCAAGCCCCATGCCACCTGGCCTTGGACACTTCCAGGGATGCAGCAGCCACAGCTTCTCTGGGTAACCTGTGCCAGAGCCTCACCACCCTCAAAGCCAAGAATTTCTTGTGTTTAAAGCCTTTATTTTCCCCTATTCAGTTTGAACCCATTACTCCTTGTGCTACAGTTCCTGATGAACCACCCCTGCAAGGGGCCGGTATGACCAGTACAAACACCTGCACTGTACTGGGGGAGCACTTTGGGGTCTGCCCTTTTAGAGGGACTGCTTGTAAGGTTTTAGAAGGAAAGGCCTCGTAAGATGGCTCCAGCCTGGTCTTAGGCTAAGGAGGAGGGAGCTATGGGGAAGTGACTCAGCTGGAATAGGGGTACAGAGATGAGAGAGATGTGACAGATGTGCTGTGTGACTGTCACAAGTCCACATTACATCCACTTCATGGTGTCTGGTGGTTGGTTGACTTGGGCTTGTTGTGCCTTAAAACCACGTACCCATGTAAGCATGTTGTGCCTTAAAAACCCTGATAACTGTCTTAAGTGCTTAAAAAGGCTCGGTTTTTGGCATTGAAAAGCCCTCCTTCACACCTGCCTGGGATTTTTGGCAATGGAGAGCCCTCCTTCACACCTGCCTGGGGTTTCTGGCAATGGAGAGCTCCCCTTCACACCTGCCTGGGGTCCCTGCTTTGCTCATTATCACACCATGCTCCCAACACATGTTCTCAGCACAGGGCAGGGAGAGCTGTTGGCTCTTCATCTGAGGAGGACTGAGCTGCTACCACCCATGGTCCCCATGCCCCCTGCCTGTGCTGGAGGTGCTGAGTTTTCCCTTCTCAGCAGCAGGAGCTGTGTCCTTGTCACCCAGGTTTGGGCACTGCCTGTTCGCACCTCGTGACAGTCCCATGGGGGAGTCACCAGGCAGGAATAACCTCTTTTTGCCTCTCTTTGAGACAAATGGGGGGGAAAAAAACACCTTTTCTCCTAATAAGGGAGCTCAAAGTGATGAATTTTCCACTTCTCCTGAAGTTCTTTCCTCGGAGGCACTGATGCATTTTTAATGGTCTCCATGTAGCTATTAAGCTGGTAATTGGAACAGAGCAGACTCCAGCTCCCAGCAGGTCGGGTGTGTCCCCACACCACACAGATGGGTGTTCCTGGGGTCTCTGCTCTCCCCAGCACCGCTGATCCCCTCCTCGGCCCCATTTCCAGGCAAAGCATCGCCACCAAATCCCGGTGCTTGAAGGACGCAGTGACTCCGGCCTGATCCTGCCTGGCTGACAGGGAGAACACTTGGGAAGGGAAGGGAGCTGTTCCTTACTCGCAGTCCCCTCCAAACCTGCAGCTCCATCCCCTATGGGCACCACCGCCCGGACACCCCCTGCCGTAATCCCGGCCGAGGGAGGGATGGGAAGGGCTGAGAGGGGAGCTTGGGATGGAAACGGGGGCTACGCCGGGTCCTGCCGCCGGTGGGGGCTCATCCCTGCGGATCCAGGCTCGTCCCGCGGGGTCCCGGTGGATGCTCATCCTCGTGGATCCAGGCTCATCCCACTGTGTCCCGGTGAATGATCATTCCCGTGGCTCCAGGCTCATCCCGCGGGGTCCCGGTGGATGCTCATCCTCGTGGGTGGAGGCTCATCCCTGCGGATCCAGGCTCATCCCACTGTGTCCCGGTGAATGTTCATTCCCGTGGCTCCAGGCTCATCCCATGGGGTCCCGGTGGATGTTCATTCCCCTGGGTCCCGGCTCATCCCGCTCGGTCCCGCCGTGTCCCGGTGGATGTTCATTCCCGTGGCTCCAGGCTCATCCCACGGGGTCCCGGTGGATGTTCATTCCCGTGGCTCCAGGCTCATCCCACGGGGTCCCGGTGGATGTTCATTCCCGTGGCTCCAGGCTCATCCCACGGGGTCCCGGTGGATGTTCATTCCCCTGGGTCCCGGCTCATCCCGCTCGGTCCCGCCGGGTCCCGGCGCCGGGCGCTGCCTCCCCCTCGCGGCCGCGAGCAGCGCCGGCTGCCCCGGGACCCTCGACTCGAGGGGATCCCCGATCCATGGTGAGTATCCCCCTGCCCCAGAACCCCACAGCATCCCCCTGCCCCAGAACCCCACAGCATCCCCCTGCCCCAGAACCCCACAGCAGCCCCCTGCCCCAGAACCCCACAGCATCCCCCCGCCCCAGAACCCCACAGCCTCCCCCTCCTGCCCGGCCCCAGGGATGCTGAGTTGGAGTTCCCGTGTTCTGCAAGCCCTCCCCAGCCTCCTGCACCCCCAGGCCCAGGGAGCTGCTCCAGGGATCCCATCCCAAGGGTCACAGCTTGTACGATCCCCAAATTAGCAGCCGCATCACTCCACACTATAGGGAGAAAGCAGAATTCCCCTCCAAGCTGCTGCCCCAAACGCCCCCAGCCCTCAAACAGCAAGAGGAGACAAGAATCAGGTTTGAGGGTGAATTTTATTGGAAATAAGGATGGGGGTTGAGGGGTACAGACCATTCCCAAAAATACAAGGGGAGAGGGGCTTTCCATGTGAGTCAAAATCCTCGCCCACCTTAAAGCCAAGCTGGTTCTCCCCAGGAACTGCCACTGCAGAGGGAATGAGGTGGGACAGGGGAGCAGGGAGGTGGAAAGGACACGGGATTTGGACAGGTAAACCTGTGTAGAATGAAGCAGAGGAGATGGCACAGGGAGGTGTGGTGTGTTGGCCTCCTCAGCAAAGCCTCAGCTCATCCACATGGGCCCAAGCCCACCCCAGAGCCATCTCCCTGTTTGAATGGGCAGATGCTCCCTTATCCCAAAATACAGAAATCAGGACTCTCTCCGGGAGGAGAAATGCAGAAAAAAAAATAAAAAGCATGCAAAAAAAATTTTTACAAGAATGAACACCATTCCCCAAAGCACCAAAAAAGGGTGAGCTAAAGGAAGGGGAAAGGAATTTAAACAGAGAAGGGAGAAATCCCAAAAGCTCAACTCAAAACAAAAATAATCCAAAGTAACCAACTATGAAAAAAAATTACAGTTGTACATCTCAGCAGCAAAGCTGTCAAACCAAGCAGGTACAGGTGAGTGTCGGGTGGTTTGCAGAGCAGGATGAGGAGGAGGGAGACATGGAGAACATCAATCACGTCCTTATTTTCCATCCAGAGGTGGGCTGGGGGGTCAGGGTTGAACCAAAGCCGAACAGGGTTTGTGCAGCTCCACCTGGGCTGGGTTCCTCAGGGTTTGTGGACTCAGGGAGGGAGATCAGAGGGATGGCACAGGAAAAGCCTTGGCTGTGTGATGCATCAAGGGCTGAAAACCATTTTCCCCAGAGCAGCTTTCCCAGGTGGGGACAGATGGTGTGGAGCACCCCAGCTCCCAGCCCAGCACTGCATCAAACCCTGGACTGCAGGAGGGGGGATAATGAATTTAAGGGAACATCATTCTTCATTGAGGGGCACCCTGAACACTGGGAATTCACCCTGAAATCCAGACCTCCAGGGCATGAATTTCAGGAATAAGATTTTTAAAAGATTCAGTTAAAAAATAGATGCATTTCTTTAAAAAAGAAAGAAGAAAAGTAATCTTAGGCCAGAGTGTTTTCTAGTGACCCCTTCCCCACCTGCCCAAATTTAGCCAGAAAAATTGTTATGATGCCAGATCTGCTGGCCACATAGACATCCACACATTCATCATTGATTTAAAAATATATAATATATATAGAGCACACATACACACACACAAATATATATTAGAAAAGAAAAAAAATCCTTCAGAAAAACTCAATTATTAAAAAAAAAAAAAAAGAAAAAAATAAACAAAACCAAATTCCACAGCCGGTGCGTTTATCCGTGATCATGTACAGTAGAAGCCAGAAACCCCTCCTGCTCCCCTGGCTCCCCTGGCTGGGAGCTGGGGGAAACACATCAGGTTTTCACAGTGGATTTGTCAGCAGAGAGAGAACTGCTCCTCCCTCCTCCCACACAGAAAGGGCTTTAATTTATAGCGAGTTAATCAAACCTAGGAAACACAAAGTTACAAAGTCCATCATATATAGACATCAAATGTACAACAGCCACGGGCCAGTCCCCGGGCTTTGGCTCTCGCTGGCACCCGCAGGGGTTGGGGACACTTTGGGACACCAGGGGTGTGAGTTCAGCCTCTGGAACGGTGTCACAGTGCGAGGTCTGACAGCAGCTCCAGGCTGGACAGCAGATAGAGCAGAGACTTCTCAGGAGCCAGGCAGGGTGGGATGGAGGCAGCCAGGGCTGAGGAAGGCGATGCCCAGGGCAGGGATGTGACCTCTCCCAGCCCACAGGGAGGACAGGCAGCTGCTGTGTCTGCATCCCCTTGTGCCCACCAGGGAAGGGATGGATGCTGGGTGAAGCCCCATGCAGCTCATGGAAAAATGCCTTTTTCTCCCTCTCCTCAAGAGAGCAGCATTGACTGAGGGAGAGGGATGCCCGAGCCGGTGCTGCCTCAAAGGGTCCTTAAGGTGTTGAGCCAGACATTAAAACATTCAAACATTCCTCTGGTGTGAGCAGCAGCCCAGGGAGCTCCACGAGCCCCTAAAGCTGTATGAGCTCCTGGGGGCACAGAGAGAAGGCAAGTGAGACCAGACTCCAGGGAAGGGGCTTGGGCAGGCAGGAGAGGAGTGGGAGAAGCACAGCAGCTCTGGTTCTCTCTGTCCTCCCCTGACAGCAAAGAAACACAACCCCCTGTGCTGTGCTGTGGGTACTGGGGAGGGGAGGTGGCCCCTGGCACCCTCTGCTCCTCTCAGGGACCTCCTGAGCCTTCGGAGTCCTTGGCTTGGCTGGGAAGGTGCTGGCTTCAAAAGGCTCCTCCTGGGGGATTTATTTTCCTCAGGGCAAAGAGAAAAAGAGATTTTGATGGGGCCAGAGATGCCCCCAGGGCGGGGAGGTGGATCTGTGATTTGTGCAAAGCACCCTGAACTGGAGTCCTCGCTCGCTCTCCTGCGGGAAGCCGGGATGGAGGGACTGCAGGGAGCTGGGGGCTGGCAGTTAGGAGTCTTCCCCGAGGATCTCTGTCACAAAGGAGGCCATGTCAGTCTCTTTGGTGTCGTGCAAGGTGAAGAAAGGGTGTTCCTGCCAAGGAGATCAAAGAAAACGTCAGCTGACACCACAGACCCCAGGGGATGTCACACAGCTTCAGGCGGATTCCACTCTCCTCCCCAGACTCCCCCAGACACCATTCTTCAGCTAAGACATGAAT
This sequence comes from Ammospiza caudacuta, assembly GCF_027887145.1. Taxonomy (NCBI): domain Eukaryota; kingdom Metazoa; phylum Chordata; class Aves; order Passeriformes; family Passerellidae; genus Ammospiza; species Ammospiza caudacuta. The sequence goes on from NC_080609.1 coordinate 14,694,841, forward strand.
TCTGGCATTTCTCAGTTCAGCCCCAGCAGGACACCCCACCTTGGCAGCTGTAGTGCCATCCTTCCAGGTCTAAACTCTCCCAGAGCAGACAGGACAGATGGAGAAAACACCTGGAAACCCTGACCTTAACACCCGTGAAATCAACACACCCTTCCACACCCCTGACACACTACACACATCCTGCTCCATGCCTGAGAAATCACCCATGTGTTTGTCCCATTTCTCTGCTGGACCACTGAGTTGAGTTTCAAAACTGGGAATAAAGACCAGCAGAAGCAGCTCTGCACTCACCATAAGTTCTAAATAGTTCATTCGCTCAGCTGGGTTCTTCCTTAGGCTGGAAGGAAAAAACAAAGGCACAGAAAGGCTGTAGGATCTTTTGCTGAACATGGTTTGTCATAGGGGATCTCCCTTTCCCATGGGCTGCACCCATCCCTCTCCCTCCTTGCCTGAGCAGGTTTGAACCACCAGCAAAGCAGCCAGGCAGGTAACTGGGGAACGACAACTCAGTGTTTTGCCACAAAAAGCACAAGCCAAGCTGCTCTGCAGTCTGCCCCACACATAGAACAACTGGGAAGGGGAGGATATGGTTTCCCAGCACCTGCAGGGGGAGCTTGCCCTTGCCCGGCAGCTCCAGGGAGCAGGGGACACCCTGAGGGAGCAGCATCCCACAGAACCACAAAGCAGCTTTCACCCAGAGGCTGCCAGGGGGTGCTTCTGGTTTCGCTGCCACTTTGCCAGAAAACACCAACACTTCAGCAGCAGCGACAGGAAAAGGGGAAGAGAAACCTCTGCACCTTCCAGCCAGGCTGGGTGAGTCAGGCTGAGAGCAAAACCAGTTTGGGCAGCGCTTCCTGCCATGCTGAGCACCAGGTACAGTGAGGAGGGCAGAAATGGGCTAATAAAGGACAGCCAAGCCAGCCCCACACTCCACTGCAACCCCCACAAATCAGGGCTGCCCCTCAGGCAACCTGGGAGAGCCAGCAGTCCCTGCTGGAGCCTCACCACTGTGCTGTGAAGTCCACGAACTCCTTAGAGAAGCGTTCAGGGGGCAGCTGGGGCGAGGGCTCCTCCACCACCTGCTTGAGCTGCTGGAAGGGCGTCCCCCAGGACTCGTACGGGAAGCGGAGAATGGCCAGCTCGATCTGGGGGCGAGGCAGGGACACGTGAGAAACACACCAGGAACAACCCCAGGATGCCCAGACAGCTCAAATCCAAAGGAAAACCCTCTTTCCTCAATGTGAGACACACACCAGGCACAACCCCATGATGCTCAGATTCAAAGGAAAACCCTCTTTCCTCAATGTGAGACACACACCAGGTACAGCCCCACCATGCACAGATTCAAAGGAAAACTCTCTTTCCTTACAAACCATTTTCAATTTGAGTCATACCACCTTTTTTTTTTTTCTTATCTTTTTTTTTAAATACAAAGACCCAGAGGCCAAAAGTACTTCCTTTTGAGGTTGGTTCAGCATATTAATGCATTTACAGGAAGTCACAAAAGATATGTAAAATGGGATTATTTAAAAAGATAATAATAAGAGCACACAGCTTCTGCACTGGTTTCCAAAGTGCTCTGCTGGCCCTAAGGCAGCCCAAGGCTGGCACTGCATGAGCTAAACACACAAAAAATCCACAAACCCAAGAAAAATTAAGTGCTAGAACATAATTTTACCAAAACCACCTCAATTACTGGGTTCTTCCTACAAGTCACCTCTGCTCTATCCCTCATTTAAGCAGGAAAAAGTCTGTCACAGCTCTTGGGTAGTGTCCTCATGCCAAGGATCAGGTCCTGTCTCAGAATGGGCAACAGAACCTTGAGACCTGCCTGGCAGGCTGTGATGGGATGGGAGGAATAACAAACCTGAAAGGACAGAGCCCAGTGTCCCTCCCTGCCTCTGGGTCGGGTCAGGGGAACTCAGTTCCTGCTGCTCCAAAACTGAATGAAGCCACCAGCCCAGGAAGGCCTGGAACAGCCCTGCAACTCAATGGCCCACAAACTGTCTGGTCTGAAATCAATCCAAGTCCTTCATAAAGAAAATAAACCTAAAAAACCCCAGGAAGCCAGCCCAGGAGGAAGACACAAGGAGGAACCAAACGCTCAGGGGCTCCATTCAGCTGCAGGCTGGCCAGCTTCCAGCAAGGTGTCCTCTCCCTTCCAGCTTTGGAAAGGTTTGGATATTCCATCACTCAGAGGCTCCCATCCCACAGCTTCCTGCAGCTCAGATGACATTCCTGATGACATTTCCAGCCAGCCAGACCAGCTCTGCACTGGCATGGGGACACCAGGGAGAGCAGCTTGAGTTTGGCTTGAGTTTGGATGAGACCACGCTGGAATATTTGCCAAGACACAGCATGCACAAACATAGGGATGCAGCCCCCAAAACAAAAGCCTAAGAGGGCACAGGAAAAGTTCCTGAAAATAATCTGCCCTCAGAGAGAGTCTCCTGGAAAGCAGGAGCTGTTTCCCAGGCAGCATCCCCTGGAGCCAGCAGCTGGGATTTCCTCTGTCCACTGGCGCCAGAGGATCTCAGCTGCTTTCTGCAAGGTCTGCTTCTTGCAGGAGGCAGATAAACCATCCCAAGCAGCTGCAGTTTTGGAACTGAAAGCATTTCCCCTTCCTGTTGGCTGCTGTGAGCTACCCCGCAGGCAGGATTTGCTGCAAACCACACACAGCAGCTCTCAGTGCAGCAGGACTGGGATCCCCTGACAGGCTCTGCTGACTTGGAGGGTGAAGCAGGAAGGCTGAGCCCCAACTGCAGCAAACCCTGCTCCACTGACCACCCCTCAGCCAGCAGGCAGGGAGCTGCTGGGCAATTAAAATCCAGACTCTTGGATACTCAGCATGGATAGTCATTGTCATCCTGGTATTGTCTGCTGGGAGCCTGAATTCCCTGGGTAATTAACCTCATTGTCCATGCTCAAATTGAGCCCTGCTTGATGGCACCCACCCAGCTGCCAGTGCTCCCAGCAGGGCACAGCCCCACCTGCCCAAACCCATCCCAACCCCAGGGCTGCAGGTCCAGATCCCAGCCCTTGGTGTTACCATTGTGATGCCAAGGCTCCAGACATCTGACTTCACGTTGTAGCCCTTCTGGTTCAGCTCAGGGTTTATTCTTTCTGGCTGTAACAGCAAAATGGGACATGTTACCACTCCTGATTTCCCAGTGCAAGCTCCACAGAGCACATCTCAGTCTCCAAAAGCCAGGCTGGGTGGATTTCCCTGGCTCATGCCCCCAGAGAGGCAGGGTCTGAGGTTGAATCCAGCTCTGATGAAAGCCACATCTTGCTCCACACAACTCTGCCTCTTTGCAGGGAAGTGGGACTTGCATGACCCCTCCCTCAGGAGCACACACTTCCCACATGAATGCCACAGATGGCAAAGGGAAATTCAGACTGACTTGAGGATGAAACTAAACAATCCTGCCAAGAAAAGCCTCAGCACTTTCTATCCAACAAGGAGCAGCGCCACAACCAGTTCTGTGTCCTTCTGCAGGTGGAAGGGGCAGAGGGAGAGTCACTGTGGGATTAACACAGAGCTGGGCTTACAGGGAGGCTCTGCTGAGTCCGGGAGAGCAGAGCACTCCTGAGTGGCTTTTATCTCAGGCTGGAGGTGGAACAGACTCATTCCTGAGCAGGGCTGAGGCTGCACAGGGGTTGCACTTACAGCCATGTAGGGTTTGCAGCCAGCATCCATGGTCTTGGCTACAGAGTCCACCAAGTAACCACTGATCCCAAAGTCACACATCTTCACGTGCCCCTCCTTGTTGATCAGCACGTTGGAAGGTTTCACGTCTAAGAGGAAATGCAAGAGGGAAAATTTGGGTGTTTGCAACGGTATTGAAGAGTCTGAGACAAAAATGGCAATTCCCTGAAGGCCTGGGAGGGACCAGGCAGGTCCCAACACAGGGGAAGGGGGACAAAGCCCCACCAGTCTTATTGCAATGAAAGTTATTCACAGGACAACCATGTCCTTAGGGAAAACAAGTCCCCTCTCCAACCAGGCCGGTCAAAAAGTTGAAATAAAATGTTGAGGAGTTTTTCCCCAGCTCTTTAGGAGAGATTTATGTGCCCAGCACAGCCTTAAAAGCACAGCTCTGCCAAATCTTCAGGAGAGTTTGTCTCATGCACATCCTGATCTGTCCACAGCTACACAAGGGACCTCACCAGGGTGGAGAGCAAGACCTGGGTGTTACAATTCCCATCTGGGATTTTGTAAGGTCTCCTCCAGCCCTCACTTTGCTAAAACTACCCAGCCAGGAGGATTTGGGGATTTTATCTCCAAGAGCTGCCTTCAAGGCACTTCTGTACTCCAAGAGGGACAGAGATGCTCATAAAAAATACAGGTGGTGAGGAATTCTGTTGTTACATCCAACCCTTCATCTGGAAAGGAGGAAGATAATCACACCCTGCAGAAAGGGAAGCATCTCAGGAACAAGCATCTAGATCTGCTCACCACGGTCAAGGAACAAGCATCTAGATCTGTCCACCACAGTCCTGAGCACCAGCAGATTCCACTTTAGGCATCCCACAGGGACATAGCACACCTGGAAAGGTGCCCTCCCCTAGCCTGGATCTCCAGCCACACTCCACTAACCCCATCCAGCACTTACCTCTGTGGATTACAGACAGTTTACTGTGCAGGTGCTCCAGAGCTCGTACAATCTGGGGATAAAAGAGTGGAAAAAGAGTGACCCATCAGTCACAGGCAGCAGCAGCCTCTCACTGCAAACACACCACAGCCCCCAGCAGGCTCAGGGGATGCACAAACCCATCTAAGGACCCAAGAGCCACTCACAGACACAGCCATTTTCCCCAAAATGTCTTCAGGGATGGTTTTCTTCTTCTCCAGTACTTTCTTGTAGAATTTATCTAGGGAAGTGTCCATGAGTTCCATGCAGATCCACACGTCGCCCTGCGGATGGAGAGAAAGCAGCTGAGAGGGAATTCCCTGGAAACTCAGGGGAGATAAAGGGCTGGAGATAAACACAGAGGGGTGTTTTGGGGACAGTTTGGTGCCTCCAGTGCAATCCCAGAGCCCCACCCAGCCCCAGGCACTCAGCAGGTCAGTACCTCACGGAACAGGGCTCCGTAGAAGGTGACTGTGTAGAAGCAGTCCACTGTCCTCATGGAGATGTCCAGGTCCATCAGCAACCTCTTCTGCTCCTGAGTGTTCACAGTGGCTCGAATCCTCTGAGACAAACATGAAACAACAAGAGTTTGGTGTAGGTGGGGTAACCAGATATCAGATATTCAAACAGTAGAAGATATTAGTAGATATTCAAACATTTGTTTTGGGTTGGCTAACTGGCCAACCTGCATGGTTAAAAGCAAGCAAAGCAAAAAGGCATGACTATAACTTTTGATTGAGCTCCTTGAATCCCCCAGCCTGACTCAGGACCTGCAGTCCTGGGGCCAGGGTGTTTTATCCTTCTTTTGCAGCCAGCAGCAGCCAGGAGGAGACGCCCAAATTGCCTCTGCCAGACAGAACCTCAACGAATGCCAAACCCTGGCACGCTCTGCAGAGGGTGCAGGGCCAGGCCAGCAGCCTGGACAGGCACTCTGCCATGCCAGCCTTGCACTGCAGGCACCAATCCTGGATTCCCAGGCCTGTTATCAACCCCAGTGTGCCCAGCCAGTATCAGCACAGACCCTGTACGGGCCAAACCACACCAGGAACACCAGAGCCTGCCAAAGCCAGATAAACCCACCCTCGTTTTGCCACAACCAGTGGAGCTCGGCAGTTCCTCTGCTCCCTTGGGGCTGTATCTCATGATCCTCACTCCACCCAGGTGCCCCAGCCCAGCCAGGTGTCCCAGCCCAGCCAGGTGTGCTCACCTTCACGGCCATGATGGTGCCGCTCTGCGCGTGCCGCACTTTCTCCACCACGCCGTAGGCCCCACGGCCCAGCTCTGAAATGCTCACCAGGTCATCAGCTTCCACCTCGAAGTTCTTTGGGGAGAGAGGACAGAATGGCATCAGGGACAAGCAGGTTTATCAGCAAGGAGATCAGCAACACTGTCAGCTTGCTCGTGCAGAGCGTTTCGAACAATGGACGACTCCAGAGGCACCATGATGGGGGTATTTTTGGCTCTGTTGAATCACAGCCCAAACCCTCTCACTCCACACTCACTAGGGTTCATTTAATTCCCCCTCTGCAGCTGGAGATCAGGACTTTCATCCTTTAAGCCCAGGGAATGTTGCCACTAAAAGGGCACCAAAGGTTGGTGCCTCTCTGCCTGTGGGGATTACCCACCAAGGGTATTTCTGCAGTTGCTGAACTATCTGCAGGATTTTAACAGTTCCTGTGCCAACATGGGCAGCAGTCAGGAGCCTCCACCAAGCTCCAAACCCCTGTGGGCAGGCAGGGATCCCTCACATCTCCCCACATCCCTAAAATCATCAGTCACAAAAACCTCTCTGTATGTCCAACAACACCTCTCTTAGATGGGGTGCACACAGCAACTGCATTTCTAAGTGAGTTCAACGGGTTTTACCCACTTTCAGTACCTTCTCCTACCACCAAAAAGCTGCCAGCAAGCTAAAACCTGAGTTAACACCAAGAAAACAACTACCAAAGCTGTGAAAAAACCATGGCCAGTGCTCACCCTGACACTGCAGGGAGCCAGCGAGCTCCTGCACCAGCCACAAACAAGTTTCCCTAAAGCCACGTTCCCCTGTAATTGCTGCCTCTGCTGGGCAGGGCACCAGCCCAGTGACACACAGGCTATTTTTGGATGCTGCATTCATGGCTCCTAATAAGTCACAGCCTCCTTCCAGCCAGCCTTTATCCAGCCTCCAGCTCTCCTCCGGTCTCAGGGAACGAAAATAATACCAGGATGCCAAAGTGCCCCAGTGGCCACAAAGGCAGCGAGGGTGGGAAAGGAGCTCGGCACAGCTCCGGATACGGAGCTACGCCCTGAGCAGGGAGAGAGGAAACGGCCTCTGGCTGGGACATGTGGCTGCCAGACCCTGGCCAGCCCCGTCCCCTCAGCACTGTCCCCTCAGCACAGGCAGCAGCCAGCGGGTCTGCCCGACCTTCCTGCCAGCCCCGGCTGCAGCCAGATGTGGCTGTGGATGGCAGCCAGATGTGGCGGGCAGGGAGGGCTGAGCTCAGCCTGAGCTGTGCCCTGCCCAGCACAGGAAGGTTCTGGCCCTTTCCTGGGCAGGACGTGGATCCTGAACTGAGGAGAGCAGGGGCAGCAGGCAGAGGAGCAGTGCAGGGGCCTCCAGGAAGGATCTGGTGGTGCTTTTTGCACACGTGTTGTGCAGTTGTTCCTGCTTATTGTGTTTTTCCTTTCCTGGCATTTGCCCCGAGGCTCCCAGCACGCTCCAGGAACCAGCGCTGCCCTGCCCAGCAACAAGAGGTGATGGATGCAGCCAAGGAGCCCTCCCAGGACAATGGGATGCATGGCATGGCCTGTCCATATCCCAGGGACCCGAGGTCACCACGCACCTCCGCTCCTGAAGCTGCACTCCTGCCCAAGTCCTCTTCTCCACCATGTCACTCCAAAATACCTGGACCAGACCCTTCCTGCAAACACTGGAGCAAGCAGGGAAGTGACTCTGGAGAGTTTTCCCTAGGCTGCAGCACTGTCCCCTTGCACACACAGTGCCCAGGCTGTCACAGAGAGCATCTCTCCCAGAGCTCCAGCTACACACAACACCAGAAAACAGCACAGGCAGCAGGATTGCTACCTGGACCCAGCCAAAGCTTCCTCTCCTCAACCCTAATCCTTGCACTGAGGCCAAGGGACCCAGATCCCATCAGCCAAGCCACCTCCCAGCCTGGAAGGGTCTGGATATAGGGCTGATCCAATGCAGGGTATTTTTAGCTCGTTTGCAAACAGCTTCTGCAGTCCCAAGAGAGTCCATAACAAGAGAATGAAATAAAAGAGGGACAGTGGCTATTTCCAGCAGTGCTTTTCATCAGGTCACCAGGAAAGACTTTGGAGAACCAGAGAGAAAACTTTGTGCCCAGCTTCTCCTGGGCCTCAAGCAGCAACACAAGCAGGATAAAGGGACTTTGTTTGGGGCACTCTGAGAGCTTGGTGAGGCCACCCTCATTTTGGACAGAGGGGCTGGATCATCCTAGAATGGTTTAGATTGAGAATTGTACCCCATGAGGCTGCAATCCTGATCTGACAGGTTGCAATGCACAATCCACAGAGCTCCCCATGCCCAGGGAAAATCAAACTGGAAGGAAGCAAAAAAAGAAACCCATTGACACGTACTTTATCTCCAATGGTAATGAAGGCCCTGGAGTCCAAGTTCCTCGGGGGCCTGCAAGAAACGAGACAGAGTCAGGAAAAAGCCCAGCTTCATTCACCCTCTTGGCCAGGTTTCACATTCCTTTGAGCACTTTCAGCTGCTGCTTTCCCCCCTGTGCCTCACTGTAGGTTCCAACCAGCCCCCTCCAAACACCCACAAATGCTTTAAATGGTGCCAGTAACGCCTCAGCCCACACCCACGGGGCACAGTGAGAACCCCAGGGAATCAGCCAGGTGAGACATGCACCAAACCACCAGGCTGTGAAACCATTCCTGCTCGGGAGAGGAGCCCGAGGAGCTGAGATGAGACGTTTCTGTGGCAGAGCAGCTCGGCTGTCGTGTTTTGACAGGCAGGTGTTGTAGCAGCACAGCCACGTAGCCCGAAACGCACGCGAGGGAACAACAGGTAATTCCTCCCCTGTGAGTCATTTGTGTACACTCTGCTGCCTGTTCCAGGCAGCCAGAGCAGGCAGCACTTTGGTGTCACCCTTTGCACAACACCAGGCAGGTGAAAGTTGTGCTTTATGGCTTTTTTTTCCCTTATTGCTGCCCACTTCCCATTCTGGGCAGCACGGTGCTTTTAGAGCCACCACGAGAGTGCTCTGCCCATTGTGCCTCACTGCTGGGCTCTCCCCATCCCCTGGGAGCTCCTAAAGAGCACAGATTGCCCAACTGGTTTAGTCTCAATTCCCATCAGAGCAGCCTCCAGCCTCAAGGAAGTACTTTGGGCTCTGAGCAAAAGCCTTGCACTGTGCAAATATTTGCACTGCAGCTTGAAAAGCAGGGAGAGAAGGAGCAGGGGGCAGCTTGCACCGGCCTCTGGGCATGCAAAGCCCTGCAGACTCCAGCATGAGGCCTTCTCCAGGGGAAACTCAAACCCTGGCAGGAGCAGAGGCAGATGTGCCCGTGGGCAAAGGAGGTGGCTGTCACAGGCAGGGCAGGGCAGGGCTGTGTGAGCTCCCCTGCCTCCCCCTTTCTACCTGGGGTTTTCAGCAGTGATATTTCCCTTTTGGGGCCTTCACTGCTCTCCTGGAGTTCTCTAGAAGAGGTTTCTGGGGCAAACAAGGCTCGGCAGTGGTGATGCAGCCCAAAGTGTTTTGGAAGAGCACCATGGAAGTGGAATTTTAGCAGTCTGCTCTTTGTCAAACCAAGCACTGCTACCCTAGGCTCTCCCCCACGGCATAACAAGCATCAGCAGCTCAAAGCAAACAGGGCAGGGAGAAATTCCAGCGCCCTGAGATACTGCTGGGCACTGGCCCCAAACAGCACAACAGTGCAAGATGTCTGTGTCCTCCTTTTAGCAGGGTAAGGAGCTGCAAACAACTCAAACTAAACCTGATACTCAGGTCGTGTAAAACACACCCCAACTTTGTGCCTCTGGTTTCTGTTGCGGTCCAGCTACCACCACTTCTCTTCCCCTGCATTAAAATTCTTCCCTCAGGCAGATTCCCTCTCTCTACCACATCTTTGCCCTTTGGCATTGGCACAGCCAAGGCAGAAAGACTGGGAAGAGCTCCCCAGAGGATTCTGAGTCTTTGCCTTTGGGACATTTCCTATCAAACAGGCACCTCCCAGAGCCACACACGCTGTGCACATGTCTGCACACACGTGTGCGATTCCTCCTCATCATCCAGCTTCACAGAAAATAACAACTGTGCTGATTTTGGGAACCCTTCACAGGCCATTCCCTGTGGGGAAGTGCCAAATGCAGCTCTGGAGAAGCTCCAAGCAGCAGAGATCCTTACGTGGTGTTGGCCACGGGTGGTTTGATGGGGACACATGTTATCCTCAGGTCCCGTTTCTTCTTGCCTTTCACTGCAAGAAAAGATGCACAAGTGAGGTGAGCAAATGGATTTTTGTTTCTTTTCCTTCGAGCACCCTTTTCCCAGCAGCCACTAGGCAGGAATGCACGGCTTGGACCCCTCACCATGGTCAGCAAAATGCCAAGAAGGTCACAGTGACCACCTGCCCAAAATTTCAGGCAAAAGCCAGAGCACAGGAGGGTCTCGATGACACTGTTGAGCATTGCTCTGTAGAAATAGCCAAGGGTGCACTAAGAGACCATTTTCCAGGTCTTGCAGCCAAGCACTGTACCCCAGAAGTGCTCTTTATCCTCCATGGCCATTAACAGTCCCCTCTCTTTGGGATTTAAACCCTTTCTGGGGTGAAAGCTGCAATTTCTGCTGGGCACTTACCTGGTTTGTGTGGCTCCAAGGATCCTTTGGAATCTGAAAGAGAAAAACGAGACAGCAGCTCAGCCTCCATGCTGCAGCCAAAGCAGAGAGCAGCCCTGTGCCCCTCATGGCCCATGGACCAGCAGAGCTCCAGGAGAGGGAGGCAGCTGGGCTTTGGGAGCACAGCCAGGCCTGGCCCCATCCCCGTTTCTCCAGCCACAAGAGGTCCCCACGCCATTAGTGATGTGCAGGGCTCCCAAAAAACATTCCCAGCCAGAGGGCCCCAGCCCCAGCCTGGCCCTCCTGGGAAGAGCCAGAGCTGGATCTGCCATGGACAGCAATGACCACGAGACATCCAGCAAAAATCCAACAAAAGCACTCCAAAATCCAGCAAAAGGAAGGAGTTGGTCCCAGCAGGAGAGGGGACACCCCATCCATAACAAATGGAAAATAGGGAAAAACCAGACATGAGCTCACTGTCAGCCAGCAGTGAACCCCTCACAAATCTGGGGCTGAGGCACCAGGAGTGACTGGCAAGAGGATGCTCTTGTCCCCCTCCTTTAAACAGCCCTGAGATAACAACACTCACTGCCGCAGAGGGAAACAGGGCTCAGGCAGGGCCAGAAACCTGCAGGTGAAAATTCCATCCCCGGGAAAACAAACTGACCCCAAGGGGCTGAAAGTGCAGCAGCTGAGAGCATGGAGGGCCTGATCCCCCCAGGAGAGACAAGGGGGCAGCTGCACTGTGCAGCCAAAGCTGCTGTGGCTGCACACAGTTGGAGGATCCATTGCAAAGCAGGAATACCAAGGTGTGCTCCAGGCTCAGCGTGGCCTTGGACAGCCTTCCAGAGCAGCTCCCACCTGCCTGGCTGCTGGGAGCCGGCGTGTGGACAAAGTCCAGCACTCCAAAGGCTGCCAGGGAAGGGAGGGGAGAGCGAGGAGCTGCAATTTCAGCAGGAGACAGCACCGTGCAGCAGCTCCTGCAGCTGCAGCAGGACACAAGGGAGACACATGGCCAGCATGTCCCCAGCTCTGACAGCCCCCAGCCCTGTGCCCTGCCAGCTCCAGGACAAAACAGGTGCCTGGAACTCATTTCTCCTGCCCTGACCTTCCCCAAATGCAAACCTCACTGAGGTTGTGGGTCTGCAGCACACTGCAAATGTCCCACCTGCAGGACCAGCAGCATCCCTCCCTGCTGAGGGAATCAGCAGATCAGCCCACACCCCCACCTTATCTGCCACTTTTCCTGCATCAGAGCTGAGCCAAAGGCTCCAAGACCAGCACAGTTTCCATGATGTGAACTTCCAGCTCAGTGAAAGCAGCACAGGAGCCACTCCACCCCAAACCCGTCCCGCTGGGATGGAAACCACCTGACCGTGTCAGAGCAGTCACAAGTTCTAATTTGTGAGCCTGCAGAGTTTCCCTTCCCCACTGCCCACCCAGCAGGGCTGGAAGGGGCACTATGAATAGCCCCACACACCCACGGATGGCACTTGGCAAAACACCCAGTGGAGCAACGACGGGAGCAAACACAGAACGGAGCCAGAGGAACGATCCTGTCCGTGGGTTCAGCAGTGCCTCCCTTCCCACTCCCAGCCTCCTGCTACTCAGCGTGGGAGAGCAAGAACAGGATCTAGAAACTGGGGTCCCCTGAGTCCTTCTGCAAGCTGGGGAGTTGCTGTAGGCACTCAGGGGATGGATTTTGCCCCGTGCTGAGCGTTTCACCCCCAGGACCTGCTCCAAAACTCAGTTTGGTCTCTGCTCCACACACAGCCCCCCCTCCTCAAGCAGTTACCAGCCAGACCTGTACACGAAGCCCTGAAATCCCCCCATGCTGGCTGGGATCCTGCTCCATCTGTTTGCTCTCCCTCTCCCCAATTGCCATAGTAACCCCGCGGAGCAGGCACAAAGCGCCTTCTGTGCCACCAGCAGCTCCCCTGGCACCGTGGCCGTGACTCACAGGGTCCACAGGCACCCAAGCCAGCCTCTGCAGGGTGGCCTGAGCCCTTCCTCAGCCCTTCTGGGGTTGGAGGGAGCTGGGAGCACCCAGGGTGGGGTTGGGAATCACAGGGTGCCTTGTCCAGCAGAGCCCAAGCTTGCAGGCAGGATTTGCAGCATGGGATACCAGGGCAGCAAGGGACACAGAGATTGCCTGTTCCAAACCCCCAGCTCTGTACAGGAGAGTCTTTTGATGTGCCCTGGCCATGAACTCTCCTGTCACAGGCACCCTGTACTCCCAAACTTCCACCCTTGACTTCCCAGAGGTGGAACCAGCAATCATCCCTTTCCCAGCCTGTCCTGCTTAGCCCCAAAAGGCATTTCCTAGCTCCAATGTGAAAAAGCACTGATTAAAGCAGAGGTATTACACCACCACTCCCAGACTTTGCCACCTGTGAAGGGCAGAAAACCCAGCTCGGCCCATGGAATAAAATCCCCCAGGATGCTGCCCTGCAGCCAGGAAGCTGAGGCAGAGGTTGGATTTGTTTGTTACAGCTCTCCTAAAATTTGACATGAGATTTCCAGCTCCCAAAGGCTGGCCTGAGCTACTCCTTGCTGCAAGCTTCTCCCACTGCTTGTGCCACTCCCCGGGGAGAGCCCATGCCCCGTTCAGGGTGAATGAGAATGCAGGAAAAACCAGGGAAGGGAATAAAAAAAGGCCAAAAAGAGAGAAGCAGCAAGGCAGTGGGATGGGCATGACATGACCCTGCAACTCAAGCCCTTCAGCCCCCGCAGGCAGCTGCTGTCAGCTCCTTCCCACTGGAGAGTCCCTGGCACTGCCTCTCCTACCCCTGACACTCAGCACAATCCCTCCCGAGAGGGTCCCTGCAGGAGGAATTGCCAGAATGTGCACAACTGCTTCTGTCACCTGAAAATCCTGGAAATGCTCCAGTTTCCCAGGGCACTGGGCTCTTGCAAGAGGGGTCTGCAAGCATAAATTCCCCTCAAGAGATCCCTCTGCAAAGCCCAAAAGGCAGCAGCAGGACAAGGCGATTTGGGGACATGTCCTGGTTATCCCTGCCAGCCCCGAGCCCACCTTGTGGCAGGGCACCGTTCTGGGCACAGGAAGGGGCTGCCAGCCACAGACACACACACAGCACCGTGCCCTGCACCCAGGCAGGGGAAAATTAGCTGACAGAAGTTCCTGGTGCGGATGAAATTGCAACCCACGTGATGCTGCAGGCACGTAACTGCATCCTTTATGCTAAGAAAGGAACCATTTCCTCCTAAAGAGAAAAAAAAAAAAAAAAAAAAAAGCCCAAAGAGATTCTTTCTCATGCTATAACCACCACCAGTTAAGAACCACCAGACATTTCCTGGAACTGCCTAATTCAACACCGGAATCCTCATTTTTGCCACCACCAACTTCAGCCCTACTGAGCTGCACCTCTCCACGGGAGGTTTTTCCTTCCCACTCTGCTGGCGTGGGCGGAGAGAAATGAACAGGACAATCTAAAGAACTGCAAATAAAACTATTTGCCTGAGTCGACCTTTGAAATTAAACCTCACCACTGCCTCTCCAGGGCTCTGGTTGTAGCCCCAGGTGAAGTCCTGGGCACGGGAGGCTGCTCTGAGAGCTGTGCTGCTTTGTTAGTGCTGGGGGAAATGTTTTGGATGCATCTCAGTTCTCCTCGATCCAAGGAGGAGAGTCAGATGCCATGGATAGGGCAGAAGGCTGGAGGGTGGATTCCAGCCTTGCTGCAAATAAAGAGCTGGAACAAAAAAGCATGAAGGAAAAAAAAAAAAAAAAAAAGAAGAAAAGAAAGGAAATAAATTGGAGGCAGGGTACAGAGCAGAGAGGGGAATTTGGTGCTTGGTCATGAGAGCCAGCTCCTCACAGGCACGCTTTGTGCTGTTTTCCACTGTTGGGAGTGGAACAAGCTATCCATGGAAGTGGAAAAAGGGCTCTCAACCTGCTGAGAGCCATCACTCATCAGCCGCCGAGGTCCCGCTGCAGAGGGGCTCCCGCGGGTCAGCGCGCTCCGCACTTCTGCAAAACTGCCGGCGAGCAGCAGGAAAGAACCACGCTGCACAAAAAGCCCCTTGCAGCCCCAAACAAGCCTCTCAGCCTGTGCTGAATCACAGCTGCTGACTGCTGGGGCCGTGGGCACCCACCTTGCCCGTGCAACAGGCAGGGGACAGCCACCAAGAGCTGCTGGAAAACCCTGCGTCCCAGGAATGCAATTCAACCCCAGAGCCAGAAGCCAGATTCACCCTCTGCATATTTTCCTTCAGACATGCTGGATTTGATTTTTTTTTTTTTTTCTTTTTTTAAACAATTAAGACGCCAGAGTTTTAACCCCACAAAACATGCAACTTTTCCAGCGCTTTAAAAATAGATCCCCAGCTGCAAAGAGAGACCCCCTGCCCAAGCCAGGAGAAACAAAACCGCGTGGATTGACCCCAGAAAAGTTACACAGCCCCTTTTAGCAGCAAAACCAGCCCTTTGCTCTCCCCCACCACGTGTTTTGGAAATTGCAACATCTACCTTGCTTCTTGTCCATGGTTTCCCAGAAATGAAGAGCAGCGCCTGCACGCCTGGCACAAGAGAGGGATGGGGGCGGACTGGAGGAGGGAGGGGAAAAAATTCCCGCAGGATCCAGCGCACGGCACTTCTTGCAAGCACCGCTGACTCCTTTCAGTGGGAATGCATGGCCCCAAGCACCCGCTGGCTTCACAGAGCCCTGTGTCCCCAAATCCCGGGGGTCCCCAAGGCTGGGAGCAGCAGCCAAGGCAAGCTGGGGGGATTGGGGAAGGTAGAGCCGCGTTCGCTCATCGGCAGCTGCCGAGGTTGGCCGGACTCGGCTCCGATTACCCTTGAAAGCTCAACAGTTGTAAAAACTGCAGCAGAGAAATAGCAGGTGACGTCAACAGGAAACTGGTGGGGAGCCAAACTCCAGCTCCGGGAGCTGCCGAAGCGCTGGATTGCTAAAGTGCATCCCGGTGGGACGCGCTCTCTTCCCACAAACTCAACCATTCCGAGCCAGCCTGCAGGCCCAGGCGTCCCACCGGAGTGACCCTTGCTCCAGGACCGCCCTGGCACCAAGCAGCAGAGCCCAGGCTCGATGGTTTGGGCACCAAAGGGGTGCTGGGATGGAAAGAGGTCATGTTTCGTTGTGCTGCAGGTGACGCGGTAATTGCTCTGCCACTAACAACTATTACCACAACAAATAGTAGAAATATTGTTCCATGACAATGCCAGCTCGGAGCTCAGCAGCTATTCCAGGGTGACAGCCGAGACGGCATCTCTGGTAGCAAAATATAAATTGCTGCATGCACTTGGCTGGGAAATAGCAAGGGAGAGTGGGAAAATAAAAGCATTCATTTCTCTGCAAGCACGTGCAAGAGAAGCCACGGCCAAGAATTGCTGCTCTTCCCCTTTCCCTCAAAGCCACTCCAGCAGAAGCCAAAGCTGATGTTCCTGATCAAAGCCAGGCTCAGCTCTGACAGGCTGCAGTTTTGTTTTCAATTTCCCTGTCAGCCTGGAGGGGAGATACTGTACCAGATTCTTTACCTTAAACTAATTATAGAAAATCTACCAGTGCTTTGCTGCTGAGCTCTCTCCCAACTCCAGGCTGTGCCTGGACCAGGCACATTTGCAGGCTGAAAAGTCAGAGGTCAAGGTAAACGCACATACCAACATAATGAGTGGCTCTAATTTTAAATAGTGTTTATGTAAGCCCCAGAAGGACTGCGGAAGGTATTTTCTCAGGCTCATTTCCACTCCCAGGGTATAGTTTCAGGCACAGATCATCAGCACATAAAGGATGCTGACGCAGGAGCTGCTCTTGCAGATGGCACTGAGAGCCACCAGCACCCGTCCCCAGCGCTCCTGGGGAGAGCAGTGCTCTCAGATGCTGCCCTCCCATCACTCACTCCATTAACAGCTAATTCCCTCTCACCCAGACACACAGACACTCCAAGGATCTTCACAGACACCCACAGAGTCAGAGCTGCTCTGGAGCAGAAAGTCCCTAACCCAGCAGGTGGGATGGGAAAGAAGATTTCCTTTGAATTTGTCCCGTTGGGTTTCAGCGCCCGAGGACCAGGGGTGGTGTAAAGCTGAGCTTCCTGACATCTCAAAAGCATCTTAAAAAGTAAACAAACAAGGGGGGGGGGGGGGGAAAAGGGAAGAAATAAAAACAAACCCAACCATCCTTTCAAGTCTCACTGCTGGGAACTCTTTCAAAGGTTTGCTGGTGCAGTTGGAATAACCAGGCGTGCACCATTTGCCAGAAATTATCCAGTTCTTTATAGGGCACAGGTAATCCCAGGGGAACAAAAAGCATCAAGTGGTGTTAACAAAGCCTGCCCATGAGGGATGTCACCCCAAAACAGGTGAGGGATGCTGGGAGAGCAAACCCTGGGAAGAATTCAGGTACTTGCACAGGGCAGAGCCAGGGACAAGGATGGCTCCCATCCCTCCCAGCAGCCTCCTGCCAGGGGGCTGGCTTGAATGAGGGGAAGAGCACACCCACAAAAACAGCAATGAGCTCAAACAGTGCCCTGCCAACGCTGGGCCCCTCTCCCCACCCTTCCCCTGTGGACACACAGCCCCTCCCGAGGCCACTGCAGTTAAGGCTGGGTCACCATCACAGCCAGGGAGTGGAGAAGGGGACGAGCTGCTTTACCATGAGCAGCAGAAGTGTCCCATTTGGGGCTGGAAAGGAGCTTTTTATAGGTGTGTATGGGATAGACCACAAAATTAATTCACCTGTCCCCTAAGTAGAGCTGCTGTCCAACCATGGGCACAGTCTGATTTTCATGGAATACTTCATTCCCTCTGCTCAGAGACAAGGCCATGCACCAGCTGGCTGTCCCATCCCAGCACACACTGCCTGATGAGCCCACATCTCCCAGGAATGGCAGCAGCTTCCCTGGTCAAGGCTGCAGGGCAGGCACTGCCCCAGTCTGGGATGTGCTCACTGTTCCACACATCCCATGGGAACGCCTCACATGCCCCAGCCATGCACGGGACACACAGGCTGGAAACTCCGCTTGAAAACGGAGCCTTTGAACCGAATCCAGGTGGAAAGGGAATGGTGCTATCCTTCCCATCCCCTTGGATGGGAAAGGAGATAGCCCATGGCTGGGGACAATCAGAGCACGGCAGGATGTCACAGCCACGGTGCCACCAGCTCTAGATGAGACTGAGCAAGGGAGCAGGATGTGACATCCCGGTGTCCAGCGAGGAATTTGGGGATGGGCTCCTCAGCCAGAGCGTCTGACAAGCAGAGGCGCTGGCACAGGCACCTCCGGGGCTCAGAGCCACGCCCGGGCTCCGTGCAGCAGCCAGATAACGCTGGGGCAGCCCCGGGACGATGTCACCGCCCAGCCACATTCCTGAGGTATTTTTAGGTTACCTGCACAACCTCGAGGGCTGGAAAAAACCTTTGATTTTGTCCCCATTTGTCAGCCTGCCCCGTGACAATGGAGCACAAGGGCTCCACTCCCACATGTGACCAGAGGCCAGACTCCCCTCAGGAAGCTGAGAAGCCCCGTCTGGCTGACACTGACATGGTGACATTACAGGACACAACAGGTACGTGGCCAGAGTTGTGGCGCTTTGCACCAGAGCTTGTGCAAAACCCCTGTGCAAAGGTGGGGACAGTCACAGGGGCAGCTATTCAGAGCAGGAACTGAGCTGGGGTGCAGGCAGAGCATCCTTTGGGATGGACACTGGCTCCTTTGCATCCTTCATTTCAATTGGATTTCCCTCAAAAAAATGGACACTGCCTCCTTTGCATCCTTCATTTCAACTGGATTTCCCCCCAAAAAAATCAGTGGCTGAGGCTGCACCTCTTCAATGCTCAGCTTTGTCCTGAGACAAAGATCTGGAAGGAATCCCAGCCCTGATGCCCTGGGATTGTCAGGGGAAGGCAAAGGACACAATGCTTAGAGAAAAGCAAAGAACACACTTAAAAAAAAGCCAAATGCATCATCCATCACCTGTGCCCCTCTCCTTGCCAGCAGGTACCAGCATCACCCCTTCCTTTGATTTCTCACTCCATAGGGTAAACCATGAAAAAATAAAATCTGTTTGGAATTGATGAGAGTGGCTAGTGACAGTTTCCTGATGGGAGAGAAAACTCAAACTGTCCTTGGAATAGATCAGCCTGACAGGAGGCACAGTGGGAAAGGGAATAGTTTGACTTTGTAATTGGCAGCAGTAACTCAACTCCAGCATCAATAGACACTTTTTCTACCCAAACTGGCATCGTTCAAGTACTTCCAGGTGTCCTTGTAAACTTATCAAGAGAGCAAAATATTCCCCTCTCTGCTTTTTAAAAAAGGAAAAATTAGGAAAAAAAAAAAAGATTTCTACCATCCTCCCTCCCATTTGCTTTGGGCAGGGATAGAGTGATGTCATCTCTGCAAATGATGTAAGAGAGCAGACACCTGCTATGAAAATGGAATTTATGGAGGTGAAAAAAAACCCCTTCACGTTCCCAGCTGCCTGCTCTGGGAGAGAGGCAGAAACAAGAGACTGACCCAGGTGCTTTCCTGGCCCTCACATTTCAGGCAGGACTTTCAAGAGCAGCATCTGCACTGGGGAGCAGCCAAGCAGCTGCTCAGAGGGTTCATAGTGACATTATTCCCCAGCCTGAGCTCCCTCAGAGGAAAACTCCTGACCTCCAGCACTGAGCCAGCACCACATCTCTGAGGTGCAGGAGCAGAGAAAATCTTGGATTATTCCCTTTGGAGCAGGGTGCTGTTCCAGCAGCTCACAGAAAGCAGCAGGAGAGTGCTGCAGTACAATTCCCTGCATTTCCTGCTGTACCACACCAAATTTTTGCTCTTTTTGATACATATTCAGTGCCAATCCTCTTTCCTGCCTCTCTCACCCATCCCTCCTTATGGCCCACACCATGTACCTCCTGCCCTTCCTCCCATCCCTGTTCCTCTGCCCCACAGGACAGACTGCATCCACACTCCCAGAACCAACCCCACATCCAGCTGGTCCATGAGAAATCACCTGTGAACATTTCTCTCCTTTGTTCCATCACACTCCTTGCTGCAAAACTTAAAAATTCCCCCCAGTTAAAGGCTGGAGCACCAGCACACTGCAACCCCACTGCCCAGCATCACCCTGGCTCTTATCAAAGGCTGGACCAGGTCTGTGTGGGGAAAACACTTATTTTCTGCTGGATTTGCCCAGTACCCACAGGGCAGCTTTGATTCACTACAAGGAAAAGCTCCCCAGGAAACGTGCCCACAGCTCAGCGATGCTTTGCCACCACAGCTGCTCCTCTGGGTGGGTTTGACCTTCTTTCCCCTCCTTCCGTCACTCTCTCACATCCACCCTATCACACTGCACTTTTTCCAGGGTTCAGGGAAGTGAGAGCTGCAGGTTTTTCCTGGTAAAGGCAGATTAGAGAGCTGCCTCTCCATCCCAGGAAGGCAGAGGTCTCCACAGCCGGGCTGGTCCCGGCGCATCCGGCTCACATCCCAGCCCAAGAGCTCGCAGTGACTCAGCCCAGCCCAGCCTGCAGCTGTCTCGGGGCACACTCAGGGCTTCCAAGAACCATTTCCATTTGAGTAAGAGCAAATCAATTTTTAAGAATCCCCTTTCCTCTCAGAAGAGCGAGCCTCACATCCGTGCTCTGGGGAAAGGAGCGGCGCTCTCTCTGCAGGGTGATGTGTGGAGAGGTGTCGCAGACATCTTTTGTGAAAAATCTTTTCTTTAAGATTTTTCCTGCTGAAGCTGAGAAGTTTCAGCAACAAATGTAAACAATTATTATCTGCTGCTGTGGAATGCAACAGGTCCACCTGTGATGGGCCCCTCTTAGATGTTTATCATTAATGGCCAATCAAAACGGAGCTATCTCGGACAGAGTCTGAGAGAGCTGCCTTTTGTTATCATTCTTTTCTATTTTATTCTTAGCTTAGCCTTCTGAGGAAACCTTTCTTTTCTAATTCTTTTTAGTATAGTTGTAATGTAATATATATATATATATATATATCATAAAATAATAAATCAAGCCTTCTGAACATGGAGTCAACATTCTCGTCTCTCCTCTCATCCAAAAACCCCTGTGAACACGGTCACAGAGAGGAGCTGGAAAGAGCTGTGTGAAACATCAAACCTGTCTGAGATCAAGGGAAACACACCCTGCCCTCCTGTCCCTGGGATGCTTACACATGGTTTCCCTCACTGAGCTGAGGCTGTAAAACCCCCTGGGGAAACCCACAGTTACCAAACACAAAACCCTTTGTGGATCCAAAATTAAGGGGAAAACTCTCGCAGGTACCTGGAATGTACACAAAAACATCACACCTACAGGGGAGCTGCTGGAGGAAAAGCTGAGTGGTTTTCAAGCACCTTGGCACGGCACAGCACACACAAGGCTGATAAGAATTAGAAATTCACCCACAAAAATTTCTGCTTGGTTATTTCTGGAGGCAGCTCCTCCAACCCTTCAAGAAACCAGGCAGGGACAGGTGTAATTAATACCTGCAAAAAGCTGCTCTTGGGTAAGAAAGCAGCATCAGCAAAGCACAAGAGGCAGCTCTGCAGATATCCTGGGCTCTGAGGACACCCCCAGCCCTGGCTGGCACCAGCCATCCTCGGGCACCTGATGCCCAAAGCCAAACAATTGCAGGGATCAACCAAAAACCTGAGGGAAACGGGCTGCAGATGCTAACAGGGAGTGAACACAGGGAGCTGTACAAGCAGATCATCACAACACCCACCACATCCCTCTTTTTAGCAGCCTTAAAGCAGTGTGGAGCTGCTTCCAGACTTAAGGAAAACGGGTGCTGCCAAAGAGAGGCAGACAGAGCTTGGCACAGGGGCTGGTCAGGTCCAGGCTGGTCCTCCAGCACATACCCACCCACCAGCACCTTCATCCTTCTTTCTGTACAATTATATCTTATTTTTTTCTTTTCCTGACCACACAGGGGAGGCAGTCAGCACCAGGATTTGGCACAGGGTGGAGGATTTTAGTTCTGGGACACCAGGGAAGCTTCAGCAGTCAGCTGAGCACACGTGCACGCACACACAGGTGTCTCACACTGCCCTGCCCCGTGCCAGCAGGGATTTTCTGGGGGTTTTACAAACAGGCACGTGGGGCTGGGCCTGTCACCTACCCCCAAGCACCTTTCAGAGGTGTTTGGAAGATGACAAAGAGCAGCCAAAGCCACGAATGAGCACGAGATCATCTCAGCTTTGGCCGGGGTGCAACTTGGCAGCAGGTCAGGAGAGAAGCCAAGCGGTGCAGAGCAGCAGGGGATTGTGAACTATGCAGAGCAGCTTTCCTCAAAAGCCCTGAGCATGAGCACATCTGGCCCTAAGCACAGGAGCCACGTCACCTCGAGTGACGAGCTGCAAAGACATCGTGGTGTGTGCAGCACAGCACAGCCCTGCAGCCATGCCCCCAACGCTCAGGGCTGAGTCACAGGGGCCACCCCAAGGGCTGCACACTTTGCTGCTGCATCATCTCCCCCCTCAAGCCTCAGCTTTCCCACTCCCACACCGAGTAAAGCAAGATCTTGGTGCTACAGTGTGATGGTGTTCACAGGGGTTCTTGGATTGGGGAAGAGATGAGGATCTGACTCCGTGTTTCAGAAGGCTTGATTTATTATTTTATGATATATATTACATTAAAACTATACTAAAAGAATAGAATAAAAGGTTTCATCAGAAGGCTAGCTAAGAATAGAATAGCAAAGAACGATAACAAAAGCTTCTGTCTTGGACAAAGAGTCCAAGCCAGCTCACTGTGATTGGCCGTTAATTAGAAACAACTCTATGAGACAGAGAGACAGATCCACCTGTTGCATTCCACAGCAGCAGATAACCATTGTTTACATTTTGTTCCTGAGGCCTCTCAGCTTCTCAGGAGGAAAAAATCCTAAGGAAAGGATTTTTTATAAAAGATGCCTGTGACACTACAGCAGAAAACTCCTCCGTCCTGCAGCGTGTTTGTCCTTCACCAGCTTGGACAGGGAACACTCTCTGTTGTGCTGCAAGAGGGAACATCTGCTCCAGCTGTGCCAAACGCCCTCCAGCCAGCAGGGTCAGGCTGCTGCCATCTCCAAGCTGCTGTTAACACATCCACAGCAGCCAGCCCAGTGCTGTGCCAGCCATCCCCACGGGACCCCAGCTGGGAGGGAATTCACACACACACCCCACAAGGCAGTTTCTAACTGGCCTGCAAGCCCAGACAAGCTGACACACCCCAGATAACCCCGTCATCCTCCCCTCAGCCACCCCCAGCCCGTGCACATTACCAGCCCTGCGTGTTTATGATCTGTCACACACATGACTGTCACCTGCCAGGCCCTGCAGGACAGCTGCTTCCCCTCCTGTCCCTCTGTCCTGCACTGCTGGTCCCATCCACAGCCATCACCCGTGGATGCTGAGGGAGGATGTGGTTCTAGCAGGGCCCCATCCCAGCTGCAGGGATTTGTGCATTCCTCATGAGAAACCTCCAAGATGTTTAGAAATTAAATACAAGAATTAAAAGCTGCTTTTTACACTTCCCAAAAGGCGCTACCACAGCAGGAGAGGAGCAGCAGGGATGAACACTGGTGACAAGGATCCCAGGGAGAAAAGGGTCCAAGCCATTCTCAGAGAGCTCCATCAGCAGCTTGGCTAATGCCAGAGCCAAACCACAGCTAAGGTTAGCAGCCTCTGATGGGAAATTACTTGTATTGAGCACTCTGGAGGTTTCTTCCTTTCCAAACCCAGATTTGTCTTTGGTGGTGGTGAGGGGGGAGGAAGGGTGAACGCTCCACAAACAACTTCTGGTAAGTGTTGTCTCCTCCTCATCCTGCCTTCTCTTACAAGCTATGCTTTTAGTAGAAATTTATCTTTTTAATTTTTTTTCAAAATAATTTAAATTGAAATGATGAAATTAAGGGTTAGAGCACAGATCAACTCAGCAGTGCCCCTCCCTGGGCACAGAGCAGGCAAGAGGAGGGAGGTTATGGCAGCTCAGTGGGTGCTGGAGGGGCTCCAGCTCATCCTCACTTCACCCCACTGCAGGTCCCCAGCACAAGGCAATGATTTCCTTCCTCCCCTACCCAAATCCTGCCCTTGCCCTTCCCAAATCCTATAACCCACCACATCCCACACAAGCAGCACCTGTGCTCCAGCCTTTTGCTGGGCAGGGAAATGGCTGCAAGAGAAAGGAGCACACAGGGAGCCCTGTCCCAGCTCCAAAAATGGAGCAGACTCAGATCCAGGGCAAACTGAGGCCCACTGGGGCCACAAGGCAGCACTGTGACACCTGAGATCGCTGCAGTTGTGCCCAGTGATTCCAGAGCTCCTCAGGACAACAAACACTGGGACTGCCACAGCACCACTGCAGCATTGCCCCCACACAGATAAGAGGCTGTGAGGAAATGAAAAATCTCCCAGGTGGAAAAAACCAACAGAAACTTCCAGTTTCCATCATTTAAAAAAAATCCTCCCTGCCCTTTCCCCCACTCCAAATCCCTGACTAACACTTGACCTGTGCTACAGAGGTTTGTCAGCAAGAGGCAGCAGGCAGATCCAGCTCCACATGAACCCACAAGCCATCCTGAGTCACGCCAGCAAAACCCCAAACTTTTTGTTGATCGAGTAAAATCACCTCCCCAGCCAACACAGGTTCCTCTCCCAGCTCTTTGCCCAGCAAACAGCCAGCCCAGGCTGTGCCTTATTAACCAACACAAGGAAAAAACATCTTCTGCCCAAAAACCCACAGAGCCAGCCCCACATCTGCAGAGGTGTCATTCTGGGGCACAAAATCACCAGTACCAGAAAGCTGCTCCCAATGGGAGCCTCTACAAAGCACAGATGAGTTTCCTCCAGCAACAACAACCTCTGCAAACAAACTCCAGCTCAGCCCTGGACCACGGCTCAGAGCTGGAAAACAAAGGGATCAGCCTGCAGTGAGACTCATTATCCACTAAAAGAAAAGCAGGGAAGCATCCCTCCAGGGAGGGAAATGGATTTCTGAGCACAGCTAAATATTTATCACATCCAGCATGATATTTTCCAGGCACCCACCGTTGTGGCAGCACAGGACTAAGGCAGGAGCAAAGTGCTGTGCTTGCTCCAGGATCGTTACCATTAATTGGATTTGAGCTCCAGGATGCTTCAACTCCAATTAAATAATGGCTCCATGGGATCAGAGCTCCCACATCCCCCAGCACTCACACCAGGCTGGTGGCTGCTCTGCCTGGCCAGGACAGGACAGAGCCAAGGTCCTGCTTCAGCAGGCCACGACCCACACGTGTATTTTTGGCAGAGCTGCCTTTTTTTGGGGATGGCAGCTGGAAGAGTGTGAATGGCAGATGAGACAGTGCTGGATTCACAGACTGAGTTGCATAACAGTGGTGTGCTCCCAC
The DNA here is from genome assembly GCF_027887145.1 of Ammospiza caudacuta. Lineage (NCBI taxonomy): Eukaryota > Metazoa > Chordata > Aves > Passeriformes > Passerellidae > Ammospiza > Ammospiza caudacuta. The sequence goes on from NC_080609.1 coordinate 14,719,625, forward strand.
GGAGGGCACGGCCAGGGCACGGCAGGGACAAGGCACCACCGCTTATTTACCCACCCAGAATAGATGTGCCACGAGAACAAGCACCAGTTCATCCCCAGGCCCTGGCATTTCTCACTGCTGGCTTTTCCAAGCCTCTGTGGTAAAGCAGAGCTGCCTCCCCAGAGGCACAGCCTGGCTCCAGACAGATCCTGATCCCTCTGCCCAACAGCACCTCTATTCCCAAAGGACAATCTCTTGCTAAGGAAAAACACTTGAATTACTCAGCCATCGGTGCTGGGTGAGCCAGGACAGGACAAGCAGGTCTTCTCCCTCCAGATCCCACCCATGCACTCACCCTCCCTCCATCCCTGCAGCTGTTTTTCCCAGCAAACTCCAAAATTTTGGGAAACATCTGTTCCCCCATCAGCACATTCCTGCCTGTCCCTTCAGGAGGTGCTTCCCAGGCATCAGGGGCCACTCAGGGCACAGCCAAAGCCCCGGGGATGGGCACAGGGATTTCCACATGCAGAAAATACACCTTGAGGCCCAGGGAAAAGGCAACAGCCTGGTTTTGTATCCCCAGAGTCTCAAACCTTGCATCCTCCACTGTGTTCCTGCACGCACACAAAAGGTGAAAATTCCCTGAGGCTTCAATCCCCTCCTGCTTTAACCTCTGGGATACAACACCCTCCCTGCACAGCATCCATTCCCTGAAAAAGGAGGAACCTTTTGGAAAATCACACCCAGCCACACGCTGCAAGCTGCAGACAGAGGCTGTGTCCCTTGCAAAGCTCTGCAAGGAGGACACAGGGACAGCTCCAGAGCTTTGTTCCCAATTTCCTCCTACAGTGCCACCCAGGCCATGAGACACAGCTCAAGGGAACTCGGGTGACCTGAGGAAACAGGGAGATTTTGCATACGTGAGTAAACATCAGCCTCAACAGCACGAGATAACACAGGAGATGTTCTCCCACATACAAGATCCTGAGAGATAACTTGGATCGAGCAGACAGGAGCAATGGGAAGAGGAAGAAAGAAAGCCAAAGTCCTCCCTAAGCTCCACAAAATCCCCAGAAGGTGTTTATCTCCCAAGCTATGTTTAGTGCAGAGCAAAGCCCCGGCACAGCACCATTCCTATCACCAGTGTCACGGCCAGCCACGTGTCCCAAAAACCTCCCGAGGCAGGAGACAGCCCTGTGACTAAGCCAAAGTGACGGCAGGTGAGTTTTGGAAGGCATCTGTCACAAAAAGAGCCAACCAAGAGCCAACCAAAGAGAGACCCAGCGGCCTCTGTTTACAACCCTGAGCAACACAAACCCAAGGAGAACCAGCAAGGGAAACCTGAGACTGTTCACTGAAATTCCCTGAGGAAAACCAGGGAAATTCAGCTTAAATTCAGGCTGCCTGAAAGAGAGGGAAGCAGCTGCCACGAGCAGCAGGTGCACACAGCCAGACCTGCGAGCATCCCTGGAAAAACCCCCTGGGAGGCAGGTGCAAGGCAAGGAGAGGCAGGCTGAGAGGAGGCAGATGTGTGCCACACGCTCAGGATCCAGCCTCGTGCTGCTGCTGCCCTGATGGAAGCAAAGGAGCTCAGGTCACTCAGGGACTCAGAGCTCTCGGCACACGTGTGATACCTCCATCACAGGACATGAGCTTAACTGCATGAATGAACCAGTTTATCACAACCAACAGAAACCTGCACACACAGAGCAGCTCCAAACCTCCTCTGAGGACAGCACCGCGCTCCCAGGTGCTCCTCCAGGCATCACCTCTTGCTGCTTCCCCCAAAATCCTCCAGGTTCAGCTTGAGCATCATCTCCCATGGAGAACAAGTGGTCCCTGGGCCAGGCTCACCTCGTCCCTCCATGCACACATCTGCCGGTCCGGCACAGCAGCCCAGGAAAGGTGTGGGCTCAGGTGTCCCAGCCTTTTAAGAAGCCTGGGTGATCCCTTCCAAGGCTGGATGGCTGGAGGCATGTGCTCCTACCTGTGAGTCAGCAGCTCCACTCAGCAGCTCCGAAAATCGCTGCTGATTCACCCCCTGCTTACACAGCAAACAGGAAACTCAGGTCCACATTCCCTCCGGATAAGACACGGAGCGTTTAAAATCGGGGGGGGGGGGGGGATGGAAAAGAAAAAAAAGTCACGGGAGGTGCGTTCATCTGCTCACATGGCTCCTGACTTCGAGTTTCCACAGCATCAGGGAAAAACCCTCGGATTTTATTCCGCTGATTGGAGAGGCGGCAGCCACACTCCGGGCGCTCCCTGCTCTGCCCGGTGTGCGGATGGGGCTCCGGGGAGCACAGGGACACCGGCAGAGCCACTGTCCCCATCCATCCATCCATCCATCCATCCATCCATCCATCCATCCATCCCAGGCCGATACCTGCCGGCCGGTGCTCACCTGCCGATGGGGACACCTGAGTCACGGCCGTGCTCCTCAATAGCCCCGGTGACACACGGTCACGTTCTGCGGCCGGGACCGCGGGAAAGCAGCGAGGCAACCCCGGCACACGCCGGCATCGGCTCCCGGCCGTGCCCCAACACCGACACGCGGCGACACGCGGCGACACGCGGCGACACGGCCCACGCCCGGAACCCCAGCCCGGTCCTTCCCACCCGCCTGAGCCACGGCGAGGGCTCCCAGCCCGGGATTCCCGAGGAGTGGAAGCTCAAGGCAGGGAAAACAAAACCCGCCTGTTTTTGTCGCTGTCCCCACGCCAAACGCAGCCTCGCCCCGTCCCCCGCGGCTCCTCCGCGCATCCCCGCTCGCAGCCCCGCGCATCGCGGCTCCGGCCCCAGCGGCGCCGCCGGGCTGCGGAACCAGCGGGGCCCGCGCTGAGGAAGCGGCGGGGAGCCCACGCCCGGCGGGTTGGCACCATCCCCGGCCCCGCGGTTCCCCCCCGGCCCTCCCAGCCCGCTCGTACCTCTGGGCAGGGACATGGCGCTGTGCGAGCCCGGCGGGCCCGGCCCGAGCGGAGCCCGCGAGTCCCGCCCGCCGCGGCCCCGCCGGCAGCCGCCCCGCCGGGCCCGCCCCCGCGCCGCCATTGGCCAGCGCCGCGTGGGGGCGGGGCTAAGGCCCCCGCGCGGAAACGGCTTTGCGGTTCTTGGGCGCGGCTGTGAGGGCGAAGTGAGGCGGGCGGGCGCTGGTGCCCCTCAGGAGAGGCGGCCTCGGTGTCCCCTCGCTGGTGTGGCCCCGCCGCGGAACCCGAGGGGTTGGGGCGCGGAGTATCCCCGTCCTGTGCTGCTCCTCGACCCAGCACCCCAGCTGTCAGCTAAGGATGGCCAGCTCGCCGCATCTCCCGTGGGTCCCGCACGGGTGGCAGCGGTGTGTCCGGCTGGGAAATGGACGGGGAGTCAGAGGAGCGGCTGGAGCTGGGCCAGGGAGGGTCGGGTTGGGTATGAGGGAAAAGTTCTTCCCCCAGAGGGTATTCGGACACTGCCCAGGCTCCCCAGGGGATGGGCACAGTTCCAAGGCTGCCACAGCTCCAACAGGGTTTGGAAAACGCTCCCGGGCAGGCACAGTGTGGGTTTGGGGCTTGGAGTGGGGCTGGGTGACCCCTGTGTGTCCCTCACAGCTCAGGGCACTCCGTTACTCTGTGGTTAATTCTCCTCTGAGTCACTGAGGAATCAATTCCTCCTAAACGTGGCACATCCCGGGATAAGGATGCTCCCACAGCCACCCGAGCTGCGAAGGATGTGAGAGATGCAGTCAAAAAAGCAAAAAAAAAAAAGAAGACTCCAAGTGCCACTTTCTGGCTGGAATTCTTAGCGTGGTCCGTAAAGACGCAAAGGAGGGGTTGGAGGGGTGGCAACTGCTGACAGCACCGGTGAGATCACAGCTGCTCTGCCACAGCCAGCCCTCAGCTTTGCAGAGCATTTGGGATAAATTTGAGGGCTGGAAAAACCTCCTGAAAGCCAGGAGGTGGAAGGGAATCACTGCCAGAGGGAAGGAGCTGGAGGGTTGGGATCTGTGGCTGCACGGGTGCCTCAGGCAGAGCTGTGATCCAGCACCAAAGGCACCAGGTCCAGCTGCACACTGAAGGTGGAAGAGTTCAAATGGAAAATAAATTACAGGTTTTTAATGGGGAGAGCAATTACCTTCCCCAGAGACGTCGCAGATTCACCACCTTTCAAGTCTTTCAACACAGACGAGGAGGAGTCTTTCCAAAAAAAAGCCACGGCTCTGCAGCCCAGCCACAGGTCATCAGCTGATGCAAGAGCTGTGGGTGTCACTGCAGGGCTGGGCAGGCTGAGGGGCCCTTTCTGACATTTATCCACATCTTGGATAAAAGATCTTGCTGATCTTGGAATCAGCAGCGGGGTTTGAGCTGATCCACGCAGCTCTGGGCTGAGCCCGTGCTCAGGTGTTGGATAATATTTTTTTCCTGACCCAGACATGGGGCAACTGAGAGGTGTTTGAAAAAATTTTATTCTGTTTTCAGTCTTGATGAGTAGAGACACAAGAGATGTAAAACTCAACACCGTCCTATCAGAAACTAACTGATTTATTGGTTACAATACTTTATAAATGTTTTTCAGCCTGCTAGCTTTTGCCACACAATGCTGCTATTACTTTTACCACAAATCACTTGTATTTTTCCCCCCACTATGGTCTTCTATTCTATGGCCTTGAATTCTTTACAAATCCCTTTCCCACAGGGCAGCAGGAGCAGAAGGGATGAGTGAACAAAGGCCAAGCTACATGAGATGGTGCTCAGGTGCAGAGAAGCTGCTGGTGAACTGTTCTTTATTGTGAATTTAGGTGTTGCTGCTTTTCCTGTTGCAGCTGCCAGCACAGCCACCTCGGGCACACTCAGCTCCTGTCACTGAGAGCTCTGGGGACACAGATGTGATATGTGATGTGTGATGTGTGTGTGATATGTGATGGAGCACCTCTGCTCTGGGAGAGGCAGATGTGCTCAGCTTGGACAAGGAAAGGCTCCAGAGAGAGCTCAGAGCCCTTCCAGGGCCTGAAGGGGCTCCAGGAGAGCTGGAGAGGGACTGGGGACAAGGGATGGAGGGACAGGACACAGGGAATGGCTTTCCACTGCCAGAGGGCACGGATGGATGTGATATTGGGAAGGAATTCTCCCCTGTGAGGGTGGGGAGGACCTGGCACAGGTCCTGGAAGTGTCCAAGGCCAGGTTGGACGGACTTGGAGTAACCTGGGACAGCATCACGCAGCAGCGATGGCCTGGGGCTTCCACCCGCAGCCCAGCAGAATCGGGCACAGGCAGGGCAGGGCACAGGACACAGGCAGGGCACAGGCAGGGCCGGGCAGAGCACAGGGCACAGGCAGGGCAGGGCACAGGACACAGGCAGGGCACAGGCAGGGCCGGGCAGAGCACAGGGCACAGGCAGGGCAGGGCAGGGCACAGGCAGGGCACCAGCCCGGGACCCGCCGCAGAGCAGCCCCGGCCACCCAGAGCAGAAAACCAGTACAGGGCCAGTGCAGGGCCAGTAAAGGACCAGTAAAAACCAGTGCGGGGCCAGTACAGAAGCAGTGCAGAACCACTACCGAACCCGTGTGGGACCAGTGCAGGACTGGTACAGAACCCGAGCAAGACCAGTACAGAACCCGTGCGGAACTAGCACAGAACTAGTGCGGGACCAGTATAGATCCCGAGCAAGACCAGTGCAGAACCAGTACAGAACCCGTGCAGGACCAGTACAGAAGTAGCACAGCACCAGTGCCGGACCAGTACAGAACCAGCACGGACCCAGTACAGAACCAGCACGGACCCAGTACAGAGCCCGTACTGTTCTGGCGGCCGCTGGTGGCGGTGCCCGCCCGCGCGGGGGCGCCGGGCGCTGGCTGCGGTCCCCACGGCGGTGGCGGCGTTGCCCCTTTAAGGGCCGCGCGGCCGTACCAAAACAAAAGCGCGGCGCGGCCATTGGCTGCGGGGCGGGCACGTGCCGCACAGCTGGGGCTTCCTGCGGCCGGGGCCGCGCCGGGCCCGCCCGCGCCTCCGCTCCGGCACCGCCACCGACACCGGCACCGCGACCGGAACCGACAGCGGTACTGACACCGACACCGGGCCGCCATGGCGCACTCGGCGCCGCTCGGCCTCCTGGAGCAGGGCTGCCCCATCCAGGTGGAGCACGATCGCAAGCGGCGGCAGTTCACCGTGCGGCTCAACGGTAAGGGACGGCGCTCGGGGCTCCCCGGGACGTTACCTGCTGCCCTCCGCCCGCGGTTCCGCCTCGCTGGGACCCAGATTCCCGCTCCTTTTCAGCTCTCGCTGTGGCCCCCCCTTCGCCCCCCTCCCGTCTCTCCCCCCTTTTCCTTCCCCGTTCCTCCCCCCTTTTTTCTTGTTGTTCCTCCCCTTTTTCCGGTTCTCACCTATTTCCCCCGCTCCCTCCTCCTCCCGTGCCCTGTGTCCCGCTGCGCTTTCCCCCGTACTCTGCGCCCTGCCGCGGTGTGACCCCCCCAGTGCCCCCCAGCCCCTCCTGCCCCCCAAAACCTTCTCCCAGGGGAGATGTGGGCATCGCTCGGCTGCCCCGGCTGGGCCGGGCTGTGGAGCCCGATGGTGGCACGGGCAGGTTGGGGACACTGCCGTGGTCCCCCCCAGCAGGTGCCTCTGGGGGATGTGGGGGTGCCAGCTCTGGGGACATTCCTTCAGGCAAACCCCTCGGGAGCTCCAGCAGAGTCGGTGCCACGGTTCTGTGGGACCAGTGACACGGATCCAAGCTGCCACAGCCACCTGTGGAGCTCTGGTGACACAGTGACCCCCAAAAAGCTCTGTCACATACTGGGTGGAGTGAACAAAGGAACAAAAAGTAGGTGCCACTAACATTTCTCTGTGGTGCACTGATTCTTTCCCAGCCTTCATCTTGGTGGTTAATTACAGATATTCAACCATCCCAGCATCTCTTCCCCATCCATTTGTTATGCTGAGAACTACTCTGGGTATAGAACTGCTCTCGATACAGAAATTGCAGGGTAGCTGCTGCCTTTAAAAAAAAATAAAAATAAAATGTGTAGTTCAGAAATCCTAGGGAATGCAGGAGGCTTTGCCGCTAGAACAACAAGAATAGTCCATATTTTATTTTAGACTTTTCTTCCTCCCCCCCACCCCATTTTCATTTCAACCACTAATTACAAAGGGCAGGCTGGAGCTCGGCAGTGGTGGAGCGAGGAAGGAGGAGACGGGTGCGGAGAAAACAATTTCACCAACTGCTCATTTCAGCCTGAGATCAAACAAGATCCTGGGTGCCAGGTCCCCACTGCCACCAGCAGAGCATTGTCCCTGCCAGTGAAGTTGGTGTGTGCAGGAAATAGAGGGGACAGCCAAGGGTCAACAATTATTAGGGAGACATAATCTTTTCTTGTGGTTTTCTGGATAAAAGCTCTGGCAGCCACACCACGGGCCCAGCAGCGTTTGGTGGCTGAGCAGGGATGAGTCGTGACTGGGGAGGGTGAACTTTGAGAGGGAGAGATTCAGCTGTGGGAGTCGTGTGTGAATCAGCACAGAACCTCCTGACTCAGGAGAGGGTCCTGGAGTCACAGAATCCCAGAGTGGTTTGGGCTGGGAGGATCCCAAAGCTCATCAGGGACACCTTGTGTGTGTCCAGACGTGGACCAGGTTGCTCCAAGCCCCATCCAGTGTGGCCATGGCCTCACCCAGGTGAATCCCCATGACCAAGGTTGTGTTTTCTCTGGGAGTTCAGGGAGTCTGAGCCCTTTTTTGTGAGTTCAGGCTGAGCAGTGTCCTGCTGTGCTGACTAACATCCACGTGCAGTGGGTGACCCACCTCTCCTCCTCCTTGTTAGGCCCTTGCTGGTGGCAGCCAAGCCCTGGAAGCTGCTCAGGAGATGCCATCTCTGTGGGAGTGCGTGGCTGGGTGTTTATTTCCTGCACTGCTCTTTGTCCCTCCTGGCATGAGGAGCATCACTGGTGTGGAATGCCCCGGGAGGTTTTCCCTGCAGCAAGCAGGGAATGACAAGAAATGGGTCAGACACAGTTTTGGGCATCAAAGTGACCTCCATGTCCCTCAGAGAGCGCTCTTGTCCGGTGTCACTGAGAGATGAGCGGCAGTTTGTGGGCTCCAGGGTCAGCTTTGCTGTGATGTCCTCATTTCTGCTAAATGTCAAGTGTGGATGATGCCCTGGGAAAACATGGATGCACCAGGCACGTGGACCAAGCAGCCAGACTTTGACAGCTGGTGGTTTGTGGTGGTGTGATGCTGGGTAGAAAACTTTGCATGGTGATGAATTTCTGGAAATCCCTGGAGCAGGAGGCTGAGGCAGTGAAAGCTGTGAGCTGGTTGTGAAAATGTTCGTTTTCAGCATCATCCTGTGTTTGCCTCTGTGCCCCTGTGTGACCTTGTCAGGACTTCCCCTTGTGCACAAGGAAGATGAATTGCACTCAAGTTTTTTCAGTTTTTTGGGGCTTGCCCTGTCTTTCCTTTCTCTGCTGCTTCCTCCCCTCTCTCATTACTGCAGTAGCTGCTAAATCTCTTTAGGAACAGCTGCTGCACTTGAACACGTTCCCTTTCCCCTGCATCCCAAATGAAGGAGCATTTAGAAGCTGAAAGTAAAGCTGATTATAAGCAGACCTCACTGAGCCTCGTTATCCCTCGAGAGGAGGGCAGAGAGACGCCCAACTGGATTTGTAATGGGTTAGGATGTGACTAACAGCCTGAGCCAGCCAGAAACCTCCCTGAGCAGAGACTCTCTTGGAAAACATCAATTTGTCAAAGCTAAAAGCTTCCATGGGAATCATATAGGCTGGTTTTGTCAGGATAGTTGGGTATTTCTTTGGGTCTGAGATGAAATTTCAGCTCAAAACAAGAAACCCAAAGGGATCCCCTCCATGCCAAGGCAGTTGGCTGGTTGGTCCAGCTGCTGGCACAGATGTTTGGGGCAGGGGAAGAGCTTTTAGCAGCAGCTGCTGTCACTTCTTGATGCCCATCACACCCATCAGGCTCACCACGGGCATGGAGCAGCTCCAGTTCCTCAGGGATGCTCGGGCTTCTCACACATTCCAACTCCAACACTTCTGCTGGCTGCAGCACACCACACTTCTCAAACCTCCCACTCCTCCCCAGCTGCACCAGGGCAGGATTTTGGCTGGGAGCTCCTTCTCTGCCCACTGCTGCTCTGAGTCTCAGGAGCTCCTTGTCCAGCAGGCCAGGCTCAGGTTTATTGGGAAAACTGGAGCAGGTCATGCTTGGAGCTTTCCTGCCTGATGGGCAGATGCTCTCAGGAGGGGAGAAGGTGCTGAGTTTGCAGCAGGGACCAGGGGATCTGTCACCAGGCCCTGCACCAAAGACATCCCCACTCGTCCCGTGCCACAGGCAGCTCCAGAGAGCTCCTAAACAGGAAACTGCTCCAAACCAGCCCCCCTGCTGCCCCTCCTGCAGGGAGGCCCCTCCAGAGCCCTGTGCTGTCTCCTCTCTGGCTGTTGTGCTCTGTTGTGTTTTCTCTCCCTAGTAACGTGCCAGTAGCTCCCTGGGGAGTGAGGCCAGCCCATGGCAGGCAGAGCTCCAGCCTGGGATGCATGAGCTGCTCAGCACTTCTTGTCCTCTCAGCCCACCCCACACGCAGCTTTTGCTTTTTTTTTTCCCCACTGTTTGGCTCAGCAGCAGCAGACCTGAGCTGCCTCCTGCTCCTGGGAGATGGGGCTGGCATTTGTTCTCTCCCCCTGCCCCAGGGAATGGCTTTGAGCAGTGTCCAAAGGGGGCTGGGGCACAGGAATCGGCCTTGCAGGCAGCAGCCAGGGCCCTGCCCAGGTCCTGGGCACACCAAGGGGTGTCATGGGCTGGGGTTGGTGCAGGGGACAGGGACAAGGGACAGTCCTGCAGTGCTGCAGCCTCACCTTGCTGGGTGCTTTGTGTGTGCCAGGAGAGGGGGGCAGTGAAGGATGGGCTGGGCTGGGGGGTCTGTGTCCTGCAGATGCCTGAGGTGTCCCTTCCTCAGCTGGGCTGGGGCTGGGGCTGGGACTGAGCTCTCTGCTGCTCCCCAGGCCCCTGAGCCACCACTGCTCCTGGTGGAACAAACCCTCCATGGGCAGCAAGGTTAGAGCTGCTCCCTTGCCCAGCTCCCAGAAAAGCTTCCCCTTCCCTGTGCCCCCCGTGAGGGGACAAGCAGGGCACCAGCAGTGCTGCCATTGCTGCCATCCTGCTCCTCTCTGGCTCTGCTGATTTGCATCAGCTCCACTTCCTCAGAGTCAGTGAGTCAGACTGCAGGGCAGGCTCTGTGTGCCCAGCTGTGTCTGTGCAGGCTGATAAACTCCTGTCCCAGAGCCCAGGGGTGGCACAGGCTGGCAGGAGGTGTCTCCTGTGCCATGTTCTGGGGGGGGTTCTGCTTGTGCCCCAAGCTGGGGCTGGAAGGGTCAGTGCTGCTTCCAGCCTCCCCAGCTGTCCTGGGAGCTGCCCCCATGGCCAGGGCAGCACCCAGCACCAGGGTTGGCTCTTTCCAAGCCATGGCTGGGACCTGCAGGGCCCACACCACACCCTGAGGCACAAATGTCCTTGGTTTTGGGTGCTGTGCCACTGAGGTGTGTGGATGTGCTCGTGCACTTGGCTGAGCTGGGATGTTTTTCTGAACTGGGCCCGGTTTCCAGCAGCACTGACTGTTGTAAAATCAGGCTGGTTGTTAAATCCTCTGTGTGTGTGTTCATCTGGTGGCACTCTGCAGCTCCTGTCCTGGCTGGGGGTTTGTGCTGCTGCTGTGGTCCAGGGAATATCCAGGAAAAGCCTGTCCAGGACATGTCTGAGATCCTCCAAACACTCCAATCACCTCCTGCTTTAAAATGCATTTGTGTCTTTGATACTTCTAAACAGATAATATATTTTTAAAGTGTATTTAAAGAAAAAAGATCTTTTATTCTGTGGTTAATTTAGTTTTAACCTTCTCAAAGCTTCAGGCAGAGGCTATGGAAAGTTTTAGCCTGGGAGGAGAGTGGGGTGGAAGGGCTGGAACGAGCGAAAGCTGCTGCTATAAGATCATTTTACAGCCTTTGGTGCTGCCAACTCTGCCCTTGCCACCCCTGAGAGCTGCCACCAAATGCTCTGGGAGGGTGAGGGCACCTCATGCCCCAGCCTGGGCAGGTCTGTGCTGCAGGAAGGGCTTCACCTGCTCCCTTGGCTGTTTTGGGGTGCCTGGATGCCCATGGAGAAACACTGCAGTGCTCCCTCTTTTCTCTCTGGGGGAAACCCAAAGCTTTTTGGTGAGCCAGAGCTGAGTGGGGCAGGACTGAAGCCTAGAAATACTTGGGGGAATGGCAGGGACGGAAATTATTTATGTCCACCCAAGAACAATGTTGGCACAAGAAGGAGTGGGCAGAAAGCAGCAGGAATAAACTCAGGCTGGAAATGTGAAGGTTTCCATCCAGTGCAGGAGAATTGAGTGTCTGCATAAAAGGAGCAGCAATAAAAGCTTGAGCTGCTTCTCTGGAAACACAAAATTCCAATGGGCTCCTTCTAGTTTCTCTTGAATACAGGGGTGAGGCAAGCTGGGCTGGAGTTGTCAGCTGAAGTGCAGTGAAATGGAGTGTACTGAGCTCAGCTAAAGCAGATCCTGAATGCAGGTGAACTTTGCAGCCCTTGAGCCTTAAAAAAAACACTGGACAGAAGGAAAAGTTTCCATTATTTTAATCAAACTTGTCTCTTTGATTGTGATCTTGCATTTCTGAAACTCACTTTTAAGCACAGAAACTCTCTAGAAATGAAACATTTGCTTTTGCACTGAAGGCTCAGTTTCTGTGGATGAAACCAGAGGGCTGTTCTGACTCCTGTGATTTATACATGAGCTGAAACTTCTTTTTTCCTGTAACTGAGCTGCTGTGAGAAAGGTCAGGGTGTTGAAACAGGAAGCCTGTGTGTGTGTACATGTAAATTTGTGTGCACAGCCCCCCTTGCACACCTGTGTGTGCTTTCCTGTGTATTTGTGGGATTCATCTTTCCCAAAACGTGTCTAGACAATGCTGCAACACCAGACCAAGGAGTCTTGTCCTGTTTTATGTGTCACAACCAAAAACAAAACCCTGTGCTGGAGGAGAAAATAATTGGCTGTTACCTGGGTCAGCTTTGTTGGGTTTTGTTGGTTTTCCCCCTCTTCTTTTTACTCTCCCCCACCATCAACACATCTCCTCCCTCCCCACACCTGCTTTCCCACCCTAAGCATGTTGTGCTGGCATCACTGATTCAGAGCTGGGTCAAAAACCTGCTCCTGCTCCAGGGGCTTGGAAAGGCCCTGCTCACCTTGGGGCGACCAGTGAGGACATCCAGGTGTCACTGAAAGCAAAGCCACCACTGAAACCCAGCACCAGAGCCACTCCCATGGCACGAGGGGTGATGTAGCAGTCCCAAAACTGCCTGTCCTGCTGGGGACATCCCAACCCTCAATCCTCTGTCCCATCCCCTGCTGTGGGCTCTCTGGGGACACCCCAACCCTGAGCCCTCTGTCCCATCCACTGCTGTGGGTCCTCCAGGGACATCCCAACCCTCAATCCTCTGTCCCATCCCCTGCTGAGGACTCTGGGGACATCTCAATCCTCTGTCCCATTCTGTGCTGTGGGTTCTTCAGGGACATCCCAGCCTGCAATCCTCTGTCCCATCCCCTGCTGTGGGTTCTCTGGGGACACCCCAACTCTCACTCTCTGTCCCTTCCCCTGCTGTGGGTTCTCCAGGGACATCCCAACTCTTAGCCCTCTGTCCCATTCCCTACTGTGAGCTTTCTGGTGACATCCCAACTCTCATCTCTCTCTCCCATTCGCTGCTTTGGGCTCTCTGGGGACACCCAACCCTCAATCCTCTGTCCCATTCTGTGTTGTGGGTTCTCCAGGGACATCCCAACCCTCACCCCTCTGTCCCATTCCCTGCTGAGGGCTCACTGGGGGACACCCCAACCCTCAATCCTGGGTGACACCCCAGCCCTGTCCCCTCTGTGCCACCCCCAGGTTGCCACGACAAGGCCGTGCTGCTCTACGAGTACGTGGGGAAGCGCATCGTGGACCTGCAGCACACGGAGGTGCCCGACGCCTATCGAGGGAGAGGAATTGCCAAGCACCTGGCAAAGGTACAGCCCCAGCCCCCCAGAAGGGCACGGTGCCCATCCTGCTGCCATCCCAACTGCGGGTAAAGATCCTGGCTGAAGCAGGCCCTGTCCTGTTGGAACTGTGTGTGTGCCCTGTGGGAATCCTGCTCTGATGGGAGATGGGGTGGCTGGAGGGGCAGATGGAAATGTGGGGTCAGACATCCCTGGGTTTTGTGGCAAGGAGAGCTGGGTAAGTGTCAGCAAATCCAGGCACTCCCCCAGGTTCAGCCCATTCCCCCTCTCAGCAGAAATCCCTTGTGCAGGGGCTGATGGCTCAGCTCAGCTCAAGCTGGACCCCTCCTCAAACCTTCACTACCCTGGTGAGCCCTCTGCCTGCTTGGGCTGTGAGGGAGAGATGGGGAGCCATGAGCACAACACTGGGGTGCTGCTTTGGGGTCCAGCTGCTCCCTGGCCCTGTAAATGGGGACAAAGAGATAATGAAGGTGGCCTTCACAGGATGGGCTGTGTCACCTGCAGCACAGCATCCACGGGGCTGGATGTGCTGAGGGTTAAACTGGGCACTCTGTGGCAGGACAGCACAGGGGTACCTGAGGGACTCCTGCTGCTTCCCCCATCTGGGTGAGGGGTGCAGGACTCCCCTGAGGCTGGGGGTGTTGGTTGTGACCCCTCTGATCTGCACTGCTTGCAGGCAGCCCTGGACTTTGTGGTGGAGGAGGACCTGAAGGCCCACCTGACGTGCTGGTACATTCAGAAATACGTCAAGGAGAACCCTCTGCCGCAGTACCTGGAACATTTGCAGCCTTAAGGCAGGACTGCTCCCTCACCAGCACACCTGGCCCTGACTGTTCAAGGCGGCCTTGGCTTCTCTGCAGTCTCAGGAACCCCCTTCCCACACTGGCAATTCCCGGTTTTTAGCGTGTCCATGCGGTGTGTGAGTGTGGGCACCTCCTCCTCCTCTGTGCCCATGTGTGAGCATGGCCACAGCCCCTGGGCCAGGCTGCTCTGGGCACACAGGGTGCCCACCAGTGCTTTTCCCAAGCCAGGGGATAGAAGAGGGTGAATTTTCCACCAAACTCCATCGCAAGGCCAGGGCATGACTTGTTCTGCAGCTCATCCTCTGCCCCCTGCTTGGCAACAGTTCTGAACTTGCTGGGGGATGTTGGTTAGGGCTGCTCATGGGGTGCCAGCCCCCCTTTGCTCCTGGCAGCTGGGGAGATGCTGTGGGTTCAGCTTTCTGGGACAGAGGGAGGTGCTGGAGGAGCCCCAGCCCTGTGTCAGGCTCATCCCCTGCAGCACCTGGTGGGCACCAGGCCGTGTCCAAGGCCACCTGCAGTTCATACCAGAACATGTGGACCATGGGGGCACCTCAGGGGCTTTGCTGGCCTGGCTGTGGAGACACTGGGATGGTGACACCCTCGAGCCTGGAGACAAGAGCCATGTGAGGAGTGGACGTGGACTGCAGAGGCTGTGGCAGAGTCTGTGCAGAGGAAGAAACGTGGCTGAGTTGCAGATGCTGCTCCCTGGAGATGCCATCTCCTGCCCAGCTTGTGTACACAACCTTGAAGTGGCGTCCCAGAGGGTCATGGACTGTTATTCCTGTCTCTCTGCCCTTGGTGTGGACACAGCCTGCTCAGGAGAAGAGATCAGCCTTGGCCTGAGCACTGAGGGACATCCCAGGGCACCAGGGTGGTTTCCTGCAGCTGAAGAGGAAGGCTCCCCTCATCTCCCTCTCCTCCATCTCTGCATCCCTGTCAGTGCCCCAGATCAGCCCCACCAGGACATCCTGAGAGCAGCAGGGCGAGGCCTCCAGGACCTGCTCCTGGCCCATCTGCAGGGTTCAGTGCTGGAGGTGCCTGCATCCATTGCATCCATATGGATCCCAATGGCTCCTCCTTACAGCCTTTGGGAAGCAGCCCTGGCTCCTGGCATTACCTGGCTGCTCAGGGCCTCCTCACAGCTCCAAGCTCAGGGCTCTGGCAGCATCATGGGGACCTTGGCCAGCAGCAGGAACACCCTCATTTCGTGCTCTTACCTCGGTGGATGATGATTCTGTAGCACAACCCAGCATTGCCACCCTCAGATGTGGAGGTGGCACCACGATGGCAGGGCACTGCCAGGTCCCAGCTTGCTGCCTGTCCTGCCTTGCCTGCGTTCTCCAGCCTGAGCTACACCTCAGAGCATCTCATCCTGAACTCTCAGGATTCTGTAGTGTCCCAAGGCAGGGCTGTGGTGAGGGAGAGATGTTTTCAACACCCCCAGCCCTGAGCAGCCACTGGGGCTGCAGCCAGGCAGGACATGGAGAGCCTCTCACCTGGAAACCAAACCCAGGCCTTGCTTTGCTCAGCAGGGACTAAAGTTTACAATCTGTGCCACGGAGTGACCGAAGCCCCAGGTGGGAGGAAGCTCAGCCCTTTCCCAGAGCCCAGCACAAAATCCATGGCAGCAAAGGCAAAAACTCCTACAAACTTCTCTCCTGGTTGGGGTGGCCAGAGATGGAGACCCTGTGCCAGGATTTCAGCCTGAGCTGTCCCTGGCCACCAGCACGAGGGGAACCCTTGCTGCCTGCCCGTGCTTTTGGGCTGCCCATCACCAGCACAGCACAGCACAGCCCTCTCAGGCTTCCAGAACTCCCAACCTCCATCCCTGCCCTGCACACTGCAGCTCTGAGACCCCTGCCCGTGCCCACCACCTGTGCCAGGGGGCAGAGCCACCTCTGCCCTGTGCTGCTCAGGAAAGGGTTCAAGCTCAGCCCTGCCTCTGCTTCATTTCTGCCCTCCTGCTGCTTATTTCACCCAGGCTGTGACCTTTAGGGTGGCTTTGAGGGACCGCGACTGGGAAAGGGTAACAAACTAAAGGGGCTCAAGAAGAAATGTGGGCTGCTAAATGTTCCTTCTTTAACATGCACAACACAGTTACAGGAGCAAGGCTGGCTCTGGTGCTGCTGTGATGGCTGAACCATCCCTTCTCTTGATTCCAAGATGAAGCTGAGCTGTTTTGCCCCCTGTAAGCCAAGATCAGACACTTGTGTCTGTGCCACAGCAGGGCTGGGTGCGATGCTTGAGCTCTGTCCTGCTTTAGTGCTCATTTCCACTGTGAGCAGTCTCCAGCAGCCCCCTGATGTGTCAGCTCACTGCAGGGTGTGCTGTGCTCACTCTGTGGGCAGAGCACCACGTCCAGCCTGGCTCTGGAGCCCCTGTGCTGCTGTGGCAGGAACCTGGAGCTTCCCGGCGCTGGATCCCGCAGCGATCGCTGCCTTAACTCAGCACAGCTCCCGGTTCTGCTGCTGCTTCCTTCGAGGTGCTACAACCCCCTGGTGTCTGAGCTGGCAGGGACCTGTGCCAGTGGCTGTGCCAACCCTTTCTCTGCTGTGTCCCTGCTCTGTCCCTCCTCCTGGATGCCAGTGAATAGCAATACCCGCAGCTCACCAGCGATGAGCCCACGGTGCTCCTGTGACCCTGCATGGCTGGGTGGGACCTGCCTGGGGGTCCCTCGGTGCTGGGTAACCCTTCCCTGCCTCCCCACCAGCTGCCTTTGCCCAGCTGGTCTCTGCAGAAAGGAGCTTTGAGCCCTGTGCTGCCCCTTGGTGCTTATTAAGCCTGGAGGAGTTTGGGATTTTGGACTCTCCCCGGGCAACAGGAGCGTGGAAGTGGTTTGGTTGAATACTGAGCTCCCCAAACCCGTTTGAACTACAGACCTGTGGTGGGTGGGGGAATGCAGGTGGCTGTCAGACCTGCTTCCACAGCCCCCAACTTGAAACACCCCCTCCCTCATCCGCTCTCCAGCGTTGTCTTCCTCTGTCCCAGGTTTCCTTTCTGTTGGATTCGGTGGTTACGATGTGCCTTTCCTTCTCAGGACCTGTTACAAACGACCTTTCTGCTCTTGTTTATGTTTAACATTTATCTTGACCCCTCCCTCTGTCATACTATAAAACATGAACATAATGCATGGAATACAATACAATAAAAGTGTGGCTTAACTGAGCTGCAATGGCTGTGCTGTGCTGGGGGGTCAGTGCTCCCATTGCAAAGGATCAGTAGGTAAGGGGTGAAATTATTGTGTTTTATTTGAGGTCACAGGGCTGGCTGACCTGGTGATGACTGTGCAGATCTTAGGGTGAGCGGGATCACAACTGGTTCCTCTTCTTTGCCAGCTGATCCAGACTTGCTCACCTTCACCGTTCCTCCTTGGGATTTCAGGCCAGGCTTTGGGAGTTGTCCTGCAAATAAGCAGACACACTCAGTGTTTGTGTCCACTGCTTTAAGATGGGCATGGAAATATTTAAATATCCAGTTGTTGTGCTTGTCCAGAGCAAGGTGGGCAGGCAGGTGCTCAGAGGGACATAAGGCAGTGCCCTCCTGGAGCCAGCACTCTCCAGGGCTGGGAGCACTGGACACTCAGGATCCTGGCAGGGCATTTGTGTCCCTTCCCAGCGCTGTGAGAAGGCTGCAGAGGCTGAGTTTGGATAACTCAGATTGCCAGGAAGGTTGGTGTGGGGAGCAGTTATGATTTGATCCAGCGTGACAAGCTGCCCCTGGGCTGCAGCAGGAGCTGGGCTTGGCTGCTCCCGAGGGACAGCACGGCCCGTTGGGATCCGCGGCTGGGCTGTTGCTGGTAACACACTCTGTTTACATTCCACATTCCACACAGTCCGTGCTCCGGCCTGTCCCGGCCCTGCTGCACGTTCTGCCGGGCTGGGCACGCTTCCCAAACACCTCCTGGTTCCTGTGAATGCAGGAACACCTCCCCCGGAACAGCTGCCCCCCAAAACACAGCTGGGAGGGCAGCGCTGGGGGCGGGCCCTGCAGGAGCAGCCTCGGGATGCCTGGGGAGGTGGAGGCAGCCAGGGGTTTGTTCTCACAGTCACATTACATCACTTGGGAATAATGCTGTCAAAAAGAGGGTTTTTGTAGGAACGGGAGATGCAGAGGCAGTGCTGTCAGGCTGGAGGAGGGCTCCGAGAAAGGAGGGGGTGTGGAGCAAGGAGCTGCTGTTTGATAAGCAAAACTTAAAATTCCTGATAAAAAGGCTCCTCTCCTGGGAGGAATCCAGCCCGGAGCAAGACGGAGCCCTGCAGAGGCTCGAGCACCCTGGAGATACCATCCAGGCACAAAACCTTCTAATGGACCCACAGGAGCTGGGAAACCTCTGGCAGAACCAAACCTACACTGCAATTCTAGAGAAGCGTTTGATATTAAACATTATATTGAATTGATGACCTTGAGGTCTTTCCTAAGTGATTCTGTGATTTATTCTTCCTCAGAGATGCAGCAGGGGAGTCTCCCCATTCACTGCCCCTTTTCGAGACTGATTAAGAGGGCCAAATTCACCCCAAAACCGCCCAGCCTCTCCTTCCAAGGAAGTGCTGCGCAGGGGATCCTCCATCCCTAATCGCCTGCAGGGAAGGAGCCTCCTGGGGTTTTGGGATCAGGGGGCGATGCTGAGCGGTGCCCACCCTGGGCAGCCTCATCCCCTTACGGCGGGGCCGCGGGGCAGGCCGGGACTCGCCACCGCGCTCCTCCCACGGGCTGGAGGATCCCGGGCGGCGGGGCCGAGCCGATCCGAGCCGGGCCGGGCCGAGCCGAGCCCCGCGGAGCCGCTCCGCCGCCGGTGACGGGGCTATGCCCGTGGGTCCCACCGGGGTCCCACCGCGGTGCCCGCCTGGCCCCACCGCCCCTGTCCAGGGGACTACACGCCCCAGAGACCCCGCGGCTGTGCGGCGGCGCGAGGCACTGTGGGAATTGTAGTCCTTCCTCGGGCTCAGCCCCACCCCGAGCAGCGGCGCCGCCGCCCCCACGCACTACATCTTCCGTCGGGCAGCGCGGCGCGCCCGCGGGCCGCCGGCGGAGACATTTGCGAGGCGAGTGTCTCCAAGATGGCGGCGTGGGGAAGGAGGCGCGCGGGCCCCGGCAGCACCAACAGCGGCGGCGGCCGGGACAGGTGAGGGGCGGCCGGGCGGCGGCGAGGGGCGGCGGGGGCTGCGGGGCCGCACCGCCCGCGGCGGCCCCGCGACCCCGCGGCAAGGGCGGGGGCGCCGCGAGGGGAGCGTGGCCGGGCGGGGCGGGCGCGGGACGCGGCCGCGCTGAGGCGCGGAGGGGCCGGGGGCGCTCGGCGGGGCCGGGCCCGGGGAAGGTCAGCGCGAACCGCGGCGCGTCCGGGGCAGCGCTGCCCGCGGCGGGATGCGGCGCTGCGGGCCGGGGAGAGGAGGGCCGGCCCCGGGAGGCTCCTTCCGTCCACGGCTATTTTTAAAGGCGGGGAGGGAGCGGCGAGTCCTCCAGGGTGACCTCCTTCTGCCGGGGCCGCGGCGGGCACCGAGCTCGGCACCGCGCTCCGGCCTCTGCCGGCGCGGAGGAGCGGCCGGCACGGGCTGGAAATACCCACGGAGCAGCGGGGGAAGTTTGGGAATCGCAACTTTAAAATGGGGAAAAGAGACAGAGGGATATGTCACGGAATCAGTTAGGTTCGAAAGAGCTCGGAAGTCATCGAGTCCAACCTGGAGCGATCCCCACCCCTCACCCCGAGCAGAGCGCTCGGTGCCACCCAGTCCTTCCTTAAACACCGCCAGGGACGGTGACTCCACCACCTCCCAGGGCTGCCCATTCCAGTATTTAATCGTCCTTTCTGTGAAGAAATCCCTCCAAATGTCAGACCTGATCCTCCCCTGGCACAGCTTAAGACAGTGTCTGGTCGAACTACTTTAAAACCTGTGTGCACAGCCCTCCACCTGCTGAAAATGTCTGGGTTTATCCCGCATTTCCTGACGTTGGCATTTTTCTGTTCTGCCCCAGGGCCGACTGATGTAACCGGCAGCTGCTGAAAGCTGCTGCAGTGTTCTCTGAGTTTTCCTTTGTCCTGTTGCCTCGCCTCGAAACTCTGATATCCCTCTTAATTAGAAACTCTGATATCCCCCTTCATTTGTCTCGTGGCTTTTGCTTCACTTTGTTCCCTTGCTGTGATCCAGCAGCGTTTGCTTTGATGCTGTTGAATCTACCCGGCCAAGGAGAGCCACAAGTAGCCCTGAAAATTCTGGCGCTGATGTGAACTGCAGGAATGCTGCCTATGTTCAGGGAATTCAAAAGTAATTGAACTGGAAGGGCCAATGGAATTCCTGCATCAGCGTGGTTTAAATAAACAGCTAAGAATACCACAGTGGTAAAAACTGTCTGCACCCAGGGCTGGCACTGCCCCAGCACGGGAGGTGTGGAGTTTTCATGTGGCAGACGTGTCCTCCCAGCAGAAGGGGAGAAACAGAATATGGAAAAGAACACTTAATAACTTCAATTATTCTTCCAGGGTGAAAATTGATGCAGACTTAAAAGTGAGTTGTTACTGTGTAACTTCATCTGTAACCTGTACAATAATCTAATTGTTGTTTGGGGTGATCTTGTTTCAAAGGAGTATGATCAAAAATACTCCTAAACACGAGTCACTCCATGAACCTGCTGCATTTATTATTTTTCCTTTGCCAGTGAGGAGGGCATGGAAGAGAACAGCGCAGCACATCCCCCCTTGAGCAGAGTTTCACAATCTCCATCAAAGGCTGGTGGTTCTTTAGGTGTCACCCTGGCCGAACGTGACAGGAGGACAATTCCAGGAGGTGCTGGGTGATGTCAGAGAGGTGCTGCTCCTGCCTGGCAGCTGCAGAGCAGGAGCTGTGGGTGCCTCTGATCCCAAACCACCCGTGCCTGTCTCGCCAGGCTGCTGCAGCACCGGTTGGGCAGAGGCAGCGCTGACAGACCTGATGTCACCACATGATGACATGGGCTTTTTATAGGCTGAAAACACTTTTCTTACTCTGGCAGGATTCTTGTCCAAAGGCACGTTCCTTTGAACTGAATGTGCTGATGCAGTTTTCCTGGTAGCTGAGCTGTTTCAAGGAGGGTTTGTAGTTGTCAGGCAGCCGCTCTAAAAGGCATCTGTGTGTCGGAGGTGGTGTGAGGAGACTCAGTGCTGAATAAAATCCTGTCTGCTACGAGACTACAGCCGCTTTCATCTAAAATTATGTAAAAAAAAATAGACCAGCATATCTGTGGAGACTGAGTCCCTTCATAAGTGACTTTATTGATACAGAGAAAGCTGTAATTGGTGAAAAAGTGCTTTCCTTGCTCAGAGTGAATGTAAGGACATTAATTTCAAAGGATGTTGACTGTGAACCCCAGCTGGCTCTGGTGGTGAAATAATAATGTTAAACAAAATAACCAAAAACACTGAAGGGAACCAACTAAATATTTGTTTTTCTTCATTCTGGATAGACTCTTTAATGGAGCCTGTCTAAAGGGAATTGTTCATGTGTAGACCAAAACAACTTTTTCATACAGAACAGGCACAGGATTGTGCTGGGTGTTTTTGTACAAAAGGCAGCCTGGTGCCCGCCAGAGCAGTGGACAGCATGTCGTTTGTTCCCCTGGGAGATGTTCTGACAAACTCTGGAAAGAACAGCTTCCATGTCATCAGCAGTGCCTGCCTGGCTGCTCTGTGCCCTCACAGAGCTCCCCTTTCCCTGCCTGCCCTGCTCAGATTTCTGTGCTCTGCTTGCAGCAATGATTGACCTATTTCCATCAGCCTGGCTAATCATTAGTTGACTTAAAATTGACACCTCCTTGTTGTCTGGGGCTGGATTTGTTGTAATGGCCTGGTGATGTTTTCCTTAGAGTTCAGGTAATGTTGTCCTCCCTAAGGCTGCTTGAAGAGCTTCCCAATGTTCTCCTGTCCTTTTTCCTATTTGAATTAAAGGTGCATCTTTTGAATTCAAGTCTTGCTTTATTGCCCTGCATTTCCTGTTCTTCCTCTGCTTGAGTGCCCTTCTTAAAGCCCCAGGCCTGGCAGCCCTGGCTGAGGGCTTGAGCCTGGTAAATTGTGGGGACCTTGAGCAGAGCAACAATTCTCCAGGTGTTTAGCATGGGATGTGTTTGTGCTCTCTGTGCACCATATCCTGAGCAGAAACATACACTGGGAAATGTGACTGGGAGGTGGAATATTTCCACTGAGAATTAAAGCCAGGCCACAGCTCATTTCTTAATCTTGAAATTAAATTGAATTTCAGGAAGAATTTATGTTGGAGGGAGGGAAGTTTAGTGTTTGGATTTGTCATGCCTTGACTCTGTTGACTTCCTGCAGCTTGGCTGAGATGCCAGCAATGCTCCCAGACATGCTCTGGCCATCTGTAATGTCCTTTTTCTGAGATCTTGGAGAGCCAGCACGAAACCCCTCTTGCACTGCTGTGTGCTGCTTGTGACCTGGTGTTATCACACTGCTGCAAGCTTCTCCCTTCTAATTTTTTTAACTTCTTATCAAACTGGTCTCCATTTTCAGTTAATCTGATTGTTTGGTGCTCTGAGCAAAACTCTTGCCCAGGAAAGAAAACTTCACCAAAACTTGACCTGTGTGTTACGGGAAGGGCTCAAAAGAACTTTTTTGTCCAGAACTGTACTTGTGCAGTTAAAGATTGTTTCCAAGTGTGATTTTGAGCATTTGCAGAACTGAGATAGTTGGATGACTTGAAACCCTCATCAAAAAAGTCTGTCTGGCAGGTGCCATTAGGCTGAAGGCAACAATCTCAGAGGCTCAGTGCTTCTCCGTGCAGTGGGCAGTGCTAGGAGGGTGTTCAGGGTTCTCCCAGGATGTTTTCCCCTGCCTGTTCTCACTGCTTTCTTCTTTGTTTCTACTTTTGCCACCTGGCAAAGCATGGAGTGACATTGTGCCTCCTCTTTGGAATGGTACTTATTTCTTCATCCACAAAGATTACCCAACTGAAATTTCCATTTACCAGGCAGGCTGCTGTTCCCAGGAGCCTGCTTCCAAGGTGGGACAGAGAAATGGAGCTGTTCTGGGGACTGGAACTTCAGAAGAAATGATTCCCTGTGATGGTGGTGGCCCTGGCACAGATTCCCAGAGAAGCTGTGGCTGCCCCTGGATCCCTGGAAGTGTCCAAGGCAGGGTTGGACAGAACTTGAAGCAATTTGGGACAGTGGAAAGTGTCCCTGCCATGGCAGGGGTGGAACTGGATGGGCTTTGAGGTCCCTTGCAACCCAAAGCATTTCAGGATTTGATGAACTGCTGGAGCTGCTGTTGTTCACCCTCTCCTGGTGCTCTCCCATATTCCCATGTTAGGAAGACAATCCAAATGTAATTTGAAGCTTGCTCTATAGCTAACAGACACTTCTGCCCCTCCCGCTGCTGCAGCTCTGTTAACAATGGATTCCTTATTTTTAACTTTGGCAACACCAAAATTTGGCATTGTTGAGTTTTAAGTGATTTCCATCTTGCTGTGAATAGCTGAGAGTTCTGTCACATCCTCCCATCCAGGCATTCATTCAGCACCAGGAGTGAGACACTGGAAGTTCTCAAATATAGAATGCCTGCAGCTGCAGTAGAACAAATATTTGGATCTAGAACTATTCCTACAGAACAGCTCTACTACAACTTTTTAACTGTGCCCTCTTATTTGGAGTGGAGAGACAGGTCCTGGAAAATAATTTGATTAATATTAACAATATTATAATTAGAATATTATAATAATATTAACAACTGCTTTTAGGCTGTGATCTGTCTGGTAAACAGCCTATGAGGCTTCTGAACACCTGGCAGCATTTTATATCTTCTGGCATTAGGTGCTCTCTAGTTATTCACTATTCTTTCAAGTAAAATGGAGTTTATATCAAATCCCCACACTTGGTAAGTGGTGGATGCCAGCTCAGAGCACAGAGCACAGCTCTGCAGTTTGTTTGTCATGGCCAGGGTGGGTGGCAAGCTCCAAAAGGCAAACTCCACTCCAGGGTGTGAGCAGATGCAGTTGCTTTGACTGGGTTTGTTGGTGTGCAGCTGCTGTGTTCAGTGGAAGGGCTGGGTCAGGAGAGTTGTGTCTGTGAAGTCCTCAGCTGAAACCTCCTCAAGCCCACATATCTGAGTCTCTTTCTGTATCATGTGAAATCCAAACAGTTTTCTGTCGCAGACATTTCTCCACAGAAATCCTTTTTTTTCAGATTTCTGCGTCTTCGGGAGGCCAGAGGCCCCCGAAGAGAAGGTAAACAATTATTATCAGCTGCTGTGGAATGCAACAGGATTCACCTTGATTGGCTCATTTTCTATGTTTATAATTAAGAGGCAATCATCAGTTCAAGCCAGGGGACTGAGTCCTTGGCCACAACTTTGTTGTGGGTTCTTTTCTATCTCTTCTTAGCCTAGCTAGCAGCTCTGCAAACCTCTCTCTATATTCTATTTAGTATAACTATAATGTATTATATCATATATTAATAAATCAAGCCTTCTGATTCAAGAAACAAGATTCACCGTCTCTCTATCACCAGCCAGCGCCCGATCAGGACGCAGTAATAGTTTTCAGCTTTGCATGCTCCAGGGGCAGCCAGTTCTTGTGTGGAAATCACACATGATACCCAACTTCCCTGTGCAGAAATTGAGACCTGCTGCCTGCTCTGCTGACTCTCCACATGTCCTATTTAAGCAGATATCTTTTTTGGATTGGCTGGTTTGCCATTTGCAGCTTCAGCACTACGATAGAGATTTATTCTGATTTTAGAGGACTCATTTGGACAAACAGCACAGTTTTCCCAATAAATTTTTATTTTTCCCAGCAGAACATACTTTAAATTCTGCTTGTTTTGGCATTGGAGGCCAAAAAAAAAAAAAAAGCATGTGCTTTTCTCAACTTTATTGTTATAAAGTCAGAAAATTCCAGAGGAGATGGGCAGTGCTGCCTCTGGCCAGTGTGTTGGGTTCCTGCTGACAGGTGGCTCTTTGTGGTGTGGCTCTGCTTGTGCAGTGATGGTGAAAGGAAAAAATGGATGTTCAGAGGGAAGAACAGGCAAGAGCTGAGCAAGGAGAAACTGATGGCTTGGTGCCACCTGTCCTGGTGCTGAGCCTGGAGAAATCCCAGGTAGATACTGAATTCTAAAGTGAGAAGCTCAGTTCCCATGGCTCTTGCAGAGGCAGGGAGGGAATGGCCTCACTTCATCCCTGTTTTCCCAGTGATGACAGGGAGATGTGCAATGACAACTGTGCTGTGCCTAAGCTCTCTCTTGAATTTGGATTCTGCCTCTCTGTTTTGCCCACCCATCTGCATGTTCCTAGGTATTACAAAACACTGAAAGTGCTCCTTGTTGGAAATATTAATTTTGTCTGGAGAGTTGTGTTAGCACTGGGTTGGCTTCCAGCTTGAAAATGCCTTTCAGCAATAGCTTTTCCATGAAGTCATTATGCCCTAGCAAGTGGTTTCACAAAGTCATGGGTGGTGGTGTGCAGTTACCTTAAGCCTCTATATGTCTTTTGCAATGAAACTGGAATTTTTGATTGGGAAGAAGCTGCACTTGGAGCAGCTGTTATCAGGGAAAAGAATCCTTGGCAGAAACCATGACCAGCTGTGTCCTTGGTGTCAGTGTAACACCTGCTTAACTGGTTTCTTGTTAGAAACTCCTTATATAGATCCTGTTCTTAATTTTTTTTTTTTCTAAATACCTCTCAATTCACTGCAGAACATCAGAGCCCACCACATCCTATGCTGAAAGGGTTATGGTAATTTTCCCAACAATGTCTAACAACTCATTACCCTAAAGAAGCCCCCAGCATGCACAGAATTAAGCTGGACTTTTATTTTTCTTTCTACCCATGAACAGGCCAAGGGGGAAATGCACTGCAAGAACTCAATAACTGCATTGTAAGTTGAGTTTTCTTTGTAGGTTATATAAATTCCAGCTGGACTTTTAATGAAACTGCTCATGACTCTGCTTTGGGAGAGGGTGGTGCCTCTCAGGTCCTGCTGGTTGATGTTTGCTGCTGTTACAAACCCAGCCACGTCTGCAACAGCTTGTAATTTAACAATATTCTTGATTACAGCTGGCCACTGCTCAATCCCCTTTGCAGCCTGAGTGGAGCTGCACATTAAGGATAATGTTTGGCAACAGCAGCTTGTGAATGTGTATTTTTCTCCCTTATTTTCCAGTGCATGCACATAAGTACCACTGCACTAATGGAGCAAAAAGTGCTCGTTCTGTTCTCCACATCAGCACTGTTCCTCCTGCTATCACGGGGGGCTGAATGCTGTTGGGATGAGGCTGTTTTGTCTGCTGTGATTAGGTCAGATGTGTGATTTGTTCTCCTTCTGCTAAAGGAATCTGCTAGATATTTTTATCTTTGCTAGGCCACGTGCTCAGTTTTGCTCTGGTTAAGCACAAGTATGCCAGAAATATTCATTTCTGCACAGAAGGGAGGATTTTGCCTGGTTCTGATGGACAGGTTTTTACCCTTTCTCAGAGCAGGTGAACAGTTATAATCCTATTTCTTAGCAGTCTGTACATGAATGTATCTGCAGATATAAGGCGATGTGGTGAAGGGGGTGGAGGGAAGGTGGGCATTGATGTGACATTAAGTAGCAGAAAGCTGCTCCAGTACAATTTCCCTGAATCCCCTGAGTAGGAAATGTGCTCCCAGGTGAAGTGAGCAGCTCTTTCTTCACTGTTTAAGCAGTGCCTGGGTTAAAATCTTGTTCATGTCCTGCTTTGCTGCATCCCACTTCAGGAGAGGGAGGGAAGTGTTCTGCCACAAACTGAATGCTCTGCTGCCTTCTTCACCTTCCCTTTCAGCAGTGTTCCTTGGCCATCCTTGTTGGATTTACCATGGATTTACTTGGCTGTGTTAATATGGAGGACTAAATAGCAAAATTGCATCAGAAGGCAAATTCATGTGGAGAGGCTTCCTCTCTCCAAACCTCCCAGAGCAGCTTGTCCTCCTGAGCAGTGAGCTGCTTGCCTTGGTTTCTGTGAAAGCTCCTGAAGTCTGTGGGGTTTGTTCAGTGATGTGTTGTGGTCACTAAGGTGCGAGTGACACTTCTGCTTGGGTATCAATGTGAGAAATCATTTCAGGACTACTACAAGATCCTATTTCTCAAATTGTTCTAGATCATCCAAGTTAGGAAAAGGTAAGAAAAATACGTTGCCTTCTTTTGGGATGAATTATTGTACAGCAGGATAATCAGCTGATGTGAAATGAAGCTTGAGTTGAGAAGCTGCTGGTTGTGAAACAGGCAGTGACCTTGAGGGGCTGCCCTCACTCGGGGCACTCCTGTCCCGCTCTCCCACCCTGGTGGGTGAACTGCCCGTCCTTCAGCCCTGTAGTTTTAATTCTTCATTTCCCCTCACCAGGGTGACCTTGTCCTCCACGGACTGTTACATTGTGCACGAGATCTACAACGGGGAGAACGCTCAGGACCAGTTTGAGTACGAGCTGGAGCAGGCGCTGGAGGCGCAGTACAAGTACATCGTGATCGAGCCCACGCGCATCGGGGACGAGACGGCGCGCTGGATCACCGTGGGGAACTGCCTGCACAAAACGGCCGTGCTGGCGGGCACCACCTGCCTCTTCACCCCCCTGGCACTGCCCGTAGATTATTCTCACTACATATCCCTGCCTGCCGGAGTGCTGAGCGTGGCTTGCTGCACCCTGTACGGGATCTCGTGGCAGTTTGATCCCTGCTGCAAGTACCAGGTGGAGTACGATGCCTATAAACTCTCACGCCTGCCCCTGCATACGCTCACCTCGTCCACTCCCGTGGTGCTGGTGAGGAAGGACGACCTGCACAGAAAGAGACTGCACAACACGATAGCACTCGCTGCCCTGGTGTACTGTGTAAAGAAGATCTATGAACTCTATGCTGTATGACTTCAGCAGGGAAGAGAGAAACCCACAAAGACAAGTGTATTAAGACTCCCACAGTAACATTTTGTTTTTCCTCTTTGAGAAGCGGTGGAGACTGGGAAGGATTTGGTTTGATAGAGCTGTTATTTTTCAGATAACGTATCACTGGTGCACCAAGGTTTTTCAGCTCTTCGTTACACTTGAGATGTGGATGTGTGGTGACTTGAGATCCGTATGTTAGGCCAGGGGAGTCCAATCCAGCAGCAGAATGTCAGTGAAAGAAAGCAATAGAAAGAAGGGGTGTGAGAGCTGCTTTCTTTTTTTTTTTTTTTCTTTTTTTTTCTTTTTTTTTTTTTTGGGAAACATTTAAGTATATTGTTTAATTGTATTACACAAAACCAGCCAGAAGTTATCATTGACCATTAAAGGATGAGAATTTCAAATGCTCTCGCTCTCTTGTCACTGTTATCAAAGTGATATCACTTGAAGTGTCCAGGTACAAGCACATTCTGCTCAGTTCTTGTACAAGTTCTTCCAAAGGTGGATACATCTCTGAAATGCCTTGGGGGCTGCCAAGGTGGGAGTCTACCTGTCCTACCTTTGTGCTGTGCCCTGACCACACAATTCCACTGCTTTGCCTGAACACAGGAGCTGCTTGCTCCTGCTGCAAGGCATCCTCATGAGTGCACCTTCTAACTGTTACCTGAAATTTTAGCATTCAGTCCTGTGCATTATTCCAGTTTTTAGCTTTAAACTCAAAATCTTGATCTTAGAGTGGGAAGCATTTACTCTTCTGTGACATCTGCCAGTTATTTTTGAAAGATAGGGGCTTGCTGTCTGTAATCTCCTCCCACCACATGGGGAATAGGTGTGGCTGGCGTTGGCAGGGCCAGCCTGGCACAGCTCCAGGTGTTACATTTGAAATAGGAGAGCAAAGGCCTGCAGAGAGAGCTGCCCGTGCACCGTGTGCTCCCTGCTCCAGTGGGAGCTGCAGCCTGACCTTCACAGCTGAAACACCGACCTTGACAGGGGTCAGGCCCCAAATTCTGCCACAGCAGGCACCAAGGTCTCCCTGTCCTCACCTCCATGGGCTGTTCTGACCACGGTTCTGACCTGTTCTCTGCTGGGGCAGTTTTTCTGTGAGCAGGACACGCAGCCCATTGTGTGGGTGTGCTGGGCAAACTGGGACTGCTGGGTGCCCCAGCCCTGAGCTCCAGCAAGGGCAGCTCTACCTGAGGGGGCTCCAGTGGCACTGGGACGTTTCTGGGTGGCAGCAGCCCTTTGTACAGTGCTGAGCTCTCCCTCCAAGGTTAAAAGAAGCTGGGATCCAGAGCATCTATTTATAGCAGCAATGTACAGTTGTCTTGGCAGAGAGGAGGCAGAGAAACGCAGCTACTTCATCTCCCAGTGGTCAGGCCAGGCTGGGCAGGCTGCCCTCCCACCCTGACGTGTTTCCAGAGCCCTGCTGGATGGATTTGAAGCCAGTGGCACATCTGCCACAGCTACTACTGCTTACTGCTGCAGAAGGCCCTGAAATACCTCTGTGCTGGCCACACCAGAGGTGTTCCTGATCTTTTTTTACACAATGCAGAATTCTCAGAACTGTTAGTTCTTTCCTGCACCAAACCTCTGGGGTTTTGGTACTTTTTTGTGTTAAGCTTCCTGTGGTCTGGAATGATCACTATGGCAGGTTCCCTAAATGCATGGCTGGCATCAGAGACTTGAGTTAAAAATTAGCAACTTTCCTGGGGTCTCTTATTGCAGGAGGAAAGGTGAGAAGTCAGCTTAGCTGTCACAATGGGTGGGTCTGATTGAAAAACACAGCTGTCACTCCATTCTGAGGTGGAGGGGCAGGGGAGTTTGTTTTCCAAGGAATCTCAGTGATAATGTAGCTAACTAAAGTGCTTTTTAACATTCTGGTTGTTACTCAGTCAGGGCTGTAACTGTGCAAGGTGACCTGGGAGAATGAGAGGGGTCTTGAGAGGCATTTTAGTGCATGGTGAAATGGTAAAACAACTTCCAAAAATTCCCATCCATGTGGAGTGGTGCTGTATCTGCTGTCCCCAGTGCCAGCAGCTCAGTGGAATCATCAGTGGCTGGGGACAAACCTCCCTTCAGAATGCCCCACACTTTGCTGCCCCCAGTGCTCTGGAATGTGCAGCACTCCCCTCATCACAGAGAGGGAATTTACCTCCAAAGGGAATGGCTGCACTCTCAGCAACCTCTGCCTCGGAGCTGCAGCTCCCACAGGAACTGCAGGAACTCCCCACACATCATTTTCCCCTCAGGGCTGATGTGTTTCACCCTCAGTGCCCTGGATGGGAACACAGAAATGCAAAGCAGCCCCTTGGTCCTTCCTGGGGAGCCACGACCTGAAATACCAGAAATGGAGCAGCTGAACAAGCCTGGCAGGAGCTCTGCATTTCACCAAGGAACTCAGGAGCTGAGCATGGGAAACACACAAGGAAAAGCACAACCAACAGCAGCACTCCCCTTGTGGAGAGCAGAGAAGGTAATGCCTTGCTTTCCTCTCTTAACAGGAAAAAAGTGTCTGCACCTGAAAGCTTCACCTTGTCAGTCCAAGCCCAGGCCTTTCTGTGACACAGGGCAGGTGGCAGAGGATGGATGTCCTGAGAGAGCAGCAGCATTGTCATCATTAAACACATCCTGGATCTCAGAGATCATTCATAGATCTGTAGTGGTTAAGAAGAGGCTTTTGGAAGCAGAAGGTCCTGCTGAGCCTGCACACCCAATCAGAGTTTGTGTGACTAATCCTCTGTGTGGATTCACACTGTGTAAGCTAACAGGGCCCATAAAGAGGGCTGGGATAAACCATGTTGTTCTGCAGCTACTACTGGTACAATAGAACCTTGCAGGGATGCAAGGAAAAACAAACCCCTCCTGCTTTCCCTTCCTGTTATGTGCTGTGAGGAGCTGGAGTAGACCAAGGGATTCATTTCATAGCAATGTAATTTATTTGTCATCAGATGTGCACTCCCAGGCAGGACATGTGAGGCAGGACACATGGAAAATGCTGGCAAGTGCATGGAGAGGCAGGAGAGGTCTGAGCCTTGGTTCCTATTAGTAGAGTTTATTTCAATTTTAAGATTATTTCTGTCCTCTATCTGTGCAGCAGTTCCTTTTTCCTAGTGGTGCTGGTGTCCCTCACATGAAGAGAAGGGGTGAGGAATGGAACACAGCACCCTTCAGGCTGTCAGGCTCCCTGAAGTGATACCTGAACAGACAGGTATCCTTCCCCACTGGATGTGATCATAATTACCACCTGTGATTGCTCTGTCTGCTACACTCTGCACTTTACACACCTGGATTCTTCTCTCGTGCCAGAGAGTGCCTGGCATTCACAGGATCACAGCTGCTCTGAGCTGCAGGTGGCCCAGGTGTGCTGCTGTCACCTGTGCAGTGTGTCCTGGCAGCAGCTGCCCTGCTGTGCTGTTCTGCCTGTTCAGCGCTTCCCTGCATTCCTGGGGCTGGGATCCACAGAGCTGTCACTGCAGAATGAACTGTCCCAGTCCATCAGTAGGGCACGATTCAGACAGGTAAAATGATGCCAAATACACCCAAATTGTACATCAGTTACTTCTTTAAAAGTGGCACTGGATTGAGCTTAATTTATCAGCTGACTTGGCATGTTAAGAGGAAGGGGCTGTGAAGTTTCCCACTGCAAGCAGCGTGTCCTGGGTCAGAGTGGAAGGAGTGGGAATGAGACACTGATCACGAGAGCTCCCAGCTGAGGACTGTATTTCACAGGGGTGGGGACAGCCAAGGGCTGCTCGCTGAAGGCAGAACAGGTGGGGTTTATTTGTGGCAGGCCAGTAAAGCTGAGCATGCCTGCAGTGAGGTGAGGAGTCCCAGCCAGGGCCTCCCCAGTGTTCCCCTGAGCCCTCCCTGCAGCCTCAGCTCTCCCCCATTGTCCAAGCACCTTCCTTCTCCAGCTGAGCTTTAGGTGCTGTCTTCCAACCACTTCCCGGTCTCCATGCAATGGTAAACAGCTCTGAGAAAGAATTTTCCTGCAGGAGCACCTCCAGTGATGTCCCAGCCAACTGCAGGGGCTCAGCCTCTCCCTGCTCAGGGCAGCTGAGCTCTAAGAGCCCTTTGCTTTTCTCTCCTTTTTTGCTCTAGATGCCATTAAGGTGAAGAACAGCCTGGGGCAGAGGTTCCTCAGGTAGACAGCCAGGCAGGGGGTCAGGCCAGCCACAAGCACTTCCTTCTTCTTCTGTCCCACTGCATTGAGAACCACCTGAGCCACCTCGGCCGCCGTCTGTCCCTCGGCCGTGGTCTTGTCCATAACTGCCAAGGGAAAGGTGAGTGAGCACCAGCACCACCAGCAGCAGGTAAACCCCTCTGAGAACCTTTCCTAGGATGCTCTAACTGCACATGGCTGCTTGCTCTGGCTCTCACTCCAGCTGGGTATGGGAGCACAGGCAGCTGTTCCTCATGGCTGGCCCTGAAGGTGAGAGTTGCTGTCTGGAAAGGCTCAATTTTGGGGCTTGCTGTTCCTACCCTGCATCCAGAGTCGGTTTTTGATCCTTCAGGGCTAACCTGTGTCCCCACCAGAGGCCATGTGTTGCAAACACACCTTACAATGACATGGAGATGCTTTACAAAGGGCAGTGAGAGGGATCTCACCTCCATAGCGAGATCCATCCGCTGTGACAGCGTTGAGGGACAGGTTGGTCTGGATGTACCCAGGGCTCACCACTGTCACTTCAATGTCATACTGCTCCACCTCTGCTCGCAGGCAGTCAAAGAAGGCCTGGGTAGCATGCTTAGAGGCAGCATCTGCAAAACAGGACAAGGACTGTGCACCAAGGAGAGGAGCAGGGCTGAGGAATTTTCACTTTCTGAATGGATTTTCACTACAATGCAGCCACTCCTCAGCAGGAGCTGCTCTCCAGCCTCTACGTTTGTTTTTGTTTAGTGAATGGCAGCAACAGGTAGTGGGAGTCAGAGGCAATTTAGGAAGACAAAATGTAAACTCAAGTTCAAAACTGGCTGGGATCCTGAGCTTAATATTGCAGACCTGCCAGAGCACTCCAGAGTGAGCCCAAGCTGCCTCCCACTCCTGATAAAGGAGACTCAGAGCCTTTGGAAGGCAGAGCTGGCTGCCCTGCATGTGCTGAGCACCAGGGACTTGCAGAGCAGGTTCAGGGCTTGGCTGCAGAAGGGAACAGCAGATCACACAGGCAGGAACAGCAAATCACACAGGCAGGAACAGCAGGGAAGCCTGGCCTAGGGCAGGATTTTCCCCATGGAATGGCAGAGACTCCTTGTGCTTGGTCACTGCCTGTGGCTGCCACCACCACACCAGCAGCACCAGAGCCAGCTCAGCACAGGCTGAGGACCCTGCAATGATCCAGGCAAGGGCTGAGCTCCTGCTGCCACATCCACAGGCTCTGGTCCCTGTGAAGCACCCTGGGAGCTCCTCAGAACACAATTCCTGCAGCAACTGGACCCACATCACCTGCAAAACCCCATGGCTCAGACATTCCAGGCTCTCCCCCCTCAGCATCGTTCCTGACCCACTGTATGCCATCACCCCTCCACTTCTGGTGTTCACTTTCAGTGATTTACAGATGTTTGTGTGTCAAATGCTCCCCTCTTAGTTCATCCATCTTTTAAAGGCCTTTTTTTTCAGTAATCTCATCAATATTTCTTGTCATAATTGATTCAGCATGAAGAGTTTGCTGGATCAAGATTGTTTAGGCTTTTGTTCTGGCATTGTTTGTACTACAGCACTTCATAATTTATTAAAACCAAAAATTTCTGCTTTCTTAGAGGAGATAATGCAGACAAATGACAAGGACAAAATACCATAAAATTATGGAATTATAGTGACTCAAGATAGGACAATCAAGCTGTTTTCAAAACATATTTCCATCCCTTAACAACTTTAGGCCAGGGCTAAG
The DNA here is from genome assembly GCF_027887145.1 of Ammospiza caudacuta. Classification (NCBI taxonomy): domain Eukaryota; kingdom Metazoa; phylum Chordata; class Aves; order Passeriformes; family Passerellidae; genus Ammospiza; species Ammospiza caudacuta. Next base: position 14,753,179 of record NC_080609.1, read on the forward strand.
ATTTTGTATTTAAGAGTGGCTGTCAGTGGTTTGTGACCCCATTGAGGGTGATGCACAGCTCTGCCTTCCCTGCACACAGCCAATCCCATGGAGAGCTAAATGTGGAAGCAGGAGCCAAGTATTTATTCAGCCTGGTGCCCCAAATATGTCTTTCCCATCTTCTGTGGAGGTACTTACATGCAGATCTGAAAGGAATGCTTATTTTGCCTTGCACGCTGCTGATGGCCACAATGTGGCCTTGTCTCCTCTTGATCATGGAGGGGAGAAGTGCTAGCAAAGGACAGAAAAGACCCATTCAGACAACAGTGCTACCATTGCTGCTGTCAAGAATCAAAGCTTTCAGAGCACTCAGAGATGCTGAAGGGAATTCCAAGATCCCTCTTCAGCGCAGGGCTTGGGACAGTGCTTGGGATGCCTCTGGCTGAGGCTGTGTCTGCCTGGGAGGGTCACCTGTGAGGAGATTCCTTGTGCCAGAGCCGCACAAGGGCTGCTGTGGTGGCTCTGATCTCCCACACAGAGGGCAGCAGCATTTGCTTTTCTTGCCACCACATCATCTTCCCATTCCCTGCAGCTGACACGCTTCAGGCTGAGCTTTCTGTGTGACCAAAGCCTCCCAGGAAAGCTGCAGCTCCACTGGAACCCCACCATGTTCTGACAGGGCAGACAGGATAACTGGGCCTCTTCCCAAGCCCCTGCCAGGCTGGATCAGGAGATGGAAGCAGGGATCATCTCACTGGGGTATTTCCCACACAGTCACACCCTCAGGCCTGCCTAGAACCCCAAACCTCCCTTCAGCCTGTGCACAATGACAAACACAAAGCTGTGCTCAGCTGTGCTGGTCTGCAGAGGCATCAGCCAAATCCTGTGGGTCACAGGTACCTTTGGTGAGGGCTACAGGTCCAAAGTAATTTGTTTCCATCACTTTTTTGTCCACCTGCAGCCCTGTGTCCACGATGGTGCCTCTGAAGCTGATGCCAGCGTTGTTGATCAGGATGTCCACGTGACCCAAGGCCTTGAGGATCTCCTCAGCTGCATTCACCACAGCCTTGGTGTCTGAGAGGTCAAACACCACCGTGTGAGGCTCGTGTGGCTGTGAAGAAACTCAGGTTAGCAAAATCCAGTTCAGTGCTGGGTGTGCCAGCTCTGGGATCCCCCAGCTCTGGAAGCACAGGAGCAGGGCCACCAGATCCTGTTCCATGTGGGGAATTCATGGCAGAAGCAGGTTGTGCTCATCTTTATCTGCTCCTGTAGCCTGTTCCCTATCCCTGAGCCTAGCAAAGGAACAAGGGAGATCTTCCTCAAGTAGTAAAGTTTCCTGTTGTCATATTAAAGGAAATGCATCTGAAAAAGGCAAAACCTAACCCATGTGTTTTTTTGCAGAAGCCAGCAGTTCTTAGCCACAGTCAGCAGGCAAAGACATAAAAAATAAAAGCAGAAATAAAGTCACTTTTCTAGATTCTGAGGTGCAGGTGTAAGGGGTCTGGACACTGCCCTCATGTGCCTTCACTTCCATTTCTACCCAAGCTGGCTTCTTTTGGGGGTTTTTACAAGGAATGACACACCAGCTCAGTGTACTCCTGTATCAGCATCCATCCCTCACCACAGAGCTGCATTTTTCCTGTTGCTCAAGAGAACAACCCACAGGCAATTCTGTAATTTCTGTGAGAGCCCAAGCAGAAATCCAGGCCAGGTGAGCCCAGGGCCTGTCCTGGTGCCACACTCACGTTCCTGCGGTGATTCTTGACAGCACAGAGCTCCTGCACCAGCCCCTTCAGCCTCTCACTGTCTCTGCCACACAGCACCAGCCTGGAACCAGCTGCATGGAAAGCTTTGGCACATTCTGTGGAGAGGCAAGAAGAGAGAAAAGTGAATATCAGCCAAAGGACAGATCCACATCAGCCCTGGGGAGAGCTCAAAGTGCTGTTTGCTGCAGGGTCTTTATTGCAGGTGGCTTTATTGCTGCTGTGTGGTGGCCAGGCTGAGTGACAGAGAGGTCACAGCCACTCCCACTCTCCTGGGACTGTGACAGACACGTGAGGCAGCTGCTGTGCTCACACATTCTGTGCTGGTCAGACACTTACTGTGCTCTTCACACATCCTCCCCCTCAGCTGGTCACATTTGCCTCTTCATTTCTGACCACAGTTACCCTGTGTGTCATCTAACACAGCCTTAGGAGTTTCAGTTTTAATGAACTCCTTCAGAGCTTCTGGGAGCCTGGGCTGCAATGCCTTCATCAAGGTGATTCTCCTCATGGGGAAAAGCCTGGAGAAGGGATGCCAGGCTATTGTCCTCCTAACTGCATGTCCCTGTCGCCCCTGGGAGCCAGAGGGACAAACTGCTTGTTTGCTCAAGGGATGACAGTGGATGGCAGTGAACACACAGTAATCAGAGGTGGTCTGGTGTATTAATAACTAGGAGTAAGGGGAGTTGTAGAAGATCTTGCAAATGAGCCCAAAAAGGGAGAAAACTTTACAGTGCAGTGGTGGAAGTCTCTACACCCCACAGCACAGACAGAGCTCCAGCTGGAAGGTCTCTCCTGGAATACTAATTTCCTCTCTTCTTGATGAGAAGTACAAGATCCTTTACCACTCCCACTCTTTGGTTGAGGCAGGCAGAGAGAACCAGTTCATCTCCTTTGGCCAGTTCCTGAACAGCCCTGTCCTTAGGGACAAACTCACATGCAAAGGCAGCATCAATTAAAGCTCTATTTGTTCTAGAAATGTACTCATCCTAATGAGAGGCCTTGATAGCAGAGAGCACCTTGTCTTCTCTTCAAGCAGCTTTTAAAGCAATTATAGAAAGCAGAATTAGAGAATGTGGCCACTGAAGTAAAATATAAGTTTCATTTGGAAAAAAATAGTCCCTGGTGTTAATAATGCCAAGAGTTTGACTTTAGAGTGGATGGATTTGTACCATGAAAGGTACCTTGAGGGTGAGGGACAAGGAGAAGGAGTGGAAGGTTTGGCAGAGCAGCTGGAATTATGTGAAGGCAGAACACAACTTCTGAGAGGTTTTAAAGAAACAATTTGGCTTAATGGCTTTTTCAGGATTTAGGGAAAAGACCCCTGACAGCACAAGAACAGCATCTAATTCCTTGTTTGATGAGCTCCAGTTTATACAAGGTGATTTAAATTTTTTGTACCAAATGTTGAGACTTCCTTGCATATACATCTACAAAAAGAATCAACCAAAATTACTGTCTGAAAGGAAGGATGATAATGCACTTTTTTGATTTCAGGGAAAAACATATTTTTTCCCTTTTTGCTGCCCTGTGGGTTGAAGAACTCAGGCAGGATGCACTGAATGATTCATCATTACAATATGTAATGATATGGGAGAATCAATAATTTTGTTTACACAAATGAAATAGAAAAATAAAATCCAGAAGAAGGTAGTTTATGTCATGGCAGCCTTACTGGGAGCTGTAGTTGGTTCAGAGCTGGAAAAAGCCATTTCAGTCCTTCTTGCCCCCTCCAGGTGGGGCAGCAAGAGCTGGAGCTTCATGCACAGCCCAGCAGTGACCTGAGAGCTGTGCCCAGGCTGCTCTGCTCATTTCCCTGGCATCTCCCAGGTGGTTTTTGGAACAGGAATGGTCTCTCCCAGGCTGGCAGGTGCTGGCAGAGTTGATTGAAACCAAGTGGTTTTGACTCAGGTGGGAGCTGCGTGTCTCAAACTCAGATCAGCAGGAACCTTTAGCTCATTCCTGCTTTGCTCCTGCCGCAGCCCCCTGCCTGTGCTGCCCTTGGTGGGCTGTGTGTGTGTCCATACCTTTGCCCAGGCCAGAGGTGGCCCCTGTGATCACCACCACAGCCTCGTGCAGGTACGTTCGCATGCGCAGCCACTGCAGCAGCCGGAACAGCGCGAAGATGCCCAGGCTGCCGAACAGCAGCGGGACGATGACAGAGCTGGTGAAATCCATCAGCTTCCCTCTCTCTGCTGTCTTCCTAGAGCCACAGGGTGACAGCAAAGAGATCATTTCACCATGAGGAAAATGAGAAAAGGCCTGAAAATGACTTTGAAATTATTCTTCTTAACCCTGCCTTAGATCACCTTAAACCACCAAGGTACCTCTGTATCTTCAGCAGGTTTCCTCATCCCTTCATTTAGGTTTTGGAAAGTTCCCATCAGTTCCCAATTTTAAGCACTGAAACAGTAACGTGAACATCCCAGCAGGACACTTGGCATTGCATCCTGTCAGCTGTCCCATCACAAACTTGGGTTCAGGGATGCTGTTCCCATGTTTTCCCCTAAATTCTCCCTCTTGTGTGGAAGTTCCTCAGGGCTGGGATATTTCTCCACATTCTTCTGATTGTATAAAACTGTTCAGATTTCTCTAGAACAGCCAGTACCAGAGTACCTACAAGCCAGAGATCAGTTACTGTGTGTTATCCCAGATGGATATAAGCCAGTCTGTCTTTTGGAGGCTCCAGGTTTTCTCTCTGAGCCAGTAATTTGCTTAACACACTGAAATCCCATCCTGGGATTGGATTCTGATACCAAGGCATAGCCCTAATCTCCTTGCTAAGCCATTCCTTCAAGAGAGGAGTTTATGTGACAGCTTCCTCAGGGCCAAAGAGCACAAGTGGACTCCTGTGAAAAGGCCACTGATTTTCCCTTTGTATATCCCTGAGCTTTTATCAAAGCTTGGTGTAAGAGTAAAGTTAATTACAACCCCTTCCTGAAATCTTCTGGGTCACACATGAAGTCAGAACCACACCTCAGGGTAATTTTCCTTTCCCTTGTTTCTCATGCAGGCAGAGTTTGAACTCTTGCAGTCTGAACTGCAAGACAGGCCTTTACTGGGAAGATACTGGGAAATTCTGGGCACACAACTTGTGCTCCTTCCAACAAAAGGAGAGCGTGAGAAGCAGAAAACAAGAGGTAACCACAGTGCTAAGGCAGAATTCAGTGTCACTGAGGGGATGGCAGAGGCTCTGCATGCCATGGAACACAGCTAATGTGGAAAATGTCAGGCTCTTCCAGATACCCATCAGGGGCTTGGAGAGAATTCCTCAAATAGCTGCTCAGTGAACAGCTTGCTGAAATAGCAGTGAACTGAATAAAATAACTATTTCTGGGGATACAGATGGAACACAATAAAATAACACATAAAGACAGCTCTAAATACACTTGGCAAGGTCTAAAAACAAAGCCACCAAGGTAGAACACAAATCTTCTTGGGGTGCTTTGGAGCTTCCCATGCCCAAAGTGATTTCTGTGTGTCTCAAGTCCTTCCTGGTGGGATCCAGTGTGGATCATGCAGGGAGACACCAGAGCAGCAGCTGCCCAGGGCACAGGGAGTGTGCCCAGAGTGGGAAAGCACAAACCCCAAAGGAGGATTCAGCTCAGGCCCTGCAGAGCATCTGATTCCTCCACCCTGGGGGTGCACACAGGGGGTGTTTGGCACTGGTTTGCAGCCAGGGACTGGCACAGTTCATGTGACACGAGAGAATGGATCTTCCCTGAAATAATTCCTGGGAAAGAGATGTTTTGACATAAACCCACTGGACTTCCAGGCTGGATGAGAAGGTTCTCCTGACTGGTTCATGCTCAGCAGCTGCCTTCTCTATGATTCCCTTTTTTGCTCTCTCAAAGGTCTCCTGAGAGTCACAGCACAAAGTGTGGGCAGGGACAGCAGGTGCTGTGCTGCCATTGGGCTTAGAGGACATTCTGCAATCACAAAAACCCCTCAGCCCACGTTCAGGCCCTTTCATTATTTCCCAAGTGGGAGCTGACAGCTACGCTGGCACTTCCTCCATGAGGCACTGGAAAAATCTGGCCCTGCTGTGGTTTCAGTGCAGGTGCAAAGGTAACTGAGAAGAGGGGCCTTTCCTGACTCCTCTCCTAGCTAAAGCACACTGAGACCTGAAAATATTTCTAATCTTTTATTGGATTTCTTTCCTTTTTCTCATGTTATACACAGGAACTGGGTAGACTGTACATCTCTGCCTGAGGGCTGCAGCAAACCAAGAAGCCAGGCAGGAGCAGGAGCAGCAGCTGCTCTGGCAGCTCCCAGGCTGGAGCCTGAGCCAACAGGTAACAGCTCTGGGGAGGGGAAAGATGGGATGGGGACAGAAGGAGAGGAGCCAGAGAGACAAGGAGCTGCCAATCTGAGATGAAAATCCCTTTATATATTTAATATATTTTAATATATTTTATATATCTTTATGTATATTTTAATATATATTATATATTAAAATATATTTATTTTAAAATATATATAATTTATATATTATATATTCATTACATATCATTTATACATTATCTATAATTTTAATATATATTAATATACAGATATATCATTATTAATATATTGCTATTATAATACTATTAATATATATAATGTATATTATATAGTATATAGTATTAATATATGTTATATATATTAATATATCTTATTATATTATATATTCTATAATAATATATATTATATTAATAATACATAATATATATAATGTAAATTTCTGGGGCATGCAGATGCAGTGCCTTCTTCCAAGGTGCTCAAATGGCCTCTTAAAAAAAACCCAAAACAAAGAAAATCTCAGATCAGTCAGACTTGGGAGAGAGGACAACCCAGCTGAGTAAATCATTTGGGACACAAGAACTTCTGCAGCACTGCAGACCCACAGCAACAAGTTTTGCTTTGATTTCCTGACCTGCTTCTATCACAACCCCAACTTTAGGTGACACTGAAGCAGTGTCCTGCAATTCCCAATTCTCCATCCCAAAGGGCAGCACTGGAACATGCAGTTACCAGAGAGCAGAAATAAAAACTGATAATGCCAGCAAATACAGGTGACAGGAAACTTTCTGAAGGCCCCCCATAGAATAAATCACATTTATCCAATTAAAAATTAACCCAGAACTTTCCCTTTAAAACAAAACCGGGTGTTCTCCTGTAAATCCAGGACAATGGTTTCTCAAGGAACAAGGATTAATGACCTTATTAATGAATAAGGGTGCAAAGATGAGAGCAGATCCTAAAGAACCAAACCCCTGGGAGCTTCCCCAAACAAACTGGGACTAAAGCTGATTGTGCAGCTCCAGGCTCCCAGAATCACATTGTCCTTTAGGTGACAAGTGGCACCAGCTGGAGGCTGCAACCCCAAACCCAACTGGGGGGATAAAAGGAAGGGGAAAAACCTGATTTTCCTAAGGAAAAAAGCACAGCCCCTGTGGGCCTGAGTGAGGGCTTTAGTGTGAAGAAAGCACAAGGTCCTACCTGAGAAAGGAAGGAAGGGGCTCACCAACAGTGCTCTGAGCTGGAGCTGCCTCGCTGCTCCTCAGGACAGCCCCGAGTTAAATGTGGAACTGGCAGCGATCCAGGCAAGCCTCCAATGCCAGCCCAGCCCGGTCTGCCTCTAAAAACAAACCCAGGGAACACAGCCCTGACCTTTGCAGGGCACGGGGAACTCAACCCCCACGCCGGGAACACAGAGGGAGCTCCAAAGCTGAAAGCAGCAAAAACTGCTCAGGAGAAATGCAGAGCTCCTCATCCCAACAGGGAGCAGGAGGAGAGAACAACCCAGCCGGAATTCCCGAAGAAAGCAGGAATTCCCAACGAAAACTGGAATTCCCAACGAAAGCTGGAATTCCCAAAGCCAGCCAGGCATTACCTGAAGCATCAGCCCCTGCTGGGTCTCTGCAGTTCTTCTGCCTGAGTTCTTCAGCCCACGGGGCAGCAAAAAGGAAAAAAACACGTTTGCAGCACCCGGAAACCAGCCTGGACTTGAGGAATTCCCTGGAATCCCACCCGCTGTAGCGGAAGGTGCTGGCAGAGGTGGAATGAGAGGGGATTTAAGGTTCTTTCAGCCCGAGCCAGCCCAGGAGTCTAGGAAATCGTTTTCTCTTATCTTCCTGCCCCGTTCACTCAGGTACAAAGTGTAATTCCAAAGTGTAATTCCTCCCACACGGAATTCCTCCGTTGGTGCTCGGGACAGAAACAAAGACGGCCTGATCAGAAAACTCAAACAATTGTTGTTCCAAAGAAAGCGTTCTGCAGACTTTTACCAAATCAAAAGCCACCTGAACCTCCATGAGGTGAGGCCATGACGGCCGGCTGTCCCTGGTTTATCCGTAATTGGGTTTTTAATTTATCTGTAATTGTGTTTTTAATTTATCTGTAATTGGGTTTTTAATGGCGGTACCAGCGGTGAACTCTGTCCCGGAGAGCGCCGGGCGTCCCTGCGCGCCCCAGCGCCGCCTTGCCCCGAGCTCTCCCGCACTCCCCCGAGCCCCGCAGCCCCCCGGGCCCTCCCGGCTGTCCCTCTTGTCCCCTCCTGTCCCCTCCTGTCCCTTCTCTGTCCCCTCTGTCCCCACCTGGCCGCCGCCGTCACCATGGCCACCGCCGGAAGTGGGCCCCGGCCGTTTCCGCCCGGACTCCTCTCCCCGTGACGCCAACCGGAAGTGGCTGTGGGAGAGCAGCTGCCCTCACCTGTCCCGCCGCCTGTGCAGCCCGGCCGGGAGCGGCGGTGCCAACCAGGGGTTCCGCCCTCTCGGGGTTCCCCACAGGCAGGCATTGCCCTCGGTCCCAGAATCCCAAAATCCCGAAGGGGTCAGGCTGGAAGGGACTATGGGGCGTGGGTTCAGCCTCCCTGCTCAGGGCCGTCCCAGAGCACGGCACGGGATTGCTCGGGAATATGGCCGTGAGGGAGGGAGGCTCCACAGCCTCTCCCCTCAGAGCTCGGGCACTGGGACATCGGCACAGGACGCCCCAAAATCCCACCCTGAGGGTGGCACTGGAACAGGACACCCCCAAAATCCCACCCTGAGGGTGACATTGGCACAGGACACCTCAAAATCCCACCCTGAGGGTGACAATGGCAAAGGACATCCCAAAATCCCACCCTGAGGGTGACATTGGCACAGGACATCCCAAAATCCCACCCTGAGGGTGACATTGGCACAGGACATCCCAAAATCCAACCCTGAGGGTGGCACTGGAACAGGACACCCCCAAAATCCCACCATGAGGGTGACAATGGCACAGGACATCCCAAAATCCCACCCTAAACGGTGACATTGGCACAGGACATCCCAAAATCCCACCCTGAGGGTGACATTGGCACAGGACACCCCAAAATCCCACCCTAAACGGTGACATTGGCACAGGACACCCCCAAAATCCCACGCTGAGGGTGACACTGGCCAATGTGACTGTGAGGAACAGGAGTAAATTCTTGTAGGAGAAAAGAGACATTTCTGCAGAGCCTTTTTCAAATCTGTGATGGGGAAAACCTCAAATTTCTCAGATTTTCCAAGAGATCTGTGCAGAAATGGGCCCTAAATGTGCAACTCCAAATCCCCTGGCACTGATAAGGGCACAAACCTGGCCCCAGTGATCCCAAAAGCCCAAATGTGTCAGGAGTCTTGCCCTGAGGAAGGAAAGGCACAGGGAGTTGCTCTTAGTGAAGGATTTTGTCAGGTTTTTGTGATTCCATTTACAGAGGAATCAGAAATACTGAAATGTTTCCAAGGGTATTTAATCCCAGATGTCTTTCCCTGTGCACAGCAGAGAGATAAAGGACAGCTTTTTGCAGCAGTTCTTTGAAAGGTGGTTTTATCATCCATTTTTATGGTAACTTTTTTCTGCTCCTCTCTTCTAATAGGGAAAACACTGAAATTAATTCAAAGGTTCAGTGCTGGTTCATTAGTAAGGGATCAATATTTCAGGGAAAAGATGAGAAAATAATTCAAAATCTTCCTAAAAATTACTGTCTGAAAGGAAGGATGATAATGCACTTTTTTGATGTAATGATTTGGGAGAATCAATAATTTTGTTTACACAAATTAAACAGAAAAATAAAATCCAGAAGAAGGTAGTTTATGTCATGGCAGCCTTACTGGGAGCTGTAGTTGGTTCAGAGCTGGAAAAAGCCATTTCAGTCCTTCTTGCCCCCTCCAGGTGGGGCAGCAAGAGCTGGAGCTTCATGCACAGGACAGTGACCTGAGAGCTGTGCCCAGGCTGCTCTGCTCATTTCCCTGGCATCTCCCAGGTGGTTATTTAACAGGAATATGTTCACATGCTTTCTCCCAGACTGGGATTGAAACTCTTTCTTGATTGCTCTCTCCCAGAGTTGATTGAAACCAAGTCCCACAGCAAAGGCTCAGACTGGAGCTGCAGCTGCAAAGTCAGTGGAGTAAAGCTTGACTTTGTTGCTTTGACTGGGATCCCATTTCCTTAGGTTAATCTAATGTAATTAGCAAGAAATTCACCTCTGATTCAAAGCTGCTCATTGATACATCATGCACTGGGATTAGAAGATTTACTGATGTCAACCTGTCTTTGTTCTCAGAACCATCAGTGAAAACTCTCCCCCACATCTAGGACTGGTTTGCAGACTGGGCAAGCCCCAACTGGTAAATGTTGGCATAATGTAAAACTCTGTCTGTTGGTTTTATTTGCACTCAAATATCTTTCCTTTCTCATTTTGTCAGGCCACAACTGCAGAGGGCTGGAATCCTTTTAGCATGCTAACACTTCCTTGACAAACATCCTGCTGTTCTGTTGGCTGCCCTCTTGCAGTGCAGGAGCTCTTTCTTGAGGGGGAGAAAAGAAAAAAAAAAAATCTCCAAACTCAAGGATTTGAGTTTGCACTTGTGTTTGGTGACATCTGCAATCACTGAGTGCAGATCTGCAGCCTTTTAACCCTAATCTCTAGGGCAGCAATTTTGTGCCCTAGTTCCTGTGGGCTCTTATTTGCCAGTTTTTCTTTTTCCAGGAGTGTAAGATGCAGCTTCTTGCCGTAAGAAAAGCTTTGGTTGCTTACCCTAAGAGCAAAAATCTGGGCAGAAATCCCCACAGGGTAACAAAACCCTTCCCCAGGGAAAACATCCTTGAACTAGTTTGAACTGAGAGCTCCCAGTTTCACCGTGCCTGTGGCTGGGAGATGTAAATGTTCCAAGGGCTGTGGCAGGATTAAAGATTTTCTTGTCTCAGCTTCTCATGGAAGGGTGCAGATTCTCATCCTCCTATAACTGGAGTCAATGAAAACATTCTAGGGTGGGGGGGAGAAACAGACCTAGGATGGAAAACAGACAAATAAGGGTTTCTCAGGGCTTTTCCAGTTCTTTGCCCCTGCAGCTCTTTGCAGATTTGTCTGTGTCCCTTCCAGACAGTGACCCAAGAAAATGTTCTCAACTTTTGCCTCAGTTATAGTTCTGGTTTGGAACTGGGCTCTGACTCAAGGACACCAAACTCCTTTCAGAGAACTTTCTGGGTACTTGGTCACTATTTCTCTCAGCTCTCGTCTCGGGGAGAATTTTGCTGCAGGTTCAGTTCATTGCAGTTCAGTTTTTTTCCACCACCTGAGTATTATTTTTCTTTCCCAGCTATTTTCTATAAGGTTTGTTTGTAATTACTGTCTCCCCCAGAGCCTGCACTGCAGCATTTCCAAGCTCAGTGTGAGAATAGGGTAGACTTAGTGAAACTGCATTTCTGATGTGTGATCGTGCTGCAAATCCCCAATCCTTGCAGACAACCCAAAGCTGGGGAAGAGGGAGAGGCAGCAATATCCTCTCCTCCTGCAGATCCCCACATTCCACAGCCACTTTAATGGAGCTGAATGCTTCCAGGGGAGAGACAGTGATGTTTTGTCACACACAGAAATGGCAAAGCTGAGGCACCATTTCCATAAACAGATGCTAATTGTGGTTGTTTTAATTGATGAGAGGACAGCTGTACAGAATTATTTCCTACCTGCAGCTTCACTGCTCTCAGGATACCCAGCCCTGTCCTTCCCTGCTGCCTTTACTCCTTGCTTTGGAGGGGGAAAAGCAGCACCAGGCTGAGGGCTGGGCCCCCAAGAGCTGTAAAGGTGCAGGCACATCTGCAGAGGAGAGGAGAGCCCACCCCTGTGCGGGTTTGGGAGGGTCAGGAAGGAGTTAAATGACAGCAGAGGGAGAGGCTGTGCTATTGTTCAGGCATCCCTGGGTCCAGGGTGGCTGATCTCTATTCCCGGATCTGCCTCTGGCTTCCTGCACGACCTTGGACCGCTCCCTTACCTTTTCTTTTCCTTAGCTCCCCAACTACAACATGGAAATCCTTCTCTTCCTGTGGTGCCTCGTTCCCCGCGGGATTCAGGGGCTGAGGGAGATCAGGGGAGCACAGGAACGCGTTTCCACTCAGAAAGACTTAAGGAGAAGGCAGCAATTTTGGGGGCATGCTCCTGTTCGTTCAGGTCCAGCACGGGCTGTGCATATTTGGGTGATTTTGGGGGGTTTTTAGCAGCAAACTTGTGCTGAAAGGCAAATATTGGTGCAGCTGCCCAGAGCGCTGCCAGCTGCAAGGAGCCTGTTCTTCACTAGATGGTGCTTTGATCAAAGATTTGGATAACCGCAGTTCTTTCTGCACAGAATTTCCTAATTTTTCCTTCCCCAGTCTCCATTCCTGCCCCTTTTTCTGTGCTTTAACACCACGGGGGACACTTAATGATGCTGGATATCGAACAAGGCTAATCTGTGGTACTGCAGGCTCCGAGCACCCACCAGCCCGCCGGGCTCCCGGGCTTTGGGGTTTGAAGTGTGGATCAGCGCTGCTGGGCTGTGGCAGAGAATTGAATTCTTTCCGTGTTTTCTATTCCCATAAGGAAAAGGCTTCAAAGAGCAGGTCCCCTCCCCCTCTCTGCTGGTGAAGGGCATTTAGGGAAGCTGGGAAAGAAATCCAGCCCTGACAGACGCATTTATTTAACAAACCACTGCCTTTCCCTACCTTAGCAGAAAACTGGGTGTTTTTTAAAAAGGGGATTGCTGCTTTTATATCCATCTTTGTATTCAGGAGATGGTTACCTAGCCAAGGTCATTGCTGCTGCATGCCTGGATCTAGCAGCGAGCAGCTCCCCTTCGCGAATGAGCGCTGCTTTCAGTGGGGCTGCCCCAAGGAAAAAATAGGAATTAGGCTTGGATCTGGGAGATCCAGGCTGCTGAGAGAGCCACAGGAACAGCGTCCCCTTTTCCAACGGCAGCAGAGGGGATGAATGAAGCTGTAATCAAACATTTCCTGTGCAGACATGCACGGGGCTGGGCTGGGCTGTGACAGCCTGTTCCAATCCGGCTCACACGGGGACAGCCAGCGCCTGGGCCCCCGCCACGTCTCCCTGGGGCTGTCGCCTCCCTGGGGACGGTGCCTGCAGCCCGGTGTCGCCAGTGCCTCGGTGCCAGGCGGCTGTGCCAGCGCCCGCGGGCATCCCCATCGCGCACAGCTCCCTCCCGCTTTGGCGAACATCGATGAATGGGCTGGGGCTGGAGATGGGGATGGGGATGGGGATGGAGATGGGGATGGAGATGGATGGGGATGGAGATGGGGTTTGGTGGCCGCTCTGACCCCACGGCCCCAGACCTCGCTCCTGCCCCCGGCACCGCACCGGCCGCTGCTGCCAACGCCAAGGTCGCGGGTTCGATCCCCGCTTGGGCCGTTCACGTCCGAGTCAGGCTCGATGATCCCTGGGCGTCCCTCCCAGCTCGGAATTTCCTGGGATTCTGTGCCTGCAGAATTCTGTGTGTGCCCGCAGCACCCCGCTCCTCACATGCAGGATGTTGTGCTCAGGGCAACGGTGTCCCCATAGCAGGGACACAGCGATGCCGGGCTGCAGTGGGACACAAAACTCCTCTGGGGAGCGGGAGCTGACAGGGCTTTCTCTGTCATTCCCCTGTGAGCGTCCCACTGCACATGCATTTGTTCATCGTTATTAAGAAATTGATGCTGACTAAACCCTGACCCTGCATCGCACAGAAATTCTCCCAGAACTATGGGGTTCAGGGAGAGTGAGAACATTTCCTCACATCTGCTCCATCTGGAGAGCAAACCCCTCTCCCGGTCCCTCCTGCCTGACAGGGAAGGGGTTTGGTGACCCAGGAATTGCATCACTGGCGCGTGCAAATATTTTTTTTTTTTCTTTTCTCCCCGAAATGTGCTTGTTTTATTGTTTTCCTCCGATGGAATTTGCCAGCGTGTCCAGAATTACGTGGTTCTGAGATGTAAAAGCAAGATACCTGTGTGGGGGAGAGAATGAGTGGCTATTCCTTCCCTCCTCCCTTCTCCCCACATCCCCATGTGCTGTGGAGCCAGCTGCTCCCGGAATAGTTTGGGAATGAAATGTCACCATTTGAAACTGGTGAGTCACACTTTTGGGAGGAGGGGAGGAGAGAATCTGAAATCTTGCCGTGTGGCAGAGCGTCTCCTGGTGAGTACAGAGAGATTTTAAAACCACAGACTCCCTGATGATGGAGTTGAGGGGCTTTGAGCAGAGGCTGCTGGGTGTGTCCACGCTGCTCTTTTTTGGTTTGGTTTTTTTTTTTTTTTTTTCTTTTTTTTTTTTTTGCAGGAGGATCTCAAAATCTTCTGCAAAGTTGAATTTTCTTCCCCAACATGCCCACAGCAGCTGGATGCTGGTGCCTCCTCGAGCAGCCCTGGGTTGTATCCATCTGACAACACACCTCCAGTGACTCTCTTAATTAAGTCTCCCGCACTGCTGCGAGGTGTGTAATTACAGCGAGACCTGACTTAAGCATCCACTCGAGGGACTAACAAAAAGAATTCTTTACCAGAGCAGGGAGGAACAGAACTTTACTGAATAAATTTTTAAAAATATATTCTAGGGGAAGTGTATTAAACGAGGGAGGGTAATTATTTTGGGTTTTCTTTCTCCCAAAATAAGAACGATGCCTTTAATATATTGAGAATTAACATAATCAGCTTTTCTTTCCCAGCCAAAAGCATACTTGAGAAATTATGTCCTTTAACAGAGATTACTATTAAAAAGTGTCAATTAGTGCAAATGGTGGCCATGATCTTGCAAAATGAACTACTGTTTATCAGAAGCTCAGCAGTTTTCCCTCTCTGCCCAAGCCCAGTGACAGATTATTTTAGTGGAAGGGCAGCACTCAGGATTTCAGTTTCAGGGTGCTATAACCACCCATTTTCAGCACTCCAAGATTATTTTAGTGGAAGGGCAGCACTCAGGATTGCAGTTTTAGGGTGCCATAACCAGCTGGCAGCTTGGCCTCGCAGGTACCAATATCTGTAAGTCTGGAGGAAGCTGTAGCACTAATGGTGCCTCCCAAGGAGTGCAGCAGTTCCAGGAAGGTGGATTTTGGCTCTTGCTGCCCCAGCTCACTGTCAGGGGTCCCAGTCCTGCCCCAAGGTGGCAGCTGGGCTGTGGATTAATACCCACACACAGCCCAGGGTATTAATCCAAGCCAGCAATCATTTCAGGTTCTGTTGCTATCCTGAGCACTGCGGTGTCACGGAGAGATGTGCCACCCATCCTGCAGCCCCAGTGATCTCCAGCTGAAGGACAGGGAGAGGCTGGAAATAGGAATATCAGAAACAGCCCCCAGAGGGGCTGTCAACCCTCAGGTCCCACCTTCAGTGGCATTCTGAGTTCATGCTGTGAGTAAAACTCCCAAATCGCTCACCAAGCTTGCAGCGAACTTGGTGGGGATTTTGCAGGCAGAAGGCCCTGGAGGGTTTGATGCCATCTCTGCTTTATTTGGAAGACTGAGCTCAGAGCAAGATTTTATGAAGTGTGCATTTCTATCTCAAATTCTAGATAGCTTTAACTAGAAACCCACATCCTCCATTGTCACTGGATTTGACAGAAAACCCTGGCTGCAGAAATTTGCTGCAGAGCCTCAGATTTTCTTTAATACAAAATAAAACCTCAGAGACAGCACTAAAAAGTCAAATCTGGGTGCTACTCCACGTGCATTTTCTCAGCAGAAAAGCCTGTTTATTTTCTTAAGTGTATCGCTGTTGTCCTTTTTTCTTAACTCAGACTGTCACAGTGATTTTGCACTGCAGAACTCCACAGAGTCCAACCAGCAAAGCTGCAGGAGCTGGAAGTTGCAGCAGCAATGCAGGAGTGAGCCAAGGAGCCAGGTCAGAAAAGAAAACCCCTCTGGGTACCTGCTGCACCCTCAGGTGGGAACTTGGAGCTATTCCAAACCAGTAACTCCTAAGAGATGGGATGTCAGTGGATCAGTAATTCTGAGGCACAATAACAGCATTTTAGTG